>NW_017729033.1:72719772-72722752 GCF_001723915.1 Gavialis gangeticus | reverse complement strand
CCTCTCAGTCTTCTCTTCTCCAGACTTAAGTAAAATAATGTTGTAACTAAATAAATGGCATTTTAGTAAAAATAGAACTTGTGTTATAGACAGATATGTAGATAGCTTTTCCGATTCTATCAGGAGCTTTACAACATCATTGCAAGCAGTTATTAACTCCTTGCAGGGTAACCTTATACAATAATGCATTACATATTGACTGTTTTTGCTTTGTCTGTCTTGCTTATATGGGAGTTGCCTTTTTACCTGTGACTGTGATATTTAAGTGTCATCAGAAAGTAGCAGAGTCTAAATATTTTACCTCACTAAAGAGCATGGTTTAAAAAAAGACCAAAAAACATCTTCGAATTTACATTGTTACCCATAGATACTGGAACCAAATCTGAATTTCTGGAATATCCACAGTGCCCCAGAAGTTAATGTTTGATGCTGCTATTTCCTATCAGAGGGATCCACTTTTAATGAAGCGATATTTACTTGCCCTTTTAAAGGATTAGGGATACAATTCTGCATGTGTCAGATGCTCTCAATTCCCATTTATTTAAACTGCTGAGAATTGTGGATATTCAGTGAGTCAGAGGATCAGGCCCATATTGTTGACAGATGGGTCTAGGGTTGCCAGTAACTTCTTCTTAAGATGATCTAGAGCAGGGGTAGGCAACGTTTTTTGGCTGGAGTGCTGAAAACTCCCACAATGCCTACCTTGGAAGGTGCTGGAGTGCCGGCATGCCAGAAAAACAAAATGAGGGCAGGGGGTACATGGCAGGATGCCCTGCTTGTGCCCCTTGCCCCCACCCAAAGCCCTTGCCTCCCAGCCTGCTGCCCTGTGCCCCCCACCCCTGCTGCCCCTTGCCCCGCAGCCTGGGCTCTGTGGCTATCAGCAGTTACCCAGAACCTAGGCCAGCTGCAAACATTTGCTGCCTCTCGCCCCAGCCTCAGCTGCCTCCCAGCCCCAGCCCTGGCCCCTGGCTCTGGGGAGGCAGCATGTACCAGCAATGCTCTCCGTTGTGCTGCCTTCACCTCCTGTGTGCACAGGAGCAGCGTGGGCAGCGGCACAGGGTTGCGCCCCTTCCTGCTGCCCCCACCTGCAGGGGAAGTGTGGCAGGGCAGTGGGGAGCTTGGAGTAGGCAGCTTTCTGAGTCCCCTGCTGTGCCCTGCCGCACTGGGTTCCAATGCTGTTTTGCAGAATCAAGAGCAGCATAGCGGGGAGCATGGCCAGTATGTGCTGCCTCCCCGGAGCCCAGGTCCAGGTCTGGGGCAGGGAGGCAGCTGGGGCTAGGGACAGGGTGGAGAGGCAGCAGATGTTTGCAGCTGGCTCAGGTTCTGGGTAGCTGCTGATAGCCATGGAGCCCAGGCTGCTTGCAGAAGGATGCCCATGGAAGCAGCCCTGGCTCCGTGGCTATCAGCATGTACCCAGAGCCAGGGCTGGCTCCAGCTAGGAGGCTACAAGCAGCTGCTGTCTCCCTGCCCTGGCCCCAGCTATCTCCTGGTCCCAAGGTCCAGGAAGGCAGCAGGTGCCAGCACTGCACCTGTTGGGTCCGAGGGCAGGGAGGCAGCAGCTGTTTGTAGCCTCCCAGCTGCAGCTGGCCCCAACTCTGGGTAGCTGCTGCCAGCTGGGAGCCCAGGCTTCTCCCAGAAGGGCTTGCAGTGTCCCAGCCAGGAGGCTGCCAACAGCTGCTGCCTCCCCAGCCCCAAAGCTTGCTGAGGAAAATGGCCTCATGTGCTATGCTTGGCATGCATGCCAGGGGTTGCTGACCTATGAACTAGAGAGGGGTTTACATTTCTGCAAGCCTGCTATTCAAAATAAAATTCTATGGTAGTTTTTTAATAGAGTCACTTAGTGAAATAAAGCGCATAGAATCAAATAAATACACCAGTATAAAAATGAACAGAACTTTAACAATCTTTTCTGACAGTATTATTATTATTATTATCACATTTGCCTCCATCAGCAACAAAGTAACACACATGTGGTACTTATACAAAGATACTCTTACCAAACATTTTGACTCAAACTGTAAAGTACCATGAATGACAGCTTTTATGTTGCCCCAAGTATACGTGCTAAGTTTTCTGATGGCTTCAGCAACTGAATAAAATACATTTTTGGTATCTACACTAGACTAGTGGTTTTCAACCATTTTTCTACCAGGACCCATTTGTGAACATCAATGGCCAGTCCCAACCCAGCGCTCCTGACTCTGGACCCACTGTCCACAACTCCCAGGCCACAGCCCTCCAGTGTGCGGAGCATGGGGGGCCCAAAGCAGCCCCTTGCAGCTTGCAAGGGAAAAGCCACCATTTCCCATGTTTTTTCCCTTAAAGGAGAACCAATTTTTCAAGTCTGTTTATCTATTTTTAAAGTTTGTTTGCCACCCTTTTATATATTCTTGCAATCCACTTTTGGGCCACTACCCATGAGTTGTAAAATGCTGCACTTAATCACCCCCTCACCAGAAGCTGAAGAAAACAATTGTTTCATTCTCTTGTAATGAGAGATTCTGTAACATTATGTTTGGGAGCTTCACTAACTTTAAAACATGAAATTTATCAGTGTATTGGTATTTCATATATTTCATAGGCATTAGAGCTGGAAGGGACCTTGGAAGATCATCAAGTCCGGCCTCCTCCCCCACCCCTGAAGGGCAGAAAGTCAGCTGGGGTCATAGGATCCCAGCAAGATAAGCATCCAATTTACTCTTGAAGGTGTTCAATGTAGGTGCTTGAACCACCTCCAATGGCAGGCTATTCCAGACCTTGCGGGCTCGGACAGTAAAGAAAGTCTTCTTTATGTCCAGCCTGAAACAGTCTTGCAGTAGTTTATAACTGTTCGACCTCATCATCCCTTGGGGCGCTCTAGTGAACAAACGTTCCCCCAGATACTGATGGTCACCCCTGATAAACTTATAGGTGGCCATCAGATCACCCCTGAGCCTGCACTTTTCCAGGCTAAAGAGCCTCATAGATCTCAGCCTGTCGT
>NW_017729033.1:72701736-72719759 GCF_001723915.1 Gavialis gangeticus | reverse complement strand
CCAGCTCCTTGAGTACCCTGGGGTGTAGATTGTCAGGGCTGGCTGACTTGAAGGTATCCAGCCTCTCAAGGTGTTCCTTCACGAGGTCAGCATTGAGGGAGGGCAGGGGATCTCCCTCACCCAGACCTCTCTGTCCCGTAGCAAGCATGGGAGTCCCATGGGACTGATGAAAGACCAATGCAAAGTACCCATTTAATAGGTTGACTTTTTCCTGGGTGTCAGGTGTCCCATCTGGTTCAGCTGGGGTCCAGTGTTGTCCTTGCTTTTCCTCCAGCTCCCCACATATCTGAAAAAGGACTTTTTATTGTCCTTGATGCTTGAAGCTAGTTGGAGTTCAGTTGCAGCCTTTGCTTTCCTGGTTTGCTCCCTGCAGGACCGGACTAGTGCAGATATGATAGATTTTTTCTGAGTAGTTGATTGCTGGAAAGGGTTACCGTGTTCTATGGTTTAATGTAGTCATATTTTTATTAGCCTAGAGCCCTAGACCCCTTAAGAAGCTGAAATATGAGTGATTTTGATTAGTTAGTTGTGATTATTTTGAATAGTCAAAATATTTTAATAGTTCTCTTGAAGACCATGGACCCAAATCCATTGCAAAATGACTTAAAATCCCATTCAAATCCTGTGGAAGAGAGCTTGGTGTCTTAGGGAGTTGAGAAAAATAAATACCTCATTAGAAAAACAGAATTTACGTGCATAGGCTGTATATTACTAAATGACAAATTATATACTTTAAAAAAAAAACAAAGAGCAAGAAATTTGACACCTGGGGCCAAAAATGACAATTGAAAGGGGCACTGGTATAATTCTGCAGTCTTGGTCATGTGACTAATCCCACTAATGACACCAACCAGAATTGGGTACTACAGTGAGGATCAAGATAACTGTAGACAAAAACCATTTTTTCCCAATAAGTGTCTAAGGCAGGTAAAATACTGTCTGCAGAACAGAGGTGAATTATTTGGAACTTTGTACTTACTTTACTTTCATATGTTTAACAGATGGAAAATGTTCTGATCATATTTTGGTAGGATCCCCCACCTAAGTCAACACTGCAGTTTCAGTTAAAGGAAGATTTAAATATTAGTTATCTCATCAAAATTAACACATTTCATTTCCAAGCTTGGAACAACTGCTCAGCAGAACCTAAATAATTTTCTTCCATAACTGTATTGAGTTACTCATTTTTTTCCCATTCTAAACATTTTCCTCTTTTAAAACTGAATGCTTTTCTTTTTTCTTTGGGTTTTTTATATACATATATCCCTATAGCATAAGGTGCTACAAGTAGTCAGTGATTCAAATGATAGATTTGATGCTCTATTTTTGATCCTTTGTCTTGGGCACATTGTTTTTTAAAATCTGCTATAAAAATAGGAGGCACTTTATTCAACATTTCTTCATTTGTAGCTGCCAAGAGTAGCTAATGACAAAGGCATTTTTCACAGAGTAAGGCTTACATGCATAGACAATGCAGCCAGTAAAATGATTTACTCTTTAAATGGTAGAGCTATCAGTACGAACACCTTCCCAGAGCTTGTTGTCTTGAATCTTGGGGTGTTGGTAAGATGGTGGGGTTCTCCTGCAAACTTCTCATGGTAGCAGCAATTTCCTTTGCCTGCACACTGCATAGCACCAGTTTCTCTCCTGGACACTTTTGAAATCTCCTTGGCAGCTGCCTTCTCATTCTGTGCTCTCTAGTCCAAAGCCTCTTCTGAAAGTTCACCCATGGTATATGCATACATCCCCTCCTTCACGTAACATGAAAAAAAATTGAATTAAAGCCCAGATTTAGGAAAGTATTTAAGCATGTGCTTAATTCAGTGTTGCAAACTCCAAGCATTTAAAAATCAGGGAACAGGCCCCCAAAATCATAGGTTAAGAATATCATGAGTTTTTTAAAACAATAAATGCATTACTTTTAGCTTGTTTTTAATCCTTTCAAATGCTTCTAGACTGTTTCCAGGCTTTTTGCCAAGAAGACTGTGATATAGTCACATACACCCTGAAGTTGGGGCTTGAAGAAAACCACACTAAATCCAGTGAAACAATAGCATTGTGTGAGTTAACACTATACTCTCTCACAGTGTACTTCAATGTGGCTATATGGGATTGGCAAACCAGGTGTCTAAACAAAATTAGGTAGACTTGAAGTTGCAGCAGAGTAAATTTTGATCTGAGAAGAAGAAAAACTTCTTTAATGTGAGAATAGTGAGGCAGTGGAACAGACTTTTGGAACACCTGCCATCACTGGAGGTGCTCAAGAGCCTGGACAGCCACTGGTCAAGGATGATCTAGGGGTAGCTATCCCCATTGTCTACCATAGGTATTTCCCATGCTCCTGGGCTTTGCTGGTTGCTCACCCCCTCCCCCCCCCACTCTCTTTTTTCTGCTGTATGTACCAGGGTGTTTTTAAGCCTCCCCAGAAGCACCAAGCACTGGCTGCAGCTAAGGCTGTGGACTTCAACTTGGGCATGCTGATTCTCTTGCTAGGAGCAAAGCTGGAGGTTCCTGGCTAGAGGGTCTTGTCCCCCTGCTCAGGGTCAGACTGATTGTCATATCTGGGGTCAGGAAGAAATTTTACCCCCTGGTGAGACTGTTATAGATGGTGGGGGGTTTTGCCTTCCTCATTAGTGGGGAGTCTCTGCCTAGGACTTCTTGATCATACTATCAACAAACATTTCATAGAAGTAGGACATTGGTTGCCACATTTCTCCTTTTTTACCCGTGGTAGGTTAGAGAGTTAGGTTTGTGTTGTGTCAGGATTAAGGGTAGTCATCTGTAGAGTTTAGATTATGGTTATGTGGGATGGATTGGATAGGGGTGATTCTGCTTCAGGCAGGGGGTTGGATTAGATGACCTCTGGAGGTCTCTTCCAGCCTTACTTCTCTATGACTTTGTGACTTCAGATGCCTAAATCACTAAAAGAAATCTAGAATACCCATGTTCCCATGAACACAACACTGATTATCCACCTGACCTGAAGCTTCCACAGTATCAGGGGCTATAAACAGATGTCAGCCTGGGAGTGGGATCAGCCATGCTGAGATGTGATCCAGCACAGCTGATCCGCTTCATTGGATGATACAGATGACATCTGTTGTCCCGAGTCGGGGCATGGCAGTGTAATATATGTGTACCTCTGCAAGCAGGAAAGCCTGGGCCTGATTCTGCAGGGAAGTCCTGGGGTGTGCAGGATCAGGCCATTGGAGTACTGGGAGTGCCTGCCTGGGGCAGCTGGAGAGTTCAGGCAGCTCCAGGTTACCCACACCCTAATACCCTAAGGCCAACAGACATCCGCTGCAAAAAAGCAGCACAATTTTTTATCCCCTTTGTCTCAGCTGCAGTTTTGAGAATTTGTGATGTGACAAGGGGACTGGATGTCTGTTTGCTTAGTTTTTGTGCCACCATAAAAATTTGTATGGTGGTAGGTACAAAGGCAATTTCTGTTAGCAGCTGCAGAAGTGCTCCACTGGGAACAGCTTGGCATGTAGCCCCCACCTAAGCTTCACCTGTCATACAGATATGAGGCAGTTGATGCCTAAATCCCTGAAAATAACTGATTGAGGGGATTCAAAAATAGTTTTCTTCCATCCCAGGACAGCAACCTAACTCTGAGGCTGTAGAACAGACTGTGAGAGTTAAATGTCCTGCAGCTATCCAGTTGAAAATGTTGGGTCACTGTTAAAGCAAGAATTCAAGAATCATGGGGTTAGGAAAGCAAGAGTCTTGGTGTTAGGCTGCCGAGGGGCATTAGCTGCGAGTGAGGAGTCCTGGATTCTGTTCCTAGGACTATTTTCATTTTTTTCCTTTCATATCCAATGACAGTCTAACGTAAAATACATAGATGGTGCTGTGGATAAACAGGAAATGTATGTTATGCAGGAAGAATAAGAACATAAGGGATGATATACTGGGTCAGACCCCAGGTCTACCCCAGTATTGTGTGTGTTGCAGTGGCACAGAGGGGATGCTAAGGGGAAGTGTATATATGCAGGGTCTGTACCAGGGGTGTCAAGTATAAGGCCTGCGGCTGGATCTGAACCACAGAGTCCTATAATCCAGCTCCTGGTGTGGTCTCTTTTTCTGCACCAGAACAGCGCCCCCCACATGCCTATGGCACTCAGTCAACCCAGGTTTCAGGCTGTACCTCAATAAGCAGCGTGATCGGTGCAGCTCAGGATATGGCCTCAGTGCAGGCAGCACAGCCTGGCACCAGCAGCAAGTGAAGCCACCTGCTGGGGCTGGGTCCCGGGCTGCGCTGCCCACACCACCTGCTGCGACTGGGTCCTGAACTGCTTCACGTATGCTTCAGCAGGTCATGCAAATGGCGCAACCCAGGACCCAGCCCAAGCTAGTGGTGCAGCCTGGAACCCAGCCCCTGTGAGGTGTAGCCTGTGACTGGCCCCAACAGCTAGGGCTGGGTCCTGAGCTGCACTGCCTGCTGGGACTGTTGTCCTGGACTGGCCTGGGCAGGTGCCACCTGTGCTGGATAAGGCATGTGGGCAGGGGGGTCCATGGGCCTAATCTGGCCCATGGACCAGCCCTATGTCACCATGCAGCCAGGTGAGTTTGGCATCCTACAGACTGATCAGACTCTTGCCCCTCTTCCCATGCAGCTTCCAGCATTGAGGAAGTCTTAATTTAGCTGTTGCTGTTGTTTACTTCTTGGGTATTTATTACATGCAGGAGCTATCCTGCATGAAATTGTCTAATCCTCTTTTGAACCTGGTTAAATTTCCAGCTTCATTCTGTGGCAGAGTCCCACAACTTCTTTTTGATTTAAACCTGCTTCCTAATAATTTCATTGTATAGCTCCTTGGTTTGCTATTATGAGAGATGGTAATTAGTAAATCTCTGTTTACTTTCTTGCCCACATTTGTAGTTTTATAGACCTCTATCATGTCCCCTCAGTCATCTTCTGTGTAAGCTAAAGAGTCCTAGTCAATTTAATCTCTCCTTGTACGGAAGTATATATCCCTGATCATCTTTGTTTTCTCCACCTTGTCTAGTTCTACTATATTCTTCTGGAGATGGGGAGAGGGAGCAGAACTGCATGGTATTCAAAGTGTTGGTGTCATGGGACAGGGTCCTCAAGGATGGCTGTGTTACCCCTAAGGCCCCTTGACCGTGCCAGTTCGGCCCGATGGACACTCTCCATTCTCACCCACCACGTCTTGTTGGAATAATTAATATAGGCAGACTGCCTTTAAGTCTGTATGAGCATGGTTCTGATGGATTTCCCTGGGCCCGGTAAGTCCCATTTCAAAATAGATGTCACTGGATAACCCAGCCTTATGAGCTATATGTGTGGCTCCAACCACCCCTTTACCATGCCCCAAGCCTTGCAGATGGTATTGGCGTCATCTTGCCTAGGCCTCGTTAGAATTTGGCCCCTTGTCCTTGCTGAGCTCTCTGCAGCCCTGTCTCTGCGCCTTTCAGTGGTGGGCTCTCCGCAGCCCCATCTCTGCGCCCTCTCTGGTGCTGGGGTCTGTGCCCCCAAATGCTGCACCCTCTGGCATCAGGGTCCCCACACTGCAGTGTGCCCCCAATGAGGCCTCCTCCTTCCTCAAATAGCCTTACCCAAACCACCGGTCTTATAAAACAGCAAACAAAACATAAGCCCCTGGGCTATAACATAACAAAGTGCAAGGTATGCTCTGTCCATTTAAAAGAGCAAAACTCCCTCTCTAATACTGGGTGACTGGAGGCGAGGGTACCTTATGAGCTCCTGGTGCCCCATTAGCCCTAAAGGTAGCGTATCCCATGGCTGTAGCATCTCTAAGCCCTTTCTCCCTGAAGGCTCCTTCCCCTTCAGCTGTCAGGAGGGAACTGAACTGCTAGGTCCCAGCCCAAGGGTTTATATGGGCTTAGGGCCCTGCCTCTTCCGGCCAGCTAACCAGGTATAGATGTGGCCAATTCCCTCATTAGTCAGTTGTCATGGCAACCTGCACTTGGGCTCTTATCTGGCACCTTAGTGCCCTGCGACAGTTGGCGTACCCTGGATATTGATATACAGCAACATAATGTTGTCTTCTGTTTTATCAGTTCTCTTCAACCCTCTATTTGCCATTTGTACTTCTGCTGAACACTGGGGTGATGTTTTTAGAAAACTAGCCGCAGTAATTCCAGGGTCTCTTTCTTGATAGTTAATATAGTCTATCATCATGTCTGTATGCTTTGGGTTATTCTTTCCCACAGGCATCAGTTTGGACTTATCCAAATGCCCTGAAGATTGCCTGAGGCACATCTCTGTAAGAGGGAAAAGCTGGGGTTTCCCACTTGGAGAGCCATACCTCAGGCAATCTCTGAGGTGTGTCTCTGTTAGTGGAGAACTGTGGCTTTTCCTGTTTACAGAGATGCACCACAGCACATAAGGAACAATGGGCAACATACACCATGGCTGATCTGCTTCATTTGGTGGTGTCTGTTTATACCCTTGGAGTGGCTTTAAAATTGGAGAAGGAGCTGATCCTTCGGAGCTTGCAGGAGCTGTTATACTTTGTTACAAGTGCATGAGCCCATAGCAATATTAGTGAGTTATATCCTAGAAGGTGTCATTTGTCAACCTCTCTAGCTCCCTCAGGTGCTTCAGTTTAGTCATCTTGGACTTTAGGAACCATACTTGGTCCTTGAGTGCCAGGAGCTTCTTGCACTGTATGGAGATATATGCCACCTCTTCTCTGGAAGTGTAGTCAGACATATGGCATTTGGTGTAGCTGCCACCTTGGTGATGGACTCCTACCTGCATTCTGTTTAAATTTGTTTTGGGGGTGTTATTTTTGGATTTTTTTTACCTGTTCTTTTTTCTTTTGCTCCTTTACTTAGCGTATGAGTGGTTTTATATGGGGTTAGTTCTTTCTTGCTTTTAACTATGTTGCAACCTCCTCCCTCGCAGACAAACCTCTCCTCATCTGGTCAGCTCATTGAGTCCTGGGGCACACTCAATCTCTGAGCTTGAGCAGGGTGCTCTTGTAGCAGAATCTAGATTTCTGCTTTGACCCTAGCACTGCCTACCACAGCTCACACTAGGCCTCCGTGAATGACTTATAGGCCCTCTGTTAATCAAGAAGTCTAATCAAAGGGGATTAGTCAACTTCCACAGTGTTCAGGGTCTCTCCAGAGGGGTTTGCCTCCAGAATACGAGAGAATCTCCCGTTAAAGAGTTGAGCTGACAAATGAAAATCCACAAGGAGAAAATCCACAAGAAGTCAGAAAGGCAGGATGAGATCGTTGTTTGGACAAAAGGAGACACGCGGGGTAGTGAGGTAGGTCTGTGAATCATCTGTATAGAGGCAGTAGGTGAATTTGTGTTTGTAAAAGAAGATTACTCAGCAACAGAAGAGGGAAGAGGGCAAGAAACCTAAGGACAGAACTCAGTGAAACCTCAACACAAAGTTGGAGGCTGGGAGGGAGGGGATGAGGAGGATCCTCTGTATGAGTAATAAGAAAGGCAGGAAGACCAGAGTAGCCAATGAAGAACAAGCTTTCAAAAAGGCAAAAGCATGGTCAGCAGTTTTAGAGGTGGTTGATAGCAAGGAGGATGAGACTGGAGCACTGAGTCTGAATTCCTTGGTATAGGGAATGGTCATTATAATCTCTGTAAGAGCAGTTCCAGTGAGTGCAAGGGCCAGAAGCCATAATGAGAAACCAGGATGGAACTGAAGGAGGGGAAGTCTTACCAATAACTGTAAATAGTGCATTTGTTGCTGTTAGAGATGAAAAAGGAAAGGCAGGTGGGATGGTAATTGAAGAGATAAGTAGAGTACATTTTTTTTAAGATGGGAAAGGCATATCTTGTGAAAGGAGAAAACCAAGGGAGAGTGTGAGGATCCTGTGCTGAGAGAGAAGTAGAGGTAGGAAATGGGGAAGAGGGGAGGGCTGGGATTGTGAGTGTGGTACCCAATTAAGTAGCAGGACCAGAGTTGTTTGGATGAGAAGATGGCAAAACAGGAAGAGAGAACAAATTTGCTTTTCCTGGGATTTTCTCATAAGTGCCCATTCTGAATAAGGCTGCTTTCCTGATTAACGGTCAGAGTGCTTAATTTTCTACATATATCTACACAGATATTTTACCCACATAAAAGTAAAATAGCATATGATCTCTGTGTGTACATACACGTGTGTACATTCATCCATATGTAAATGAGATCCTTATGGTTTAAAACAGGTAAGTCTAGCTAGTAAGTCAAGCTTGCTTGGCTCCTTGGGTGAGATCTAGACCATGGGGCTCCTCACAGGCCAGACCCATCTCTGGCAGTGGGGTGAGCAGTGGCAGCAATTAATCCTTGTGGCTTCTTGAGTTGCTGTATCAGCTCAAGGGGTTGTAGAATTAACAGAGCCATTGCTCACCCAGACAAAGCGCATCCCTGATGCAGCTCTATACCCCAGAATTTGGTGTAGGTTCTGCTTCTGCTTGCCTTGTCCCTGAATTCCTAGACACTCCAGAAACCCCATAGGCCAGATGACACAGCTCTTCAGGCCATATCTTTTACATTGCTGGTTTACAAGAACAGTGCTAGATGAGGTAATGGGGAGGTCAAGGGCAGTGGCTAAAGAATTGACAGTGGCTGCTGAGGGCATATAACCAGAGAGCATGGATAGTGTGTAACAGTTTGGGAAGAGGAGCTGGGGTAAGAAAACTGAAAAGTTGGTGAAACATTATTTGCTCAAAAGATTCTGGTACTGGCAAAAAGAAATCTAACCCATACTTAAGCTTTACTGGTTTGTGCTAAAAGCTTTTCAGCTTTCCTTCTGCTTCATATGAAAAGCCCTAGACACGTCTACATGCGCACTTTATTGCACATTAGACTAATTTAATGTGCAGGAAAGCATCACCATCTACATGTGCACCACAATTAGTATGCAGTAGATTAATTTACTGTCGTATAGGATAGTCCCATCAGACACAAGGTACTATCTGATGGTGGAGTAAATTACTGCGCTTAAACGCACGTGTAGATGGTGATGTTGGGATTAGTTTACTTTGGCTCAAATTGAACCACAGTATATTCAGTTACATTAAATGCATGTGTAGATGTGCCCCCTGAGAGGAAGGAGGAGGGAGCTAGAGCATTGATTAAAATTTTCTTTCCCTGCAAGGCAAAGATTTATTGGAAAAGGTGTGATTATTTGAAGTACTTCTTCATTTCACTCTCCAAATAATTCCCTCCTCTAGCCACTTAACTAAAGCCCAGAATATAGAAAATGCCCATACTTAGAAACATTATTTTAAAACATATACGTACACACACAGAATCATTGGGAGAATTTTAACAAACAATTTGCTTTGAGGTAAGATTGCTCAGATGTGTTCCCTCTCACAAATACAAATCCTGAAAATCAAGGTAATGTGGAAAATGCTTTCCTATCCTGCAAAACTTTCCCTATTAGAGAATGTTAGGATAAAACTGAAGCTTTTTTTTAGTTTGTGAAAAAGAGGGATCCATTCTGAAGTAGCCAGGTGGGCAGCACAGCCTCATCCAGCCAACCCTACCTAGGGTGTGGGAGAAGAATGGAAGAAAAGGGATTCTCCTTTCTGTATCATATCTTAGAACAGAGAAGCTGGATGAGTTATATACCCCTGTCCCAGAGGCATACACTGAACACCTGATTATTCAGGGCTGTCTCTGACTTGGTGCGTGTGTATGCCTTTAATCAGAAATTCCACCCTGAATCTGAGAACATTTCAAGTCAAACCCAGCCTTTTCTTGTCAAAATGAAAGAAAAGTTTTGTTTTTACAAATAATTATTGTAATTATTCAAGAAATATTAAATACAAGGTATAGAAGTCAATTAGGGGTTGGAGTCAGAGCCCAGGGCCCACTCCTCCCAGGGCAGCATCCCTCTCTGTTAGGAGGGAAGCATAGAGCCAGAGCAGCTATGCAGGTACAAATGGCATCCAAACTCCACATAAACCCCACAAATAACACTTAAGTAGCTACACAAGTGCCATTTAGTCGTGCAAAGATATAATAGGAGCTGTGTTTTAGAGTGTCTTTAAGCATCAAGTCCTCAGAGTGCCTAACAGGAGTTTGAATAGTTTATATTGCTATATATGAGGAAAAAAAACTGTAGTAGATTAACTGTATAAAAAGCCCTTGTTCTTTCTTTCTTTCTTATCAGTAAGCACTGTGTCTATTTCCAGGTGTACCAGTCCCATCTCAAACCTTTCAGGCAGAGCAAGATTTGCAGCTGTGGAATGAGGTAAGCAGCAATACCATTATCAAGTTTTGGATCAACTACATGATGCAATAATATTCTGCTATTCTTTGACAGTTGCGGCTGATTCTTTTACTGTAAACAGGGCAGGTATTGTAGCACAGATCGTCTCTGGTGAGTATCTGATAGGCTAGCTGCATACTGTTATGTATCTTTATGTATACTCCTTTAAGATCCCAACCACAGGGAAGAATTTTAAGAGAAGTTGCCATCTTTTCTTGACAGCTTGAGTCATGGAGGGTTTTTTTTTTTTAATTCCTTATTCTCAGAACTTATTTTTTTACCCCAAATATGGAACTACTGAATGATACAAAACAATCCTATCAATCCTATTGATCAATCCTAACAAATGAAGCCATCCATGATCATAAGCAGAGAATAGACTGGAATGGTTCTGAAAAACTGGTCTTTTTTCCATTGACACCTCCAGTTGTAAATACTTCTGACAAATTGGGATAGATCCTTCCTCCTCTTCTATGTACATTGCCCTTTCTATATTGACTTTAGGAAAGGAAAGGAATTATATTTTCAGATTTCTGAAAATCACTTTTTTCTTGTAAAGCACTCAAGCAAATATATTTTGCATCTCTTCTTTGTAATGTGTCCTTAGTAAGGAGTAATATATTGAGCTTTTCAGGTAGAATTATAAGAGCTATTCTGTTGTTTTTTCGCAAACTTATTCCTTGGGACACAATCTGTAAATAATAGAATGATTGCCAAAGGTATTTAGTGTCTGGACAAAGAATGTAGGATACTTGAGGGGAGAAAAAATGGCATACACTGAAGTTAGTTGTAATGCACAAACATTTTAAAGGAAAGTTAATCCTATTAGTCCTATAGTTTTAAATCCTGATCCTCTGCTCTGGACTATTTTGTTCTTTCCCCTCTCTCTCTGTCTTTCTCAGGTATGCTTGATCTTTCTTTACTGAAAAAATAATTACTTCAGATTAATGTGGATGCTCCACAGTTCCCTTTCCTCTCTCTTTCTCGTGGGTTAATACTGAATCTATCAATAGCTGTGTGTCCTTTCCTATTATTTGTGTTCTATGTTATGGCACAATTGGTGACTCTCCCAAGAATGGACTACTTTCTGAATTCCGCGTCCTTGGAGTGTATGGAATATGTTGCTCCTAGGCATTGTAATTTGTGTACTGTCCACTTTAAAGCACTCCTGCAAGTAGTGAGCCTTTTCAGTTACCACTAAAATCACTGATGCCCCTGGGAATTGGGGGTGCACTTGGTGTCTTGTAGAAGTGGACCCAAAGAGGCACACCTCAGAATAGTTCTCACAAGGTCTTATGATATACAAGTCCCCAAGGCACCTGGAATTCACTCTCCAGGGCACTAAATATGCCATTAAATATAGATATACAACTCTCTACATACATGGTCATTTTATTTGTATGTTTATAGAACTTCCAAACTGGGACAGGAACATATGGAAATTCACAAGTTTGGCCCTATCAGCATTTAAGATATGATTCAGAGAATGAAGGTGACAGAAACGATGGGACAGGAAGGGTGTAGAACACTGGTTCTTAACATTTTTAGACTCAAGATATCCCTCAGGAGACTTGATGAACCCCTTGGTAAATGCCAGGTCTTAGTTTTCATTCTTTTTTTGACTAGAGAGAAATAATATAGCAATTCATCTGTTGTAAAGAACTCAGAAAGACCACAACAGTATCAAAATGTTTTTAACACTGTGGATTCCTGTTTGAAATCTCTGGGTTTATCTTATGAAACACATTTGTACATCTAATAGTCCTAACTTTGCGTGGCACACCACCTTGAAAAAATCTCAAGGCATCCCAGGGTGCCATGGCATCCTAGTTGAGAATCACTGGTGTAGAATGATGATGGGTACAAAAAGATGATCAGATGGTTACTGAGATTAGGTATGCACACATCATGGTTGTTCATTTAAAATCTTTTTTTAATAAAAAGTATACTTACATAGTGGCTATATACAGACATTCAAAAAAACCCAAGACAGAATCAATCTAATCTACACAAGTTTCTCTAAGCTGCATAGATTGGATTGGGAGCAAAGGGAACATACGTTTTCCCTCTGGTGGGAGGACGCAGGTAGATGCCTGCACTGGCTGAGGCCAGAAGGCTGGGGGTTCTCTTCAAGAGAAAAATAGAGGACATAAAGGCATCCAGTTTGGCTTCAATAGAGGACAGAGGACAATCAGACTGTCCTCTATAATGGCCACCCTATCCCCCCTGTTGCCTGGTCTGGCCAACAGGTGCAAGCAGGACACAGGGCTGGGGAGCAGAGGCTTTGCTGCCTCATCTCTGTGACATCGCAGGGGCAGGGCTGGCCCACTGCTTGGCCAGAGTAGGTGAGTGCGGGCCAAACCTAAGTTGCCTGCTCTGCAAGCTGGGGGTTAACAGGAGAGCCGCAAAGGCTCCTGGGATGCCAGGGGACTGCGACCTAACTTGAGTTGGGAGGGGATCTGGGACAAGAAGTTCAATAGATCAGTCTATCCTAAACCAATTAAGTCTGATACTACATCCATCCAGGTTTATCTTAGACCACCATTTTTCTGTAGGCTGGTGTGTTCTTTTACAGGTTTAGACCAGTTTCCAACCACCTAAATGGGAAAAAAATATAATGTTTACACCTGGCCAGAGAGAAAGAAAAGAAAATAACTGGTTTTTCCCGTTCAGTACACTCAAAGTACACACCAGTGGCCTGTTTTTGATAGCTGTGCAATACCTTTTGCTACATTGAACTGTTTGGAAAAAAAATATTTTGTTCGCTTCTAAGTCTGACTTTCTAAGAAAAACATCTAATTTTTTACAGATAGTTGAAGCATGTTCTTCTTACTTATCCACAGATCCTCAGGTGAGCCCAGTTACAGAGATGTTATTTATTTAATGTTGTGTTCTAAATGTGGTTAAATTCATAATCTGGTGTTTGAAATCATATTTCCTTTTTATTAGGTACCCAGTGTATTGGAGGAGCTTTGCTTTATTGTCATGGGATTTCTACAGAAACCGCAGGTAATGCAGGGTAAAAATTGTTTTGTATTTCTGAAGCATGATTTTCATTATGCTAAAGCCTGAAACTTGACAGTAAATTCTGAGGATCCATGCAAACAGGACATCTTTGCCACAATCTTCAGCTCCATGCTCTGTGTAATTTTGGTGTTATTCAGGGCATGGGAAAATCTGTGTGCAGTGCTTTGTGGGCCTGATCCAAAGTCCTCTAAATTGAGCAGAAAGCCCCATTAGACAAAGCCCTCTGTTTGGGAAGTGATCTATGTTTCCACCAAGAATACAGTTTATGAAACTGTTGTACCTCTGCACAGGGCCCACCACAGAAATGAACCAGTTCCTTTGTTTACCTGAAAAAGGAGTCTCTTACCTTCCCCCATGATTAGTAATTTATTTTTGCTAAAAGTGGGAGTTCAAACTGTACTCCTTGTAATTATAGTAATGTCAAAAGCACTACAAACCTACTTTTCTGAACAGTAAAAGAGAAATGAAAACAGGCATGATAACAAAAGAAATGTAATTATCAATATGATATGATATTCAAAGTAAGGAACAAGATAATGATAATATAACTGATCTGGACATGCTATACCAGTAATAGCATCTCTCCCAATTATTGTTCCCACAGGGCTTGGATGAAAAAGACAATACCAAAAGGGTAAGATTTCCACATGTATTTTAAGGGGACACAAATTCTCAAAAAAATATAACCCATTAACTTGTCTGGTAGTAAAACCCCACTTTTTAATTTTTTTGAACAGTTCTTATTTCATTATTCTAAGAGTCATGACTCAGGCAACTCAGACATCACGGTAAGTTGCACATACCCCTTTCTGAGTAACTGTGTGCCCATACTTAACACAGCATTTCTCCCTGAAGTAGCTTTGGTAGTCTGTCTAGTTGGAGAATGAGTTCAGAGTTTGGAGTTTGTTTTAAAATGTCTTTTTTTAAAAGAATGAACATAGTGAAATTAATATTGGGTATTAAACAAACAAAAAATATTTGTACCATCAGTGTTTAGGAGGAATGTCACAAGACACAGGTTTATCTCAGGAAAAACTTCAAATTTTGATCAATTCTTGTGTTTGGCTTTAATAAAAGCATACTTAATACAACTAACCTATTAAAATAAAATTTTCTGTGCCTAATCCTCAATGTGTACCAAATGGCCCCGGAGTTAGTGGATTTACATTAACTTAAACCTACTGAAGCCCTGGCCACAAATGTTCAAAATTATTAAATATATGTAATAAGCATTTGTTAGGCAAAGTCTGGTAAGATAATTATGATTTTTTATTTTTTGTGATGAATAGAAAATAGAAAAAATTGTCAGATTAGAAGTTTTTTAAAATTTTGTTTTGAGACTGATGTTAACAAATGTTAATTTATGCCTTTATCTGCAGAGCCTTTTGGGGAAATGTGGCATATGCATCTAATAAATAAATACATATCATAAAATAGTATAAAAATAACAAGCATCTGGCTGGGGTCATATGACCCCAGCACTCTTTCCTGCCTAGGCGGGGGATCGGATTCGATGATCTGTTGAGGTCCCTTCTGACCCTAGCATCAATGAATCTATGAAAATCTCCTAATTTAATTAATGGACCACACTGTAGTAAACCACAAAGTTCATTCATAACATGTTTTTTTTTTATTCAGACATTTCACTTTGAATGCTTATTCTGACATGACATTGTTGTCCATTATTGTCTTGTTCTGTATGTTTCCCTTGGTAATACTTTGAATCTTTACTAGAACACAATGTTCTAAACTTTCAATGACATTTTATAGCTGTAGTCAATGTACTGGGGATATAGGGCTGCTTTGGATTTATTCATGACAATCAGTTTGATGTTAGTACTTTGATAGCTATGGAACTTTAGCAAATCTTTAATTTTGGGGGATTTTTCTTACTACATGAAGCACTATATGTTTAATAATAATTTTATTTTATATAAATGAAAATGTAAAAAATGGCAACATGTAATTTTGCTTATTAAATATTCTGTAATTTTTGTAACAATAGTAATTTAAAAATCAGTTCAGTTTTTGTTGTGCTTCTTTGTATATGAGTAATTAGTAGTATATCAGAAATGCTCTATTCTTGTCTTATACATAAATGTGGTTTAGATACAAATATTGGTAATTATAATTTAAGACTTGCTTCCCACACTAGAGTCACATTCCCCAAGGCCCTCTCTGTGCAGTTGGCTGTATGTTGACAGGCTGTTGTTCATTGCTACTGCTCAGTATTAAAGCAAGCAAGTGCTAAATGACTGCGCAGTACGGGGCACGTGTAGATGTGCCCACAGAGTGGGTAGTATTTAGATGTGGAATAGGAAAGCTTCCCCACAACATTTTGGCTAGGAACAGAAGTTACACATAAACTGATTTAAGTGATCAGAAACTGGTTTAAACCTGTAACAGAACATAAGTTCAGTGCACATAAACCAGTTTCACAATGGCTGAAAACAGTTTGCGAAAAACCTGGTTGAATGTAGTATCAGTCTTAACTGAATGAGCCCAAACCAGTTTATGGAACTTCTATCCCAGACACCTTCCTGGTTTAAGTTAAACCAGAGTCCCCTAGCATCCCAGCATGCTCTGCAGTCTTTGCCTCAGGAGCCCATACCGTCTGGCCTCTGGCCATGCCCTTGCCCCTGCCCTTGCCCTTGCAGCAGTGAGGAGGGAGTGCCAGGCAGACCCCAATTCGGGTCTGTGCTGGTGGCACAGGAAGGGGGGGAATTAAGCCCTTGCCCCGGCCAGTTCACTTGAAACTACTGCTGGGCCTCGCCACACACTCCCATTACAGCTTCCCTGCAGCTAAGGGCAGGCTCTATTGCCGTCCCGTTTCTGGCCTGAGCCACTGCAGGCATGTGCCTGCATTTCCTGAGTTAAAAGTGAAAGTCTATTCACTTGCAAATTGTTTCAATCTAGGCAGGTTAGACTAACCTGCAAAAATTGAATCAATTCAGGCTCTGGCTTTTTGAATGTCTGTCCCTAGCCTCTCTGTACAGTTCATTCGATTCAAAGTGCAGAGTTGGCTTTTTCACAGGCTGATCATAGTCAGAGCTGGGAGTTCTCTCTAAGAAAATGATATGAACAGACACTTATGATCAAGGCTGGGGATACATATTGCCCTTCGTGTCACCTCTCTGGGAATTCCATTCATGGCAAAAACAAACATGCCAACTTTTTGGGGTATTAATGCAGAGTATTCAGTGAAATAACCTTTCTCAATTAACATCTTCTGTCCTTTGTTCTGCATGCTCTGTCCATAAACCAGTATTGCTGTAAGAGACATTCTTTGCATCACAAGGCCAGGGTTTCATTGTTGCTCATGTGTCTGTTCATGTCCTCTCAGTCGTCTGTCCTGCATCCTTTGCTGCAACTTGTTCCCCAACTCAATGAGAGAAGACTGAAGAGAGACAAAATGGACGTATGTAACCTTAAACTATGCATGCTTGCATTTCCATACATTGTAATTTCATTAACTTTCTGAAAATGTCGTCTAAATGTTCCCATTCGTAGCATTTTTTTTCAAGGTGCAACATTGCATTAGTGCACTTTTTATTTAACATGGGAGTTTTTGTATACTTTAAATTTGTTTTAATTAATGCAAAATATGCACCTGTTGAGGTATAACACTTTAAAATGAAAACTAATATACTCTAAACTATAGAACAATGAAAAAAGATATATATATAGATATTACAATGTACAAATGAACAATTATATTTATATAATATTTATACTGTGTGTATGTGTATATATATATATTCATTTGTACATTTTTTTAAATCTTAAATTTAGTGTATTATATAGTATTGTGTATGGGTTTATTTTTATTTTGGGCTAGGGATTTCTCTTTGTTTGCTTTTACCTAAACTGTGTATAAAAATACATTATGACTTATAACATCAAGAATTTTCTAATCTTTACAGAGAAAATGATACATTTAATTTAAGCCAGGAGTCAGAACATTCCCTCTTGACTTTTGATTGTTCTGATCAAAAGGTTTTTTCTTTTCAAATTGTATCACAATAAATTTGAGAATGTCTTTTCTTGATTAAAAAAATAGAAAAAGCCTACTAGTTTTTTTAAATATGTAGCCTAAGACAAGTAGGGAAGCAAGATATGACACAATAAGCTTGATTCTTCTTTTGCTTTGATCAGTTGAACTGAAAAGCAAGTATTTTGAACTTAGTGAAGTATGACTAGTAGAATAAAATACACAAAAGTAAGGGAAGAAGTCACTTCTGTGCATTTCCCTAAAATAAAATCCTTGGTACTATATTTGCTTGAATATAAAGTGACCCTGAAAAAATGACTCCCCCAGTAATTAGATTCTGTATATGGAAGATTTGTGAATTTGTTATAATTTTCCAGGTACAGAATTTAATTTATTGAAGGTTTGCCTTGAATTTTTCCACTTCCCACTGCTAGAGCAGGGGAAATAAAGCTGGTAGGGGGGCAGGCAGACCCTTTGCCCTCTGCCCCCCAACTTCTTCCCCTTTTTCCCCTTGCAGCCTCTTCCCACCCCCCAATCCTCTGCTGTCAGACCTTGCTCTCCCTGAGCACATGGAAGTTAGGAGCAAATTTGAAAACACCTACCTTAAAATAAACAGACTTGTAGTTATTTGCATATAAGGTCCATCTACACATCACCCAATGGTGACATAGTGACATGCTACATTGCTGTATGCATGCTACGGCAATATAGAAATCATGTGGTTCTACACGTGATCAGCAGCTACATCGCCATAGCAGCCCCCCCCCCCCCATTTTCGCAT
>NW_017729033.1:72681029-72696736 GCF_001723915.1 Gavialis gangeticus | reverse complement strand
CATAGCAGCACCCCCCCCCCCATTTTCGCATGCTGCTATGGCAACATAGTGGTGAAATCTAACTGTGTGCCACATGCATGGTTCAGTACAGGCCGTTCCTGTGCTATGCTTAGTACTTCCAAAAGCAAGTACTAAAGCATGGGTCCATAGTAACATTGCTACATGCTGATGTGTAGATACGCCCGTAGTACCCATAGACTTAGTTCATTCAGAATTAAGGGATTTCACTTTCTTTGAAACTGCTGCAAGTTTTAGCACAGGTACTGCATAAACATGCTTTTAAGCAGCACTTTTGTACCTATTTATATATAGTACAAACTATGCATGATATTGATCCAAAACCCAAAGGCTTATGATTTACTATATAGTTCAATGGGCTGGGCTCCAGGAGATTCAACAGCGTTTCAAGCCATGGTGATGCCACAGCTCAACACTGCTCAGTATGTGTGTGTACTCCAGATACCCTGCTTCTGTGCCTTTCCCCCCCACCCCCAATCATATGTGACAGTCTGAGAGAGGGGGCAACAGAGGGATTCTGGGTGAACTGTTTGGGGTCCCATTTTGTGATGTTTACCAGGCATTTAAGGTTTGTGAAAAAACAGGAATATTGGAAATGGGAAAGAAAGACACAGATCAACTGTGGGAGTGAAGAGGAAGTAAAAATGTATGCAGTGTAGTAGCTCTCCATGACTTGAATAGGAGTTGGCACTGAGGGGGACTGTACACAATGGCTGCTACTATATTTCTTGTCCAGATTAGCTGTCCTGATTAATAGATTAGCCTATCTGTTTGGTAAGCTCCAGTCAGCATTTTTATCCAGTGTGGGCCATGTGTTTTGTAGTCTTATTCAAGTTTGGCTGTATTTCACCAAATTCATAATTATCTTTCATTATTAAGCATCTGCTGTTTTTAGCAGTACTTTAATGATAGATAATATATTTAATGAGGCTTCCTTGTATGTGAATGTAAGATGAGCTGCTTTTTTCCCCATGCTGATTGCAGGGCCTTGTATTATATTTGAGTAAATACAGTATTTTGTTTTCAGAACTGAAGGAAGATGTTTTACCATACTGAAAAGCTGTTAAAAAAAATCTAATAGTAATAAAAGTACTTTACAATTATCTCAAATTAATGAGTAGATACAAGGTTTTTGGTATTCCAAAAGATTCTACTCTCAACTTTTAATGAAACTGACAGAGCACCTTGCAGAATCAGGCCTTTATAAGGCTTGTGTATTACTGGATTTTGTATAACCTTTTGTGCATGTTGTAAAATTGATGTCCAATTGGACACATTTTTGTATTATATTTGTTACCCATTTCTAATCTTGAAAGCACTTAGTACTCAATTTAACTTATACCTCTGATACCAAGAGGACTCATCTCATTCCTTTTATAAATACATCTTAGGCAATGTTTTCAGATGCTGTTTATGGAAAAAATTGTACTTTCTTGAATAAACACAGTAATACCCTAAACCCAACTTGCAAGATGTTGGCATGCCAGGGGCGGATAGCAGAGGAGCACCAATGGGCCCGATTGCTGTTGTGACAGCACAGCTCTGGCCCTTTTTCTGCCATCCACCCTGAGGTGCTCATGCCAAACAGAATGCCTTCACGTGCCATGCTCTGGCGCCAGTGCTGGGGGTTGCCTACCTTTGTTCTATAGCAGGGGCAGGCAATTATTTGGGGTGGAGGGCCGCTTACTGAGTTTTGGAAAGCCATTGAGAGCTGCAGGACGGGCAGCTGGGGCAGATAACTATTAATTTTCTAAATTTTTTAGGGGCCCTGCGGGCCAGATAGAATGGCTCAGTGGGTTGCATCTGGTCTGTGGGCTGCATTTTGCCCACCCCTGTTCTATAGCCTTTCTGCTTTTACAGTGGAACACTTAGTACCCACAGAAATAGTTAGTATATTGTTAAGAGCAATGTAGCAGACTGCATGTCTCAGAAGCTGCAGCCCAGCTGCAGGTGGTAAGGAAAGATTGCATGTTTGCCTAGGAGGACTGGGGCGGATGATGAGGATAATTGGCTGAGTAAGAGGCACCCAGGAAGAGGACCTGGAGAAGAGAGAGTGAGAGAGAGAGAAAGCTATGAGGCAGAAACTGCAGCATGGAGCCAGAGCACTTTCTACAGGTCCAGGAAAAGACTGCAGGGTGCCTTTGCAACTTCAGTTGCTGTCTTTGATGATTTACGAGTTATGTTGTGTCCTAAGGGGCAAGTTTGCCCCATGGAAATAAAGACTGTTCTGTGCAAACAGACAACCCACTACACGTGGCAGAGAACACAGCAGCTTAAAGTGAACTCCAGCATGGAGACAGGAGCCCTGCTGAAGGGGCTGGAGGTGCTGCAACAGCAGGAGTTCCAGAGGAAGCAGCTGCAGCAGTTAAGGGAACAGCAGCAGTGCCTGCAGAAAGAGACAATAGAAGACCTGGAGACGGCTGAATTCCCAGGAAGAGCATGAAGAAAAACTTGGTGTGCTAGAGATGAAGCTGCTGGAAGCCACTGCTGAGAAAACATAATTCACAAAGAAATTCACATCCAGGGAAATCCTCAGGGAAGCAGGCCATGCAGGGGAAGAAGGAACAAATAAAGGTTGTTCGGCCACTAACTGAGCTGAAGTGAGCCAGCTATGGTCAAGGTTCCAGGAAAAAGCAGACCTAGCCTCCTTGTGCGAAAATGAAGCCAGGGAACTAAAGGAGATGGCGGACCAACTGAACCCTGAAAGTAAGGATCTGTGAGAGAGGAATACGCAAGCAATAGAAGTGTCAGCTACAGTTGAGAGAGCATTGGAGGAACAGCTGTGTGCTGCTGACAGAGCAAGCGAAGAGACAGAGCAGCACCTGGGTGCGATCTGTGCTCCCACCCAGCAGACATGGCTTCCTGTTTTTCCAAGGTCACTGTCCCCTTCCAGCAGACCTACAATGAGGGGCCATGAAAATTTCAGGACAAGGTTCTGGAAGTGGTGAAGCAGCAGGTGAAGACTGGGTCGCTTGATTCAGCACTTAGATTACAACAGGCAAAAGAAGCTCAGAGCCTTTTACGAGCACAGCATTAGCAACACTGAGCCACTCTGTCTGAGGCAGAAGGAATCCTTCAGGCACTGCAGGAGAGCTTGGAAAGAGGGGAGCAGGTGTGGAGAGCTAACAGTATCTGAAGAGGAGTTTCAAAGGTCCCAAGTCTAAATACAATCTTTGAAAGCATAGCTAAAGGCGCACTTGGAGATGTCCAGTCCTGAATGTCACAGCTACCTGAAGAAAGTAGAGGCATTGAGTTAACTCTTCGCTGAATCCCAGGCACAGTTACAGGCAGTGAAAACAGAACCCCAGCAGACCAAAGAGGTTTAGGAGTTGAACAGGCAATTGAACCTGGACCTTTGGGGTGTGGTGCAGAGATTAACCAGCTGAAGGGGAGACCGGGCAAGAAATGGAATGCTTCAATCTGAAGTTGTAGGAATAACACACTCGAGTCAACCAAAAAATAGAAGGACTGAGTTGTGGACCTGGCAAAACTTACTACCCAACATGAGGACTCTTGAGAGGAGAGACTTGAGTTGTCAAAGCAGGTGGACAGATATGGAAAAGAAAGTTCCTTTGCTAAACCACACTTATGGGGGAAGGTCACAAGAAACCTAGAAGGTTTGGGCTAGTTACCCACAAACTGGGTCTAGCTACAGGAGTAGTGCTCCTGGAGGCAACCAAAGATGACACGGGTATTGTAGAAGCCCTAACTCTGGTGCAGCCTCAACAAGAAGGGCAGCCAGAAGAAGAGGGGACCGTGATGGTGTCCACCACAGCTATGAATGGATAAGAGACAGACACCCAGAATGGGGGTTGTGAGGTTAGGACAGAGGAAGAAACCCCAAGGAAGACAACAAAGGTCCTGAAGGAAGAAATAGGTCAATTGGCCTGAGAACAAAGAGAGTCCAAGCCCACATTAAAGGGCCAGGACTCAGACCAAGGAAGAAGTGGAGCCCACCAGAAAGTGGACAGCCCACCCCCCCGGAGTCCATATATGCCAATCAAAAAGGCATGGGGTTGTGGTCTTTAATGGTGGGGTTTATGGGCAATGGGTGTGTCCCATTTTTGCCCCAAGGAAATAAAGACGGTGATGTGCAAATTGTCAACCTACAACAAGCAGTTTTTGTGACTTGATATCAAGAATGTTTGACCCCTATCTGCTTTAGCTGCAGTGCTGTCACTTGTTCAGCTGCACCCTGCGGGTCAAGGGCTATATAATATAGTTACTATTTTTTCTAGTGTTGACAAGACCTAGCAGTTAGTGGACTGTCCTGTCAGTCATTGAACAGTCCTGCTTGAGACAATAGACCTCCACACCACAGAGCCCTTCACTGTGCCTTTAAAGAACAATTTATCCTTGTGATACAAGGTAGTCTTGCCTGAAGATTCACTTGTTTTAGGTGTTTTTTCCAGTCTTTTCCCTCAGCAGGAGATTCCACTTTCCATTAGTAAGCAATCTTATTTTAATTATTCTGGTTTAACTTTGTCCCAGTTCCGGTGTAGGATTGATTATAAGTAGGTTATAATTGGCCTGACAAAGAGTATTTGTACCCAAAAGCTTGCAAAAAAGAATTTTTCTAACTATTTGAGTTGGTTTAATAAAAGATATCAGATAAAGAGCCTTGTCTGCCTGTGTCCTTAGATCAACACAGCTACAACCTATACCCCTATAATTAGGTTATGCATTTAATTTTGTTTTATATTCTTATTTGTAGTTATGGGTATAAGCAGTTAAGTGCTTGAGCATCTTAACAATGGACTTGATAGACAAGCAAGACTAAAACATACAAAGATGTCTGAAACTGAGAATGAGATTATCCTTATTTGATATACTTGCCCCTCTCTGCACTAGTTAGTTATGCTATCCAATAAGTAGCCTTCCTGAAGGGAAGGTAGGGGAGTAGCCTATGTCTGCTGCTTTACTTGTGTTGGCTTATTTTATCACTTCCTGTGAAAGGACTATGTGGCAACATGATTATGTTGGCAGTTCGAAGGCAGCTACACAAACTGTAAAAACTGAACAAAATGTTTTCTTTCTTTTTCATCCCAGGTGCAAACAGAGACCTTACCCTCCCCAGAGAATTTTATGATCCTTCCCCAGATCCGTAACAAGGTAGTGCCACTTAAAAACATTACTTTAAAAGTAAAGCATTCCCATAGGCAAAAACACACAACCTGAAACATTTGCTACATTGATTTAATAAGTTAAATTTGACAAAAATATCATGGCATGCATATATGCTTAGTGGCACTGGACATCTGGATATACCTTACTCAGCCAGCAACAGGGAACAGGATTAGCCCTTGTGATCATGGATATAGTACAATACAGTAAAGGAATATGAGTCAAATTACAGAAGTTGTACTTAGGTTTTATTCAAATAAACTTCTCATTGATTTCAATAGACATTTCACTTGATTAACAGACAAATAAAAAGATTCTTCTATCATTTTCCAAAAATGAATTCAGTGGAATTTGTGACACAATAAGGGACTACTCTGCGTGAAAAAGGTGTCAGAATTTGGCCTTTAACATTAGAATCTGTAATAATTTTTTCACAGAATTTTGTTAATTAAAGTTTTGCATTGTAAAATTGAAGCTATATGTACAGTTCACATGGTTAAGCGTTGCAAATTTTCAACATTCAGACAAACCTGATTACCTAAGGAAGATAGAAATATGGCTGAGGAGTGCACTTTACAGTATAAATTCTGATAGCAGTGATGGGAATATGAAAAAAACTCCAGTCTTCTGGATGCCAAGAATGCAGGGCATGGCAGAAAAACAAATCTTGATTAGAGCACTACATAGAAACATGTATCTTGTGTAAAACCATTCCCTTGGTTTCTTGCTGTGAACATAAATTATCTTGTTAAACATTACTCTTTCAGGAAGCATAAATACCAAAGATATTTGAGAAATTACCTGTCTTTTAAAGTTCAGCCTTTTTTTGACAAGAGTCTCTTTTAGATGCTTTCATTTTTTCCCTTTTTTGCTTCCATTGTAGGTGTGTTAATCTAGTAATATTTAATTGAAGATCTTCCATACTGTTCTTACAACCTCAGCTTATAGAATTAGTATTTTAATATTTTTTTCTGTAACAGGTAAGACCTCTCTAAATTGATCTCCTTTCTTTAGTAAGTAGTTGATAAAATAATTAAGAAAAAGCTTGACTCAACAATCCATCATCTAACATATTATTACTTATGCAAACATTCCCTGACTCTTGTATTTCATTTGTGTGCCATGTAGCTGCAGTTTTTGGCACTTAAGGCATGTGCACACATCCCTGGAACTGGATCCACAATTACATGGCTTACTTGAAGCTGCATGATTGTAGATTGGGTCTCCACTTGTGCACATTTTTGCTGGTGCCGAGAGCTATTCTGAGAATGTGCTCTAAATAAGTTGGGGTGGAGGGAGGGGTGGTGGGATTGGGGAGTCTAGTTGGTCCACGGTGGGGTTTGGCAGATCCAGGGATGGATTGGTGATACGAGGGGGAAGGATCTGGCAGGTCTATGGGGGGTGGTCCTTGGAGGGTGCTGGGGCGGGGGGAGGGGGGGATGTCCATCCATGGGTGTGGGGATGGAGGGCTAAATATAGCCTAGTCAAGGTGGGGACAGGGAAGGAAAAGCACAGCCTCAGGGCTGGGGTTGAGTGGCTGGGCTTTCCTAGGACCAGGGCTGATCTTTGAATGTACTCATATGTTCAGTTAGTTTGAGCATGGGTTAATCCAATATATATAGCGCAGCTTCTCAGGTGAACTAAGGTTGGGTTGGCCATTTTTTGTCTGATCTGAACTCTCCAACCATATGTATGGTTCAGCACTTAGATTGACCTAACCCTAGTTTGATTGATCTAAGTGTAATATCTGCACATACTTTTATTCACAGTTTGCAATTCAGCTCTTTTTCACAAGCCCATGTACACCTATTGAATGTGCTCAGTAGAGGTACAATCTATTTAGGCACTTGCCTAGTCACCCAATAACTTAGTGGTTTGGACTTTTGCCTAGGCAACAGGAAACTAGGAGAATGAAAGGGGCATACTGTCTGTTACACATACACCTTCTGCCTCTGGCCTTGATCATACACAAACAGGGGAAGGATGGTTGTGTAGAGAAGGAAAGCAACCTCCTGTACACAACCTACCCTCTGCTTAGCCCAGCATCAACTTTGCTATGGTTTTGCTTCCTTTTGGGTTACATTTGGTTTGGGAGAATATAGTCCAAAGATGGGATCTGCAAGACTATTCTGATTTTTAAAAAGGAAATATTTCCAGGACATCCACCTACAAGGCAGACAGATGAAAGGGGTCCAGTGGGAGATTTTTAGAGCAGCTGGAGATGGGTAAGATATGCAAGTTGTTTGAATTGCTCCAGCCCCTGGAAGCTTTGGAGTTTTGTGCAGATGCAAAAAGACTTTGACTCAGTGTTCTCTTAATGCCATATACTTAATATGAACTTGAGTAGTGTAACTGTTAATTCCCCCTCAAAGGAAGTGTCAGGTTATCAACAGAGGATGTGAGCATGTTAGATGTTAATTCTATAAAATAAACTCTTCATGTCAGCTGTTTTCTTAATTCATTTTATATTATGTTTCTTTGTTTCCTTGTTTTGACACAGATATTTATTGCATTTCTATGTATTTATTTTACACTTTTCCCTTGTTTGATATTCTTTTTCCCTTTGATTACATTATGTGTATTCCTATAGCACATCAGAAAATAATATATAATGACAGATATTGGCCATCTAGAGAACCTTCTTTACACACTCTTTTCTTAGCCTTTTTAAATGAACTAAATAAGCTAAGTAGACTAATACAGATGATGTGTCAAATATAGTTAATTCTAGAAAGAGGCATATAGGGAACATGAAACAGACAGTCTCTATAAATCAAAGCCAGTAGCCAAATAATATCTCCTGTAAACTCAGAACAAGGTCCAACATGCTGTAAAAGACTCAAGAATTATGTGAATTTGAAGCCTTACCTCCTTTTGTGAGCTTCCTGGGATCTAAGGAGTCCTATGGTAGGAAATGTTTGGGTGTACCTTGCTATCATACACTTCAAACAGTAATAGGGTATAACAAATGCTTTTGTACCAGAGAAATTTGTGATTATAATCTAAGTGATACATTGATGTAGGAACAGTTGTTGATCATGAAATACCAATAACTGTGAGAGAGTTCATGATAAATAGATAAATCTAAATCTGAGGTTGTTATAGGAAGCATGACGTTTAAACCATCTTGTCATTAAAGTGATTTGATTATGTCCCTCAGCGGGTACCCTTTTATCAAATATTTGCTTTCAACAAAGACAGTAAAAATACTGGATTCAATCCTACAGGTTATCTGTGAATGGAACTCTTTGTGAAGTTGTTGGTAGTGCCATGCATGGAAAGTTTTCAGGACTGGACCTTTTACATTATGCACATCTCCTTCTTACTGTGTGGTTAATTAGACTGTAGATTCTCAATGTTGTGTGAACAAGTTCAATGGAGTTATGACCATCTTCCTTTGTCTTATAGCTAAATGAAACAGATAGTCTCCAAAATGTTGATGACATATGGAGTCACAGTTTGGAATAGTTTGAGAGCCACTGTACTGGATGGAATTGTATTCTTACTAGGCTTTGGAATAATTTTGGACTATATAAATATAGTCAGCATCATTATACTCTTACATATTGCTTTGTCCAATATCCCAATTTCCTGTGCCAGAATCCAACTGCTTCCTTTTGTAAGTTTACAAATCCTACCTCCTTTTGTCCCTGTACAATGAATAGAGATAGAAGCTCCACGACACAAAAATTCTCAGGATGTTTCCTGGTACAGTTACAAATATGAGAGATGCAACTTGGAATGTCAAGATCAAATTCTGCTCATCCATCTTGGTATATTTCTAGAGCAACTACAACTGAGTCAAAAGTAGAAACAGAATTTGTCTTTCATTTATTTATTTCTTGTGACCAAGTTATATAGCCTTCAGAATTTATTCTTGAAAATGAGTTCCCCTGTGTTAAGAGAAAAAAAAGACATAAACCATGCCTAGTAAGGGATCCAGTGGTGTTATATAATGAGTCACTAGGTTGCTATATGTAATGGAGAAGACCAATTGCTAGAAAACTTCCCCTTTCTTCCTTAATACAGAAAAGAAATTAACACAAAGTAGTGTGAAATTTTATTATTTTCTTTATGAGTTCTGGATATTAATTGCATTTCACAGTTTTATTTTTTAATTCAGTTATTCAAGTATGTGTAATTTGAAATATATTCTTCTTTCCAGGAGGAATATCAAGGGCCTGGAGCGATTCAGAGTAGGGGCTACTTTATTTTCAGGGTATGACTGTTTGGTTTTTTAATTTTCAAACGCAGCTTTATTACATTGTGAGAAGTACCATACTTGGTATTAGTGAATATATGCTAATGGAACTTGTTTCAGGAGCAAGGACTTATTATAACTGAGGTTCTATCAGCATTCCTATCCACCTATCATCTTCAGAAATGCTTAACACTTTCAATTTCCATTGAACTCAATAAGTGAAATCTACCAGAAAGAGAACCCGTGTTTGTAAAGTGATTAGTGCAACTGTTGTATTGGCATGGTTTGAATTATGGGAGAGCTCAGGGGGTTAGGCCCCCCATAAGAAACAAAAGCCCCCCTGTAAGATCTGAAAATCATAGCCTGAAGGGGTCTCCAATTTTATTAGGGTGTCATGATGGGCAGCCCCCTTTTTTTTTTTTGCAGGCCCCCTCAAGAGTCAAAGTGTAACTCAAACCCTGCATATTGGAATTGCTGGGTGCTACTGCAGTGTAAATATTGAACAACATAATAGACAGAGTGTGTACTGAGGACTTCTCAAATATAGCTAGCAATGTTTGTAAATATTTAACCTGATTCAGTGTCAGCATCTTGACATGGGAAAATTGCCCCCAAGAAAACAACTAAAAGATTTGATTTACCAAATGAAAAAAGAAATTATCGTAAAGTTTCCTACCAGTAATACAGTAAAAACATTTTTATGCAATGTTATTGCTTATTCTGAATAGATGTGATACCATGCTATTTCTTAATAAGCTATTGATTATCACATATAAAGTCCTTGAACTAAAAAGGATTTAGAACCCATGATAGACAGGCATAAATTATGCTTGTCTATCTTATAGGCTTTGTTCAAAATTGCATTTCCATATTATACATAATAAATGCAGTGATATGCTTTGTTCTAATAATTTATATATTCACCAGCCTCACTCTACACTTGATTTTTCTACTTTTGTCACACTTTGTTTTGTTAATCATACTTCTGTAAAGCGGTTATAAAAACAATCTCATCAGAATGCCCGTTCTCCATCCATAACTCATGCTGTTGAGTTTTTATTGTTCTTTTTTAGCACGAAGGATTAAGCTAAAGATAATTAGATGTAACATTTTATATTGACTTTTCCTAGTTTTTGTCAACTTTTTAACATTGTCTTTCTAGTTAAATAGAAAACTATCTGGCAGAGGGGGTGCATATTTTGGATATTTGTTTCTCATGCATGAAACTTCAAGTTTCAGCATTATCTTAATAGGCTAAATTCAGAGCAACAATAGCGTTTTGGAGAGGAAGAATCAAACCTAGAATTTCTCAAAAGTTTTCTCTTCAGCATGAATGTTGGTACTTTGGCTTCCATTCTTGATTTTCCCTTTTCAGTCTGCTCCTCTCTAATTTCCTTCCATGTTTCTTTTTCTTCATTTGTGCATCCCATTCTTTCTTACCTTCTTTTTTATGTTCTTTTTCCCTCCCTGCTTCCTCTTTTCTCCAATTTTTGGATGGTTCCTAAATCCTTTAATCTCTTTGTAAATAATGTAGTTTAAACTACTTTAAACAGTACAGTTAATGTTTTAAACAGTACGTTTGAACTCTTATAAACAAATCTAATACTCTACAAAGTAATCTGTTTGACATTGCAATTAATTTTAGACATCATATACACATAATTCCAGTCAACCTTCAATTCTGCCCTCTTGAACCTTTGATCAAACTCCATGCCAGTCCATAAGCTCCTGTCCTTAATATCCAAAAAACCCCCATGAGAAAACAGGTGAATCTTGTGCAGTGTCTTAAAGCCACTAAATTGAAACTCTAAAAGACAAGGTAGTGATTCGAGTTCCAAGCCAACAATGTCTCATGATAATGCCTTACTGCCAGACCAGGTGAGCAAAATATGGCCCACAGGCTGGATCCAACCTGCCAAGGGATTTTATTCAGCCTGCAGCAGGTCCTTTGGCTGCACCTGGTCCAGACACAGGGGGCAGTCTGGGCCGTGGCGCATGCAGCCAGTTCTGCCACACATGGGCACGCAGCAGGGCTGCGGCAGTGCGGCTGGACTCGCTTCCTGGCAGCCCCGGCAATGGCAGCTCCTTCCAGCTGCCGCCACCACCGGCCCCAGCCTGTCTGCCCCATACCCACCACTGGGGGTGGGACCCACACAGGCAGGTTGCATGGCTGGGATGGGGCTGCAGGCAGGCAGGGAGCAGTGTCCAGGAACAGGGCAGGCAGAAGGGGCCAGGATCATGTGTAACAATGCAAGGCAAGGGCCTGGAGCACAGCCACAATCTGCAGCCTGCACATCCCTATGACAGGTGCTGTTTCAGGCCATGCAGGAAGTGGATGATGGCTTTGCCCTGTGTCCCAGGCCCGCACTGTCACCACCTAAAGATCTCAGACCTGGTCCCACTCCCAGACATTGCTCCCTGCTTACCTGCCTATGGCCCTATCCCATCTCTCTGGCTGCGTGCCCTGCCCTCCAGGGTCCTAGCTGGTCTCCATGGAGACCCTGGGATCACAGGGCGGTGAAAGTGCAGGGCCTAAGTCCACAGCAGAGCAGCAATTTGCTCCCTACATGCCCCTCCATGCCTGTGGAACTGGTACCCATTGCAGGGGCATGCAGGGAGCGGACCATGGCTCTGCCCTGGGCCCTGGTCCCACCCTGTCATGGCCCCATGATCCCAGCCCCACCTCCCTGGCCCGCTCCCAGACTCTGCTTCCTGCTTGCCCATGGCTCTGTCCCAGCCGCCCAACAGAACATGGAGAGAGCCCCTTAGGGTAAGCTATGTGGCTGGGGGTGGAAGCAGGTAACCTGGCCTGCTATAGCTCACCAAAACTCCCTAAGTGGCCCTCAGGCCCAGATAATTGTCCATCCCTGTGTTACACCCTTTCAATTAATTGTGGATTTTCTACTCAAGTCCTAGGACCTGAGTGTTTTCTAATACATGAGCTCAAAGGTTGCGTGTGCTCCCTGATGTATAAAAGTTGAACTATTCAGGGTTTTAAAGGGCCAAAGCCAACAACACCTTGAGAGTCATGTTTAGTCCTTGCAGAAAAGATGCCTCCATCTTCTTCCCCTTGAAGATGTATGCAGGACTTGGCACAATGCAGCCTGCAACACTTATCAGTTGTAATTTTACTGCATAGTTGATTTGCAGAAATGGACAAACATTGTCCAATACTTTAACAAAGATATCTTAATTTTAACTGAGACATTATCTGGTAAAATATATGGGACAAATCAAGGAATCTAAAATGCAGTAGGTATTGGATTATCTGGGGCATTACTTAAACACCAGTCTGTTTTATAGTGTTAATTTCTTATCAGATATTGTTATTTTCTAGCCACGCAATGGAAGGAGATCAGCAGGTTTCCGCTAAAAAGGTATATATTTCATATTTTTAATGAAGACCTATATTCAAATCCTGTTCCTTTTTATAGTGAAACCAAGATACATATTTGAAAAAATATCCATTAATTTGGGATGCTGAGATTTTTGAATAGCCAACTTGAGATATCTATAATTTTTTTGGGATCAGGGTCAGAGCTCTTGGTACCTGCCCATCAACTTGAAGGCAATGGGAGCTGCAGATGCTCAACACCTGTAAGAATTAAGCCAAACGTATTTCAAGCAGTTAAAAAGTTGGCACGTAAAAATCTCTAGTTTATCACTAGTAATAAGTAAATTTCTAGCATGTGAACAAGGAAGCATCTAGCTTAATGTTGGAGCTGAAAATCAATTTGGTAAAGATGGGGTCACCTCTGTTTGAAAATTTGTGATCTTTACAAGTTTGATCCAGAAATCATTAAAAGACTTCTGTACACAGGCAGAATTCACACTGAAATTAAGGATTTGAGGATTGAACCCCAAATGATTCAGCTCATGAGAAAAAATCTTGGGAAAGTACATGCTACATTTTCTTTGCCCCTGTTGTGAAATGATGTGTTTTTAATTTAGTGTTTTTTTAAAGCTGTTACATTATAGACATTTAGCATAGCATAATAGAAGCATATCAACAACTAATGTTTTGCATTATTTTCTTTCAGAATTTTTGATTCCTGACCTAGAATCACTGCTGTGGGAACACAGAATATATGGACAAAATGGATTCCCTCACAAAAATTACTCTTTACCATTTGTACAATTCTTAAAAATCACTAGAATGTAAATGTTCCTAAATTTAGATTTGGTTAAGATTGCAAATGTTTCTTTAATTTCTTGACTGCATTAAAAGCATCTTAAAATTACTGATTTGTTTCTAGTGTTATTTTGTTATTTATGCACTAAGTAGAGAGTTGGTTTTAATGAAGAATTCTCTATTTTACATAATACATTTGAATGCTTAGATTATTTAGTACAACTTAACTGGTAGAAAATACAACTTAAATTATTTTGTAATATAATATGTTATACCTAATCTATTAGTTTCTGTGCAGATTTATACCAACAATATAGGCTTATATTTGTACATTTTATTCTTTATACATGTTGATACTTTGAGTAACTCCATTTTAACTGAAGGGCTTATACCTTTTAATATCTGTCAAGGAGGAAAATCAGTTCCTGCAAACACTCACATGTACAAGCTATATAAAAGCTATTCCCCTAAGACAGGAGTGTTCAGCCTCCACCCCAAGGGTTAAATGTGGTCTGCAGAGCCATCACATCTGGCCCACAGGGCTCCCCATGAGCTGGGAAATTTGGCAACAGGAGAGCAGTGGCCACCCTCCCTCACTCCCAAATTGCAACACTCCCTCCCGGAGCACAGCAAGGTCAGGGCTGGGCTGTGCCCCTTTTCTTCACTGCTTTTCCCCATTTGGCCGAGTTGTGGCCCGTCACCCCCACAGGGCTGGATCTGGCTGGCTGCTTCCTGACCCCCTTCTTGCACCCGGCTCAGGGCCGCTGTCCACATCTGACTAAGGTGGCCATTCATCCAGTTTCATAGAGGACAGTCTGGTTTTCTGGTCCTCTGTCCTTTATTGATATGAAACTGGATGCCTTTAGGTCCTCTAGTTTTCACCGCTTAGCACACCCTTCCCTCCCTCTCCCCACAGCCGACACCACTTGGCCCGCCCCTGCCTCCGACACTGTTGCAGATGTCTTTGGGAGCTCCTTGCTTGCTGCCACAATACCCCTGCTGCCGCGACGGCCACCCCTGCCTCGGGAACTCGCCATGCCCCACCCAGTCTCTGGAGGCATGCAACATTCATGGTGGTGGGGACAGTACCTCGATGGCCACCCTACATCTAACCCATGGACAGACTGGGCACTACCTATATGGCCTGCCAGGGAAAAAAGGTTGAGCATCACTGCCCTAAGACGTCCTTGCCTCTTGCATAATTCCTGGGCCATCGCGGCTACCACATCACTCTTAGGTCCCTACCACGCATTCAGATTAACTGAATAGAAACCATATATAAAGCTGTTGCGTATTTTCCAAGCACTGTCTTGGTAGCTGCTTGGCTTTTTTATAGCTGGATGGATATTTTTATGGAGCGACTGTTACTTTTGCACCAGTTAATTGTGTCATGCACATAAGGTGTGGCGGTGGGCGGGGAGTCTCACACTACCAGGGGCTTTATTCAAATGCTCAAATTAATCTGCTAGGCCCACATCTCCCTGCCAGGGCTGGGAACCAGCCCCCTTTTGCTGAGGACACGACACAACAGCTGCGCTGGCAGCTCTCACTGAGCCATTGCAGCCAGCAGTAGGCATTGGGTTGCTAACAGCAACCTGCCCTGCTGAGCCCCTCTTAGCACCTTTCCCTGCCCCATCTTTCTCTTGCACCAGGTTACACCAATGTTGAACAAATTCTTACATAACATTTTTCATATTGAGACAGCTCTCAGTGTCTACGTATAAAGATTTTGAACAGAAACAAAATATTGAAATATTTTGCTTCTGCACTGAACAAAAGAGGACCCTTTTTTTGGTTTGTTCTTTTAAGTGAAACCATATGAAAGAAGGACTCTAAAAGCATTCAAGGAAGCTGAAGATGGGTTTGAGGAAGGGGATGTAAAAGCTGTTGAACTGGTTAGGTGTAGGAAGATGTTATTGGAGCAGCCACGTGAGAGAGGGCGCAGCCCTTGTCGGCGTCCCGCCCTAGGTGCTAGGGCTGAGATGGCTGCGCCCCAGTGTGCTGCCGCCAGGGGCGCCCTCATGGGGGCAAACCATTCCTTCACGCGGGGGGGGCAGACAGTTGGGTCCTATGGCGCGAACGACGCTGCCACCGCCTTTATTAGCAAATGGATCCGCCCGGCGGCAGTTGGCATCCCGGGCGCGGGTGGCCCAACTGTCGCTGCGGGCGGGAGCGGCGCCATGCAGGCGAGCGGGGCGGGGGCAGCGGCCGGGGCTGGGGCCGGGACTGAGA
>NW_017729033.1:72680121-72681019 GCF_001723915.1 Gavialis gangeticus | reverse complement strand
AGGCGAGCGGGGCGGGGGCCGCGGCCGGGGCCGCGGCCGGGACTGGGGTGCGGGGAGGGCTGAGAGGAGCCCAGGTGGGCATGTGCCGAAGTCCAGCTGGAGATTCCCGGGTGCATGCCCGTGACTACGGGCACGTGCAAGCGGCCCGCCCTCTGCACACGCGTGTAGGCATGCAGGCGTGTGCAGGTGAATGACGTGCACGGGGCAGGTCCGTCATACCTGCCCCACGTGTGCCCTGGATCTCGGGTTCATGCGCTGGTTGCAGCCTCTGCTCGTGCTGCACCTGCTTCTCGGCCTACCCTCTCATGGAGCCCCCCAGGGCAGGTTCACCTGGTGGCACCCGCCCATGCCCAGGCGCCACATGGGTCTCAGCGCCTGGTTGAGAACCGCTCTGTTACATGGTGCCATGTTATGTCCTGATTGATATTTTTTTACCAGAGTGGAAAAATTAAGAAACTGTTCTTGTTCAGAAACAATATAGAAATAAGTCTGTTTTTTTTTATTTGTTTCATGATTTCCAAATAGGATCCCAATGAAGATACAGAATGGAATGATATATTAAGAGATTTTGGGATTCTGCCTCCAAAAGTTGAGCCAAAAGATGAAACCGAAGAAATGGCTTTGCGCTTACAGAAAGAAGCAGAAGGCAAGTAACGTTTGACCCTTAACACCCTTCATAAAGTAATGAAGATCTGACACATCTCGTGACAGAAATTCATTTTTAAAAAGGAGTATTTTGGTTATTTTATTTGGTCTTGTGTTATTTTTCAGTGAGCTATTTTTAAAATGGCGCATTAAAAAAGAATATTGCATTGGAGAAAGTGAGAGAATAATAGCACCATAAATTTTGCAGTGGAGTCAGTAACATGCACTATGGTATATAACAGGGGTTTTCAAC
>NW_017729033.1:72651369-72675121 GCF_001723915.1 Gavialis gangeticus | reverse complement strand
TCAGTAACATGCACTATGGTATATAACAGGGGTTTTCAACCCTTTTTGGTTGGTGTACCCCCAGCACCCGGTCGAGAAGCAGGAAGTCTGATCAGTGGCGGGCAGGTGGTCCCCCGTGCACAGCAGCAAAACTGGAAGTGCCCCCTGCTTCTCCGCACCACTACCATATACCCCTTGGGAGCTTCCCAAGTACCTCCAGGGGTATGCCTACCCCTGGTTGACAACCTCTAGTATATAACATGAAAAACCAACCATTTACCTTTGCATGGTCTGTTTGAGCCTTTGGTGCCTGATGAAGTAAATTTGCCATGTAGCCATTGCCTGCGACAAATGGAGCCCATGAAAATGACCAAAGTAGTAATTTTTATATTTACTGGATGCATCTACATGTATGCTTTACTGCAGAGTTGACTAATTAGTTCCACAGTAAGGTATCACCATCTACACAAGCATCCTTATGAGGGTGCAGTAAATTAATTAATTCCATTGTAGGATAGTACTGTCCAGGACAAGTATTATCCTATGGCAGAGTTACCTAGTACGGCATAATGCGTGTGTAGACAGTAACCAGGGCTGGCTGGGGCATGACAGTGCGACAGTGTGGGGGCTGCCTGCTGGCTAGCCCCACACTGAAGCACCTTTGTGCCCCAGCCAGCCCCTCTGCAGCATGTTGTGCCAGGGTGTAGGAGCTCCAGGCTGGCAGGCTGACCCCCCAGCTTAGTAAGCTGCGGTCTTGGGCACACATGTAAACGTTGTGCCCCGGACCAATAAACTCCAGTGTGACCTGTGCTGGAGTTTATTTCTACATTCTAATTACACATGTAGGTGCACCCACTCATACTTAACTTGCCATCTTTTTCTTGCATCAGGTTACATTGATGTTGAACAACAAATTCTTAGATGAGATGTAACATTTTTCACATTGAGATGGCTCTCAGTGTCTTCATATAAAGATTTTGCACAGAAAAAATATTGAAATATTCTGTTTCTGCAGTGAACAAAACACTGATTTTTTTGATTTGTTCTTTTAAGTGAAACCATATGAAAGCATGACTCTAAATGAATTAGAGGAAGCTGAAGATGAGTTTGATGAAGATGATATGAAAGCTGTTGAAAAATATAGGTATACTAAGATGTTACTTGCCATATTAACAATATAAATTGTTCTGTAAGTGTATGTCCATCTGATTCCCACTGTAGGTGAACATACATCTTGGGCTTGTGAACTTGGAATTTTTTTAATATCTGTGTTTGTAGGGGCTACCTGTATGTCCTGTACCTCCTCAGGTTCCTGCTTGAAGACATTAAAGGGTGGAGCAGCCATAATCCTCCCTAAATTCCATTTCATTGCCTGTAGCACAGACATAGAACTTGAACGGTGTCCAATTCACTATGACACTATGACCCAAACTCTTTTCATGAATTTAGTTATTTTTGGGGTTAGATGATTCCCTCCCCCTCACTGTTAACAAATGGGGACATAATATGTGTATATTCTGATTTGGACATAAAAATATGCATTTATCACTCCTCTTCTTCCTGGACCTGGAATCTGAAAGACATCAGATTCAAACTATACCTCTTGGACCAATGAATAAAAGGAACATCAGGTGCAAGAAAGGAATGACTGCCCTGTATAAAGTTGTACATTTAAGATGGAATAATCGCACACATCACCACAGATTAGCGAATGACTGGCCAGACTGCGTTACTGCAAAAGAGGATGTGGGAGTTATAAACTGCAAAACAATCCAATAGCATTCAGGGGGTTTGTTAACAAGAGTGTCATCCACAAATCAAGTGCAGTGATTCTTCTACTTTGTTCAGTTCTTGTGAAACCTCACATGGAGTAGTGTCCAGTTTTTGGCACAACAATTCAAGAAAGATTTGTCCAAATCTGAGTCCAGAGGAGAGCAACAAAATGGTTACAGATTTGAAACCATGATTTATAACAGGACTGCACAACTTCTTTGTGGCTAGAGCCTGCAGGCACATGACATGCAAGTCCCCCTACCTGCTCTGCTCCATTGCACTACCCTGGTGCCTCAGGTCTCCTGAGTCCTCCTTCAGCTATGTGGGCCATGCTCTGCTTCCCCCAGAGATGGGGGCAAGCAGCAGAAGGTGGTAGTGAGGGGAAGGCTGGAAACTCCAGCAGGAGAGTAATGGAAAGGGCACAACTCAAACCAGAGAGATGGGCCACCAGTTGGATAGTCTTGCTTTGTAAGAAAAGGTTAGAATAACTGAGATTATTTATTCTGGGGAAGAAAAGACAGAGGAAGGAAATCAGTGGCAACATGTAGAGGGTGCATGGGGGTGCACGTGCATCCCCTGAGAGCACTGGTGCACCCCCTGACTGGCCACACTCACCACTTAAGCGATGGACGGGGGGGCAGGCAGGAGCGCTGGTGCTCCTCCTGCAAGTGCTGGCAGATAGCTGCAGCCGCTCCCAGAAGCGGCCACAGCCATTCCTCGTCATTGGAACTGGTCAGGGATGTGGGGGGCAAATGACACCCCTGATTAAGGCAGCACCAGTCACCCATGGGGGAAATGGTAACTGTCTTCAAATACCTGAAAGGTATTTTTTAAGAGGATGGCAGTAGATAATTCTCGATGGTTTCAGGGGACAGAACAAGACACAGCTGCCTTAAATTACAAGGGAAATATAGGCTGGATATTAAAAGAACTTTTTAACTAAGCATTGGAATATATTACCTGAAGAGGTTGTGCAGTCTCCATTCTTAGATGTTTTAAAGTACAGGGTAGGCAAACACTTGTCTGAAATAATTTAGGAATGATCCAGCAGGGTATTGAACTAGAAGGCATCTGGAGGTCCCTTTTAGTCCTGTTTTTTTCTTATTGTAGCACGGAGTTCTGCATCTAAATTTTGACACATTATGGTATATAAACATGTACATACAGAATACTGTGCATAGAATGTTTAACTTTTTTTTTTAAAGAAAAACAGCTTAAAATAAAGGTTTGGCTTATTTCAGTACTTTTTCATAGAACTTAATTTCACCATATATTTTCATAGATGAAGACTGCCACCTGCTGATTTTTCATTCGAATTTTCATTAGTTGTTACTAAATAGTAAAACATCAACATCTGGCTTTCTTCATTAGAAATAAGTTTGTTTTTAAAATCAGAAACACAATTTGGGCTTTTTATTTAATTTGAAAGTTGTATTAAAATAGTTTATTTTTGAATTAGGCAACAGCGCTTACAAGAATGGAAATCTCTTCAGAAAAGACAAAAATATGGGGAGCTGAGAGAAATTTCTGGAGACCAGTACATTAAAGAAGTTACAAATGCTCCAAAGGATGTGTGGGTTATAATTCATCTGTATAGATCAAGGTAATGACTAGGATTATATTTTTTGAAAACTATTGTTTTAAGATTCTAATACACTTCAATTTAGAGTATTGAAAGTAGCAAGAAGAAGAAGAAAAAATGGCACATGCAGAAAAGACTGGTGGAAAGGTGCTAGTTTCCTATATCCCAATTTAGGAATAATCTTGGAAAATATTTCCCTATTAGTGCAGTAAACAGGTTGTATTCACTTTCTATTTATGTGGAACTAATGCAAAAGAACTCTCTGGCCACTTGCCTTTTTCATATATGAATTGAATCCATACCAGACTTGATAGAATTTCATATGTTCATATTGAGAAGTAGGTCTCCCCTTTCCATGCTGTAGAGCAGTAGCTCCTTTGCAGTGCTCCTTGAGAGCTCATTTTTCAGGGTTTTGCCTCCCTCTTCTCTCACTGCAAAAGGAAAAGGATCTTTTATGAATGTTAAGGAGGGTCTGGGATTTCCCTAATTTAAGTATTCTAGAACTGGGGTGGGTAATTTATTTCAGCTGGAGGGCCACTTAATGAGTTTTGGGGACCTGTCACGGGCCACATCCATCTTTCTTCTCTCTCTCTCTCTCTCTCATCTTCCTTTCTCTTTTGTTTGCCTCTCCTCTGCTGTCCCTCTGTCTGTCTGTCTCTTCTCTCCTCTTTTGTCTTTCTCTCTGTCTTTGTCTCTCTCTGTCTCCCCTCTCTTATCTCTGTCTCTCCCCCTCCTCTTTCCCCTCCTTCCAGAACCTCCTGGATTTGTAGTTTGCTGCAGCAGGTGGGCAGCAACATCGCCACTGCTGGTAGGTTCAGGAGCCCAAACACAGAACCTGGTAATGGCATCTATAGGTGACATCAGTGCTGTCCTGGCATGGTAGAAGCTCTTGCCCAGAGCCCCAAACTGGAACCTGCCAGCAGCATCAGCTGTGGACTCAGGCAGGAGCTGCTGCTGCACCAGATGGGCAGTGGTGTCAGCTGTGGGCACAGCCAGCAGGTTCTGGAGCCCTGACACAGCTGATGCTGCTGCCTGCCTGGCACAGCAGAAGCTCCTGCCTGGGTTCTCAGCTGATGCCTCTGGCAAGTTCTGGGTCAGAGCTCTGGGCAGGAGCTTCCACTGTACTGGGAGGGTGGCAACATCAGTTGTGTATGGTGCTGGCAGGTTCCACCTCGGGCTTCTGAACCTACCAGCAGTGTCCACAACTGCTGTTGCTGCTTGCCGGCTGCGGCAGAAGCCTTGCCTGGGTCCACAGATCATGCCTGATGCTGCTGGGCGGAACAGTCCTGACTGGCAGCTGGAGAAGCCAGCCACCCGTGGGACAGATACAGTTAGCTGGTGGCCATCCACCCATTGGCCGGATCTGGCCTGCAGGCTGTATTTTGTCCACCCCTGTTTAAAAGATTTCCAGTGATAGAAGCAGTTGCAGGATGGTTCAGTGGTAAGATCAAAGAACTCTCATGTTTAGCTCCATATGTTAGCAACTCTTTCCCCTTATTTAAATAGTGCTGAGGAAGAATTTGAAATTTAGCCCCCTTTTTTGAGACAGGACATTTTTAAGGACATTGGGACAGTTTCTCCAGTTCTTTCAGTTGCCAGGAACCAACTTGTCTTTCCAGGAGCAGATGGAACCAGATATCTGTTAACCAGATAGAAATAAAACTTTCAGGTGTAAGGCTTTTCATACTACCATAAAAATACCTGGAAGGATTTTTGAGAAATGTTTAGGTTCCTTGGGGTCTGTGCTCTTGTCTTACATGCTTCCTAGTAACACTGTTTTCCCACCCTTCATGTCAGAACCTGCAAAAAGGAGGTACCTTTGTAAGGGGCTCTGTCTCTAAGGTGGCACTTTGGTGGCCACCCCAAGCCTGTTCTGCACTCTTGTCACCAGCAGGGTACTGCCCTGTCTTTGCCTGCCATCTCTTGATGTCAATTAATATAGATTTGGGAGGCATCCCTTAGAGTCCCAGAATAACACTTTGGGTGCTCCATTCCACCCTGCTCATCAGAGGCCAGACAGAGGAGTCCCAATCTTTCACTGGTTCTGATTCCTAGTATGGTGTCTGGCCTGTGGACCCTTGTCAGCCCACCTGAGTCTGTGGGGCCTTGTACCCCCACCTTCCAGTCTGTCTGCATTGCCCATGCTCTCCAGCCACCCCAGACAGGCACTCCCAGGACTTCAGGAGTCTGATTCTGGATGCCTAGGAATATCCCTGGAGGGGAATTCCCAGGGTAGGCAGGATTAGGCCCCTGGACCCCTGGGAGCACCTGCCTGGTGTTCCTCTGCTTGGAGCAGTGTGCATCAGGAAACCTCTGGCACGGGATTTCTTGGGCATCCATATTGTTCTACCGTGTCCTGACATGAGATATGTTCCCACGTTCCCCTGTTTGTAGAGGTATGTTCTGGGAATACCCTGGCAGGGGATTCCCCCATGTGTGCGTAGTCCCAACTCAGGTTCCCCCATTTGTAGTTGTCTCACAGGATCGGGCTTCTGAAGCCCCGGGAGCGGCAGAAGCTAGATCCTGCAGAACAACAGGTAACATCTGAGTCATCCAGTAAGGCTTATCAGTTCTGCTGCAACATATTCCAGAAGAGCTGAGCATGCTCCAAGGATGGCATCTGTTTAGAACTTTAGTCTGAAAGTCAGCATGTAGAAATCCTAAATAATATGGGTTCACAGGTTGAAGTCCATCAGAGCAATCTTCTGTCTCATCAAAGCCACCACGCATCTACCTCATAAGAAACAATGTTATAAATGGGGGATTGAACTAAGGCCCGATACCCTATTTTCACCAAAAATACCCCAGAATTTTGTACTCAGTCAATCATAGATGAGTAATATAACTACATTAATGTATTTCTATTGGAAATAGCAATCATTGATTTGGAAAGACTTCTTTGAGGTGACTTTGCTGGACTTTTTGAAAGGCTCTTAGACTTTTTGCAGGGTTCTTGGCTGGACTCTTCTCAGGAGTCTTAGCTGCAGGTTTTTCTGGAGTCTTGTCTGCTTTCTTAAAGAAAGTGTCCTAGGAAGTTTGGATAGATGTTCTCCAGGGAGATGAGTGATGCAGCGAATGTGCTTGCTGGTGTGACATCGCATTGTATCAAGCATTGTAAAGTCGAAACTGACATCATAAAGTTGAAACAGTGTCAATTTATAAATGTAAGTGCAAAACGTTGTAACTCAAAATGTTGTAAGTCGAGGACTGCCTGTATATGCCTCCACTGACCTTCTTACTGCAGGGTTGCTAGTTCCTTTAAAGAAGGTTCAGCTCTCTGACAAAGCAGATATACATCAACTGAACCTTATTAGGATGGTTGGATAGCACTTGAGACTAGCAAAGAGTGACAGGAAGCAGGAGCTGCTGAATACTTAAATATCTGTCTATGGAAGATAGGCAGGAGCTGAAAGAGTTGTGCAGGAATTTCCTGGATTAGGCTGCTAGCAGGGATTTGGTGATTGTTCCTTAAAGAGCAATGCAGGTATTTCCTGAAAAAGGCTGTGAGAGCAGCAGAGTTTGTGTGAAAACTTTCCTGAAATAGAGCCGGGGGACTGAAGAAGGCTTAAACTTGAGAAAACAAAAGGAAATTTAGTTTACTGACTCCTTCACACTGAAGAACTGAATCTAGAAGCTTGAAAGAGGCTATGAGTAGAAGATCAAAAGAATTTTCCTGATGCTTTTATGAAGAAGAGGGTTCATAGCCAGGAGATAAGAAGAAATCCTTGCCTACTGATTTCTCTAACCTAGAGAGCTCTAGCCAGAAAGAGTAGCAGAGGACTAGAGAGAACCATTAGGGTGTTTGTTTGCTAACCATCCAAAGAGTTTCTGCACATCTAGATAACTCCTCCCTGAAACAGTGGAAAAAGCCCCAAAATGTGTGCAAAGTGTTTTTTGCATATCCCCTCATATTCAAAATTATAGTAACAGAGGATTTGCCATTTGGAAGGGTACACTTACAGAATACCTGCAAGCACAAGACTTCTCTCTGCTGCAGGAAACTTGGATGCGTGAAACTCAGAGCAGCAGTCAGATCTTGAAAGACATTTCTACTTCATTCTCAAGGCCTTTTAGTTCAAGTAATGACTGACAAAATAACCATAGTGTTATATAGTAAATAAATGTGTTATATATTAAACAAATGGAAGTGAGGGGTGGGGAGGTGAAGTCTTCATTGTTATGTTAAGATGTAACGGGATGTGGAACTGGTGCATTCAACAATGAAACCTGCAACATACCTATTGGCTGGGGAACACCCTTCTCAACAACACAGTGGCTGAAAGGGATCTTGGAGTTATTGTTGACTCCAGGATGGACATGAGCCGCCAATGCGAGGAAGCGGTCAGTAAGGCTAGCTGCACCTGGTCGTGCATCTATAGATGCATCACAAGCAGATCCAGGGAGGTGATCCTTCCCCTCTATGCAGTACTGGTCAGGCCGCAGTTGGAGTACTGCGTCCAGTTCTGGGCACCGCACTTTAAGAGGGATGTGGCTAACCTTGAGAGGGTCCAGAGGAAGGCCACTCGCATGGTCAGGGGGTAGCAGGCCAGGCCCTATGAAGATAGACTAAAGGACCTGAATCTATTCAGCCTCCACAAGAGAAGACTCAGAGGCGATCTGGTGGCCATCTATAAACTCACCGGGGGGACCAGTGGAAAATAGGTGAGGCTCTGTTCCCCTGGGCACCACCTGGGATAACAAGGAATAACAGCCACAAATGGATTGATAGCAGGTTCAAGCTTGATATCAGGAGGCGTTACTTTACAGTTAGGGCTGCCAGGCTCTGGAATGGGCTCCCAAGGGAGGTGGTGCTCTCCCTACCTTGGGGGTCTTCAAGAGGAGGCTGGATAAATATCTGGCTGGGGTATTATGATCCCAGCACTCGCTCCTGCCCAGGGTAGGGGGTAGGACTTGATGATCTGTTCAGGTCCCTTCTGACCCTAGAAACTATGAAATGAATTCCTCTCATGTTTTACAGAAGAGCATGTATCTTGAATGGGAGAACAAATATATGAGGTTTTCCTTTGTGAGATGTTTGGCTGGGGTTTGTGTGGACAACTTTTGTGACAGATAGAAACAGGAAATGGCATGTCTTTTGTTTGAGATGGGGTATCAGCCCAGGTTCCCTCCTGCACACCTTTCTGATTTTTGTGGACAAGTGCTATACCACAGATTTCAAGAATCTTGTACAAGACCCAAATTTGAGTTGAGCCTATGAACATTTTAATTAACATACTTTATTTTTAAAATATAAGTGCAGCTTCTGGTTTGCTTTTTAAATATTATTATTAGAGAAAATTAGGACCTTACCCATATTAGTTCCCTAACTTAGGGCAAGGAAGTAGCTGCTATGAGAGAATGTATGATGAGCATATGTGCAGTTTAGATTTTCAGCTAGTTTGAGATGACTTTATACTGATTGTAGATCTTAAGTCTGTTACCTAAAGCAGAATGTTGGTATTGGTCTTCCTGGCATGAACTTCACACATCCTGTTTTCTGTATTTTGGGAAGAACATCTGCATGTGGTTAACCTAGTGGATTTTGCAATACAATGGTCATTTGTGATGGTATCTTTACAGTGACCTAATTCCTAAAGGTGGCCCGGCTCTTTTACTGTGGAGAGTATTGATTATGCAGACTGGATGCACTTTGCTTGTTCTGTCTGGCCCCAGATCTACCTGTATGGTCCCTGGTACAGAATAAGTGTGTGTGGGGGGAAAACCCTGTAAAAAGGAAAAGTATGTTGATTTTTTTTGGAAGTGCTCTTTCAGCTTTCATTTACAAGATCTGAGACTATATATCTCACCCTTTCCTGGAGAGGCCATTCAGAAGAAGAGGTAAAAAATTCAGGCTTGGTCAGACTGGCACAGCCAATATCTTCTGCTAACCACGAGATTCTGTGTATGTTACAAGTTCCAACCAATCCTCTGTCACTTGGATCTAGGTGAAGACAGTTGTATGCGTTTAAAATGCATTAGAGATTTCAGGAAATGGAGTAGAAGTTTGAGTTCTTCATTTTTGGTTTTACTGGAAGGGGATATGTCTGTGTTCTGCTTGAAAGGAAATGGTGATACTAATTCTTTAAGAATTAACACTACCCCTCCTTCCCAGCTTCTTGCAAGAAATAAGATAAATTCTCCTGGGTTAAAAAGACTTATCTAAAAGCTGCAACTATAATGCTATAAATATAAACTCTGTGTTAAGTCTGTAGGAAGATTTTTTTGTAGCGTGAAGGATGGGAGAATAAGAATCCTATTAATCAACCTGCAACAACAATGAGACTTGAGAAAAAGTACTAGATCCTGCCTGCTGTGCTGTGGAAGCCCTAGGGGGAGGGCAGCAAGGCAGGGAGCCCACAACCCACTGTAGGGCGACCCATTTGCCCCTCATGGGCTCTGCTCTGGTCGCAGCAGGCGCTGCCTTCTGCAGGCAGCAGCTGGGAATCAGGTGCTGCTGAAGTGGGGCAAGGGGCTGTGGGCCCTGGCCCCATTTCTGTAGCCCTAGCAGGGCTGGGGGGAGCAGGGGGCTGGAGGTCACAAGTGAGGGGCACCAGCAGGGCTTTGGGTGTGTGGGGGATGTTGGCTGGGAGTGAGGGGCACTGGCAGGGATGGTGGCTGCAGGTCGGGAGCAAGGGGCACCGGTAGGGCTGGAGGGATGAAGGGCTACGGGTTGGGAGCGAGGGGCAATCGAATAGGTAGGGGCAAGGCACCAGCGTATCAGGACTGCTCAGTGCCACAAAGCAGTGGGAGGGACAGTTGTAGCTGGACGTGTGTCCTGGTGAGCAAACTGGGCAGGGGTAGCTCTGATTTTCCATGATTAAAAAAACAAAATCAAACACCAAAATATATAGGTATTTAGAGTTTATATTATGATTGAGGCACTATTAGGCTTCCAAATTGCTTTAAGATTGTAAATATATCAATACAACATTGTGTTCCACTGATACATATATGTACTAGCCAGTTGCCCATCAAGAATGACAGGGGTGGGGAGCAGGCAGGGATGGAGCCCCGGCTCCCCCTCCCCCCTTCCGGGCTCACTCCCCCCTACCCTACTGCTGGCTGGGTTCTGGGCCCACTCCCCCCATCCCTACCACAGTGGCAGGGGGGGGGAGGAGTGGGTCTGGGCCCAATGCGGGGGAGGACCAGCCTGAGGGTGGGGAGAAGCTGGACCGCTGTGGCAAGGCGTGGGAAGCAGCAGGCTCAGGCTGACACAGTGGCGGCAGGGGAATGAGAGGAGCAGGTTCGAGGCTGATGTGGTGAAGTGGGGATAAGGGAGGAGTGGGTCCGGGATCTACATGGGGGAAGAGACCTGCTCCTCCCATCCCCTAGCTGCTGCTGCATTCTGCTGAGCCCACTGATCCCCCCTCCTGTGTTGGGCCCACTCTCCCCCACCGTGTTGGGCCTGTTCCCCCTGCGGTGGCAGCAGTGGGGGAAGGGGAGGAGTGGGCCCAGGCCCGATGTGGGGGAGAAGGTAGGCTGCTGCAGCAGAAGGAGCAGCGGGCCCAGGCTGACCCGGCAGCGGCTGGCAGCATGGGAGGAGAGTGCTCGGAGCCGACGCAGTCAAGGGTGGGGGTGGGGGAGGGGGAGGAATGGGATTGGGCCGAGGCAGGGAGGAGGCCTGTTCCTCCCTTCCTCCAGCCGCAGCTGCATTGGGCCAGGCCCGCTGCTCCCCCCCACACTGCTGCGGCAGGCTGGCTTTTTCCCCCCCTTGAGCCCAGTCCCACTCCTCCCCCATCCCCTGCTCTCCCCTGCGTTGGCCCCAAGCCCAATCTGTCCTTCCCCTGCATCGCTGCCGGATTGACCCGGGCCTGCTGCTCCCCCTGCTGCAGCAACCTGGCTTCTCCGCACCCTTGGGCCCTGTCCTCCCTCGCATCAGGCCTGGGCACACTCCTCCCCTCCCCTCCCCCCACCACTGCTGCTGCTGTGGCACGCCCGCTCTTCCCCACCGCCATTGCGTCATGCTGCGTTAGACCCTTCAGGCAGTGATGACAGAAGGGGGGAGGGGAGGGCCGAGGCCAGGGCGGGTGGCCCAGCCCCCCCCCGTGCCATCCAAACCCCTCTCCCCCCTGTGCCACCATTGCCGTCACCTGCAAGGAGTATGGGGGGGTGGCCTCGTCCCCCCCACTCTATCCTCACCACCTGCAGGGAGAAGGGGGGGACAGGGGCAGTACTGCTGGCTTTGCCCCTCCCATTCCATCTGCCCTCTTGCCCCTGGCTCCAGGGAGCAGGATGGGTGGGGGGGGCGAGGCCAGCTGCACTGGCCTCGCCCCCACCCTCTGCCCCTGTGTCCCCACCATCATGGTGGAGCTTTATCACCGCCAGCTCCTGTTTGAATGCTTGTTTGCACTCTGACTGGCTGTTTGTCAGCCAGTTAGAGTGCGAATAAATCATTATGGACAGACAGACAGATTTAGGCTTTTGTATTAGAATAGTGACATTTTATTTCAGTTGCAGAAAAACGCAGATTTGGGGTTTTTTAAATCAGAGAATTTGCCATTTTTAAACAGAGAAAACCAGGGTTCCTGGATTTCAGGCATACTAAAGTCCTATTCCACATCTGTACAAAACACATAGTAAGAGGGAAGATTCTACCAGATCAGGGGTGCAGTCTTTTGCTACCATGGGCTGCTGCTTGTGAATCAGCCCCCATTGTGGATCACACTCCCGCACCCACTGGCAATCACCAGATGCTGCAAAAGGAATAGATAGAAAAGAAGATGTGTTAGGACCCTGGGGAGGCCTCCCCTCCTGTAGCAGAGAAAACAAACTAAATTCCTGAAAACAAGCAAACTTGGGGTGCCTCCTGTGCTGCTGTGGCTGGACTGTACTGCTGATTCCTTGAGCAGCTGTGGGCCAGATCCAGTCTATGCAGTCTAGTCTGAGACTGGATCTGGCTCATGAGTGGCTGCTGACCACTGTACTAGATGAATGTACTTAGCAAACTGGTTAGTGTTTTCATGTTAATGTCATTAGAAATGTCAATAATCCCACAAGGTGTGGCAGGGCACTGTTTGTGCCTGCCACTTTAAGTCCTGGGGCCAAGCAGCCAGCAGGTGCTTAATTGCAGTGGCCATTTTAGAGCTCTGGCCATCCGTATAAACAGGGCATTTTGCTGCTGGCTGGAGGCGCAGCAACATCACCTGGCTGTGAGGCTTCATGGAACACTCTGGAGTTAAGGGAGAAGCTGTAGGGGTTGGTCAGGAGACTCCTGGTCCTGGGCATGACCTAAAACTGCACCCTGCTGGGAGCGGGTCACCTGGTGGGGCTCTCAGTGGTGCGGGAGCCCCCATGAAATGCCAGGCCAGTTATTATCCTGGTGAAAGGAGGGTCGGGGCGCCTTAACCCCAGCTCCCACAACCGGGTGGGTCGTCCACTAATAGGGCCAGAAGGTGGACCCAAGAGCAAGAGTGGGGCTAGAGGCTCGGAGGCCTGATTTTAGAGTACCCTTGACTGGTCAAGGCTGGGGCCAGGACTAGACCAGTCAAAAGGTCCAGCGGCCCACCACGAAGGATGCCCAGAGCTGAGGGCCTGGGGTTCCGGCTGGCTTTGGAAGCAAGGCCAGGGCCTGTGTGGCCAAAGGTCCTGAGGGGACCATGCCCGAGAGGGGAAATGATTCAGGGAGCTAGGCAGCCCTGAATGAGGGCGGGGTAGGCTGCCTGAATGGAGGGATCCAAGAGGGATTCTGATTGGAGGATTCTGGGGCCCAGTGTGGGGGCCGGTGATGATAAGAACAGTGGATGCCATCTGTGAGGCTTGGGCTGCAGTGTAGGGGAGGTACGGAGCCACAGACAGCGCCCCTAGCTTCGGGGCAAGAAGTGGGCAGCCTCCTGCTTAATTAACAACCATTAATTAACAAGTGGCGGGTGAGAAGGTGGGCGGTTAGCTCAGAAACAGGTGGGTGGGCCACAGGGAAATTGGCCCAGAGAAGTTCCCCTGTTACAGAAGGCAACTGGCTTCCTGTTGTTTGTGAATTCTTACCTGAAGGGAAGTATCTGAATCAATTAGCTCAGTAACCATGAGTTGTCATCTACATGCCTCACCCCTCCTGTTGATGAACATATATTTTCTTATGTGGAAAATATTGCGACAGTGGCAGGGGGCATGGGAGGGCCATGAAAATGGGTTTCTTAGTCTGCTGGCTTTGTTGGGTGGGTTTGCTCAAGCGAGATAAGGCTTATAAGGGACATGCCGGGACTGATGGCCTCCCCACTGTGAATGCTGAGTGGGTGCAATATCAATTAGAAACACTAGGCATTTATGAGTCAGTAGGAGCGGATGGACGTCATCCAAGCATGCTGAAGGAGCTGGCTGAGGTCATCGCGGAACCCCTGGCAAAACTCTTTCAGAATTTGTGGTGCACTGGGGAAATCCCTGACTACTGGAAAAGGGCCAACATTGTGCCCATCTTCAAGAAGCGGGAGAGGGATGACCCGGGCAACTGTAGGCCAACAAACCTCACCTCCATCCCAGGGCAAATCCTGGAAACGCTCATTAAAGAATCTATGTGCGATACACTCGCAGAAGGTAAAATTCTGAATGACAGCCAGCATGCCTTTGTTGTGCGGAAGTCTTGTCTTGCCAGTCTCATCTCCTTCTACAATCAGGTCTCTCGCCACCTGGACACAGGTGACGTGGTAGACGTTACATACCTAGACTTCCAAAAGGCTTTTGATCTAGTATCCCACGATATCCTTGTGGGAGAACTGGAAAATTGTGAGCTCATCTGCTCAACAGTTCAGTGGGTGGGAAACTGGATACATGGCAGGACCCAGAGAATTCTCATGAACAGATCCATGTTGTCCTTGCGCAAAGTGGCCAGTGGTGTTCCTCAGAGGTCCATGCTTGGACCAGTGCTTTTCAACATCTTTATCAATGATTTGGATGGGAGAGTGAAAACCTCGCTGGCCAAGTTTGTGGATGACACCAAGTTATGGGGAAGTGTGGTCATGCCAGATAATAGGTTACAGATGCAGGTGGACCTGGACAGCCTCGAGAGTTGGGCAGACCAGAACTAGATGAAGTTTAACACTTCTAAGTGTAAGGTACTCCATCTGGGGGCAAACAACTCTCAGCATACATATAGGCTCGGCGACATCTTGACTTGCACCACGGCCAAAAGAGACCTAGGGGGTAATGATCGACCATCGTATGAACATGAGCCATCAGTGTGAGGTGGTGGTCAGCAGGGCAAACAACATGCTAGCATGCATCAACCGATGCATCTTATATAAAACTAAGGAAATGATACTCCCACTGTACTCAGCACTAGTGAGACAGCAGTTGGAGTACTGTGTCCAGTTCTGGGCGGTGCACTTCAATAAGGACATGGAAAAACTTGAGAGGTTCCAGAGAAGAGCCACCCATATGATCAGGGACTTGCAAGGTAAGCCATACGAGGAAAGGCTGAGGGGACTGGGCCTCTTTAGCCTAAAGAAGAGAAGGTTGAGAGGGGACTTGATAGTGTCTTACTGCTGTATCAGAGGAGTGCATCAGGAGCTCGGTGAACAACTGTTTACTAGGGCACCCCCAGGGAAGACCAGGACCAATGGATATAAACTCCTGGAAGGCCACTTCATGCTTTATATGAGGAAAAACTCCTTCACGGGGTGTCTAGACTGTGGGATAAACTCCTTCCAGAGGCAGTGCAGTCACCTACCCTGGAGGTTTTCAAAAGGAGACTAGACAGTCACCTTTCTGGGGTCACCTAACCCCAGTTGTCTTCCTGCTTAGAGCAGTGGGGGCTGGACCTGATGATCTAAAAGGTGCCTTCCCGCCCCTAACAATCTATGAATCTATGCTCCCTGAGGAGCTCTTCAGTCAATTCTCCCTACTCAAACCTTGTTAAATCTTTAAACTGCATACAAATAGACAAACAAACAAAAAAACCCTGATACCCTGTCATGAGCACTTGAAGGGGAACCTCCTTGGCTCTGACTCCCAGCACAGCAGCCTGGCACACAGGCAAATCTAGGATTTTGAAAGGGGAGTGTAGATGGTGTCATCATTGCACATATAACACAGCACACATTTTTCTCCAGATAAAAAGGAACTAGAAACTTTGCTAATATGGTAGGGGGCTAGGGCTATATTATTCAGCTGAATAATATCAAAACAAAAACAAATATAACTTTATTGGGATGTGCATTTATTTTCTATATTATATATTATGTATAAAGAAACCACAATAAAGTAGGCAAAAAGCAATCACATTTTTAGTTGCAGAATTTTTAGTTTGGAGTTGGTGAACTCCAAACCCTATCGGCACACTAACCTTATACATTTATATATCCGTATATGTCTTAGGATGCAAAACAATCAGGTTGACACAACATCTATCCTAGTAGATTTATTTTCCTATGTTTTCTTCCTAAGCTACACATTTTTAAGAGGCAAAGATTAGCATTCAGGATATAAGACTGGAACTGGTATTCCATTTGTAGAGGACTAGTCTTTCAGATCTAACCCAGACTATATTTGTCACAATTGGGAAGGTTGAAAAGAAAACTTATAATTAACACAAAGACTATTTGTGCACAGGCATTTTATAATGTGGCCAACATCGCTCCTTGTGCCTGCTTCCACTCTACTGTGCGCTCCCGCGCCGCCTTCGCCCGGGCAGTTGACCATGCTTGCCAGGGACCCACGTTTGGGCCCCGGAGGGCCCCTCGGCTGTCTTCAGAGTGACCCCCTAACTCGCCTGCCATGACTTTGAATGGTCCATCAGTGGAGGTCTCCCTTGAGGGTGCCTCCCGGGCCATCACAAGTCTCGGCAGGAGTTCACAGGGCTCCAACCTCCCCTACACCCCGGCTGTATGCCACCCTTAGAGACAGGCCTCTGAATCTGTTCACAGCTAGCCCCGCTGGTGTTTTTCCTGTCCTTGGTGTTACCTCTCACTGGCGACCATCCAGGGCCCTGGTCGAGCTCCCGTGAGGGTCTGGGAAACTCTTGGCTTTCAGGCTCGTCTTCGCTGGTGCCCTTAATGACTGCTGATGGTAGGCCCAGTGCGTTCTGGCGGGGTTCCTCTCTCCCCCTGTTCACAGGGTCTGAGCCACCCTTGCCTGGTGCTACAGGCTTTGTTGATCCACCTTCCAGGGGATCGAAGTATATGTGACCCTAAAGGGGAACCACTGCCAATACCCAGATCCTATACCCCTTCTCCCAAAACACCTAATGTGAAGGAAAGATACAAGGCCACCACCATGACTTCTAGTGAAATGTGACCTAATGGAAAGAAGGGCAGGGGGAACGCCTCGGGAAATGGAGCACCCTCAGTGAAATCTCCATACCCCCTTAATTCCCCTAACGCCCTCCGGCTAGGGCCCCCTCTGGGCCAGTACTTGTGCCTCACCCAGTTGGGGTCTCTCACTCTTTCTCCCTGCGTTTGCCTGTGTTCGGAGTGGCGGACCTGTTGCCCCTTATTGGGGCTCTCACGCCAGCTCCCTTTACCCTACCGGGCTACTCCGGCTTGGGGTTCCCTGCCGCTGTCACTGCTGCAGCCGGCGTCCCTGCCAATTTTCCTGCCGGCATCTCCAACCCCCCCGCTGGTCCTTGGCTCGGGGATCCTCTGCCACTCCCACTGTTTCCACCATTGCTGCAGCTGCTGCTGCTGCCTTTGCTGGCCTCCCTGCTGGCGTCTCCGATCCCCACCAGTCTTCTCTGGCTCGGGGATCCTCTGCTGTCCTCGCTGCCTCCGCTGCTGCCGCCGCTGTTGCCACTGTCAGCTGGTGGCTGCTGGCCGCAGCGGCTGGAAGCCTTCTGCCCAGTGGTTCCCCACTGGCTCACCGGTCCTTGGTGGCCTTCCCGTGCTTTTGTGGCCCTCTTTCATCTCCGCCGAGTGGCGTCCCCTTATGACGTCACCCAGCCCCAGCTGTATATGGGCACAGCTTACAAACCTTATGTTTCTCGCTCTGGGCTTCCTTGCTCCTCCCAGCCCCTGGAACAGGTAAGTTGTTTTTCCCTTTTTTTTCTTCGGCTAGGGGTTTGCCTCTAGATGAGGTTTCCCCCCTTTCTGGTCCTGTGCCCTGGCACACTCCTCAATCATTCTTTCACAGCTCATTCCACCAGACTTCAGATAGCTCTGCAGTATCTCCAAAGAATTTTTCCATCATGGCCATAGAAAGCAGGCACTTGGGAATCTACTCAAACATTGTAACATAGTCTATTGCTGAAGCTTCTAGATCGTATACTGTGCTCCATTCTCTTGTTTCTTCATTTCCAACTTGCAGCCATCATTGCAGTGGTGCACCGTTTACTAATTTCACAAAAAGAATATTTTGAAAAAAAATGATTTACCTCTTGTAAATTGAGTTCTTTGAGATGTATTATCCATATGCACATTCCACAACTCATCCTATGCTTCCTCTTCTTTTTTTTTTTTTTTTGGAGTTACAGGTGAGTGGGATTCCATAGTGAAGAAGGAAGGGAGTAGTATTTGGTTAGTTTCACCCCTTTGTGCCACTGGAGCAGGTTGTGAGGGTATTTGAGGCAGCTGTATGATCAGAACAGAAAATGCCATTGAGAAGACTGATTTGGATACTTGTGGCATATAAATACAATAAGTGAAATATATATGTGGTCAATATATTGTTGTTATTGTTGTTGTCTAGATTTATGTCCCAAAAGGCTCAGAATGGCTTACAATAACACACAAACAACACACAAGATAAAAAAACAAACTTTAAAACTCGACCCTATCTGCTCCCATTTCCATGCTTGTTACCTTGGGGTGCTCGTACACATGACAAAATAGTCCTTTTAAGCAGTTTAATTGCACTTTTATATACACTTTCTTTAAGAAAGCAGACAAGACTCCAGAAAAAACAGCCAAGACTCCTGAGAAGACTCCAGCCAAGAACCCTTCAAAATGTCCATCAGAGTCTCCTCAAAGAAGTCCTTCCAAATCAGTGTGATTGCTGTTTACAATAGAAATACATTAACGTAGCTATATTGCTTATCTATAATTGATAGAGTACAAAATGCTGGGTTATTTTTGGTGAAAATAGGGTATTGGTTCAGAAACCAATCCCCCCTTTATAATATTGTTTCCCATGGGAGAATTGGTTCTGAGTTACAACGTTTCGACTTAAGATGTGGTTTTCAGGAACCAATTGTGTCATAAGTCTGAGGACTGCCTATATTATGTTTCAGTTTTATCAAGCTGTACATGTGTGGCAGTGTATTTCAATTTAAATGATTTTGTTACGTAGCAAAGTAAAACACATCTGATGTGTTTTAGTTTGCTACATAACACATTTTAGCGATACATCCAGAGAAGGCAGTGGAGATGGTGCATGAGGTGCTGGAAGCCCAAGCGTGCTCAGGGAAGCTCGGGTTTGGCAGGCTTCCAGCGCCCCGTGCACCATCCAAGCCGCCTTCTCCAGCTACTAGCACACCGAGTTGCCTTCCTGCTGCCTTCCTGCACTGCCCCTGGGGCAAGCCAGCCTGTTGCCGGGTGGTCCCATGTGGCAAGAATGCGGCAGGGATGGTGCATGGGATGCTGGAAGCCCGCCAAGTCTGAGCTTCCCTAAGCATGCCTGGGCTTCCAGCGCCCTGTGCACTATTGGACTGGGCTGGGTGCTGCCTGCAACCTGGGGCATCACCCACGCACCTAGCACGATATCTGGGTAGCCCCAGGGAACGCCGCTGCCATGGAGGGAAGCACTGGGTCCCCTCGCAACTCAGGGACTGTGTGACCCAGCAGCAGCTTGCAAGCACAGGCTCTGCCAGCAGCTCACCCCCTGGCCATGGGAGATGCGGGCAGGCTCTGGGAGGAAAAAAGAAATGGATCAGGCCCCCTGCTGCTTTTTTTTTGCTGGAGCCTGCCTGCATGTGGGGAGTCCAGTCCCTCCTGCAGCAACAGTGTCCTTTGGGGCCACCAGAGCAGAGTGTTAATGGGTTGGCGCTGCCTGGGGGAGGTGTCACCACGGTGAAGGGAAGGACCAGGCCCCCCTGCAGCTCAGGGCCTGCCAGAGCTCATCCCCCAGCTGTGAGAGAGGTAGGCAGGCTCCAGGGGGAAAAAAGGATTGGACCCCACGCTTTTTTTTTTCTTCCTGGTGGAGCCTGCCCACAGCCAGGGGGGTGAGCTGCTGGTGGGCCATCACTGTTCTGTAATAGATGGAAGTCCCTAAATTAAAACAGTGGGTTTTTAATCGACACAAAAACCCACCAATTAGAAACCCACTGTTTCAATTTAGGGAGAACTAAACCCCCATCATGTGTACAAATGGCCTTGGAGAGCAAACCCTCCATCCCATCCCAACTATGCCTCCCAACTTCTATTCACACCTATGTATAAAAATCTGTCCCACTACCCTGCACCCATATCTCAGCTCATTCAAGTTAAAATAGAGTAAATAACTTTTTTATCATTCTTTAAGTCAAAAACTAGTTTTTGTAAAGTATGATCTTAACCTGTTTTGATAGAACAGGAGCTTCTAAAGATCAAAAGGTTGATTGTTGAAGAATCCGTCTCAACTGCTTTATGAATACATACAGTTACCCTATGTGTAACATGCCGCACATTCAAATTAGTGTGTGATGCAAATGAGTTACAAAGACATTCTGCATTTAACAAGTAACATCTTTGAGGTTGGAGTGCCATTTTTGCAGTTCGTTATTGGGCGACTGCTTGAATGATACAATTAACATGTTAATTGTAAATTTTAAAAAATGTTCGTCTACCAGTGGCCTCTATAAGATTTAAGAAATAAATAGGGAAGGGAAAAAACAAACTTGTAATATCTAATTTAGAAATACATAACTAATATATTTAGTTGTGTGTGTGTATATATATACACACACACACATATATATATACACATATGTATTGGTTATATAACTAGGCATTTACAATCTAGTACAAAAACTACTGAATTTATAAAATCATCTCTAAGATCTTAGCAGGTATGAGAAAACAAAACAGGCAGGGCACATGAAGTTTCTAAAGCAGTACTGACCTATATGATAAGTGTCATGGCATCCATATGTTTATTTTGACAGTTCCCTAGGCTAGAGGCTTCTCGTAGGACAAGCCAAAGAAGAAATCTTTAGTGGAATCTTGTTAAAAACAAAATAGAGACATGCTGAGTAAATGTAAAAATGTACTATATTCTTGAGGGGTTAAAAAATTGTAGTGTGCATGTTACAAATTATTATGCCAGAACTTTGTCACCAAATGTATTTATTCTCTTTTAGCATACCCATGTGTGTACTGGTTAACCAACACCTCAACCTGCTAGCCAGAAAGTTTCCAGAAACCAAGTTTGTGAAAGCTATTGTGAACAGTTGTATACAAAACTACCATGACAGCTGTCTACCCACAATATTTGTATACAAAAATGGTCAGATAAAAGGCAGACTTATTGGAGTTACTGAATGTGGAGGAACAAATCTTAAACTAGAAGGTAACAAAACTACCTTAGAATCGTTTATTTTATAGTAAAATATATGTAATTATTAAGCACTGATTCTCAAGATCACAGTGAAAGGGTGAGGTCTTTTTTAATAGTTTTACAGAAAACAGGAAAAATAAAATGAGATTTAACTGTTAGACTCTACTGGGTTTCTATTTCTGCACAAAAACTGGTATGCTGGTAGCTTGGAGTATAAAATACTGAGACAAAGTTGAATTGGCACCAGGATGACTCTTTTCTAAGGATCCTGTTACCTCAGTCAGTCAGTGCCCTAGTCATTAGGGGACTTGTGGGAGATCCAGGTTTAGGTCCTTTGTCTGAATCAAGCAGAGCAGGGATTTGGACTGGATGTCCCACATTTAAGGTAACTTTCCTAACCACTATCGGTTTTTGCTTTGTGGATTTTGGGGTGAGGAGGTTGTTTGTTGTTTTTAAATGGGTCTCTCTCTTTTTCTCAACATTTTTCATTAGAAAAAGAGAACTGGGTTTGTTTCACAGCAGAACAAAAACAAATGTGGCTAGATGTGTAAGAGGATTTAGGGGTTGAGTGCCCCTATAGATACCTGTGGCAGGACACCTTTTGTGCCTGCCACTTTAAGGGCTTAGATCAAGCAGCAGAGCATTCTGCAGGTGGCTGCACTCCCCAGTAAGGCATTACATGGCCAGCAGGAGACTGTCTGGTTGGAGAAGAGGGCTCAGCAGCTAGCAATAAGAGCAGGCCTGAGCAGGGGTGCCAGCAGTTTGCTGCAAGCAGCTGGAGGGAGAACATCGCCCGACTGGAGCTGCTGCTTAGGGAACACCTTGGAGGTACAGGGAAGGAGCAATGGGGAAGATGGAGGCTCTTGGTCCTAGGAAATAACTAAAAACTACATTTTGCTAGGGCAGGATGGTGTGGTGGGGCCACCTGTGGCAGAGTTATCCCTAGGAAATGACATACCAGTTGCCTCCCTAGTGAAAAGCGAGTATGGGGTGCCTTATAGCCCCAGCCCCCAAAACCTGATGGGTAACCCAGCTATAGGAACAGGCGGGGGGCCAGGCACTCCATACGGGGTGTAAAACCTCGGTAGCCCCAGTGAGGGGGTGGTGGGAAAGAAATAGGCTATGCAGAATAGGGTACGCATCAACCTGAAGGACTGGGCTGAGTGGGTGCAGTGTAGGGTTTGCATAGGCAGGCCTGAAGGGCTGCACAGGGGCGTGCAGAGTAGGGCCGCAGGAGTGGCCTGAAGGACTGTACACAGGCCATCTCCAAAGAGTTTAGTGAGCAGTTGATGGTCCTAGTGAGAGGGCATAAGGCCCTAGTGAGAGGGCAGAAGATGGAGGCCCCAGTGAGGGGGCTTGGAAGCCAAGGTTACTTTCTGGGTGCCTGAGTTATAGAGGGTAGTGTGGGCCTATGGCCTACTATTGATTTTGGATGCCATGTGCAAGACATGGGACACGGTATAGGGAAGGCTGGAGCTGTGTATAATGCCCTTGGTAACAGGACATAAAATGGGCAGCCTCCTGCGTTATTACATCTTCTTTTATGCACCAAGTCATGGCACGTGAGATAGGGCAGACTGCCCTAGACAGGTGGGCAGGCCAACATCAGGACCGGCCTTGTGACGCCCCCTGTTACAATACCTAAGATAAAAATTTAGACCCTAAAAGCCTGCCTCAATGCTGGAGATCCCTGAAGTCTACAGGTATCTACATGGCTGTAAGTGAAGTTTTCTAGCCATGTAAAGGTCTGCCTCTGAGCATGTCTGTAAGTTCTTCTATTTTGACAGCGATGAGTAGATAGATGTCAAACTCACATATAAGTCTTCTCAAGATTCATAAATTATTCCTCTGTGTATCTCTCCTGCAAGACACAAATGGATAACACATCTGCCACATTAACTTACACAATGAACATAGCCACTCTGTTATCCAGAATCTCAGTTGTTAAGATCACTAACCCACTAATATGGAACACTGAGGCTTAGTTCCATGCCCAGCTGGAAGGAATTTCTATCCATGTCTCCTACTAACTAGAAGACTGTACAAACCACCAAATTAAAGCATATTCTGAATTGGGATGGCCAGCCTCTGGCATGTGTGCCACAGGTGACCCTGGTAGCCTCTGTGTGTGACCCACCCCAGGTTGTGGAGGGGGTAGGCAGCACAGTGGCATATGAAGTAGGGAAAAGGAAACAGAGGAGCATATCAGACAGTGAGCACAGGGCAGGGAGCAGAAAGCAAAACAGCAGATCCCGCAGGGGAAGGGAATCAAAGTGGCAATTGGAGGATGCTGTGCTAATTTGTAGTATGCCTGCCAAAAAAGTTGGGCCCCCACTGGTCTAGAACTCTGCTGCTGAAACTGTTCTGTTTTCACGGAGTAATTGTAATATAATAAAAGTCTAAGTCTGCCTGTCTGTCTGTCCATAATGCTTTATTAGTGCTCTGATTCACTGGCGGAAACAGCCAATCAGAGTGCTCCAAGCGTGGGGGAGCATCACCATGATTCCAAAGCTGCGCCAAGGACTGGATAGGGGATTGGGCAGCCGAGGTCAGCAGCGCTGGCTTCAGCTCCCCTACCCTACTCCTTGCAAGAGAATAGGGCGGTACTTCATCCCAGCGTCAGCATGGGGCGGTACTTCATCCCAGCACCCTCCCCCCTGTCATTCATAGAAGTAGGGTCAGAAGGTACCTTGTAGATCTTCTAGTCTGACCCCCTGCCCTGAGCAGGAGAGAAAACTGGGCTCAAATGACCCCAGCCAGGTAAATGTCGAGCCTCTTCTTAAAGACCCCCAGGGTAGGAGCCATCACCACTTCTCTTGGAAGTTGGTTCCAGATCCTAGCCACCATGACTGTGAAGTAGTGCCTTCTAATGTCTAGTCTAAGCTTACTCTCTAGCAACTTATGGCCATTATTCCTTGTTACTCTGGGAGGCGCTCGGGGGAACAAGGTCTCTCCCAAACCCCGCTGGTCCCCCTTAGTAAGTTTATAGACAGTCATCAGGTCCCCCCTCAGCCTTCTCTTGTG
>NW_017729033.1:72650693-72650907 GCF_001723915.1 Gavialis gangeticus | reverse complement strand
GAATCCCATCCTATTTTCATTTGCCCACCCCTGTAACCTGTCCAGGTCCTGCTGTAATCTGTCCTTCCCTTCTAGCATGCCCACCTCACCCCAAATTTTGGTGTCGTCTGTGAATTTAAACAGGCTGCTTTTCACCCCGTTGTCCAAGTTGCTAATAAAGAAATTGAACAATGCGGGCCCAAGGACTGAGCCCTGGGGGACTCCACTGCCCACA
>NW_017729033.1:72650478-72650682 GCF_001723915.1 Gavialis gangeticus | reverse complement strand
TTGTGGGTGTTGCTTGGTTTGGCAGTCCAAGGCTTCCTCTGTCCTCGTTTGAAGTTGGCCCTTTTAGAATCTAAGGCTGCTGCCTTGCTGCAGGCCCTTGACACGGTGCGCTGGATGGTGAATTCCAGCAAGTGGTGATCGCTATCGCCCAGGTGGTCAAGTACCTGGAGTCCCCTCACCAGGTCATCGCCTGTGGCCAGGACC
>NW_017729033.1:72645823-72650159 GCF_001723915.1 Gavialis gangeticus | reverse complement strand
GACCCCATCCTGCTGGTTGAGGATGTGTATTGCTCTTTGACGTACAGCGCCACACCCCCGCCTTTCCTCCCTGTTCTATCCTGCCTGTATAGCCTATAGACCCTAATGTTGACCACCCAGTTGTGGGATGAATCCTACCAGGTTTCTGTGAGCCGTACTATGTCTGGGTTTGAACTAGCTATCTGGAGGGCAAGTTCCTCCTGCTTATTCCCCATACTATGAGCATTGGTGTAGAGGCATTTAAGGCCTTGAATTGGTGTGTATGCCACCCCCTGAGTCTCAGGACTATCCTGCCCCCTGCTGCTTACCTGGGTACTCCTTGTGTATGTCACCTGTCTTGGTTGGGAGGTGTCCTCAAGTCCTCCTGTGGCCCCATGCCCCGGCAAAGCTAATTTAAAGCACGCCACAGGAGATCAGCCAATCTGGAAGAGAAGACACGCCTGCCTTTAGGAGAGAGGTGTAGCCCATCCCACCCAAGCAAGTCCCCTGCACGAAAGTATGGGTCATTATCCAGGAACCCGAGGCCTGCCTGGTGGCACCAACTCCATAACCGCCAATTGACCTCACCAATGAAGGCCTCATGTCACTGTCCACGCCTACTCACTGGGAGAATAGAGGAGAATACCACCTGTGTCCCTGTCTCCTTGAGCTTGGCCCCCAGGGCCTCAAAATCCTTTATGGTACAGTCTGGGTTGCCTCTGGCTGTGTCATTTGTTCGCACGTGGATGAGAACCATGGGATACTGGTCTGAGGGTAGAATGTAGGCTGGGATCCTCTCTGAGATGTCCTGAATCTGAGCCCCAGGCATGAAGCAGACCTCTCGTACCATGGGGTCAGGTCAGCAGATGGTACCCTCCTCTCCCCTTAGGATGGAGTCCCCGATGACGAGGACCTGGCATTTTCTTCTCCTGATGTTCTCTTTCTGCACCGTCTGTGTCTTGCATGGAGTGGCATTGCCCCTGCTGGAGGCATCCCCTTCATCCTTCTCCGTCATGGCTTCCAGGCCTAGTACCAGTTCCTCAGTTGTACCTTGGGAGCCTCCACCACGCTAGCCCAAGCAGCCCTGGATCTGGTAGATACCTTCTGCCACCTGGAGAGACCATACACTGGATGACTAGTCCTGCAGTGAACAGAAATATGAGTCAATTTCGTCCTCTGCAGCCCTGATCCCTCACAGCCTGCTCACCTCAGCCTGGAGCTCCCATACCTGCTCCTAAGCCAGGCACAGGACGGACAGGCAAGGGAACCACCAGGCCATGCCCCTCCCACTGGCTGCCGGGACCCCACTGAGTCTCTCCCACAGACAGGGGGGCAAGGGCTGCTGATCCTACCAAGAGCTCTGTCTGGGTGGAGGCCTCAGAAGAGCCCACGGCAGGTGGCACGACTGGGGTGGGGCCCCTAGCAGCTGTGCTCCGCGTCCGCGCCATGTCTGTGGAGCTGAGTCTACTACTCTCGCTTGTTGGAGGTGCCCTTTCGGGCCACTACCGCACACCCGCCTTACGCAAACGCTGGCGCGCCCTTACAGAGCGCGCCTGTTCATGTGTGCTGCCTGCATGTGGCTTATGAGTGCAGCTCCCTATTGGCTGAACTAAGAGGGATCCGAAGGGCTTCCCTTTTGAATTTGCCTCAGCTGCGCCAGCACCCTCTACCCACTTACTTTAGGGGAATCAGCTGCTGCTGCCCCTTCACTGCCGCTGCTGCTGATTGCTGCCTCCGTCGCCAAGGTAAGGGGTCACACGTGTGTGTGTGTGGTACATACGTGTGCCCTGGTCTCTCCGCTCCTGACTTGCATTCTTGATGGGCAGTTGGCTAGTTATATATATATTGGGCTAGATGAAGGGTAGCCAACCTGCAGCACACGTGTCATAAGTGGCATGGTCAGTTTGTATGTTTGGCACATGGCAGGTAGGGTAGGAGATAGAGCAGAAAGCAGAGCAGCGTATTGGTTAGAGGAAGTGATTTGAAGTGGCAGTTGGGGAGGATATGGGCCTAATTTGTGGCACACCAGACAAAAAGTTTGGTCACCACTGGGCTAGAGTATGAGACAAAGCAAGGGTGAGCATAACTTTATCTCTACATTTCAGGTGAGTGTACTAACTACTAAGCTGTTGAGTCATGTTTGCCCTTGCTCCTTCTCTGACCCAATATGTATTTAATTGTTGCAAGCAAAGTGCGACAGCTGCATGGGTAGATTATAAACTATATTGCTAGAATACCATATATCCTAGTGGCTGGGAGCTGGGATATGTGCGTTCAGTAACTAGACCTAAATGGGTGTAGGCACCTCCCTGCAGCTAACACTGAGGTAGCCAAAGTCTCAGAGAATGGTAGGTATGAAATGCCTGTCTTCAGTGATTCCTATTGGTTAATTTAGGTGGTTTCCTATTTAGCACACTTGATATTGAACTCTCTCCATGTATTTTGGGAATCTAGGTGCCTAACTATGTAGGCTGTGGATTCCACTAGTTAGCTAGTTCCTTAGGGGAATAGTGATTTTTTTCATGAACATAAAATCTTGTTTTCTGGCCATCTAGATATGCACCTCCACTTCCATGGAGTTAAACTAGTGTCAAGTTGCTAGAAAACAAGAAGCAAGTTCACAAATCCTAGTGCAATCATAACTGTGTTTGTTTGAAAAGGATTTCTAGTATGAAAAAAAAAGTCTATCAAGAATAAGGCTTTAAGAAGAGATTTAAGAAGAGATAAAAGAAGAGATTTTAAAAGTCCCAAGAGATGACATTCTGTTCCCTTTCTGATCATCTAAGTGGCATTTTTGGTCACCTACATGGTTTTTTTTTTCCCCCTCCTGATTTCTTTTTTTTTTCTCCAAATGATTATATGGTGTGAAAATGTAATTAGCAACTGTTTAACACTTAACATTTATGTAGTCTATGTGCATATTTGTTCTAGGATGTCTTGTTGCACATCTTGGCTTGTTTTAAATAACCAATTTTGGTTGTAGAACTTGAATGGAAGTTAGCAGAATCTGGAGCAATTAAAACTGACTTAGAAGAAGACCCAAAGAAGGATATTATTAATATGATGATATCTTCTATTAGAAGCACCTCTGCTCATGAAGACACCAGTAGTACAGGAAGTAATACTGATGAGACCAAGTGTTTCTTAAGTAGAATGTTTTAATGTAAGGAGTCTGCGCAGATGTTTTTGTGTTGGTCAAATAAATATTACTGATTTAATAAATCTGAAGCAATGCAGAGAGACTTGTTTTAGTTTTACATTTGCTATTTAACATTTTAGAAGAAAATTAATACTGTATAGAACTTCGGATCTAGAGACATGCTTCCATTGAAGTCAAGAGTCCTCTTTCTTGATTTCATTCAACCCCTGCTCAAATGGAATAGAGCCAGAAAGAGAGAGAACTGATTATGGCTGATTCAGAATTGCCCAGCCTCAGTGCAAGTTGGACAGGAGTAGTTCTGGCTAATACCACTGGTGTAAGGATTGGATGTAGTCACCTTCCCCAACCTTTTCACCCCAACAACTCATAGAGCAAGGGTGTGTAACAAGGAACCAAGCCCCTGTAACAAAGAATGGAGAGAAGAGGCTGGAATTGGGCCTGGCCCCTTGACCTTTTGGGTCAGCAAGGTCCAGGTGCAACGCAGTAGGCCTTACGACTGAAAGGTCCAGACAGATTAAAGCTTGCCCAGTAGAGGGAGAGAGGGCTGGATTGCCCTGCCTGAAGCAGAGAAGGCCTTGCTAGACTCTGTAAGTAGCCCTGGAGAGGGAGAAAGTTTTGTTGCAGTTTTCCTTTTTAGTATTGTACATCAGCCTGGGAAGGAAAACCTGAATGCCAGTTTCTTTTCTAAAAGAAATGAAGAGGAAGAGGCAACGTACCAGCCACCCTGCTGGCAACAAGGGAAGAGAGGCAAGGGAGGAGGGATATGTAATGGGACAGTGGCATGCAGCCAGTGGATCACGGCTCTGCCCCACGTCTGGACTATGCTGTTACCACTGCAAGATCCCAGACTTGGCCTCAAAGCAGCTCTCTGCTCAGCTGTATGCCCTGCCAGCATTTCTGGGGCCAGTCTCCATGGAAACCTTGGCCCTGTGCTTTCATGGCCCCACAGCTGCTTGGGTCTCCATGGAGATCAGCTGCAGTGACATGACAGGGCTGCTGGGAAATGGAGTCTGGCCACCAGCTGGATCCACCATTTTGCTTATCCCTTGTATAGAGGTACTTCTTGTCTGTGTTTGTATATTTTTTTAAATATTTTGTGGAGTAGAAGGTATATGATGTCTTTAAATGGAGATTGTAAAATTAAAAGCTCTGTTTCAAATAGATTCCTAGATTGTAAGGGGCTGGAAGGGACCTCAC
>NW_017729033.1:72639841-72640823 GCF_001723915.1 Gavialis gangeticus | reverse complement strand
TTATCCCTTGTATAGAGGTACTTCTTGTCTGTGTTTGTATATTTTTTTAAATATTTTGTGGAGTAGAAGGTATATGATGTCTTTAAATGGAGATTGTAAAATTAAAAGCTCTGTTTCAAATAGATTCCTAGATTGTAAGGGGCTGGAAGGGACCTCACAAGATCATCGAGTCCAGCTCCCCGCAACTAGGCGGGAAAGACAACTAGGGTCAGGTGACCCCATCAAGGTGACGATCTAGGCTTCTCTTGAAGATTTAGGATACATTTAGAAGGACATGAAGTTATGAGAATTTTTTTTAGCCAACTGACAACATATATGAAGAAGGGAGATAGAGGTGCATCTGTCCTCAGTCATGTCAGCGTTCATTATCACTAGCAGTCTTCCAGATTAATTTTATCACAATCCCATCACTAGCTGACCACAGATGAAAGGACTAGAAGAAATGTGTTACAAAGACTTATTCACTAATATTTTCAGACTCATCATTAAGAATGAGAGACAGACAAAGAAATGACCATTAATGTTGTCTAACATCCAGTCAGCAGGATATATTCTAGAGGTAATTACTCTGTCTTCAGTTGTTTGTATGAATGCATTGGATTTTTTAAAGGACATTACTATAAATAACTAGTTAGAAACAAAAAGAACACAACTATTTCAAAATTTATTTCTAGGAAATAAACCAATAGTTTAAATCATGGATCAGATTCAAAGAAATATCAGTAGATATTTTCTAATTTTTGTAAGTTCTGCTATTTAAAATTAGAAAATTAAAAAGAAATAGGAATAGGTAAATTGATAATTATAGGATTTCTGTAGCTGTGTGATAACTACTTCCTTTGCAAAAATAAGGGGTCTTGTTTCGCCTTTTCATTAGAGAAATATGAGCTAAATCAAACCCACATTGATGTTAATTTTTTAATTTGGGGAAATAATTTATATAGTCTTAGTTTCATAGTTTCATAGTTTCTAGGGTCGGAAG
>NW_017729033.1:72634073-72636006 GCF_001723915.1 Gavialis gangeticus | reverse complement strand
CACAGCTCTGTCCTCACTCTCCTCGTCTACCTCGTGGGCTGCCAGGGCCTCATACCTGTTCTCCAGCTTAATATAATATCTTAATATAAACAATTTTCAAAATAATTTCTCAACTTTGTTACCACTTCCTTTATTTACCAAAGACCTATATTCTTTTCCATGCTTCACTGTTTCTTTGGGGTTTTTTTTAGATCAAAGATATAGAGGTATGTATGTATTAATATACATATATTTGCTGTCAGAGGTAAAGAGAAGGGTCTAGTCAGCTAAATGTGTCTCCTTTGCCCTCTTGACTTCAGGCAGGAGTATATCTTTTTTTTCAGCATTTTTGTATAAAGGATATACCCCTGGGGTCAGATTTAAAGAAAGATTTAGGTACCTGCAGATTGGTTGCCACAAAACCTAATTTTTAACTATCTGACTCCAAAGCCAAGAGTTAACAGCCAAACTCTGTAGCTTAGTTAGGTCACTAAGCGGGGAGGCCTTTGTTCTCCTCCTTGCATTTAGGATTATTTTTTAAATGTAATTTAAAACTGTAGGCAGTCCACAGAGCATGGACCAGAATCCAGGACTTACTCCTCTCAGCTGAGGGCCCTAAACACTATAGGCTACTGACTCAGGCTTCTTCCTGTTTACTGTTGTTCTGGCTCCACACATGTGGCTGCATAGTCTAGCTAAAACTGAAAAAGTGAAGTATGCTTTATGCAGCCTTGCCCATAGTCTGGTGGTTAGTGCCCTGTCATTCTCTGGCTGTAATTTTGAGTAAAGGTAACCCTGGCTGCTGTGTTTTGGGCTATGCTCAATCCTATCAGTGTGCGTTTGACAGGCTCAGTGCATACCAATGAAATTAAGACTCTCAGGGTTCTTAGGTGCCCCTATATCTAGTTTTTGGAACTTAGTAGGGCTCTTATGGGAATGGGATGTCTTGTTGCTCATACTAGGGCAGTTTTGGGGCATGCCAGAGACTGTCATTCAGGGATCAAGGCACTGACTAGGGCTTGAATAGGCAAGTGGAATATGAGAACAAAGCTGGTCAGAAAGTCAGGAGGTTAATCCAGGAACTAAGTCCAGGGACAAGCTGAGTTAAGAAGCCAGGAGATCAGAGGGCAGAGTCCAGGGATGAGCCAAGTTGTAGGATCATGAGAAAGTAGGGATAGAAGTGTCCTCACAAGGACATCTAGTCCAGCCCTCTGTTCATGGCAGGATCATTCTTGACTAAATCATCCCAGCCCAATGTCTTCCAAGTTAGGAAGCTGGAAGATAAAACAAAAAGCAAAGCTAAGGAGCAAGCTGGAGGGAGCACCAAAGCGCTCTTGGGTCAGGTTGCCCTGTTGCCCAGACACTTCTTGTTCCAAGTCTGGTTTACATGTGGGAGATGGAGGGTCGGCTGACCCTGGCCAGCCACTCTGGTTAATGGGGTAGTTGGAGGGTTAGGCCCTCTTCAAGACTTCACACTGGCTTTAACCTGTCCGGGTGTCTAGTCCTGGGGCAAACCAAGGTAAACAGCTGTGCCAGCAGGCCAAGGCCTCAGGTTTGAGGCTGTAGCCTGACAAAAACATGACTCTTGATAGCTATGAGATTTCAGGTGACAAAGGTACTAAAAAAGTTTAATCGCCAGGGGTTTTTTGGACCCCAATGTTGGGCTTAGATGCCTGAAGCTCACCTAACTCTTTGGACCCAGCTCCAGGCCAATATCAATTTTTGTATTTACATCTGCCTTTCAGGCTGCTTTCTCTTCATCTTGAGCTACTATGTTGTTTGCTATGACTAGAGAAAGCTGGATAAAACAGCATACATGCAGGAAGCTGAGACAGATTTTTTTTTATGGAATTTACAAACTCTTGACCAAGGATTCCACAGTACAGTACAGGGGTGACTGGTGCCTCCTGAGTCTGGGGGGCTACAATTTGTGGGCAGGCCTGGGGACAGGCCC
>NW_017729033.1:72626614-72629073 GCF_001723915.1 Gavialis gangeticus | reverse complement strand
ATATCAATTTTTGTATTTACATCTGCCTTTCAGGCTGCTTTCTCTTCATCTTGAGCTACTATGTTGTTTGCTATGACTAGAGAAAGCTGGATAAAACAGCATACATGCAGGAAGCTGAGACAGATTTTTTTTTATGGAATTTACAAACTCTTGACCAAGGATTCCACAGTACAGTACAGGGGTGACTGGTGCCTCCTGAGTCTGGGGGGCTACAATTTGTGGGCAGGCCTGGGGACAGGCCCAGGGGTGGGCCAAAAGCCCCATATCCACTCCTATACTTCTGTGCCATGGCTTAGTGCCCCCCCCAAACACACTGTCAGCCCATGCAGCAAAAAAACTGCCCCATTCTGAGTGATGTTGAGTCAGGTGCCAGTCTTGGGGAGAGGGTGGGGGGCACATGCCCCCCTACCAGTTGCCTGTGGTACAATACAAGAAGGAACTAGATAAACTCTGAAAGAAGCTACCTCTGGAAAAACAGGAGAAGATTAATGCTTCCTTTCACCTGCTGAGAGCCCAGGTCAGGCAAGATCCACAAACCTGACAACTGAAGGCACCTCACTGTCTCTGGCATTGGCACCATTGAGGAAGGGGGTTTTAGTTACACTGACTCAATCCTATTTCCATATGCCATGGGTGCTACCAGCAATTTGAAAGATAGCACAGATTTCCCAAAGAAACTAACTTTCATTGACAACCTTCCAGCTTCCACCCTATTAGCTACCATGACATTTCTGTACACCAACATCCTCCGCGAGGGTGAATTACAAACCATAAAGAACATTATCCCTGATGAAGGAACTGCTTCTGCTTCCATTACACTCTCCCATTTTTTTGTCCTTATGCACAACTATTTCAGATTTGGAGACTCCCTATATCCAGAAATGAATGGCATTGACAGGTGCACACACATGGCTCCTAATGTGCTAAAACATTTATGACAGACCTTGAAGTCCACATCCTACACAGCTGTTGTTTTATCCCCCTGGTATACCAAAAGTACATTGACATCTTTATTATATGAATGGATGGGAAGGACTCTCTAGGGAAATTCCACCAAGACTTTAACATCTTCCACCCCTCCATCAAACTGACTCTGAAATATTGTCAGCAAATTTATTTTTTGGATACCCCTGTGAAAGTTGCAGTGGTCATGTCACAGTGGCTCTGTTCTCACTGACTGGGATGCACATCTTAAAGATCTGGAGCAGGGATTTCTACAATTACAATACAATCCTAAACCCATAGCCACTCAAATCAACAAAGCCAGACTCAGACCCTGCTCTGACCTGTTAACAATACCAACCCTGGAACAAGGACAACAGAATCCTTTTGGTTGTCACCTGTAGCCCCCAGCTTGAATACCTTGGACACATCATTGATCTCCAAACCCTCCTGGAAAATAACAAACCTGTCCTTGCTTACATGCAGTCCCCACCCCTCCCACCGTCAAATAGTGTCTCTCCAGCAATGGGCCCAAACGTTAGCTGTGCCCCCTTATTAACGTGGAACACATAATCACTGACCAGAACAACAGGAGTGCTCAACCTTTGACCTTTGGGCCAAATGTGGCTGCAGAGCCATGGTATCTGGCCTGTGGGGCCCCCGAGGGATCTAGAAAATTGGTGGTGGGGGAGCAGTGGCCACTAATATCACCACCCTCTCTCCTGCCAAATTCCCAAAACCCACACAGTAAGAGCCATGAAGCTGGGTCAAGCTTCATTTCCCTGCAGGGCTGTGTTAAGGCTGGCCTGTGTCCCTCCTGCCCTCCTCCCGGCATGGCCAGATGGTGCTTGCTGTGCCACCAGATGAGGACTACCAGCCCAATCTGGCCTGTGGATGGACCAGGCACTGCTCATCCAGCCCATCAGGGAAAAAGATTAAGCACCACTGGATTACAGCACACACAGTTAATTTACTTGCACCTTTACCAACGTCATATATGCCATCACCTACTTAGTTTCCCTCTACATTGGACAGGTGAGGTGATCCCTACATGTAAGAATGAATGAACAATTTAACTTTAGTACCAAAAGACAGACAAACCGATGGCAGAATGCTTTAACCTCTGGCCACTCCATTGCTGACTTCAGAGTGGCTGTTCTTAGATAACAAAACTTGAAAAACGAATTTGAATTGGAAATTGTAGAACAACAAATCATCCACAGAGTGGATTGTATGATCTAAACTGAGACTGGATTCTAGTTCCTTTCCCTGGATTAGCTTTGATAAACTGTATGTTCCTCAATGAGTTAACTGGGTTTTTTTTCTCTTTCCTACCCATCTTGCTTCTCTCAGCAGCACCCCACCTGGTCCTTTCTCCTGCCCCTTTCCCTACCCCTTGTATTCTAATCCCTGCTTTCTATTTAGCAGCTTTACATCCTTCGCAGCACTTGTTGAAACAAGCTTTTTGTTTATAACATGTCTGATTTAATTAGTCTATAAGGTGCCAATCTACCCTG
>NW_017729033.1:72607890-72621614 GCF_001723915.1 Gavialis gangeticus | reverse complement strand
TTCTCAGAGACCAGCCTATAAACTTCAGTTCATCAACCTCCTGGATAGAAAAAATCATGGACTAAATGTAGACATTGGATTTATGACACATTATACCCTGCCTGACTCAGACTAACACAGCTAACTACCTTGCTATAACTAGAGAACTAATTTGTAAAAACAAATACTTCAGCTATAGTATTCAACTAATTTAATCCTGGAGAGTGGCTGTCACTTCCATGATATTCCCGGTCTTCACTGGCTAGTCCTAGAAGTTCAGTCCTAAAACCTACATATGCTGCCTGCTGAGCCATAAATGCAGCAGTCTTGACAATTTAATGAGTCTGCTGTCAAAATTAGTTAATAAGTATGTGTAACACTGCTGCTACTGTTCCTGTGTTCTGTGTGACAGCCTCTCTGTGGAGGTTATTTGCATGCCCCTATTGGTATGCAAGGCTGAATTACAGTGAACTGAGTCTCTTATCCCTTGGGGGCTGGACTAGATGACCTATCAAAGTCTTTTCCAGTGCTTCTTTGATTCTATGATCTGCATATCTTCCACTGGTATGCGTGGGCAAAGGAGTAAAACTCTTGTGCTTTTTTACTGTAATAACTGCACGTGTTTTAACTGCTTTTGACAATTTGAATATAAGAAGCCAAGGGAATCAAGTTTATGTGCAGTGGCCCTGCCTGTCAAAATTGTAAAGCCTATAAGGATACTGATGTTATAAGAGAAAGTTGGGTAAATGTTGCTGAGGTGATCAGCATTCGCAGTGACTTGCATGGGAAAGAATCACAGGAAGAGAGGGAAAGCTCTAGGTGGGAGCTCTCCTAAGGGGATGGTATTATGTCTCCCCATCCAGCCTTGCACTGTTGATGTACAAATCCCTCTAGTGGGCTCAGACTGAACCTGTTACCCACTTGTTTCTAAAAGAGCTGAAATCCTTGAGGTCACTCAGGGTCTAAAAGAGCTGGATTGCTTCTGCAACCAGAAGGGCAGCAGTGCCCTTGGTGGTGGTGTGCAACAGCAAAGCAGCACCTGCTGGTGGTAGTGAGCAGCAGTAGAGCAGAACCCCCAGTAGTGGCAAGCACCAGTGGGGCACTGTCCAGTTTTCCCCAATGCCCGCCCCCAGTGGTGTGGTGGTGAAGCAGTGCCCCCAGTGGCAGTGACCAACAGCAGAGTGGTGTGCTCTGAGCAGTGGAGAGAAATGATAATAGCAGTGGAGCACCAGCACCCCCCCGCCCAGCTGTGGTGAGGTAGGAGAAAGCTTGGGCTAGCAGCTACCCTATCTACACTGTTCAATGTCCTGTGTGGGACTAGGAGACAGCCCTGAACATACTGCTAATACTTGGTTGAGGTGGGCTGCTGATGATTAAGGTTTTCCTAAATCTGTTTGTTGTCCCATTTTTCTTCCTCCAGTCAGCCCTGTTATATTTAATACTACTTGTGAGTGGGAAAGTTTGTTCACACTGGAACACTTCAGGCAGAAATTATTTTCTTAGGTTTCTAGGTCGGGGCTCGAGCCAGAATAATCAATTTGTGTAAAACCCCTGCATTGAACTCAGCCCTTCTTACTGCTGTCTAGTGAAAGGGTTACACAGGGAACAGCTGGTTGCTGACACTTCAAAATTATTATTTTACTTGACAACAGCCTCTTTTTCCAGCAGCTCTTAGCAATCAGCATTTTCATTGTTAAAGGCCCTGGGGAATGGGATATTACTGTTTAAATTTGAGCTTAATTGTTAAAGGAATAGGAAACTCTATGTTGTTCTTCATGTGCAAAAGTATCTGCAAACAAAGGACAGTGATGTTCATCCTGCTTTTAAATTAGGTGAACATCTAATATGTATCACTGGTCCTGAACAGATGCATTTGTCAACGGAGGTCATCAGATTTTCTTTGTCATAGAGGTGTTGAAGTGTAGCATTCATTTAAATTTCAAAAAGACTGAATTTATGTTATCGGTGATAGGAAAAATCAATTTGAAGGTCTTTAATCCCTTGGAGATGCTTCTTCACATCACAAAATCATAATATCAGTCAGCACAGCTGGAGGCTTTACTCAGCGGAAGCCTTGAGTTAAGTTAACATGGTTGTTTAAAATTGAGGCATGCAGAAGAAATATCTAGACATTTCTAGCTTTCAAAGGTTTGTTCAAAACTTCATTTCCTGTAAAAATGATTGCCAAATTTAAAAATCAAATCAAACAATTTACTACGAAATACTGAAATTCTCCCTAAAGAAATAAAAAGAGGATGTTGGGTCATTTGTGAAATAGGTATTTTTTCCTATCTCAACATTGTAGATCCCATGATTGTTGGTCTGCTTTGGTCTAGTAACCCAACTTTCTTAACATTGAGAGTTTGCTCACATATATGCCACTGTAGGTGTGCTATGTTTAGTGAACTCCTTTGGGATGATGTCCACATCCTGCTTTCTCCAGCTGAGGATGTAACCATTGCTCAGTTCATTCTTAGCACTTATAGCTAGGAGTCGGAGTTTGTAGTGTCTACCCTGGTACACAATATTAAGTCTTTTATATATATTTAACATGTACTTATGATTTTATGGGTTAGGTTAGTGTTAGTGGAGTGGTTTTTTTAATTTTGATTTTCTTTTCTTTGAGGAAGTTGTTTTTGTTTACTTGAAATTAACTCATAATTAGGGACCTACCAAAATCCCAATTTTGCAGATTTCACAGAAATCATGAAATATGGCATTGCCTGCAAAAGTGGGTGATGTTTGTGAAAGCTGAGAGAAAAAAAGAAGCTTACTGAAAATAAAATACTGGCCCTTAGAAGCAGCCCATTATGGGAAAAGCGGGGATGGGGGCTGCCATCATGAAGGCTGCCCACAATGGCTGCCCCCCCAGCCTCTTGCTGCTGATTGGCTGAGAGGGCAGCTTGTCATGCAGGCCCACCCCTCGCCACAATGGACAGCCGTCGCAGCCAATCAGTGGTGAGGTGTGGGGCTACTAGGGCCCCTCGGCTGATCAGCCTGTGAGAATGGTGGCCAGCCCTGCGATCACCCTGTGAAATAAGCTGACCACCTCCTTGAGTTGGGTAGATGGCTACTGATAATAAAACGTTCAGTTCACTATGTATAAACATGAACCCAGAGAGTATAGGAATAGATTTTTGTGAAAGGCTTTAATACTCTTAAAATAAGGTCACCATGTGCTTGTTCATCTGAAAGAAGGGCACATCATATTTAAGGCATAGGCATGTAGAAGTGTAGGCCTGCAAGGGGTTTCAGGAGATAATTTTGTCTAGCTTCCTATACAAAGGCAGGACCTAGACCATCCTAGACAGCTGTTTGCCTGTCTTGTTCTTAAAGACCTTACATGACAGAGATCATACAACCTCCCTTAGCAGCCTGTTTCAGAGCTCCACTATCCTTATAGTTTTTCCTAATAACTAAACCTTTTTTGCTGCAAGTTAAGCTGATTATTTGTCCTTTTCCCAGTGTGCACAGAGGACAATTGATTGCTATCCTTTTATAAGTATCTTTTTTCATATTGGAAGCCTGTAATTAGGTCCCTCCATAGCCTTATGTTTTCTAAACAAATCTTCAACTCTTCTTCATTGGACATATTTTTATAAACGTTTTCATTTTTTTTACTGTCTTCTGAACTCTCTCTAGCTTATTCACATTTGGTGCCCAGAACTTATTATGCTACTTTAACTGAGACCCTACCAGCACACAATACAATAGTGCTAGCTAGCTATTCCACATTTTGTATTTGTTCATTTCACTTCTCAGTCTCAAGAGCTACACTTTGTGCTTGCTTTACTGAATTAAAACCTGTAAATTTCAGACATTTTTTCCAGTGTATCATAGGATCACAGGAAAGTAGGGCTGGAAGGGACCTCACAAGGTCACGTAGTCCAGCTCCCAGATCACCCGGACTAAACCATGCCAGCCAAGTGTTGGCCTGGCCCTCTTAAAAATTTTCAGGGATGGACAGTCCACAAGTTCTTTATGCTATAATGCTTGACCACCCTCATAGTCAGAAAGTTTTTCCTAGTCTCCAACCAAAGTTTCCACTGCTGCAGTTTGAAGCTATTGGTCCTAGTTCTATCCTCTACAGCCACAGAGAAAAGTCTATCTCCATCCTTTTTATAATTGCCCTTCAGGTATTTGAGGACTGTTACCAAATTTCTCCTCAGTCTTCTCTTTTCCAAACTGGACCAGTACTCCAGGTAAGGCCTCATTAGTGCTGAACAGAGTGGAAGAAACATTTCTCTTGATTTGCAAGAGACACCTCTGCATTTGTGCACACAATTATTCCATCATAAGTGGAAGACTTTGCACTTATTGAATTTCATTTGATTGATTTTCCTTTTTTTGGAACGTTTCTCCAGTTTTTCCAGATCATTCAAAATTGTAATCCTGTGCTCTAACCTGTCTTAGTTTGACCTCATCTATACATTTTTTTAAGTATGCACCTACAGCACAAATGGCATAGGCAGCCTCTGTACGTGGCACATAGAAGACTGGGGAGGTGACATGCAGCCCAGCACCAGAAAGGGTGAGAAGCAAAAAGCAGAGTAGCAAATCAGGAAGTGAGCACAGGGAGCAAAAAGCAGAACAGCATATCAAGCCAGGTAAGGGAATCGGTGGCACTGTGCAGGGACTGTTCAGGCCTGATTTGTGGCATGCCTGCCAAAAAGGTTGTTCCCCACGCCCCCTTCCTTGTACTGCTCTATTTCATCATCTAAATCATCTATGAAAGATTGAATAGAACTGAGCCCAGGTTAGAATCGTTTTGAACCTATGTGCTCATAGAATCCTGTTGAAATTCTCTTCCAGTTTGGCAATGACCTTTTTACAACCACTTCTCAACAAGTGCTTTTGAAATAGCTGTGTACTCACCTTGAAATTTCATCTAAATCACATTTTGCTAATTTGCTTTTGAGAATGTCATTTGAGACAGTATCAAAAGCTTTAGAAAGGTGAAATTATAGCACATCTAATGCTTCCATACTGATGATGGGTGATCACTCGCAAACAAGTAAGATTGTCTTTCAAGGATCTTAATAGTGAGTCCGCAGGTGGCTCCATAGCTCAATTCTAGATCCCCATCTTGTCGCAGTGAGGACAGGTGTTTTGAGGAGGGATGGGCACTGTGTTGCTGCATTGGGTGTTCTGACATTCTTTTTGCCTGTTCCTTTTTTCCTCTTCTGCCTGTTAACAAGCTGTTTCAGTGTTGAGGTCACTCCCAAAGAGCCTTCTTCCGTTTTGGTCGGTCCTAAGCAAGGGTCTCCCAAGTGTTGATGTTGATGTTACACCTCTTTATATTTTCCTTCTGGGTATCTTTGAAGTGCATTCTGCTGTGAGAAAAAGATTCTCTTTGGAAGGCGGGAATCAGGCATGCGAACAACATGACCTGTCCATGCTGCTAGATTTTGCTTTGGCCAAGATGCTGATGTTTGTGCAACTATCCTCCCAGACAGTCCGAAGGATCTTGCAAAGGCACCGTTGGTGGTACTTTTCCAAGCTCTTGAGATGTTTTCTGTATGTGGTCCACGTTTCCAAGCCATACAGCAGAGATGAAATGACAGTGGCTCGATAAAGCAAGAGCTTTGTTTCAGCAAGGATGTCATGATTTAAGAAGACTCTCTTACTCAGGCGTCCAAAGGCTGCGCTTGCACATTTCAAGTGGTGTTGTATTTCTGTGTCGATGTCTGTCTTTGATGAAAGATGGCTTCCAAGATATGTTAAGTTCTCCAGCAATTCATGTTCTCCAGCAATTCTCTGTTGATTTGAATGGAGGGGGTGTTTGTTTCTCCATTTGGAGCAGGTTGGTAAAGGACTTGCGTTTTCCTGATGTTTACAGTTAGGCCAATACTCTTGTAGACTTCCAAGAATACGTTAAGAATGGTTTGGAGGTCCGTTTCAGATTCAGCAACAACAGCATTGTAATCCGCATACTGGAGCTCAATTATGGATGTTGTCATGGTCTTCGTTTTGGACTTAAGTCTGTTGAGGTTGAAGAGTCTTCCATCCATCCTATACACAATGTCAATTCCAGGTGGGAGCTTTCTGTTGACAAGGTACATTATGCTGGAGATGAAGATAGAAAACAAAGTTGGAGTGATGACACAACCTTGCTTCACTCCAGTTTTCACCTCTAATGATTCTGTTTGATTCCCATTGCTGAGAACCCTTGCTGAAATGTTGTCATGGAGAAATCTCAGAACACTGATGAACTTTTTTGGGCAGCCAATTTTGGACAGGATTTTCTATAGGGCTTTGCGGTTTACAGAACTGAAGGCTTAAGAGAGGTTGATGAAGGCCAAGTAGAGAGGTCAATTTTGCTCACAACACTTCTTCTGGATTTGACATACTGTAAAGATCATGTCTGCAGTTCCTCGAGATGGGCTGAAGGTGCTTTGAGATTCTGGAAGAATTTCTTCTGCAAGGGGGAGAAGGCAGTTAGCAAGGATACGGGCGATGACTTTCCCAGCAGTGGCCAACATTGAGATACCTCAGTAGTTTCTGCAATCAGCTCTGTCCCCCTTCTTGAAGATGGTAACAATAAAGGTATCGCTTAGGTTGGCTGGGATTTCTTCCTTGTTTCAGATTTTAAGGATGAGGACATGAAGCTGACACGTAAGTTTTTCTTCCCCTCCTTTGAAAATGTCTGCAGGTATTCCATCAACACTGGCTGCCTTGTTATTCTTCCTTTTCCTGATGGCACTCCCAACCTCTGCCAGAGTAGGCAGCAAACTGAGGTCTTTTCTGATTGCTTTTTGCAAAAAGTTGTTGATCTTATCTTCGTCGACAGTTGAGTCATGATTCAAAAGGTCCTGGAAATGTTCTTTCCAGTGATCACTGGTAGATTCACTGTCTTTCAGGAGTGTTGTTCCATCCTTTGATCTTAGAGGATTAAGGCCTTGAGTGCTAGGGCCATAGACAGCTTTGGTAGCACTGAAGAAGCCATGAGTGTCACGGATGTCAGCAAAATATTGGATTTCTTTTGTATCCTCCACCTTCTTCTTTCAGATGTCCTTCTCCAGCACATCAAGTATCAGATAGGGCAGCAATGTTGATGTTGAACTTCCTCAGTTCATGAGAGTTGTCCTTCGCTCAGGGCAATCACTATTTGTGTAGTCCATTAAGGTTCGTACGTTCCAGGTTCCGCAATCATTTTGTTTCCTTGTGACCACATATATATAGGTGATCCCACTGGACAGTTGTCCAGTCAGGAACTGATCGAGATAGACTATGTTTGGGGCACCTTTTCTAGTGCCCTCCTCATGTGGGGTGAGCAAAGTGGATCCTAAATGGGAACGATCAGTCGTGGGTGCAGCTGCCAAACTGTTCTTACTGCCTCTGCCCCAACCAAGACAACTGAAGCAAACACCCACCACCTACATGCCAGTCCATGACTAGGAACTTCCAGATCTCACAGTCCTGTCCCCGTTGCCACTCACCAATCACCATAGGACTTATCTGTTGTGCAGAGGAGATGTATGATTCTCAATAGGAAGATGCCTGTGCATGACTTCTTTTAGCATGAGGATCTTGTCACATGCCAACAAACACATGGTCCTTGACTGATAGGGATCTAAGCTCAATGGCATGGAATCTAAGACAATTGGAGACCCTTGATTTGCTGCAGCCGTCATCCGCCTTCACAGCTGCTGAAAAGGGGGTTACACTTTTCTTCCACCTGGTCCACCGTTCAGGTTTTCTTCTTCCATACTAGATACTAGGCCAATTATTCTATCAGAAAATAAAATCTATGTTGTCTGTTTTTATCACTTCATTATTTTCCATGAACTGGTAGTACAGTTGTTTGTTCTAGTGCTGTTCTGGGTTCCTGTGATGAAGTACCACAGCACAGGAACACACTGTCCCAGGTGGCAGGTGGGAGAAGTCCCTCTTCGCAGGGAATGCACTGGATAATACAGAAGAAGGTGCTGTGGACCAGCTGTGTCTACGAGAAGGGAAACTTGATTTTAAACTGGGACAGGAAAGGCTCAACAACTTTTTGCCTTTTCTGGCAAGCTCATTTAAGAGAAGTAAAACTGATTCCCACTGAAGGTTGAAAAAGTTAATTTAACCTTAGTAGGCTGCCTAGGAGGATCTCCACTTACAAACTAGGTCAGAAAGAAACTGACCTTCTTCCCACTTGATATTTCACTCATAAGGCATGATGAACAGAAGTGACAAGATATGATTCTATTGTGCCACCAGCCTTCAAAAGAAGATGGTTTACTTGTCATTACCATCATCTGTTCAGGTACTGAAGAGCATCCAAACTGTGACATTCTTCATACACTTGATTTTGGGCATCTTTCTTAACTAGGAAAGTATTCTGATATATTTCTGATTTTCTTGCTTCAGCACTCAAGAAAGTAAACTGTTATGAGCAGGTTCCTTCACAATCTCAGCAATTTTATCCTCAGCCCACACCTAGCTCACTCAGAGCAGCAGTGGCAGAGGCACTATCATCTAATTCCCCACCACAAGAGGGAATTACATATATCCTAGAATTGCAACGTCTTTAGCTCTGACATCCCATTCTTAGTTCTGAATGATTGATACACCACACAGGCTCCAAAATGCTGGGTTTCATGTTGCAATTCATTTGGAACAAAGGCATTATTTCAGGTTCCAAGTAAACAACTGGTATTTCTGGTACAATTTGCCCTGCCAACACATCAAGTTTTTTTTTTTTTTATGAAGAGACTTGAAGTTGTGGCAACTTACCTAAGGAAGCTGAGAGTTAAGATATTTCTATACTTATTTAAGGGAAATCATAAATGACAGACTGAATTCAGCAGACACTGTATCTATTTTCCTGATCAACCATGAAAATACAGATAAGTCAACACAGATCTTGAGACTAAAATTAGAAGTTATAGAAGCCATTCTGGATGTTACAACAGCAATAGCTTATCTACCCACAGGCACTTGCAAGTCATTCTGAATGCACTACAGGTTTATCCTAGGACCTTGATAAAATTTGCTTCAGATTGCTAGTCCAAGTTTGTGTCCTGCCTCTAATGACTCCAGCATGTGAGGGTTCACCTGTGCTGCATGCAAGTGTGGTTAAAGTCAAGTAGCCAAGTAGTCATCTGTGGGTGCATCTACATGAGGCGTTTACTACAGTTGCCTAATTAGTTCTGCAGTAAATGTCTCAGAATCTACATGTGCAGTGCTATAAGGATTGAGTAAAGTAGTTAACCTTGCCAAGGGTAGTATGTGTAAATGCAAGTACTGTTCTATGGCAGAGTTCTTTATTGTGCAGCAACACATGTGTAGATGCCGACCAGGCTGGCTGGGGCATGAGGGTGCTTCAGTGCAGGGGTATCTTCCATCTAGCCCCGCATGTGCCCCAGCCAGCCCCTCTGCAGCACACTGAGTGGAGTCAGAGCAGCTCTAGGCTGGCAGCCTGACCCCCCAGATCCCCTGCCAGCCAGGGCTACTCCAACCCATCTCAATCTGCTGTGGTCCCAAGCTCATGTTCAAACATGGTGTCTGGGAGCAATAAACTGGCACAACAGGTGCTGGAATTTATTGCTGCGCATTAATTGCACATATAGAGATAACTTGTGTCAACTAATTTGTGATTGGTCTTTTTGTTCTTAAAATAGTGGTTGGATTCCATTCTTCCCTACATTTCAATCCAGATCTCTTGTGATGGAGCAGGAAACCTATCTGAACATCCGACAGAGGCAAGGCTTATGTAGTTGAGGCAAGGGCCACTTGTCAGACGTTCTGTCTTCCTCTCCATCAGCCAGGCTGTTTTAGTACGAAAAGTGATAGACAATGCTACAGTCTTATTCCATTTAGTCAGACACGGTGGAGCCACATCCGTCTCTATACCACAGACTTCCACATCACCAGATAAAAGCAGAAGTGTGATTTCTTTTGCTCCAGGAGTCAGAACCTTGTCGCTACTTTTTGATGCATTTTCTGATCCCATTGTCTACAACAGGGGTGCTCAGCCACCAGTCCGGTCTGCGGGTCAGATCCAGACCCTGGTACCAGCTCATCTGTCCCAGGGGCTCCCCACAGATACACAGGGAGCCCCAAGGGCTGGCCCTTCATACTAGATTAGGTGCACAGGACTGTGTGGGTCCTGATACCAGCATGCGGTGCATAACAGGGATGGTGCAGGGCCTGATCCCAGGGTGCTGGGTCTGATCTAGACTGGCCCTGCATCAAAATGTTGAGCACCGCTGGTCTATGCCAAACTTCCTTTAAACATTTCCTTCAAGCTCAAGCAGGATTCTGCCAAGCTTTGCCTTTCAAGTGCAACTGTCAATAAGCTATTCAATTTATCATGCGGCATTTGGATATATTGTGAAATTGCAGCCAGTTTTTAAAACCCAGTTCATGCACTCTCCATGTCATGGCATGGACACCTGGCTGACATAAGAAAGCACGTTAATAGAAAGTCCAAAACATTCATCCTCATTCATAGTAGAAAAGACTACCAGGTACATCTGTTTAGACCAATGGAAAGATTAATAAGATAAGCACATGAGTACCAATTGTCACCTTCCACAATTCCATTTTCAGATGTTCAAAATCACCCTCTAAATTAACTCAGGGTTATCAGTGAACTCAGAGAGGGTTCATCTAGTATTTATATCAGGAAATTCTGCCCCCCAGTCAACAAATATTCTGTATTTTCTTATCCAACAGTGGCTAGATTTCTAAAGGGTCTTATGAAAGTCTACTCCCAGTTCTTTTTTATTTTATACAGAGACCAATCCTGCAGACATGCATTGAGCAGTCTGAGCACTTATAGCACACTGGGCTCACCAGGTGAACTAGATAGGGGAAAATACCTTAAGAATCCCAGTTGGTCTTGGGTATGTGCCAAGTTGCTCAACCCTGATGTGCGAAGCCGTTCTGACATAGCATATAGGAATATTTACTGGTAAAATCTTAGTTATGGAATTAAGTAGTTTGCCCCTGCCTCCCTTTAGAGATCAGGCCCTTAATGCTTTACATTTTCAAAGAACTATAGAAAATATTCTTTTGGTCGGGCAATAGCTATTGGTGAAAATACAAAAACATGTTATTGTGCAACTGTACTGTCTTGTTTTGATCTTGTCAGATCTCAAAAAAAAGGTGAAAGGTGTTCAAGGAATGCTTGGGCACTGAAAGAAATTTCACTGTGATTCAGTAAGCGTAGCTCTTCTCTTTACGTCATACCTCAATGATACATGTGCACAGTATGCTACTACTACAAAAATGTCATTTGTAATACTGATTACTCCTGGTTATTAGATCTTAAAGGAAATATGTGTATGGGTTGCTTTTAACCTTGGTTTCTTGGACATAGTTCAGTTCAAATTAATTACATATTGATGTCTTAAGTTCTTGCAGCATCTCCTAGATTTTCTATTTCCTGCTGTGTAGGATATCCACTACCACAGAAGTTTACTGATCTTTTGTTATCTCCTACCTACTTCGCATTAGGAAGGTATTTAATTAATGTTTATAAAATACTCTTTTCAGATGAAAGCCATGGTGCAAAGTATTGTACATACTTCAGTAACATCAAGTAGGCTACTTATATACTACCTATCCTGAGTAGCAAGCTTTAGGTTCAGCTAAAAGCACCAAATGAAAGATATATCCTTATAAAAAAAAAATTGGGATTTGTCAACATACTCAAAACAAAACATTGTTCTCTAATGAAAATTGGTTCTCTACTACATTCTGTTCTATATAGGTTTTCATTCTGATCATCACTAGAATTTGTGCAGCTTTCAGCAGTGCATTAAGTAGTTACTGAAATGTCACAGGTATATGTTAGAGCCGTTGGACATATTATTCATCAGATTTATTCAATATTTCAATGCATTTATTCTGATAATAAATCATTCTTGCAAAGAAAAATTAACCAGCTGATAAATATAGCACGGAATCGTTCAGCAATTTCAAAGACAGATTTGAGTAAGAGACCTCTAGAAGTTTCAGAATTGTCCTAATACTCAGCAAAGTAAAGGGTACGATCTCTCAATCTGAGCATAGAAAATCCCCCACCTATATCTATCTACCAGTCATAGTGATATCCTTTTTGTACTAAAACAATATATATTTTTTGCAATGGATGTTTTCCATCACAAAAACCCCAAACCATCAAACAAAAGTTCTTCAAACTCGTACTGGTTTATTAAACTGACAGAGTTGTCTTTTGTATTTTTCTTACATTTGTAATTGCAGCACAAAAGCTCTAAGGCCTGGCTGATAAAGAAAAAAGGGTAGATTTGATTTAAAATATCAATTTTAAATCAGCAAGCAAGAAATCTTGATTAAAATCATTTTCTATTTTGGTTTGTGCTTTAGTTTTCTAGATTTATCACTGGTAACACTTCATTCTTCCTTTGTCTAATTAGGAAGAGACACTGTGTCTATTAATATTAGCTCAACATCCTTTTAGTCAGAGTTCTACTTTTTACATTTTTAATGCTCAAAAATAGCGATTGATGCGTTTCCATTTACTAGTGATGACTGAATTCCCTCCAGCCGCCCAACCACTTGTCATTAAGCTGTATCCAGATGCAGCTTGGAAGTCAACATAAAATACACAAAAACATAATTTTAGGGATATTTCTTATGCTTCTGGGCTTTGCTGGTTGCCCTTGCCATGCCCCCCTCCCTGCCCCCCACTTTTTGCTACATGTGTCTGGGAATTTTTAAGCCTTCCCAGATGCACCAGGTGCTAGCTACAGCCCAGGCTGGGGACTCTGACTCAGGTGTGCCAATGCTCCTGCTGGGAGCCAAGCCAGAGGTTCCTGGGTAGAGGGTCTTGCCCCTCCCCTCAGGGTCAGACCGATGGTCATATATGAGGTCAGGAATGAATGCTTCCCCATGGTCAGATTGGTACGGACTTGCGGGGGAGGCTTGCTTTTTGCTGTAGTAGGGGCCTGGCCCTTGAAGCAGAATCTTTTGAACATATATTGAAAAGTTTCCTAGAAACAACACTGGCTGCTGTGGTTTTCCTGCTTTAGCTGTGGCAGGTTAAAGGGTTAAGTCTGTGTTGTTTCAGGACTGATAGTATAGTCTTATGTAGCATTTAAGTTATGATTTGTATGGGGTGGTTTGGATAGAGATGATCCTGCCTCAGGCAGGGCTGGATGAGGTGACCTCTGGAGGGCCCTTCCAGCCCTACTGCTCTATGATCGGAATTGGTTTTCCTGGGTTTTTTTCCTACTCTTGCTTTTTTTTTTTTCAACTTTGAATGAGCTAAGCCCTGAAACAAACTGGCAGAATAAAAATGTTCTCTCCCCAGCTACTGCCGCAAAAGGCTAGTTTCGTGCTTCCACAGGCCACCTTATCAGGTATTTAAGCAGCAACTTCCACAGATTCACAGAAGTTTAGGGCTGGAAGGGACAGCAGGAGATCATCAGGTCCAGCCCCCTTGCTCTGGGCAGGAAAGACTGCCAGGGTCAAATAACCCCAGCAAAGTGGGCATCCAGTCTCCTTTTGAAGCTCTCCAGGGTAGGTGCTTGCACCACCCCCGCTGGGGGTCTGTTCCAGAGGCTGGTTACACAAACCATGAAGTTTTTCCTTATATCCAGACCTTTCCAATCTTTTTTTTTTTTTTTTTTAAACAGCAGCAAAACCCATTTACATTTAAAATGTGACACATTTAAACCTATGTTATTTGAAAATTAAGAGGGAATTCGGGAGGCTGGGGAACCATTCCCTCCTGCAGCAAATGGTTTCATGGGTGAAAATAGATCTAGACCCTAATCAAGCCCCAATAC
>NW_017729033.1:72602225-72602890 GCF_001723915.1 Gavialis gangeticus | reverse complement strand
TTTCATGGGTGAAAATAGATCTAGACCCTAATCAAGCCCCAATCCTGCTACGGACTCTGGTGAAGTGGGGCAGCCGACTGCTGCCTTTCCCGACCCGTGTCTCCTGGGCTGCCATAGCCCCGCCGGGCTCCCTCTTGCTGGCCCGAACCAACCACCTCCGCACGACGCCCCGGAGCCCGGGGGGAGGGGGCCGATGTCCGCGGCCGCCCCGTGCAGACCGAGGGGGCACCCGGGGGCTGCCGCCGGCCCCTCCCGAGGAAGGAGTCGCGGCCGAACCCTCCCGCCTGCCGGGAGCGGGAGAGTCCCCGGGCGGGGCGGGAAGCGGCCGCGGGACTCTCCGCAGCCGCCCCGAGAGTGCCCCGCCAGCGTCCAGGCCCGGTCTGGGGCAGCGCGAAGCCCCAGCGCGGCCCCACCGCCAACTGCGCCAGAACCAGCCGGCCGAGGCAGGGAGCGGCCGACGCCATTTTCTCCTCTCGGAGCCTCTCGCACCTCCACCGGGGTAATCTGAGGTCAAGGCAGAGCGGCGCTCCACTGCGCCTGCGCGCGAGGCTCGCTGGGAGGGAAGCCCTGGCTGAGCCTGCGCAGCTGCGCCCCCCGAGACAGGGAATCACCGGGCAGGCGGCTGCTGTGCGCGGTGGCCGGCTGCGCCTGCGCACTGGCGGCGG
>NW_017729033.1:72569399-72592080 GCF_001723915.1 Gavialis gangeticus | reverse complement strand
GGGCACAGGGCTTGGGGGTCAGGTCCTGCCGGCGGTCCGCCCGGGCGAGGAGTCCGTGCAGCTTGTGTGTGACGGGCCCCTGGGGAACGGGCTATGGCGGGCTGGCAGGACCCGGACCCTTTGCTGGGAAGCTGCGCGCACTCCTCGTGCGACGGGACACGCCAGTCGGCAAAGCGAGTCGCGTGTGCCGCGCTTCACTTCAGAGCACTTTTCCTGTATTTTTGGGTCTGTTGGAGGGTTTTTAGCCTCATTCTTTTATAGCGTCTCAGTAGAGAGACTGCTTCAGGAGGTTGAAAGGTGACTTCAGAGCATCTTTGTTGGGTTCTTTAACTTTTCAGACTGAGATGCGCTGGTGGGCATGGTGATGCAGTGTTTCCTGGGGAGGGGGAACTGCTTTGCCTTGTTCTAGATTGGCATGAACAACAGCACTTACTTCTAATAGCCGGGATAAATCTTCCTGCAGCCCGGCCTCATTCACTGCTCCTTTCTGCTGCCTTACCCGTGTGTGCCAAGAAGAAGTCCCTGTGTTAAGTTCTTCCATTATGCATAGTTTGTTTATATTTTCCTCTTTGTAAATTATATTCTTAGGACTGCTTAATCTCCCTCTGGTGGCTGATTGAAGATTTACAGCTCTAAAATGTAAATAAAGACTATGGGAGGTTGGTTATCATTTCAAACTTTGCTCTAGGCTGATGTTTTGCCCCTGGCACCGCTTCCTTAAGGTCTGTGGGGTTCTATGTAGAGATCCACTGCGTGTGGGAAACAGAGCTCATTCTACTAACATTTTTGAGAATTTGAATTTTCTTCCTGCTCTGAAATCAGACAAAAAAATCCACTTCAATTTTTTACAAAAAGAGGGGAGAAAAAGAGGCCAGATTCAGTTCAGCGACATTCAGTCAAAATGGGACATTTTAGAAAAAATGCTTTGAAATTGTCAGAATTTTTTAAGTGGAGACAGGTCTTTTCATGTGAATAGTTTTGGCCTTGATGAATTGACATTGCCAGATGAGAAATGCTTTCTCTGAATTTCTAGTTGCAGGGTTAGTACCTTGCATTGTATAACCTTACCTTTTGAATTTTTTCTCTAGGTAAAGAGTGATGTGTAAGCCCATATCCTTCATCTATATATTCATAAAGCACAGATTTTTTTTCAAAAGGGTTTTAAGAAGCAATTAAAATAATGAATACACTTCAGCAAAGTCTGCCTTGAGAAATCTAAGTATTCTTAATATGCAAATATGTTGCCACTGGAGTGTTGACCATGGGGCTCTTCTATTCCTTGTATAGCTTTGCGAGAAGCATGACTGTGTTGTGCCAGTTGTCATAGGTGCCCTTGTATCTGGCTGATCAAGAGCAAATCTTCATAGGTTGCAGTCAGGATAGAATTCTGCTTTGGCTTGAAAATGAATGCTGTAATATGGCATTTGAAAGAGAATGCCTGCAATAGTGAGGGGCAGAAGCAAAATTAGATCATTGGTTTAGTAACATCAGGGTCAGACATTAGATGTGTTGGAGTAAAGAAGAATATGTGGTTGGTGCTCGAGCTTAGCTTAACATATTGAATTTAATTCCCAAATGGGACGCTCTGATTCAGGGAAAGTGAATGGCTAAATCATCAAATTCTCCCTAATACAGAACTGCATCTGTATTTCAGTGACATACAGTTTTCTTATGTTTTAGTTTGAATTTTAAAATATTTTGGAGCACAGCACAAAGGTGTAAGGTGTTTTTAGTGATGTCAGATAAAGAGTTTTGCTTGTGAGGCTTTATATTTGCCTCCTTCAGTGGTGATTCATATTTCCGTTGGCTAGGCAAAGTTTATTTATTTTTTTGTTATGTTATCACCATAGTAAATGAGAGTAATTTGGTGATAAATGCAGTTACACGCTTTAGGTTTCAGATCACTTTGATATCTATAGTTTCATTGCTTGTTTGTATTCATTTAGATATGAAAAATAAATATTATTGATTCTTTTTTTCTGTTGTTTAAATTTAGCAGCTTCAATATACATGCTAGTAGGCAGGATATGGTACCTGTCAAATTACTCAACAAATGTGTTTTAATAAACATTCAAAACACCAACTTGGTCTGATTACATTTGCTTGTGATTGTAGAATAATATTTAAACAGGTTATTTTCCTTGGAATTTGGAATATGCTTTTATTTTTAAATAACTGTTGCCTGTTTCTCATAACTTGATTTTTCTGTAATAGAGATTAAAAAGACTTTATTGGAAATGTAACCCCTTTTTGTATTAGAGCCGTGCATCTTTCTGAAACCTCAGGTATTTGGAAGACTTTAGGCTTTAAAAACTGCCGTAGTGTAGGTGGGGTGGGAAGCACCACAAATTACTAAGGTTGCCCAGCATTTCCTGCTATAAGTCTCTGTTTTCATTTGTCCTTAACTTTGCCAAACTTTAACTGTTTGGGTTGAAATTTTCCATGTTGGATGTCTGACTCAGATTGATCTTTATTTTTTTTTTTTACAGCCAACATGGCTTAGCTATTTCTAACATCAAGCCTAGGACATAAAAGCATTTTTCAAAACTAAGAAATTGCTTCTTTGGAACAATCCATGTTCCTTAGGAACTTGAAATTGAGCAGAAGGATTACATTTGTATTAGGAGCGTGAGATTTGTTATCCTTGTGAATATCCATCCAAACTTGGTTCACTTACAAGCCTTTGAAAAATGGCAGGTTTCACTTTTTTAGTAGAGTTAATAAAGCTAAAATCTGCAAAGACTTCACCCTCTCTGAGCATATTTGAGCCCCTTGCAGTTTCAGGTGTTGAGTGCACTGCTTAGACAGCATCTCCTAAGAGCTCATACATGTGACTGGATTGCACATGTGCCATTCCCAGCAGAGTGATTGAGTATGCTGCTTCCCTTTACAGCTAGTCTAAATAAAGTGGACTGTGTACACAATACCTGAAGGGCTGAACCCTAGACCAGAGGGCAGAGAACCTCATTCAGTGCACATGATATACCATATTCTGGGCTGGATCAGGATTTTGTAGTGAAGGAGAATGTTATCCAATTCATTTGGTGCAGGATTTGAAAGTGTGTGGTGGGAAAAACCTTGGATTTCAGGAAGAGAGAGGATGTTTTGTGATCAAAGCAGTTGAATTCTGCCCTGGAAAATTGCATTGGACTCTGTGCCTCTGCTCTAGAATTCATCTGTGATGTACAGACAAGCTTAATTCTATGGTATATCTTATCTTTGAGTATTTAACTGTGATTGCAATACTTTTTATGTGTATTACGATATTTACTTGAATACAGGATGAGGTTCCCCCTCCCAATTAACATGAAGGAAAAAGCCCTTTGTCTTGTATTTGCATACAAAGAAACCTCGTTAAATACATTGTTTATCATGAAACTGCTGCCAAAAGTAGCATGTGCTCAGTAATAGAAGTCAACTATGAAATTAATCAAGTGCAGTCAACACTGAGCATGACTATAAAATACTTGGCCCATATTGGGCAAACATGCTCATGGGAGCCTACCACAAGGATAGCTTAGTGCGGCCTATCTGAATAAGATGTATGCAAGTGTCTGTTGAGCACAGTTCCCCCTCAGTGCTGACTTTTTCAGATCATGGTGATCCACTACATTACATACATTTCTATTTCCTCTTTACCCCCACAGCTGAGCTGAGGCTTTCTTTCCCATTTCCAGTGATTCCCGTTTCTTCATCAACCTTAAGGGTATTTTTACACGTGCTGTGGGATGCAGTGCCAGGTGCTTTAAATAGTGAACTGTGCTAATTAAAAGTGCCTGCATGTCACATGTATCAGTGTCACTGCACGTCCCTGCACTGAAAAACTGGCAGTGGGTTGCTTTGAACTAAAGCTCATCGAATGTGATTTATTTCAAAGTGTGCTGCCACCATTTTTTCACCATGTAGACGTGCAGAGATGCTGATACATGTGACATGGAAGGCTGCCAGAGTGCATCAATTTCTGTTCTCCAGCAGACTCAATTAATTGAGTCTGCTTCGACACACTGGATTTCCAGTACGTCGGAGCAGGCTCTGGGCATGTGTATGGGAGCCTTAAAGGTCTGGCAAACCTCATCAGATGGGGCCTCAGGCAGTTCACCCAGAACCCCTCTGTCGTTCCCTCTCTTGGCCTGTTGATAGGATTAGTATGCCCCTGCCCTGCACTAGCTGAATGCAAACAAAGTTGCCCTGTGCCTCATCTGCATATACATTTTTGGAGGATCCCAGGACTTATGACATGAGCACCACATTCCAGTTATGAGTGAGAGACTAATTAGTATGTGGGTCCTTTGTGAGGGTTATCTGGAGTTACACACACACATAATGAGCAGTGCTGAGCTGTAGGGTCACCATGGCTTGAAATGATGTTGAATCTGCTGGTGCCCAGCCTAATGAACTACGTTGTAAATCATGAGCCTTTTGCTTTGGACCAATATCATGGTAGTCCTTTGTGTAATTGCCATGATTTGAAGGGGACAGTGATGGATGCATAAGCATGTGGGAGTGTGGGTGCGCAGTGCAATCTTTATAATAGGACTAAGAATGATGTAACTATAAAAGTGTGTTTTTGGACTATCAAGTGAACCACAGTGGTCACAAGACAGGTTGTTAGAGGTGCAGTTATCTATATATATAATAAATATTTTTGCAAAAAAAAAGCTTGTAACAAAGTGGGACTGAGGCAGAATTTAGGTGTCCAAATCAGGGACTGTAATCCTCATAACTGTTATGAGGTTTCTGTTCCCACAGGGACCTAAGTTTTCATCAGTAAAGTTTTCTAAGCAACTAAAGCTTTCCTTCTACACATGCAGTCATGTCAGATTTCCATTTTCCACTTGTCTTTTTCAGGGGCTCTGTCTGGTACAGTTGGACGTGCTCACAACACAGCTAATGAATGCTTACAGGCTCTGTACAAATTAGTGCAGTGGTTGTTGCTCCTATTAAAGAATAGGATCTCGGGAAGAAGTTGTAGTGATGCCTCTCCTTCCTATACAGTAGTTTATTGGTTCTTTTGAAGCTGTTCCGTTGTGGAGAAAAGAATTAAAGATTCATTGGATGAGCAAGCAAGGGTGCAAAAATTGTTGAACCGTTTAACAATAAGGAGGGGCCCTGCCTTGAGGACTGTTGCTGTATTTTATCCCCTGGTTGTTTTAATGCAAAGTATATAAGCAGTCTTTGGAGCCTGTATATTGAAACTGGAACCTAGAACTTCCCTCTCCCTAACACTAGAGAGTTATGAAATCACTCTTAGTGCTTTGTGACAGCTGTCTGACTGGTGGCCCATGGACCACGTGCATACTGTGAGGAGTTAGTATGTGGTTCCCAAGTTCCTACCTGACTGCACCTTTCCCTATAACTCTGGCTGTGGCAGCTGCTAGATTTTCCTGGTTTCCCCTCCCTCTCTTGTCCTCCACTTCTTGTAATTGGGACAGTCTGAGGGGTTGGGGGAGTTTGCAGCTGGAACACCCATGGTACTGCAGGGGCGCCTGCAGTCAGGGAGTTAAGAGCAAGGGATGAGGCACGTGTGTGTGCACTTAAAAGTTGGATATCTCTGCTCTTTGTTATGGTGCCTAAGCCTTGGTGGGATAGGAGATGCATCCCTTGCTTAAGGATTTCTGATTGCCTACTTCAAATGGCTCCCTGGTATTGTGAACCCCATGTTGGTGTACCTCTTTTTCATTAAATAGGGAGTTTAGTCTCTCAATTCAGGGCTGTGGGTGTCCCTCCAGAACTCTGTGGTTTTAAAACTTTCTTCAGTTTTGTCCACTCTTAAGTTTGATATATAACTATGTATTCACAGACATTTTGTTCAATATCTTCATCAGTGACCTGGAAGATGGCATAGAATGCACCCTCAGCAAGTATGCAGATGACACCAGGCTGGGGGGGGTAGTAGATACACTGGAGGGTAGGGCTAGGATTCAGAATGACCTAGGTGAATTGGAGGATTGGACCAGAAGGAATCTCAGGGGGTTCAACAAGGACAAGTGCAAATTCATGCACTTAGGACAGAGCAGTCCCATGCACTGGTACAGGCTGGTGGCTGACTTGCTGGGCAGCAGCTGTGCAGGAAAGGACCCAAGGGTTACAGTGGACAATAAGCTGAATATGAGCCAGCAGTGTGCCCTTGTTACCAAGAAGGCTAATGGCATACTGGGCTGCATTGGTAGGTGTGTTGTCAGCAGGTCAAGAGAAGTGATTATTCCCCTCTCTTCAGCACTGGTGAGGCCACATCTGGAGTCCTGTGTTCAATTTTGGACCCCCTGCTACAGAAAGGATGTGGGAAAATTGGAGAGAGTTCAGCAGGGGGTGACAAAAATGGTGAGGGGGGGGTGAGGGACATGACTTATGAGAGAGGCTGAGTGAACTGGGCTCATTTAGTCTAGAGAAGAGGAGACTGAGAGGGAATTTAATACCAACCTTCAACTACCTGAAGTGGGGTTTGAAAGAGGATGGAACTAGACTGTTCTCAGTGGTGGCAGATGACAGAACAAGGAGCAATGGTCTGAAGTAGCAATAAGGGAAGCTTAGGTTAAATATTAGTAAGAATTTTCTCATTAGGAGCGTAGTAAAACACTGGAACCGGCTACCCAGAGAGGTGGTGGAAGCGCTATCGTTGGAGGTTTTCAAGAACAGGCTAGACTAAGGTTTGACTGGGATGATTGAATTGGGGATGGTTCTGTTTTGAGGTCCCTTCCAACCCTAACTTTCTATGATTCTATTCCTGTGAGACAATGTTATGAATAATAAAAAGAACTCTATAACAGCACTGTAATTTATCCAGCAACCTCAGAGATATTGTACTTGTGCATCATTTCTTCTTTTTCCTCCATTTATATTTTCCCTTTCTCATTTTTTCCTCTTGTGTATCCTCTAGACATTTGCTGCATATCCTCATGGATATGGCATAGAGTGCACCCTCAGCAACTTTGCAGATGACACCAGGCTGGCAGGGTAGTAGATACATTGGAGGATAGGGCTAGGATTCAGAGTGACCTAGACAAATTGGATGATTGGAACAGATGGAATCTCAGGAGATTCAACAAGGACAAGTGCAAAGGACAAGTTCAACAAGGACAAGTATACCCCACATGGATGTACCGGCCACAATTTGGGAAAAAACTAAATTAGCCTTTAGTCACCATCCAAGGAAGCATATGTTATAAGAAACTGATCTAGCACACATGCTTTCTCAAGTAGTTTTATTACTGAAGTAGTCCTGTTGCCTTCAGTGTGACTACAGTGCCTGAATAGGATTCTCTGCATGAGAATTAACATTAGTATTCAGAAGATGAAGGTCCTCACAGAAGGGTGACATCGACAAAGAAATCCAACATCACCTCAAATGTGCAAGTGCAGCCTTTGAACACCTCAAGAAATGGGTGTTTGAAGATCATGATTTCAGATCCGAAACCAAGCTCATGGTTTATCAAGTAGTCATGATCCGCACCTTACTGTACAGAGCTGAGACGTGGACAGCGTACAGGTTAGGAAACATCTAAAGTTGTTGGAAAAGTACCATAAATGCTAGGGGTGTGTGAAGCGGGTCCTATTTGATTTGAATTCAGCCTGAATCAGGGACAGTGATTCGATTCATTGATTCAGATCACTGTCCCTGATTCGATTTGGCCAAATCTGAATCTGATAACTCGATGCTGATTAAGAGAATCAGCGATTCAGACATAGACACAGCTTTAAAAGCTATTTCTACATACCTTGAGGTAGCAGGCACAGCTCGTGATCACTGCAATGCTGGGGTGCATGGACCATCCCACAGGAGTGCGGGGGGGCCCTCCACATGCTCAGCGGTGAACCTGGAAGTGTACTAGAAGTACTTCTGGTCCACCTCCTGGTCTGCTGGGGAGCATGCTGGGGGGCCCTCCCACATTTCCCCAGCTTAGCTACTGGCTGTAGGGGGACCCCGAGTGCCCCCACCAGACCCAGGAGGCACCAGTCACTGAGCTGGGGTAGGGGGAGAGCGCGGGGTGACCCCCCAGCTCTGTAGCAGACCCGGAAGTGGACCGGACATGCTTCTGGTCCACTTCCGGGTCTGCTGATGAATGCACTGGGGAGCCCCCTGTACTTCTGTGGGACACTCCATGCGCCCCAGCATCGCAGCCCTCATGAGCCCCTGCTACCTAGAGGTATGTAGAAAAAACATTTAAAGCTGTCTCTACGCCCGAATCGCCGAATCTCTCCGAATCGAATTGGAACCCTCCAAATCAATTCAGAGAGATTAAAGGGTCCTCTGATTTGATTTGAATTCAGAAATTCGGCCACTGAATCAGGCCAAATTTCTGCTGAATTGAATCAGGGACCAAAGCTTTGCACAGCAGAAGATCCTTCTAATCCAGTGTGAAGACAGATGCACCAATGTTAGCATTCTCCTGCAAGTAAACACCACAAGTATTTAGGCAGTGATCATCTGACATCAGCTTCATTGGGCTGGCCATGTCATCTGGATGTCTGACTCCAGATCCCTGAAGCAAGTTTTATTCTCCTAGCTCAGTCAAGGCTTTTGCTCAAGAGGAGGGCAAAGAAAGTGCTTCAGGGACATCCTCAAGGCCAGCTTCATGACAACAAGAGATGGAAAGGCGGGAGAAGCAGAAATAGTGTTGTGGACCAAATCAAGAATCTAGTACTGCCCACCCCACATGGGATCACAGGTCTGAACTGCAGTAGTCTGTTGATCCTGGATAGGCCTCATCAGCCATTTTTGGACACACAGATAAGACAATCATTTTCAACTGTGAGGGATTGCTGAAAAGAAGACTCTGCTTGTATAGAACTCTTTGTGTGAATTTGTAGGATTGGACCTGATTGAAGTTTACACAAAAAATGATAGGTACCAAAGCAGGGAGGAGAGTGGGTGGGAACAAGGATTCAGAGGTTTAGCTTAGTTTATGATTGTAGTTGCTCTTACCACTAATATTTTCCTAGTGCTTGTTCTTAATATTTTTAGTAAATTATTTTGTTTTGTCCATGTTTTTAATACAAAAGTGATGGAGAAGAGTGGGGATAAGATGAACAGTGTTGACCAATGCAGAAGTGAAGTGTTAGAATAGTAGTAGGTATGGTGAGGTTGGGCCCACAGTTTGTGAACACGGAAAGTGCTTGGAGTAATGCAAAGTATTGGTCATTCTAAAGCTGGTGGAGTTTGTCAAAACAGCGACAGTAAATAAGTTTACTTGAACAAGGTAAATAGCAGCAGCACTGCAATATAACAGTTGATTAAATGGCACTAATGTATATTTTATGAAAGTTTCTGAATAGCTGTAATGGTTCAAATAAAGACAATATTACCCATAATGAAAACAGTAAAGCCATGACTTAAAAGGCAAGTTTTCTGTGGTTTCAGTTAACTACAGAGTAAAATAGCCAGTGATATGTAAAAGTGAAAGAAACTAAGTTTTAATGGGTGAGTCAAGTTTATAACCCCCAATTCAGTGAATGAAAGTAATGCCTATTATCTGCAGACAAGGTTCTTTGGGTAAATATGATATCTTTTATTAGACCAACTAAATAGTTAGAAAATAGTTCTTTGCAAGCTTTCAGGGTACAAACCTGAAAGCTTGCAAAGAACATTTTTTCCAACTATTTAGTTGGTCTAATAAAAGATAGCACATTCACCGAAAGAACCTTCTCTGCCTATGTCCTTAGACCAACATGGCTACAACCAACAGCCCTAATGTCTATTATCTTGTGTTCTATTATTTATAATGGTGGCATTCCCAAAATTGAAAGTATAGAAACTTGAGGTCAACTATAGTCACATAAAAATTACTCTCAACTTTTACATTTTTTCCATATTCCTAACATTAATTTCTTATTTCATGTAGAAATATTAAATATTTGTCTTGCAGAAAGATGCATGGACATCTGTAAGATCTCTGTATAGTGGTATTTTTATTTGTATTTGCCATCTCTTTAAAAATATCTGAAAATGTACATAGCTTTCAGTCACAGCTATGACTTTTGCCTGCCTGATCATTTCATAGGGAATATATGCTGCTTTGGTGCATGAATTGGCTCAGCAGTTTGTAAGATGGACCAGTTGCAATCAAGTGACTTATCTTGTGATATATTTGGGAGCTGTTGTTTGCAAGCTGAAAGCTGCTCTTTTTATCTAGTTTAAAAAGTGTTACTATTGCCAATACCACTGTAAGCTACTATGGGAGTTAAGTGTCACATATGCCTATAGTGGGTGACTAGAATATTACAAAAATAAGGGGCTTACTTCCATTTGAAGAAGGAAGACTACACAGTTTTTAGTGGGGAGATTTGCTGCTTTTGGATATCAGTCAGTTTGCCTAATGTAATTTTCACGCTTAATTGAGCTATTCATTCCAGTTTTTCCTGCTTTTGGGGAAAAATGTATTTTTTACTAATTTATTTATCTGCCTGCACACATCCTCCATCTTTCTTATTTGTACAAGGGTTAAATTATTCCATGCTTGTTTCCCCTCCCCCCACACACCTTTTTTTTGTCCTCTTCCAGTAAACTCCTTGGGCTTCTGCCCCTGTTTCCTTTCTTGCAGTCTGGTTTGGGGTATTATAGCTTAAAACATTTCTTTTTAGCTGAGACTAATCTTTATGAGCTGCAGGAAAGGATGATGAATAGATTACTTTAAGTGTCCTGATTACAAAAGTATTATCTTATATGTTAATTTGAACTTTATGTCAAGGTGCTTTAGCTATATTATTAGTACTAGATTTAATATTGTTTGTTCAGCCTATCCAGGCATATTGGTAAAGTAGTTTATATAATGGCCAATAATGTTTTGGCTTGAGGTGGTTAAGCAGGCATCCAGGATTGCCCAAAAGTATAGGGACACATACATTTCTAGTTGAAATTAAATGTGAGGAGCAAAAATGTTTTCTCATAATTCGTTTCACAAAGGATAGTTGTTTGCGTAAGCAGGATATTTCCTTGTGTTAATAAGCATCTTATTTTTCTAGCTCAGAAAAGATTGTTCAACCTATTATGATTCTGCATTTATTTATTGGATTCTTAAAATCAAAGTCCTGAATATAATTACTTTGAATCATAATGCGAGAGAAGGGTGTCTGCATATGAATGCCAATTGCTTGGATTAACTTGTGATCTACATAATTATTGTGGAAAGTCTGTACAAAAACTTTTCTTGAGAAATGAAATTATACTATGGGGAAAGGGGCTTCAGGGGCCCTTGATAAATAAGTAAGAAAATTTGAGAGCTCAGAGAAATCAGAAAATATATTTCACCAAAACCTTCTAGCGTCTCTTAATTCTGAAGGCAGTTGAAAATCTTTCCTCATCAAGAGCTGTAGGGGTAGGAAGTGAGTCTTTTAATGATAAAGTTGTATGTGACGTTACTGTTGAACTACACAATGTCCTTTTATTACCAGACAAGATGGTTGTTTCTCTAATTCAAAGGCTAGACTAACATATGACATCTACCTGAACCACATTAAATCTCTGTGTTCTTATTTGTATATTCTGTCTTTCTAACCTGCATCTTTTTTCCAGTGTTTTGGGATAAATTCAAAGTTGGCAACATCGATTTATAGTTTAAATTTGACACATGACTTTCAACAGTAATGGTGGCAGTAAATAGTCACCGTTACATTAAGGACTCATAGAGAACTCTGACAATTTATCAGACGTTAATGGCTACAGGGCATGTAGCTTTTTGAGGGTTTTTTTGCTAGTAAGATGGCAGATGTTAAAGTGTTAAAAGATGACTCCTAAAAAGATGCTGTAGTATAGGCTCCTGGAAGCCTGGTGCTTCCAGACTCTGGTTGTTGTAGTGCATGCCATATGCTATAAAATATACATGGCTCCCTGTGTGCTATAAGATGAGGGAGGGGGAGCCTGGATTTTTTTATGGAATATAGTTCCCTAATCATGAAAGATATTGGGATTCTCCTTTCTTCTTCTTTCTTGCTTGTGTTGGCAGTATCCATATCTCAGAGTTACCCATATCTTCTGTCTTGTATAAATCTCACATTGAAATTTATCTTACTGCAATCAGCTACTAGATAATTTTAAATTGTAATGGAGGATGCTAGTCCAAGTTTCTGTTTAGCTGGCAAAAATAGTGTCAGGCAGTTTCAAGGAATACAGTCCAGCAAATATTGCTCTTTTATTACCTCTCATTCATTTTCCAGATATTCCATGCTCATCATTTGCCAATATATTTTTAAGCCATCAGTAAACAATGACATATTTAAGTTAAATGATGTGCTGAAATCAAATCCATTAACTTCAAACCAGACTTCGGACATTCTATTTTAAAATATTATTGTGAGTCCACAAAATTGTATTGTGGCTTTGCATTCTGTTTTTTTAAACAGGTTTCCATTGTAACAACTACTACCCTAAAAGAAACAAGATTTTCCTCTTTCTGCATCAGCCGCAGAGCAAGTAGCTGGATGAATTACAGTCGAGTTATCAAGACCTGCCAGACGAAAGGAAAAAAAAAAAGATTTTTTTCCCCTTCCTATGCTGTCAGTTTTCATAGAATGATTCAGTTTGATAAAGCTTGTTTTTTGGCTATCCAAAGCAAACCTTTTTTGCATATGTATAACTGAGCTACATATAACAGTATTATGGTTGAGTCTGAAACTAGGATACCATAACAAGCACTACACATAACCAGCATGATTTCCAGTAATTTTGCTTACATGTTCTTTTAGCCTGAAAATTTCATGCTCATTGCAGTTGGGGCCAGGGAGATTTTTTTTTTTTTTTAAAACGATTGAAAGCAGTGCTTTTTTCTATAATGAGCATGGTCTTTTAAAGTGGTGTCTTTTTCTTTTTTCCGTCTCCCACCTCAGAAGCAGAATGTCTGTTAAACATTTATATGTTGCTTAACACTGCATGGTGCTTCAGAGAGTCAAAAGACATGGTTCCTGTCTTGAAGAGCTTGCGATCTACATTTGACTAATATAGAATGTGAAGAAAAAAGGACATGTATTAAAATGAATAAGTGAGTCATCATGAGTGAATCATGCAAGTTGACATTTGTAAGCAGAGAATGAGAGAGGGAGGAGCAGAGAATGTAGAAGGAGAAAATAATGAAAAGCAAGGCCAAAGGAGTGGAGGGGTGTGATGTCTGGGGCCTTACGTGTTGCACAGCATGTCGGGTGCGTAGCCCTGCCCCTTAACTCGCCTGCGCCTGCCATGATTTTGATGATAAACTATTAAGAGAGGGGGTTCAGTGGAGAGCTTCCTGGGAGGGCCTCCCGACAAATGGCAGTACTCATGATTTTGTTTGGTGCGATGTTCCATGGGGCTCTGCCTCCCCTACACCCTATCCACTCACCAACCGGATGAATATTCATAGAGAGGGGATTTCGGCCCTGTGGGGTTGCCCGCAGCTTGCCTCAGGTGTGGTCCCACATTGACGTGGATGCAAATGACTCTTCTCCCTCTGACCTCGAAGCACAGCCTGCCTTCTCTAGGTTCCTTGATTTCCCTTTTCCTTTTTTTCTCTCTCTCTCTTTTTTTCTCTCTTCTTTTTTTTTTTTCCAGAATACTCCCCTGAGGAGGAGAGGGCTGTAGAGCTGCCTCCTTGGCCCCAGCCTCCTCCAGGGACCTCAAATGCATCCTCTGCCCTGCTCCCTACAGGGAGCTTCAATGCTTCCCTCAGCTCGCCTTCAGTGGGGAGCTGGAGGACTTCCCCTGCTCTGCTTCCTGCCAGGGGGCTCAGAAGTTTCCCCTGCGTAGCCTCAGCACGTCTAACGTGCTGCCCACCAGCACTCTCTCTCCCCAGCTCACACCCCGCCCTGGTTCTGGCGGGGCTTTTCAACTCTCCTGTGGCGGCTGGTACGGCCGCTGCGATTGGTTCAGCTGTTCCCTGCACAGGAAACAGCTGATTAAACAGCCAGCATAACGCCGGCTCGCGTGGCTGCAGCCGCGGTCCCAGCTCCTGCTCTGGCTGCCTGGCAGGGGGTAAGTCACCCCTGTCAGGATTCTATTTCTGGGGTTTGGGGCCTGTGGGGATTACCGTCTCCCCTTTGGGAGCCTGTGGTGGCACCTCGCCGCCACAAGGGGTTTGAAGAAGTGTGGTTGCCTGGCAGGTAGGAAGCAAGATGTTGTTTTAGATGTAGAAATGTGGAAAGTCACGAGTTGGTGAAAGCAATAAAGAAAGAAATTGGGAGATTATGGGAGATGTAGAAAGGACAAGAGCTATGATGTTAGAAATGATGTTGAAGCTTTTTACATATGTGAAAAGAGACAATAGCAGACAATAAAGTGTCTTGAGGGTATAAGAGGGTTAATGTGTCAAGAAAGGAAGCAAAGGGTTAGTATTGTGTTAAGACCTGTTTTAACTCCTTTAAAAACCTAGAAAGTTCAGATGCCAACATATATTGTCTAAAAGACTAATTGTGAAACAAGGGGGCAAAGATTTTGTTGGTGATATCTTTTATTGGACCAGCTGTATAGTTGGGATAGATGTTAGAGCACAGGATGCCCTTCCTCATGTATTGTGTTTGAACTATAAAATAAGGCATCTATGACTGGAAATTCAGTTCAGGCTTAACTCTTGTCTTATATCTAGCTCATCATTTACATAAACCTGAGACCATTTTACTGATTTATCTCGCCTTACCTATATTACCTATATTTTAGTACAATTCATACGTTTATACATCACAGTGACATGCTGACACAATGACTGAATCACTACCAATATTTAATACAAGTCAGAGTTTTAAGAGATGGTCTCTCACTACCTTAAATGAAACTGGCTTTTAATTATGTGGGTTAAACTGTGGTTTCCTTTCCATACACAAACTTAAAATAGTTTATAGTTGTCTTATTTATTTAGTTTAATGTCTTCACATTGTTGACTTCATCAAAAATTAGAAAAGAATCATATGTCAAACCTGAACAGACCAGCTTAAAATAAGTACCAGAACTTTCCCTTATGCCACAGACTATTATTAGGTATGTTGTTTTGTCCTGCATTATAGTGTGACTTATAATGCAAAAGTAAAGCCTTTTTTTATTTGAAGAAGTGTTTGTCTGTATTATGCCAGCGTGAAAACAAGTAGATGAGTAAGTGACAGTGGCCTGTCTGTAATCTGTTTAGACATATCCAGTCTTATGTACACTATGTTTTCCCAAGCATTGTGATTTCCATCTGCACCTCTCCTGGTCCTTTGTTTTTTTTTTTGTTTGTTTGGTTTTTTTTACTTATGTGTTGGGTAGCAGGGAGGAAAGGGGGCTCTAGGAATTACTTGTGGACAAACTTCTTCAAGCTATCAACTACCTGAGGGAATCTATTGATTTAATACATAGAGATCACTAATAGTGTAATGGGTTTTTATAAAGTAAAAAAACCCATGGTGTATTGGCCTGAAGATTGCACATAAGTGGAATTAGGGTTGGATAGAAGTGATCATTTTATATGATAAAATTAGACCAAATTTATATGCAGGTATGGGTACCATCTGCCTCTGCGTGTTTTCAGGTGCAATGTAAAGATTATTTTAAAAAAATCAAACGTTGTACATAGGAGCAAATGTTAGCTATGCAAAATATGTAGCTGATACCATTGGGTCCAGAAACACTAAGGGACAGACTTCTTGTTTTCTCTGTTAGTGCAAAGCTGAGTAACATCAGGATAGCCATAAACTTTCCTTAGGGTAAGAGCACCATTTTAGTCTAGGTCCTGGTAATGTTACTTTGTGGCACTTCCTTTTAGTTTTGAGATTTTTTTCTTTCAATAATTGTGGTTAAAAAGACAAACATTTAAAAAATGGTCAAGTCTGTTTTTGTGTCCCTTTAGCAAGCAGAAATCTCTCTCATATTTTGGCTTTTTCAAGGATACGTAAAAAGGAGTTATCTGAAACCCTCAGTAAGAAAATAAGTGCAAGTGAAAAGTTAGCCAAAACTTTGTAAACAACTTATTATGTAAATAATAAAACATGATGGAACAGAACCATGGTGCATTTACATCAAATATGTCAGTTCCAATTGATTTTCATTTGTGGATAAGATTGATACAGGTTTGCTCAGAACTCAGGCCCCAGTTCTCCTAGTGCTTTTCCAACAGTACAAAAGTTTTCTTGTATAGATCTCATTGCAGGTTCAGTGCCACCATCATAAGTAAGCTCTAACTTATTTCGGTGTGCCTCACTCATGTGGCACCCATGAAATGTTAGTATAAAAACCAAGCACACACCAGTGACACTTTTTAAAATGGAAAACAGAATTTCATTAAATATATAATAGACTTTAAAAAGTTGGTTATGTTCAACTCTCAGTAGAAGTATTTTAAGATCATTTTTTAGTTTGTATCTTTACTTTTACCCCATTGTTGGGAATGCCAGCAGTTTCATTTCAGAAGTTTTGCACATCTACATTATCCTTTAATTTCAGCTGGAGCTATGGGTGCTGGGTGCTTCTGAGAAATCAGGTTCTGCAAGTATGTGAGAACTAGAAATGAGATGGCCAACTGGGTGATGGAACAAACAAACTGCTGAACAAGATGCCCTAGTTCAAGAACATTCTCAAATCTTGTTTCAAGCTTTGAGGAGAGATGGTTGAGATTTCAAGTGACAGTAATTGTGTGTTTTTTGTTATCACTTGCTGGTGGAGTTGTGGAGTATCACTGGTATCAGAGAGAGCCACAGCCAGTCAGGGAAAGGGCACCCTTGCTTTGTAAATGAAATAGAAAGAGTTAAAGAATGTATTGTAGAATTGGACGATTATGGAATACCTGGAAACCTCATTTGAGTGATTGCCAAGTGAGGCTGAGTACTTTGTCCTTGAATAGCTGTGCTAGAACAGGAAGAAAGAAAGAGGTTATTGAATTGTTTTGCTAACTTAAAAATGAATTGCATGCTAGGAAACCTCTGGATGTTGCAATAAGTATCTGCAGATATTAGTTCTTTTAAAGCAATAATGGGGTTGGTTCAGGGTAAATACAATTAATTAAATAATAGTTTCAGTATTTCCGGTGATACATTTCCAGTATCTTCTAATAGGTTTTAGAAGCTGAAAACCAACAGGATAGCGATGTATATAATAAGAATCTTAAATGAAGAATGCATTAATAAAATGGGTAAAAAATTAAGAAAATGCTTTACTGATCTTCCTTTTATTCCCTGTTAAGATTTTTTCAATAAGCTAGAGGAGTTTGGAACTTCAGGTAAGGATTATAGAAAACCTTGTCTTCCTTACCTCAGCACTTGTACTAGCTCCAGTTCTAAACCCTCTGGTTCTATTTGTTTTTAATTTGTCTTTCTGCTGACAAATTTAAGACTAAAATAATTATGGCAACCTTTAAAATATACCTCATTATATCAAAAAAATTCTAATTAAGTAAGTAAAAGTTGGTCATATTTTATTGAGCTTCTCCAGCTGATAATTCTAAGTATGCCATTTGCTGAGCAGAGTACCATTTTACTCTCAGTTTTGAGGGGCTTGCATATAGATCTTGGCTCTTGCAAAGATTTAGGCATATGCTTACTGTATGGATTGTCAATAGTTCTTTCAACTTCAGTTGAACAAGGGCATGTTTGCACTAGCTTCAGGCTGAGCCTGGGAATGCTGCTGGCATGCAAGCCCTACCCACTTGCTCTGCTTTGTGGGCACCAAATCCCAGAAATTAGGCAATGTAGCTGCTTTTGTGCAGCCCTAAATGTGCACCAGTGAGCATGCCTGAGACATGGATTCTGAGAGTGGCTCTGAGCGCTCTTCTTGTGGAGTCTCTTCAAAATCCTGTTGATTTTAGTGGTCTTTGGATGAGGTCCTAAAAACTGGAGGACCTTTCATCTCAATCATTCTGTAAATCTTATGGGGTTTTTTTCAGCAGAGCATGGGGTAGACAACCTTTAAACACACAAGACTCGCCATTACCCTTACATGCCTAATATGAAAAAACAACTTACATTAGAGCTAAAATATACATAATAATACCATAAAACCAAATTTTAATTGAATATTTTAAAGCTAAAATGCAAACTTAAGAGATGTGTGATATAGACAGTTAATTTCTCAGGTTTCTACCTATGGAATTAGATGCATCACAGCATTATTAATTAAATAAATCATTTGACAAATAATTGAGATATTATTAAATAATAATTTTAAATACCATTCAGCGAGTCCTGATAATAGTGCTTATGTTCATGTGTTTTCCTTCTTTCTCTCTCTTGGCTTCATGCCTTGTTTTCTTTTCAGATCCTGTGGTGTATCTTTTTCCAGAGTTTTCATTGCGTTTCCTTTCAGTTTTCCTTCAGATTGCCCTTCCTTTCCTCTGTGTTGTTCTCTGTTTTGCTCTCATCTTTCATGCTGTCTTACTCTATTTATTAACTAATTTCATATTTAGTGTATTACATCCAAGTGGAAGCCCAATCATTTTTTTAAGCTATGATTTCAAAACTACAGTCGTGCAGTAGCCAAGTCTTTGTATTCATTACAAATAATGTGGTTATGTGAAATGAAGCTACTCTTCTGGGGCTATGTAGGAGGTCAGCTACAGAACTCAGAATATATCACAAGTCTCTTCTTGGTTTTGTTTTCTAGTGCAATAGGGCCATGATCCTCATTTGAGGCATTAGCATGCTACTGTATTACAAATAATAATACCCTTTCTGAACTTATCCAACTCTCCTTCTCTCTTCACTACATTTACTCCAAAATCTGCACTTAGCAGTTGGAAATTTCACTGCAGCCAGGAAAAAAATCTGGGTTTTTAAAATCTAGTGGGAGGGTATGTCCATGAAAGTATGATAAACTTGCTGCATCAAATGTGTAACATTATATGTATGGTACTTTTTCATAAATTGTAATTGGTGCAGAACCTGGGAGAATGAGCTGTGCTGTGGTGGTTTTCTATTTTGCATGTATGGTAATTAGGCCAAGCCAAAATTCAGGTCCAGAACAAAGGCCACAAAATGTAGTAACTGCCCTCCCCCTCAAGCTGGCACCTGTGGTGGTTGCCCCTTCTCACCCCCAAGCCTTTCCTCCCCAGTTATACCGCTGTTTACAGTAGCCGTATTGTTAAGCATCTTATGTATGGCTTTTGAAGCATTTGTCTCTGGATATATTAGAAATACAATAGGTATACAAAAGGTTTTTTCTTTGTGTCTTTAAGAAGCAGTAATCCTACTGTCTGTTTCTTCCCCTTCATGCAGGTTGTCTACTTCTGTCCTTTTTTTCTTCTCACCTGTCTTCCATTTCCCTGCTACATGGCAGATTGCAATGTGAAGGTTGGAATTACCCTCCTATTAATAGATAGAAGGAGGAAAGTTTCTAAAACATTTTCTGTTTTAATATGGAGTCACAATATACACACATTTTATAATCCCTGTTTTAGGAATAAAGGAACTGAAAGAAACCTCCTGGGCCACAGAGTCCAGAGGTTGGTATGAAGTAGACAGCACTGGGAAGAGAGAGTTTTATATCCATTCCCAGAGTTCGGCAAATGCATCTTTTCAGAGAGCTTTGTGTGGTGCTTCCATATGCATATGAAGTACTACATGGCCGTATTTGTGACCATTGTGAAAGTGAGGAGCCAAATATGGTTTACACCTTAATTTTAGAAAAAGCTTAATGGCCCAAGATGATAATCTGAAAAATAAGTAGAAGTTCCTAGGCAAGGAATAGGAGGGAGAGACAGACAAAGGGAGTGGAAGGGAGAGAGGTGGAAAAAGCGCGAAGTAACTGTGATCTGATTGTCATTCTGTCTTTTTTGAATGAGAAGCAACACTTCTGTATTCGTACCCCTGCAAATATGGCAGTGTAATGATTCATCATGTATGGTTGTCAGTGTTTTGGAAGCTGTTGAGTGGATAGTTCCCCAGATAACCTCTTACATCTTTTCAGTCCATGCACTGAGTGAGTGAGTGGTCATGACTGAGTGGTCTCGTTGCTAAGTTATTTGGAGAGGCCCCCAGTTAAATATTAATCGGGACAGGTTTAAAATGGTATTTCTTTAAGATTGTCTGACAAAAACTGCATTTGTGCAGGCTTAAGGTTGTCCAATTGTATTTCCTGCCCCTGTTTAAAGGGTGAGTTGAACACAAATTAAAACTGCAGACCAATGTACAGAATTGGTCCTTTGGTCCCTAGAGATGATGGTTGCTCCTGGATATATCTTGATGCACTCTTGGCTGTGTCCACTGTTTCAGCATTGGTGATTTAAATAGTGGATTGGCAGAGCTGTCAGTTGCTCTGCAGGCCCCTGTCCTCACAGGTCTGCATAGCTCTGCCCCTCATGTTACATTATTGGAGTATACCCATATATTTCCTCCTGGGGTGCAGTTTGTTTCACTTCAGTGATACGGTATGTACAATGTGTCGTTAGCAGTGCTTCAGGGATCTTTTTCCCATTGGGACTGGCAGCAGTGAAATGGGTTGTGAAAATGGCCTTTGGGTGGATTAGATGGCCTCCTTTGTGTAAGGATAAAGGGTTTATAAAATGTATTGTGTGGGGAGTTGTATTTGTAGAGTGTGCTTAATGTTTGTACAATAAATAGCACCTGTTTAGTGCAGCTCATTTAAACATTTTCCACTAGGAAAGAAAAAGCATTAAGCTTTGTTTCATGGCGGTTACATGCCCTTACTCTCTGAGTGCTCTGTACAGTCTGTAAGGCAACGTGCAGGTATGTGTGTTATGGGAGTACTGGGTCACCACTCAAAGAAGATAGAGTTAAAGTTGTGCTGGCCTCTACTTGGATTTCCTTGTTTTCAGATATTTGAGTTTTTTGCTGAACTTAGTGATCTGGAAGGGCATGATACAACCATGGAATCTTTACTCTGTATTCATGAAGAAGTTTTAGCACTGAATTTTCAACTTTTTAAAAATGGAAAGAGATTTTTTTAGGAGCAAGCAGTTAGGATGCTTGTAGAGAGTGCCTGCATCTACATGAGACACTGACTGCACAGTAGTTTGTTACTACTGTGCAATAGCGTTGTGTGGCATGAAGCATGATGCGACTTTGCAGTCAGCATCATGAAAAAGCTGTTCGGAAATGCTACTGCACTGTAACTCTGGTTACTGCAGTCATTTAGTACTTGTGTATATGAGTAATGACTTTGCAGTCAGCAGCTCACATAGACATGGCCAGTTGTTAGTTATCTTACAAGTTTATAGTTGATGCAGTGCTGTGCTTAGTTACAGGAATGGGAGCTATGTGATTTGTAAACAGTCCTCCTTTGAATCTGAGGCAGTGGATGCTGCTGCTTTAATCATAGTGATAGTACTAAGGTGCCCCTTAGTGTCATTGCCATTCTTCCAGAAGAAGCAGTTTTTCTATCACCAGAGCTATGTGCACAATCCTGAATGGCATAAGCCATTCATATCTGCCCTTCCTTCAGAAATCACCTTTTGCCTGCAGAGCTATCCAGAACAGGGATTTTGGCAGTAGAAGATGCAACTGATATGCTGTGCAATTCATAGTGTATATAAGACATTAGTTTGTGGAAGGGGCCCTATATATGTTAAATTTCAGTTAAAAAGGTTTACGTTTTTCTGAGCATGAAGTGTTTTTTTCCAGGGCATTGAGGGGCAAGCTGTCTCACCATTCCTATGAAAATTCTTCCAAACTTGGTCAAGAGATAAAGTTGTAAAAATGTTGTTTGCCCAAGCTGAGAGGTTTGCGAGAGTTTGGCAGCTAAAATCTCAGAAGAGGCTCTTTGTGGAGCGTAATTCATTTCCACCTGTGTATAACCAGACTGGATGTGCACCGTTTCTAAAGAATGATTACATATGCTCTAGCATGGGCTACTGTGAATAGGCAAAACTGAACTGCTCCAGGCCATCATGATGCCACATACATGAACTAAGTATGAAGACTCTCTCCTGTGCTCTCCTGCTGGTGACTAGTCAAGTGGATGGGAAGGAGGATAAGAACAAAAAGGTGGCAGGGAGAAAACAGAAACTTAAGGAGGTGAGGGGGGGTGAGGAATAGATAAGCAGGAGTTGAGCAGAAGGAGAGAGAGAGAGACAGGAGAGCAGCATGGATGGGGACAGGAGCAGAAGGATCTGTAATAAGAATGTTGTCCCCTGCAGAACTGTAAGTGGCACTGTGTTCCTTGCTATCTAGTAAATAAATATCCATAACACTCTCAGCAAAGGCTGGGACTTTACCTCCTTTAGTGGAAGGTCTGCACCAGGGGCAGGCAATTATTTTGGATAGAGCCGCTTACCCAGTTTTGGCAGGCTGTTGAGGGCTGCATGGATAGCCCCACCCATGACAGGTGCCCCGCCCCTTGACAGATGCCCTGCCCCCTGGTCACCATCTTGGGACCAACATCCCAACGTCCCAGGGCCAGCACCAGTGGGGCCCAGAGCGGGGCACAGGCTGGCAAGGGTCTGTGGAGCTGGGCTGGGCTGCACCAGCAGGGAGGGGGGAGCTGGCCTGGCTCCATAGAGCCCCTGCCAGCTGGGACCTCGCACTCCTGCCACCGTGTCCCGGGGCTCTACCGGCGCTGGCCCCGGGACACTGGTGCAGGCCCTGTGCTCCTGCTGGCTCCCCTCCTGCTCACACCCAGTGCCCCTGAGCCCCGCTGTACAGGTGGGGGGCAGCGCTCAGCCCCGACCCCCTGCTCACCAACAGGGAAGAAGCTAGTGCTGAGCATGGGGAAAAGTGGCCCCTCGCCTGCGCCATAGCTAGGGCTCCCTGCTGCAGCTGCTCGCAGCCTATGCGGGGCTGTCTGGAGCAGGCACAGGCAGCCCCA
>NW_017729033.1:72568780-72569331 GCF_001723915.1 Gavialis gangeticus | reverse complement strand
TTGTAACCTGGCCCCACTGCCAGCCTGGCAGTGGGGCCAGGTTACAAGCTGGTGCTGAGCGCAGTGGGGTGGGGAAAGCAGCCCCTCCCATGCCCGGGGCTCCATGCTGCAGCTGTTCGCAGCCTGCCTGGGGCTGCCTGTGCCTGCTCCAGACAGCCCAGCGTGGGCTGCAAGCAGCTGTAGTGCGGGGCGCTGGCCATGGGGCAGGCGAGGGGCCGCTTTTCTCCGTGCACGGAAGGAGCCTGGGGAAAAGCTAAGCGCGGAGGGGAAGTGGCCCTGCCCCACGGCCTGTGCCCCATGCTTCAGGCGTTTGCAGCCCTCACGGGGCTTTCTGGAACGGGCACAGGCAGCCCCATGTGGGCTATGAGCAGCTGCGGCATGGGGCGGGGAGGGTCTGCTTCCCCCACATCGTGCTCCTTCCCTGCCTGGGGTCCCCCCCCCCACTTACCTGAGCTTCCCGTGCTGGGGCAGCCACGTGCTCCCAGCCCAGAAACTGCGGCTGGGGCTTCCAGCTGGGGGGTGGGGCCGGGGGGGCCCCGCTGTTGTGGGAG
>NW_017729033.1:72562601-72563780 GCF_001723915.1 Gavialis gangeticus | reverse complement strand
CCTGGGGTCCCCCCCCCCCCACTTACCTGAGCTTCCCGTGCTGGGGCAGCCACGTGCTCCCAGCCCAGAAACTGCGGCTGGGGCTTCCAGCTGGGGGGTGGGGCCCGGGGGGCCCCGCTGTTGTGGGAGCCCGCCGGCCTTCCCCTGGGTCCTACTGCCCTTGGTTCCTGTCTTTTTTGACAGAACCATGGGCAGAGAAATATTAACTTTCTACATTTTCTTTTAGGGGCCCCGCAGACTGGATAGAATGGCCTCAGGGGCTGGATGCGGCCCGCAGGCCATATTTTGCCCACCCCTGGTCTACACAGAAGGTGGGTTGGTGTGCTAGCAGCTACTCTGTTAGCTGGAGTGGTAGAAGTGTGTTGTGTGCATCTCTAGATTCCAGCTCTGCTGGTGACCTGTGAGAACAGTATAGCTGCACCTGACGGAGTAGTGTATATTCTGTTTACGTGTGGTGTCTATAGGACCTCTTCCACCTTTATTGTTTCAGTTAGAAGTTTTATAATGAATGAGGCAATGATCATTTAATTAATTAATTAAATAAATACAGGTGTAATTAAAGACAGAATCTGTTTACACAGTAGAGCAATTACAATTGCTTAATTAAGACTAATTCTGGCATTTCCTAACTTTTAAGTGCTTGGCTTAGTACCTTTTACACTATAAATAAAGGATTTTATATAAATTAAATACGATAGACACAATTAAGGATACATACATTCTTTAAGTAACAGCTTCTTGTGATAATTGCAATAAAACAATGGAAAGATGTGCAGAAGATAATTCTTTTGTAACAAGGATGAAATACTAGCTTTTAATTATAATGTTATGGGTTAATGTATAGATTATTAATTGAAGCTAATAAATCTTTTTAAATGGCTCTTTGATTCATTGTTTTTACAAGATTATAATAAAGCTTTTCCAACAAACATTAATTTTCACATTTCAAAAACTTTTTACACATTTTAAACATTTTATTTGTCAGTATTCAGTGTTATTTTTTCCTTTGTTCTGAAGGATTTTCTTTTGCACTGTTTGTCATATCTCTATACATAGTAAACTTATCAACAGGGATCGTGGTTTTATGTGTTGAAAAAACCCAAAATTCTCTGATAAGATCCAAAATTCTCGGATTAAACCCCCCAAATCCATGTTTTTCTGCGATTAAAATGAAACCCT
>NW_017729033.1:72555843-72557601 GCF_001723915.1 Gavialis gangeticus | reverse complement strand
TCATTAATGTAATATTTGCATTATATTTCAGAGACATCTGCACAGTTTTAGAATTATTTTCCCCAAAGAGAATACTATACTTTCAAAGAGGGAGGAGAATATTTTTCTGCAAATGATAAAGAAAGCAGAATACCATGTTGATAAAATTGCCTAGAAAATTTCATGTGCTTAAACTTCTTTAAGGACAAAGAGTGTGTGTGTGTGTGTGTGTGTGTGTGTGTGTGTGTGTATATGTATATGTGATTATATATATATATGTATATGTGTATATATATATATATATATATATGTGTATATATATATATGCATCAGTTGAACATTGTTTTACTGATATATTAGCAATTTAGAAGCCTACCAGTACCTCGATCGTTATAATAAAATACATTTTAAATACCTATATATTTTGGTGTTTGATTGATTTATTATGGAAAATCAGAGCTCTCCTAGCCCCCTTTGCTCACCAGGATTTAGGTCCAGCTGCAGCTGTCCCTCCTGCTGCTTTCTGGTGCTGAGCAACCCTGATATGCTGGTGCCTTTCATTCCCAAGCCACGGTCCTCCTCAAGCCTGCCAGTGTGACCTGCACCTCCCTGCCCTGCCATCACCAGCCCTGTCAGTATGACCAGCAGGCAGAGCTGGTCATAAGGGTGGGCAGTAAGGGCAGCTTCCCAGAGCACCAAGGTGGGGGCATCACATTACCCCAGTGCAGGGCCCTGCCTCAGTTTAAGCAGGGGTAGAGGAGGAGGCAGCAAGCCATGGGTGCCCCTCATTCCTGACCCCCTACCCCAGCCCCCAGTGTGTTGGCCAGTGTGTGTGTATGTGTGGGGCTGGGCCATTGTGGGGCTTTTTGGAACCTGACTCCTACCCCAATAGCACAGGGCTGATTTGGACTCACCAGAGCTTGGCCCTTGCTAGTCTGGGCTGGCCCTGTGCCATCAGGGCCATGCACCAAGCTCTAATGTACCCAGACCGCTCCTGTGCTGTTGGGGGACCCCTGTTAACACGGGGCCAGTCTGAGCCATCAAGGGGCCAAGCTCTGGCAAGCCTGAACTGGCCCTGTACCATCGGGAGGCACCCCAATAGCACAGGGGCAGTGCAGGCGTGCCCACTGGTGACATGTCAGGGCAGGGTAATGGAGGGGGAGTGTCCCCCCAGATTGCTGTGGGGCATGGGGCTGCAGCCTAGCCACCAGCAGACGTGGTGCTGCTGTCCCCACTGCTGTTGCTGCTGGGAGCCCTGCACCACCATGGCCACCAAGGTGAGGTACCCCCTGGTGAGGGCACCAGTGGTGGCTGTGGCTGCAGTAGGTCTGGCTCATGCAGGTGATGGCAGAGTGAGACTGGCCCTGGCACAGGCTGGAAAGAGGAGGAGAGAACATCCTGTGGCATTGCCTTAGGCTGGGGCTCCTGAGCTGCATCAGGTGGCCTGGCCATGGCACTTTCCCCCTGGCCGCATCTCCTGTCTGCCTTGCCTTGCCTCTACACCTGAGTGCACAGGCGCCAGCCCCTGGCACTGCTGGGCAGGTCACACAGCTCTCTGCTGCTGCCAAAGGACCCCCCGCCCCGCTGGAAGAGCAGGTGACCCCAGGCACACCCCACTGGCAACAGCACAGACCTGGGTTTGCTGGCAGCACCAAGCATTTCCTCAGATCCCCCTGCCCTGCCACAGCTCTGGCTCCTGGACACCTTCCCCCAGTGCTGGCAGGCACCCACGCCGTCACAGACGCATACCCACAGACTTTTCCACACATATACCTCACA
>NW_017729033.1:72494464-72550843 GCF_001723915.1 Gavialis gangeticus | reverse complement strand
ACTTTAGAGGTACAAAGATTCACTTCCCTGGTGCAGATTACAGTAGAAAACCTTCAAGCACCAGACAGACCCATGCACATCGCCTCCACACATCTCTGCCACACATACCCTCCCCCTCTACATCCCACGTAGCCCTGGGACAGTCCCCAAGCTCTGACTCTCCAACCCCACCTGGCCCTTGCATCCCATAGACTTACCTGTATTTAGCTTCTGGGGCTGCTCCCACCACCCTGCCTGGCTATATTTCCAGCCACGTGTGTGTGTGTGCATACATGTGGTGTCCCCTGCCTCCAGTCGCTCTCCCCCCACTCCCATCAGCCCAAGCAGCTCCCTGCAGGCTGGAACTGTGCCAGCCTGCAAGGGAAAAGCTGACTCTTCCTCTGTTAAAGGGTAAGATCTGCACCTTTCACCTGTTAAAGAGGAAAATCTATATTTTTGTGTTGGAAGTAGAAAAACCGGATCCCTGCCTATTAGGTAATGATTTTAAGTTTGCATCTCAGAATGATGGAGTGTTTTTTTTTTTCTATTCATTGTATATTGATTCTTTATCAAGTTCTTTCACTCTTTTCATGTATGTAGTGACTGCCTGAAGTTATTCTAAAAAGCTTTATAGGCTTTTCTATGAGCACAGATATGTTCTATGATTTCTCAACCTTGGGATTTTAATCTTTTGGCATAAAGGGTTATCCAGAATCTTAGCTTTCATTTTTTAAAAATCCAACCCTGGAATTTATGAAGAAAAGCTTGGGAATAAAAGCAAAATATAATTGATGCAAAGATGTATTTTGAAGTTTGCTAAGCTTGTGTAGTAATAGCACCCATTGAAGAGATATTATGTCAGTTATTTTTAAGGATTTCTGTAAACTCAGGCAGATGTCTATGCTTGGTCCTCATTTGAAGGGTTTTTTTTTCCAGAACCAATATAACTGGGAAATCTTTGAAACAAGCTCTGTGGCTATAAAGAACAACCTACAGGCTGGTTTGATTTATTTGTGGAGTGCACTCCACATTTTTGGAAGTGTTACCTTAAGGCTACAATAACAATACCCATTGTCATAGAAAACATTCAAGGCAGGAAAGTATTTTAAGTTTTACAGATAGAGAAAAATGAGGCACAGAGATTAAGTAGTCTGTGCAGGAAACCCTTTTCACATATTTTACTCCTGCTATTACTTTTTTCTGTATTAAAAGCTAGGTCTGAAAATTTTAAAACATAGAGCATTTACTTTGCTAAGTGAACACTCACTATTTTATGACTAAAACATAGCTGAGAGCTCGTATATAGAAGTCAGGATATTCAACAATAGGAATAATAGCAGTACACTGAAGCCTATCGTCTCACTCTGCTAAAATATCTCTAGTGCTCAGGGACTTAGGGAAAGATCGAGATGCTTGTGCTATAGTGATCTCAAATTAGTTGAGCATCTCTTAGCACTAACCTCAATTACCTCAGCAGAAGATTTAACCAAGTAGTTGTGCATAAAATAGCTGATATCATTTATGAAAATGTTATCACAATGAAATCAGAATGACATTGTCACAAGAGGAAGCCTTATATGCAGAGCTGACCCTAGGGGTGTGCGGGGCCTAGGACATATCAGTCTGTGTGGAGCCTGGTGGGGGGAGCAGGGAGGGTGGCAGGCACTCAGTGTGGGGTGGGGTGGCAAGTGGCTGAGGCGCCGAGCTGGCAACATGTGGCAGCACCCTTGGCATATGCCAATGGTGCTGTCCACGGGACTTGGGTTGGTGGCCCTAATTTGCCCCTCCCAAGGGACAGCTCTGCTTATACAGGACTTCTCCCATTCATCTCAAATACTTACAGTTCTGCTCCAATTGTACCTTTGTTCAGCGACTGATCTGTCTCTCCCCCCCCTTTCTTCAACCTTTGATATGTGATTTAAGGCAGATTTTCGTGTAGTGCCATTTGTGTTTCTGCAGTTACTTTGTTGTTTTCAGTTTATGAATATCTGGACTGGTACCAGTTTGCATGGTCTGTTGATTGCTTTTATGAACTATTGTCTACATGTGAGCTATTTTGAAGACTAGTCCAAACAAGCTGCTTATGTCCAAGTACAGTGAAATCTCTTATTTGGACTCATGGATTATGGCCAAGATCATTTAGCTGTGAGAGGATTAATAAGAAGCAAAACACACTAGCCAAATAGTCTTGTACTACTTTGTAAAAGGTATATATTACAAACTATTCTGTTTGTAATATATACTATTGTCTCCTATATGAATTGATCCTAAAATTCGGTTACCATTGAAAGTTTAAATATTTATCCTTAAAGAGGAAATGGTTGGTTTTGCTACATATATCCACTGTAGACTTAAGATACTATTTAGATTAGTTCACTTAGCACTGGTGCTTCCTAAAAGCAGTGCTTTTAATAGTCTAATTGGTTAACTAAAGTTTGCGTTGGATGTATCAACATTAATATTTAGCAATTCTGGCAAATGTAAAGTCTCAGAAGTTTGACTTTTATTGCAATTTACAAACATTAATTATGTTACTAAATCTTAGTGTCAGGCTGCCAAAAAAAACTTGCTAGAAGTCAAATTGTGTGCGTGTGTGGGGAGGGGGGTCCCTTCTGTTCCACTCCAGTGACTCTACAGTAAGAGGGTATAAAAACAGAATCAGGCTCTATCTACTTCGTGACTACTGTAAGAAGCTGTAAGTTTGAATGTGTAGATAGATCTTCAGGGTAAGGATTATCTGTTCTGTGTTTGTATAGTCTGGTGCAATGAGGCACCTGTTATTGATTGGGGTCTCTAGGTGCTGCCACACCACGAATCATTAATTATTAAACCATGAACCAGGATTCCAGGGTTCTAGTCCAGTCTGTTCAGGTGGCTTCCTGTACAACTCCAAGCAGATCAATTAACATCTGTGTCTCAATTTTTCTCTGTAAAATGTTTTATAAGAAGTTATCTAAGGTGTTGGTGAGGTTTGTTTGTAAAGTGTTCGGAGATCTTTGGACAAACATAACTATATAAATCTTAAGTGTTTTCTGGGACAGTGTTTTGCTTCTGGTTAATCAGTGAATTGTAGTAGTGATAGACAGTAACAAAATAAACTAAATGTCCAGTGCCTTCCACTGTTTGGAGTGAGTTGTATAGTCTTAAAATGATACAGCATCAAGAGCTTTTTTTGAAATGTATGTAAATATAAATTAACAGCAACAGTTAATACATAGCATTCTCAGTATTTTTAAAGGCTATAACAGATTATGCTTTTTTAACTCTTAGCAGAATTTCACAACTCTGGAAGCAAAATGATCTAAAACTTCATTCTTGAATAGTAAAACCAGGAAATTGGTTAACTCTGACATTTTAGATCATAAAAAGCAAATACCTTTAAAGATATCAAGGTATCGCAAATCAATGAAATGTTATGGAAGTTACACAGCGTTTCTGGAGAAAGTTAATGTGGTTAAATCAATACCTATTAAAAGCAATTGGACTTTTATCACTTCCTTTAGACATACCATTGTTAGAGAAGTTTAGTGATCACTTTCTATTTTTCCCTTGTTCAGCTTTGTCCCTGGTCTAGATTCAAATCATGTAAACTTCCCTCTCCTCTCCTGCAACCATTTGTGGTGGCTCCATTTTCAGGGATTTGTAGAGCAGTATAATCTACTTAATACGTTTTGCTCCAACTATGCTAAGTTCTTCTTACTTTTTCTTGTAAGTAAACCTTCAGGTCTGGTTGGCATTTGTTGTTGAGCTTTGAAATCCTTCCGATGTGCTGCTTTATGCTGTTGTGATTAGAACATGTGGTGAAGTTAGGTATGTTTTCACCACTTACATGCATGTTGTTGTGTACAGTTCAGAACTGCAAATGGGCGAGGGGATTTTCTTATTAGTAAGCTGAAAGCTTATACCAAGAGTAAGCTTTGGTCCTACTGGGTTGGTTTTTTTATTTTTGGGTGTGTACCTTCCTTATATTGAATACCTCTTTCTGATTATTAGTGTATATTTTCCGGATTGCAGCTCACTTTTCTTGCCCACTTCTTTAGGCTCTTTTGTTTTGTTGAACACTTGCGTTATTTGATACTCCCCCCCCTTCCCAAAATAAAGATTTGCTTATGATTTTAATCCTGAATTTGAAGCCATTGGTCCTCATTATGCTCCATTTTTGTAGATAAACCTATGTGTTTCTGCCAGGATTTTACTGGTGCTGCTCTTCATGCTGTGAGCACTTGTGCATTTCCTTGCTGTGGAAGTACAAGGAACAGGAGCACAATCACTACCTCTACGGGGTATGAAAACTGTAGGGACTACAACCCACTAGTTCAAAATGTGTGTAATGGGATGTAAGAAATTAATGTTTGGAGAGAACAATCTCTGAATTACTAACTGGGATTTAAGGAATAAAAAGTATAGTGTGTTTCAAAACAATCCATTCTATTTTTTATAATTGGCTCTATGTATTCACCACAGATTTGCTGACCAAAACCAGGGAAGAAATACTGGAAGAAAAAGTCGCTCTGTTTTGTAGTTTATAGACCAAAAGGCATACTATGGAATGTGGCCAGAGACTTCGCTAGTTTTGAATTCTTTTGGTTGGTGAAGAGTCTTATAGGTCTGGGGGGAAGGACTGCAGAGCTTTTTGGGTTTTTTGTGCGTAGCTTAGGGCTCCTGTAAAATTTTCCTCAAAATATTGAGATCCTAGCCAGTTACCTCATGATGGTGGGGGTTTTTTGCATATGTTAAAGAGCTAGTGGAAATGTGTTCAAGATAACTGTTTGAGATTGCAAAACTGAATAAATTCCTTGAGAATTCATTATTGCATATATGTGTACCATTCATACAAATGGTGTAGCTAGTTATTTCACAGTGGCTTAACATTCAAAAGAAAACATGTATTTTTATTCAGTGCAAGCAAAAATACAGCTATCTGAATTGTTTTCCAATATTAAGACAGAATTGCTGCCAAGCTTTGTGGCTGTTTTCCCATTGAAATCGAAGTGCAGAGGAAAGCTTCTGAAATAAGAATGCATATAATATAATTAGTCCTTTCATTTTACAGTGCATGTCAACTTTGGTTTGGAGACTGCTTCATAGGGCTGTTTTTCTTTGCATTTGCTGCAACTCAGATGTGTAGCAGAGCCTGAACCTTCATTTTGTAAAAAGCCTTCAAAAATTACTTTAATGTTGTAAATCAAATCTCAGTTACTTTAGGTGAGTCTGTGTGGACATTTTAGTTATTCTAAATACTACATAAATACGAAGTATTGCTCATTTAACTTTCAACATTGAGAAGTAGTCCCAACAGGATGGAAAAGATGAAAGTAAAAAACTGAGGAAAAGAGGTGTCAGGGTCAGGTGAGAGAAACAGCAGCCCTAGTAATCATCATCTTCCTAATATTAATGCTTACAATATTGTTCCTCTCAGCCACGCTCACAGGGAAGCCATGTCTCTTTTGGCATGGCCACTAGACATTACTGTAATAATAATCCCTACTAACCAAATGTTGTATGTCAGCAGATGGGTACTCCTGTCTTTGCATTCCCTGAGCTTTTTATATTGTCTCTTCCATAGGTGGTGTCCAACACTTCTTTATGCTTTAATAGTATTCTCTCTATGGGTTTTACCACCAATCCAATCGCTTGCAGCCCCAAATAGTGTGCTTTACTGGCTTGTGGTATGGGTTTCTCATTTTGTTGGGTTCAGGTATGGGGAGACGCCAGGCCGCCTTGTTCCACTGGTTTCTGCTCAGGGCCTTGAACAGGTCTGAGGTGAAATCCAAAAAGGCCTCACTCCACTTTTAGTGCAACCCAACTCCTTGGACTACTTAGCCCTTAAGCCCTTCTGGTGTCATATCTATCTGCTTAATAGGATTCTCTTCCACTTGTGTACACAGGCTCAAGCAACTCTGCAAACTTCAGTCCTTCAGTTTTGCTATCTGGAAAATCCTTTTCACTCCCATTGGGAACTGTTCAGCACCACTCCCCCGGCTGATTTTGCCTCTAGTTCCTAGTCTGAAGTTTGGCAGAGCTTAAAGTTCACAAGCCTTAACAACCCGACTACTTGGGTGCTTCTCTCTGCACCTGTATGAGCTTTACCCCAACATACTACAATACATACATTTTGGGGAATAAGTTTTCATAAATCAATGTGGAATCTATCAGTGTTCTCTGAGGTAGTCCAATATTTGACACATCTGCTTTAATTAGTTTGCTCTGGAAAGAGAAGATTAGAAGGGTATTTACTTGTCAATGGTAGGGTATTATGCTGCAAATCCAGAACCTCTTTGCATATTTCATTATTACTGTGTCCATCATTGGTTCTCTGAAGACTATGGTTGCCTTTAGACAGCATTTCTTATTAGAGCATACCATATTTTCTAGCATACAAAATGCACCCTCTCCCTCCAAAACAGCCTCCCAAAATTGTGGTTTGGGGGGAATGTTTGTGTGTATATTAATCAAGGAAGCCAATTTTCTGCCTGGGATAGAAGCACCCTATTTTGATTCCTGTTCCGCTGTGCAGTATTTATGGTATTAGGGGATTTATACACATACTTTTCTGTCCCGCAACGTGCTGGAGATCTGCTGCTTCAGAGCAGACCCAATTGAGTCTGCTTCGCACGCAGGCTGAGGTGAACTGCGCTATGCTGAAAACAGTTGTATAAACGGCGAAATGCACATTAGCATGCAGGAAATGGTGGTGGTGCACCTCTGTGTTTTAGTTGAGAAGCGTGTACCATATTCTCAGTGCTGATGAGCTGATGTGCATTTCGCCACTTACACAACTGTAAGTGTCACAGCACCGGGCACTTTTCAAAGCTGAGGGAGGATCCGCAAAGCTCCCAGATGAGGGAGTCAGTTGACATAACAGATCGTTAATGGATGCACGTGTGTTAAAGATAGTCTCTCCTTTTTAATGGTCTTGATGTTCCACTAATCAGACTAACCTTTTGTAGGGCAATTTTGCTGTCTGCTAGCTTTTCCTGGTCTCTCTTCTCCTACTTCACTTCTATGCAGGAAAAGAAGAGCCAGATAGCTGAAGATTAGGTTCTATCCCTGCTCTATGTAGCCATAACTCTGGAAAAAAAATCGGTTTTCTTCATTCTGCCTTTCAAAAGCAAAAACAAAATTATCTTCTGCAAGGAAATATGGTATAGTTTTTATCCTTTTTTTAAATCATAGGAGGACTATTCACTTGAAATCTGTTTTAATAAAAATCTGAACTGGAATAAGGATATTGAAAATGTGAGTAGTAAATCCAAACAAGCCTTGTGTGGAGTTTTCTACTTTTTTAGTAAAATGGGAAGAATGGCAGCCCTAAGGATCTGTATATTTAGGGTTGAGTGCATTTTATTGTATGGAGCTGAACTATGGAGTGCTGATCCCACGCTTTCCTCAAAAATAGAAAAAAAATGAATTACTGTACTTTTAAAGGCAGCTTTTCTCTCTGATCCTAATTTTATGATATGGGACTCATGTCCTCTGAAACAGGACTGATTAATGTCAGCACCTTATCTTAATTAAACATTCTAAATTATTGGATGAAAATTAAATCTTTAATGTCTACCAGATACCCTAAGAAGTGCATTCAAGCTTCTCCTTTTCCAAATCAGCTTTTTTTTGGGTGGTTAAATAACATCTGTAGTCTTCTCCAGACAAGTGGCCTGAGAAATATGCTGAGAATCACTGACCTAGTGTTTCCCCTGTATTTACAACAAGACATACATTTAAGAATTAAGTATGCCAGCATGCATAGGCAGTGAGACTTGCTTTAACGTGCTTTTTTTGAGATAAAGCACTCCTTTGGCCTAGAAACCTACCTATCTACAGCATAAACTATAGACAACAAGAGACTGTTACTAGATTGCAGTTCACTCGTGAGATGTGCAGTTGTCATGGGCAGGTGTTGGATCTCATATTTGTATAGAATATGTGCTTGTGGAAGGAGTAAGATGACTTAAATCAGTATTTGTGGTCTTTCATTTTTCTTTTTTGGAAGAAACGAGAAGAAAATTGATTTCTCTGTTAGTGAAAAATGTTAAATCCTGAGCTACTGAAGAAAAAACAATTTGGCTTCTCTCTAATAACGTAATCTGTCCTATATTACCTGGGTGTATATATGCATTACAAAGAATAAGGACCAAAATCAAATAGAACCCCCCCCCCTCATTTTACTGTGTTCCCACTGCTTCATCTGGACTGAGGGAGCCTGCAGAGTTTGATGAGATGTGTACACAGCATTCAGCCCACCCCCCTCCACCCCAGCTACAGAAACAGCACTGCAAGCTGTCTGCTCTTCAGAGGCTCAGCATTTGAATGTCTATTGTGGCATCTCCAGGCAAGTTTTTTCTAGGAGGAAAACAAACCCAGGAGAATTCTACCAGATCACTTGAATGTGTGTATGCAGCCAATGTTGTTGAAGACAGTAAAAATGTGAAACTTTTAAATCGTTAAGTTCTGAATAGCACTGAATATCTTAAAGTAATCCTGACATGATTTTTCTACGAGCACCACAAATATTGCTCTTTTGTTTGAGTTTCTGTTTCATTAGTGCCCTTTGTTAATTTGTCAACATATTAGACATAGTTTCATAGTTGAAAGCCTTAAACTTTATGGCTAGCCACAGTAAGTTTTCTTCCCAAAGTAGGGCATAGACACATCAGCTAATTTACATAGTTGATTTAGGATTTTCTGTTAAGGCTTTTAGTGGTTGGAGTCCTAATTTCTTGATGCCAGCATTAAGTTGAGTAGCAACAGGACCCTGCCTTTTACCGATGGCATCACTGAAACCTCATTCACAGTCTTTTGAGATTAAGGTATACTCTACTGAGCAGAAATGCATGTTCCCTTAAAAAGAAAACCTCATTCTATTTTGCCTATTTTATAGCTGACCCACTTAAACAAGAGCCAAAAATCTGAATATCGGCTGTGTGGGTTCCTCTTTGTGGGATGTGTATGCATGGGAATTTTTAAATAACAGTGTCCATCAGTGCAGTTTGTGAGAACCAAGCATTTTTATGAATCTCCCTTAGTGCTCTGGATTATTTGAGTCAAGTGCTGATTACCAAGAGGCAAATGAGACAGCTGTTAGTATAAGGAATAGTTTCAGATTAATTTGCCACAATAAACAGTTTTATTCGAGTAGTCAACTATAACTTTGTTTTAAACATATACAGACCTGGATTGGTTGTTGAGATGTCTTGGCATTAAGTAGTTCTGATTTTAACTTGTTTGAGAGCAGTTTAGAAGGGAGAGGCTTAAACATCATGTTACTACCAAATTGGGGGCTGTTGAGAACACAAAAATGATGGAGGCTAGAGATGAACATGAATCATAGACATTAATCAGACTGGAAAAAGAGAGGCAATATTTGTTTGGAGATGCCATGGTTATAGAAATGGCATCAGTTGCTGTTTCTGAACGAGGACCAAAAGGAGCTGTGAATGGTCAAGTAGGCAGAACCAACACAGCCCCCAAACAGACACTATAATAAAATCAGAGGCATCAGCTTATGTAATGAGGGTGATGATGCTCTTTTTATGATGAATGTAGATAATGCGTACATGCTAGAAAAAATTGAGATTACTAAGACCAGCTCATTTAGGAGAGCTGAATTTGAGAAATGAAATCCCCACTCCCTCCTTCCCTCCCTCCGCCCTGCCTGCTTTGCTGCCTTCCAGTTCCTGCTGGGGCACTGCGTGGCTTCCTTTCCCTGCTGGACTGTGTTCAGCCCTTCACTAAACTATAACTGGTAAGCTAATCAGTTATCACTGGGCTTATCAGTTAAACCTTTCCTATCCCTATTAGGGAGCCCTGTGGGGCTTCTGCACTGTTTGGCTAGGGACAGACAGTCAAAAAGCCTGAGGCTAAATCGATTCAGTCTTTGCAGGTTAGTCTAAACTGCACAGATTAAATTGAAGCAGAAGTGAACAAACATTTACTTTTGATTCAGAAAATGCAGCCACAGGCCTGCAGTGGCTCAGGCCAGAAGCAGAGGGGCGCTCATGGCTCTCTGACTGTGTGTTCACTTCTTCTTCCCCTGAGATCTCTAGGATTTGAAGTTCACAATCAGAGCAGCAGGACTCTGCAGGGTTGTTCATCACTTCCTCTTCCTGCTTCCAGGTACCTCTGAGATTTGTAGTCTACAGTTGCAGCCAACAGTAAGTTTGAGTGGGGGAAAGGGTGTTTAACCCCCTTCCCTGTACCCAGCCCCTAGCTAGGGTTTGCCGGGGGACAGGGAGCAGTCTCCATTTCCCCCTTGACTGGGCTGCATTGCCAGCTGGGCTTGCTCCCCACTTGTCAGCCAGCCCTCACTGCTCCAGTTAGGGAACAGAGAGACAGGCCAGCCCTGCTCTCTGGAGGAGACAGCACAGCCCAACCCAGGGCTGCAAAGCATACTGGGGGACTGTATTTAACTTGAACCATTAAGGGGCCTGGGATAGACGTTTCATAAACCGGTTTGACCCAAATCAGTTAAATCTGATACTACATTCAACCAGGTTTATCTTAAACCAGTTTCAGCCAGTTTGCAACTGGTTTATGTGCATTGAGCTTCTGTTCTGTTACTGGTTTAAACCAGTTTCGGATTACTTAAATTGTTTTATGTGTAACTTCTCTCCCTACCCTTTGAACACTGTGTGAAATTAATTGGCTCATATATAAATGGGACTTGAAATTGTAGGTGACTTGAAGTGAGGGCAGGATCAGTTCATATGTTTGTTACTCTTTGACTGGTGAGAGTTTTTGGCAAGTCTGGATTCACAGGACAATATATGAATGTTGTGGCAGCTATATCATTACATTGAAAAGCTTAACATTTGGTTATAAATGGGAAGCTTAGAATTTGCAGAAAATTGTAGGATTCACACCTTTGGGGAAGTCCATGCTGAAGTCATTTCTAAGAAACAAGGACAATTAAATCACACTGAGCTCCATTCTACTAGACTACATTGTTACTCATACCTTAGATAACTCCTTTAAAGTTACCTGGGGTATCTCTGACCTACACTAGCACTGTTTTGTGATCTCTCTCCTGCTGTAGTAATCTTGTTTCTGAGGAACTTTTTGTCACAGTAAGATTATAATGTTTTATCATGTCCTTTGGAAGCAATGCCCATTGTACATGGCTGACTGGATCAGAATAACATGCAGTTCTTATTGGTGCTAATAATGTTGAAAAGGTGACAGCTACTTTTGATGCACTCTTATGGCACATAATATAATAGTCACTTCTCAACTATGTATATCTAATTAGTCCATCCTTCTCCCAAATTTAGTCAAGGGATGCTTTGTCATGAAAGACAAGCTATATGCAAAGTTTGTTTGTTTTCATTTGTTTTATTTCATATTGAATTGTTTCTCCCCAGATGTTCACTATAACCAAAAATATGCTAACACCTTCAATTTTCATTTTTGATGATGTCGTAATGCAAAAATGGTGAATTGATTTTTTGTTTGTTTATTTTAACTCTAACTTCCCCAGAACCATTCCCTTCTGGCCTTAGTTCAAACATAAAGTTTCAGTCTTGGAAGAATCATAAGAGAATTATTTTAGAAAACATTATTGCATACATTTTTAAGAAACCCATGACACATGATATCTGGACATACCATGTATGACAACATTAGATGGGTTGTTGAGATTTCCTGGTAAAAGGGATGAGGTAACAGTAACTTTTTGCTGCTTATAACGTGGAAAGAATGGATCAGTTTGCAGTTGCCCTTGTATTGTGGCCACTGTGGCCAAGTTTTTTCATTAATTATTTAGAAGCAAATTCTTAAGGAGTAAACTGTATTGGAGAAGTTTATGAAGGTTTTATGTACTTGGAAACTGAATAAAATATTAAACTACTATTTTGAATGCTGTAATAAATCTCTCTCTTCTTTGTTTGGTAAGGGCAAGGAGGAGTGTAATGTAGGTGCCAAGGATTCAAATTCTGAGGTACAGAGTTGTTGTTAATTATAATTTACTGTTCCCATAACAGGCATCTGTAGTGGGAGGAAAGTAGCAGAATCCAGTGGCAGCCACCAGAACTTCAGAAAAGTAAGCTTTTCATTTTGTTAAATGTTGTTAGTTTTATAACAGTAAGGATACTGTCAGAATGAATGTCTCAATATACAATTTATTTCAATGCATCTGTTAAGTTTGTATGACCTTTTATCAATGTAAGGTAGCAAAACAGATTCAGCTTCAACCCTGCTTCATTTAGGGTCAAAATTAAAGTGCTTTAGCCCATATGTATTACTAAGCAGCATCAACTTTTATCCCACCTTTCTCTCTTAAAGCAACTGAAGTCCATATTTTAAATCGGGGGTTGCCAACCTGAGGCACACATGCCGTAAGTGGCATGGAAAGCCTGTGTATGTGGCACATGGCAGACCAAAGAAGGGACAGGCAGCCTAGTGGCTGATGGGGTAGAAAGCAGAAGCAGTGGTAGATTGGTCAGGGAGCATAGGGCTGGAAGCTAAAATCAAAGTAACACATGAGGTAGGAACTTAGGGCAGGGAGCAGAAGACAGAGCAGCCATTTGGGCAGAGGGATGGGATCGGATTGGTGTTTGGAGAGGGTGTGAGAATAATTAGTTACACCTGCCAAAAAGATTGACTCCCACTACCCTAAGCTATAACTAGACCAATACAGAACTGTACACTGTAACTGCAGTTAAAGTATTTTCTTTTCCTTGAGTCTGGTTTTTAAATTTGAGTCCTACAGAATTTATTCTCTCCAGTTTTTTTTCTTCTTTCTTGTACTTTCCCTTGCTTACCACTTTCTACTTTCCAAGATTGTGTGAGGTTTTGAAGTCTTGAACACTGCTGCCATCTGGCCACTTCCATGCTAGGTCAAATTAATTGCATCTGGCTCTCTGCTAAGAAAAAATATTTGAGATATAGAATCATAGAAAGTTAGGGTTGGTAGGGACTTCAGGAGGTCATGGAGTTAAAACCCCTGCTCAAAGCAGGAGCAACTCCAACTAGATCATCCCAGCCAAGGCTTTGTTTAGCTGTGTCTTAAAAACCTCCAAGGATGGAGCTACAACAGACTGTTGCTCCTTGTCCTGTCTTCTGCCACCACTGAGAACAATCTTTGTATCCTTCCTTCAGGTAGTTGAAGGTTGCTATTATATCCCGTCCCCCCCCACCATCTTTTCTGTAGACTAAATAAGCCCAGTTCCCTCAGCCTCTCCTGGTAAGTCATGTGCCTCAGCCCCCTCACCATTTTTGTTGCCCTCCACTGGAGTCTCTCCGATATATCCACATCCTTTCTGTAGTAGGGGACCCAAAACTGAACACAGTACTCCAGACGTGGCCTCACCAGTGCTGAAGAGAGGGGAATAATCACTTCCCTTGACCTGCTGACAACACTTCTATTGATGCATCCCAGTATGCCATTAGCCTTCTTTGCAACAAGAGCACACTGCTGGCGTATGTTCACTGTAACCCCCAGATCCTTTTCTGCAGAGCTGTTGCCCAGCCAGTCAGCCCCAGCCTATACTGGTACATGGGATTGTTCTGTCCTAAGTGCAGGACTTTGCATTGTCCTTGTTGAACCTCATGAGATTTCTTTTGGCCCAGTTCTCCAATTTGTCTAGGTTACTCTGAATCCTAGACCTACCCTCCAGTGTATCTACTACTCCCCCCAGCTTGGTGTCATCTGCAAACTTGCTGAGGGTGTGCTGTGTGCCATCTTCCAGGTCATTGATGAAGATATTGAACAAAACCAACCCCTGGAGCACTGCACTTGATACTGGTTGCCAACTAGACATCGAGCCATTGATTATTACCCTCTGAGCCTGATGCTTCAGCCAGTTTTCTGTCTCCTTTACAGTCCATTCATCCAGCCTGCACTTCCTTAGCTTGCCTGCGAGAATGTTGAGAGAGACCACGGGCAACCGGTGCCGCCTTAGTCAGGGGGGCCATATGCTCCCCCCGGTGACCAGTTCTGCTGACCACGGGGGGCGGGATCTCTCTGCAGCCGATCTTGCCGACTGGTAGGGGGGATGTCCCCCTGGTGATCCTGCAATGGCCAATCGCTGCAGCCGCTTCCGGGAGCAAGCGCTGGCTGATCAGTGCAGCACTGCCTCTAGCAGTTCTTCCTCCACAGTCCTGGAGGTCTCCTCCACTATCGGACTGATGAACTCCTCATGGCAGAGGATGCTTTGGAGCCTCACCACTTCCTCCTGTAGGTCTCTTGCCTGTTCCCTGAGAGAGACCTCCTGGAGGCACTGCTCACATTGCAGGCACTCCCCCACCTGGCCATCACTGGAAGGAACCTGCAAGCTGCAGTCCCCACAGCGCCAAACCTGGACCCAGGTGGAAGCCTCAATGGTGAGCAGTCCTTTCTGGACAGAAACTTCACAGGTGCAAGCAGTGGCAGCGGCTCTGGCATTGTGACATCCTCCAGCCATTTCCCTGAGTCTCTTGATCTGTCTCTTCTCTTACTGACCTTCTTCCAAGTGTACCTTCCCTAGCAAACTCTCCTGGAAGCTGGCCTGTTTACTGTTCCTTGGCCCACAATGGTACCCTTTTCCCTGCTTCCTCACACCAAGGTGAAAAGCTCTCCCCTCAAAGTGGTCGGGGGTGGGGGGAGCTGCTTGCCCTGTTTGCTGGTTCCTTGGATGTTCAGGAGGTCTTCTTTTATAACCTGCTGGGCCTGGACTAGATCCACCCCCCATTAGGGCTTCTGTTAGGCACAGGCAGCAATCACTCAGCTAGCAACACAGCCAGCTTCTCAGAGCATAGGCCCCAAACACACACAGCCTACCAAACAAATACTCAGCAAGCCAAAGGCACAGGCAGCTCTGGATCACTTAATTTCCCTGGGCAGTCTGGTGCCTTGTACCTGGCTTCGCTTCCCCTTCTGCCTCTTGCTACCAGCGGACTTGCCTGAAAACTGCTTGCCCTGTTTGCTGCCCCTGTTTGTGCTAGTTCCAATAGCATTTGGTTAAAAGGCATAATAAATTATCCCTTGCAAGGAAAAGGCTAAATTGCTTCAAGATATCTCTTCTGTACACACACAGCAGGAGTAGGAAGACAAGAACTATTTTGAATACTTGGGGGAAAAATTAAGAGGTAGAGCAATAGTCTTTGCTGATTTTGGGCTGTGATGTTATAGACTAGAATCTTAGTATTCTTTCCTGCTCAAACCCTTGGGCTATAAGTGATAGTCTAAAGAGCTGGGGAGGCAGGGCAAATAGTCTTCTCTATACCAGCATTTAAATAATCATTTAGGTATGTGTGATTCACCCACATGGGGAGAGTTAAGCATCCATTTTAAAAATATACAGTTTTGGAGAAAGCTTGTTAACCATCAACTATTGTAAAAGTATCCCACTAACAGACCATTACTTATATCTGTTTGCATTTCCACATAAGCAGAATAATTCTTTCAGAGCTTTCTGCAACACTATTTGTAGCTATAATATGTAGCCATATTTGTATATTTGAGTATTAAAACATGTTATCTGTCTGAACTTTTATTCTTGTAGAAACTGTGAGGCCACCCTTCACAAATCTTAATACTAGCTTTGGGGTTTAATTCATCCTTTTATTTGACTTACTTAGCCTCATACTAGTGCTCTTTAGGTATATAAATACCCTGCAAAAATGTCGTCAACATCTTATTGTAATATTCACAATTTAGGTTGATATATGTTGGTAAATAAATGCATTGCTTTTTTCTTAGCAACATGTCAATATATTCACATTACCCTTGTGCTTTGCTTCCTTCATTGGCTCACCATTGCATAGAGACTTCAGTTCCAGGTTTGCCTTGGTATTCTCTTACCCTTACTTACTTAAGAGAATGTCTTGCTCCAGATACTCCATCCCATGACAGATTCCCTTGGATGATGAAATAGTCAAACAGCAGAGAAAACTTTTGTGTGGGAGGTTTTTTGTGCTTTTTTAACAGGAGCCACGCCTAAATTATGGAACTGGCTTGCCCAGAAACAAGAAGTTAACATGGAACTAACAGATTCTGGAACTAATAACTTCCAGAACTAAATGCAAACATCATTTAACCAATTTAGTTAAAAAAGAGGATGCTGGATTTCCTGCACATCAGCTGCTCTGTGATAACAGTTTTAGCTGTCTTCCCTATCCTGTGCCAAATGGAAGTTAAACCACAATAAGTCAGCCTTGTTTTATTTAGGTGCCCTCTACACATGCAGGTTAAAGCATGATGGGATCTAATATGTGATCCCAAAATTGTGCATTCTGCCATGCTTGTGTGGCATGGAAAGAGGCATGACTGTGTGGATCACACATTAGATCCAGTTGCACCTTATTGCCGGTATAGGGGGAGCCCAATCAGGATTTGGGCTTCCCTTGCATTGGCAAGAAGCAGGCACCTACTACTTTGCTGACAGGGCTCTCAGCTGCAGGGGCTGCATGCAGTCTTGGGATCCAGAGAACCCACAGCTGATGAGTAAGATGCAGCTGGAACCAAGAGCCCCATTTGGGCCCCCGGGTTTTGCACACCCCCGAGCCTTGGTGATCACGGCAGCTGCAATCCCTAGATCAGGGGTTGCGCCCATGTGGTTGAGTGCCCTGTCAGCTGATGTGACTCCCAGCCACAGGACAGACCCTGCTACACATGCAAATTAAAGTTCAATAGCAACTAGCTTACATGTTTTTGAGATCTAGTTTCATAGCTGCTTGGAACTTTTTACTGTGTGATAGCTACTTTGCATGTGTAGCTGGTCTCAAGGTAATTGTGCAATACCTGTAACATGTCGAGGGGGCCTTAATGATAATCAGTATGTATTTTATAAGGCTATCAAATAACTTAGCTTTGTTTGTTTTGTTTTGTTTTGTTTTAGCACTGTGTATGTTCATAGCACAGTTTGAACCAATTTTAGTTGTAGTTAAGATTTCCTAGCACAGTAAATGGGGAAGGTGTTAAGAGCACGGGGTGTATCTACATGTGTATTTATGCGCACCTAATCTTAATGCACCTTTGCTTAAGGCACATTAAGGTGATTTAGGGGCTCATCTACACATGGACGTAGTATTGCACGTTAAATTTAGGTGCAAATAACCAAGTCACATTAGCGCACATGTAGGCGCACTAATATGCATTAATGCGGTGTGTATCCATTGACGCACGCTGTGTTAATATGCATTAGCATGTCTACACTTGTGCTATTGCAGCTTAGCTATTTGCTCCTAAATTTCATACCTGCTTTATGCAGGTATCAAATTTAGGCTCACATAGCCTTAAGGTGCATGCCATTTTTAAGATGCATTAAGGGTGTGTATGTGTAGACATGCACCCTTAATATGCCTTAAAAATGGCGATTTTAGGCTAAGCCCACTTAAAGGCACGTGTAGACGCACCCATGCAGTTGATAATCATCTGTTAAAAAAGATGGCTTTCAGTGAGTGTACCAACACAACAAAGGCAGAACAGGGATAGTCAGTCACAGCTGAATCAGTGACTTAGCAGCTGTCACATCCTTTTGACTTAAATGTTTTATAGGTATCAATTCCTAAGTTTAAAAAAAAATACAATAAACACAGAGATTCTGTCACGTGGAACAAAATTGACCTGTAGCTTGGTTCATCAGCAGTTTTTCAACCTTTAGTTCCATAGCAGAGGCTAGAGTAATTAGTAGCAATGATAGGCAGGTCTTCACTGCTGAATTCAAATTAAATGTATGCTTTCTCACACTTCACAGGTACTTACTGTCAGCTAAGGAATGAAAAGAGTTGAATTTCTAGGTTCAGTTATACACTCTGGAGAAATAGATACCAGGGGCCTTTTCCGCTCCTGCTCTTGCCTCTTCCATTTGCGCTTCTCCCCCACCAAACCTAATGGCTTGAGACCCTTCCCCTACTTCCTCTGTTCCTTTCTAGGCTGTTCCCTACCTTTTCCTGCCAGATCCCAACACACAGTCACCACATTCTGTTTCTTTTACTCCAGCCCCTCTTCTTTTCTTGTCCTCATTTGTTAAGAACACAGAAAAAAAAAATAAAGAACACATAAGATAGCCTTCCTGCCCTGAATCCTGGTACCTTCCATCACAATAACCTGGAGCAGAAATTGTTTAGAAAGGCCCTGCCCTGTTCACTCTCTTAGAGTACCTGGATGCAGCAGGCTCGGTCACTGAGGGATGGTGCATGTACCGGCTGGTCTGAAGGCTGGAGTTGGGATGAAGCATACTTAATACAGATAGCACCTTCAGAGAATTGATTCAGAATCAGGTTGGCTTATTCTGAGTAATTTCATTGCTGTGTGATTTGTGTTTCTTTTTCAAATGCTCATAATGTAGCCACATTTGGTCATGTTTTCACAGGTACAGTAAAAGGCACATATCTGATACTAGGGTGACCAGCCTTTACAGTCATGTTCCATAGCAGGGAGGTGCAAGATGTTATCTTAACTTTTTTTGAACAACCATGCTTTTTACAGTCCATTTTCTTGTAATTACATTTTCAGACATGGTTAACTTTTTTTTTCTGAAATGTTTAAAAAAAATCATTAGAATTAACACCGAGCATAGAAAATTTTGGCACAAATGCTTAGTAGAGCAAAAACATAAGCCCCAGTTTTTCAGTTGTTTATAAATGGGAAATGATGGGCAACTTTAACTGTTACCTACATTGCCTATACATAGTAATGTAATCACCTGTTTACAGTGTCTTATTTAACTTTCACTGGTAATTTAATTGAGAGAGAGAGCTTGAGGCTGGGTTTTCAGCATCCCAAGTTTCCTATTCACCAGGTTTTTAGGTGTTCTGGAGTGTGTCTCTCACCTTTTGAAGCTATTCCACTTTTTTGTAAATGAAATATTAATAGCTACCAAGAGGATTTTGGTTGTCCTGTTTGGAATATTGGTTTATATCAATTTACCCATCGTAACCCTTCACCTGAAGTTTACCAGTAAAATGTATCAGCTTTATGCTGATGATTCCTCTTTGGTTCCAGGCCTTATATATACTGAATTGAGAGGAGTGGAAATATACAGTAGTAGGTTATGGGGATTGCTGTTAGAGCCAATTTCATTGAATATCTTCAATAAAAATCTGAAAGACTGCATAAACAATACATTAAATACTTGACAGTTTAGCTAATTAGTGGGGCTGTGCGAAATGGCTGTTTTGATTTGGTTTCGGATTCAGCTGTTTCGGAGGACAAAGATTCATTTTGGTGTTTCAGATCACTGTCCTGTTTCGTTTTGGCCGCATCGCCTCTGAATCTGTTTCAAACAGGCTGCAAGGGAAGCTTTGTAGTCTTCCTGGCGCTCTGTGTGGGCTGCGCCAAGCGGCTGCCACTAGCTCCAAACTACAGCAGCAGCCTGCTGAAACCCTGCAAGCAGATCGGGGGGCCCGCACCTCCCGGGAAGAACTGGGGAATGATCAGAGAGCTGGAGAATTGAACTGGGAGCTAGATGTCAATATCAGAGCAGTCCTTCCCCACCTCTTTCCCCTCCCTCCTCTTAGTTTTTGTTTCCCTGCAAGCCAGGCTCCAAAACTCCAAAATTCTCCAAAACATTTCCAAAATGCTTCAGAGCCTTCCATTTTGATTTGGAAACAAAACAGCTGCTGAAATTTAACACGGCCCTAATAATTAGCAGTTGTTTAACCCAGGTGAGGAAAGAGATAGCAAAGCAGGTCTATAATCATTTAAAAAGATGATATGATAAAAAACCTGGATTGAAATATAGCATATATAGGTTTTACTTAGATGTGTTACAGATTGCTTCTCTAACCTTGGAGAAGTCGTGAAGGGCAGGTGTCTGTGGGTGCAAGGCTAAAGCTGGATCAAAATCCTACTTTTTGCATCTGAACTAATTTTTGTACCTGAAATAGTACAAAATAACCTACCTACCTCCTGACTCACCCACTGTACCAGGATATTGTTTGTGAGAGGCCATTAGATGTTGACAAGTGATGCAGAAAATTCTGTAGACAGGAAATAAGACATTTAAAATGTTTAAGCTGAGCACAAAGGATGTAAAATCATGAATTTAAAGAAGAATAATTTCAAAAGCGCAGCTATTAATTGAGAAATAAATTACTAAAAAGCTAGTAATGTCAAAAGGATCCTAGGAGTGAATGGATAACAAACTTATAATATGCTTACAGTGCAAGATGGGAGAAATGCAACTATAGATTTAAAACCATGAAATCATATCCCAGATGAGGTAGATAATTTCTGGGAACCTCTGTTAGAGAACATGACAAATTGGGAAGGTAAAACAAAATGAATAATAGATTTCTAAGACTGACAAGTACAGGCATACCTCGTTTTATTGCGCTTCGCTTTATTGTGCTTCACAGATATTGCGTTTTTTACAAACTGAGGCAAGACCCTCCACCAGCAAAAAGATTACGACTCGCTGAAGGCTCAGATGATGGCTAGCATTTTTTAGCAATAAAGTATTTTTTTAATTAAGGTATGTACATTGTTTTTTTAGACATAATGCTATTGCACACTTAATAGACTACAGTATAGTGTAAACATAACTTTTATATGCACTGGGAAACCAAAAAATTCATGTGACTCGCTTTATTGCGATATTTGCTTTATTGCGGTGGTCTGGAACCGAACCCGCAATATTTCCGAGGTATGCCTGTATTTGAAATGCTTAAATATTGAAGAGGTGGAGGAAGAAATCTGTAAGATGCTTATTTCCTCCCATTTTTCTTGTATTAAAGGAAAATTCATGTTAAATTCTCCACAAGAAAATCTGGTCTGTGAGACTGGAGAGCAGCGGTTGGCAAACACTGGCACGTGTGCCAGAGTGTGGTATATGAAGACATTTTGCTTGGCACATGCGCCTCGGTGTGGATGGTTGAGAAGCTATGAGGGGCCCAGTCCTTGTTGTGGCAGTGTAGCCCCTGTCTCTTCCCTGTCATCTGCAACAAACCAGGCCAGGGCTCCATGGACCCCAGTGCAGCTGCTTCCAGCCTCCCCATCACCTGCTGCAAGCAGCCCAGGCTCTGTAGCCAGTGGCAGGGGCCTGCCCAGAGGTCTGGGCCAGCTGCAGCAGGCAGCCAGGAAGTTACAAGCAGCTTCACCAGGATCTGCGGAGTCCTGGCTAAGCTTGTTGCTGGTGGCAGGTGCACGTGCACCTCAGGGTGGATGATGAGGAAGGGGCCAGGGCTGTGCTGCCACAACAAGGATCAGGCCCCTCGTGCCTCTCCCACCCTCCACCCCTGACATGCCAATATCTTACAAGTCTATGTTGTGGGTGTTTTTGGCACCCTGTCCAAAAACATTGCCAACCCCTGCTGTAGAGTGTCTTCTCTGTAGTGGAATTGGCTGGAGCTGGGAAGATGTTTCATCCTGAATGTCCTGGCTTCTGTGGGAATGTTCTTTATACTTTCTTTCACATGACTGTCTCAACAGGTTTATCAGGATTTGAGAATCTGTAAAGGTTTTTCCTGTTGTTGGTACTTTTAAATGATCTGTGCCTTCTGTTTCTTATTTTTAGCCTTTCTTCTTGAGTTGGTGTTAAAATAACTTTGGTGACAAAGCCTTTTAATAGGATTTTTCTTTTCATCTTATTCCGCACATGGATTTTTTTCTTATGAAAGTATGCAGTAAGATATAAAAGCAGGAGTCTGTCAGTCACAAATATAGAAAGAATTACACAACCAACATTATACACAAACAAATAGGTACAATTTAGGCCAGTGAAATATTAGAGAAAGGTATTGGAAACAGAACTAATTTAGTATTTGGTACAAGCACTTAGGCATAATGATAGGAATCATACATCTGTCATTTTCACTCTTCCCCCTTACACATGGTGGCTTCTAGGCTTTTGTTGACTGCTGCCACTGGAAGGATTTTTCTTGTGACTACGTGCTACAACCAAAAGGTACATAAAGTGCAACAGAGCTAATATAATTTTAAGTTTGTGTTTTGTGGGTTTCATTGGTCTTCTGCACAGTTTCATGCCTTAATTAAAATATTCTATTCTGTCCTCTTTTTTTCCCCTGTTGAATTTCTTTTTCTAATTTAAAAACTCATGTAGTTTATTAGCCTCAAAAATTCTATATGACTTTCTTTGTTGCTTGCAAATTTTTTCTGATTAGGCTGTCTTCAGACTTTACCCTCACTTAGGATCTCTTGCAGCTGTTGATGTTTTCCTTACAGCTTGATCCCCTTAAATGTACTTAAAGTTCATCTTCTCACCTGCTCACTGCCAGCAATACTTTCATCGTCAGTAATCCCTCACATCTTTCATCATTAGGGATGCAAGATCTTCCCTGCTTCAGCCAATTTCACTACAGGGAAGACACTCTTCAGCAGGAGTTTGTTCTTGTAGAAACTTCATCAGTTATTCTCCTTTGTCATGTCCACACTTACGGTCTTGTCTGAGTCTATTTTATCACTCTTGAAAGCACCTTAATTCTTGTAGCTCTAATTCAAATAATTTGTTCATTTACTTATTTTGCCTGGCACACTGAAAAATTACAGGCTCCCCAACATATCACTTGATGTCCATTTATTTATTTATTTGTTTGTTTGTTTTAAAGAAAGAGGCTGGAATGTCAGCTTTTAAGTTGAGAGGTCTTAACAGGCTTTGAAGGAGAGGAGCAAAAAGGTCAGTGATAGCAGCAGGAAGGACCCTTATTTACTTCCTACAGCACAGTGCTTCTGGAGCTGCTAGTAAAGAGACAGTATGTCCTACCTATCTGCAGGTATTTGCCCAAGATTTCAGCTTCCATGGTATTTTTGGCTCAATTCAGCCATGAAAGAGAATGTGGCCAAGCTACCTCTGACTAATATTTTTTGCAGAGGGAAGCCAAAAAAGAAAAATAGCTTAAGACATACCCAAGAAAAAATAGGAAGGAAGAAGAAGCAAAAGAGGGAGAGCTTGGCAGAAAACAGAAGAGATGGCAGGAACTCTTACGAGCCACGGCAGGATATGCGATTGCCCCTCCATCCATCTGCTGCAGTGAGATACTCCATGAAAAGGTGGAATATTAGTATAAATTACAAATTAACAGCCTTTTTTCTCATAAGTAGCAATTATAAATATATCTCTATCATAAAGATGGTTAATGCTGTTGTAGTCAGATGAAGAGTCTAGCTTTATTTCTGACTGTCACTGACTCACCGTCTGACTTCAGACAAATGTCTTTACATACTAATACATTTGATGTTTGCAGTCCTAAGAAAGTCACTGAATAAATGCAGAATACTATAATATACAACAAAATTGATTCTGTAAAGTCATAAGAGGATCTATTAAATCATTAGCCTGTTTATTAAATTAAAGTTGTATAATGGAGACCAGGAAGAAGCCAGGATACTAGGAATTGCTTGTGTTTTAAGACATAAAAACCTTTAAAAAAATCAGAAAACTAGCTGGCATTCAGAATATATTAGAAACCTAAATTCTACTTTTTGTGGTCTTTCTTGGATGAGAATCTTAGATCCAGTGCTATTACAGCAAGTCACAATGGATGATTATAATTGTCCCTTTTGGCTCTAATCTTTGACAATAATGTTTTTAAATGAAGCAACTTATAATAGATTTACAGGAGATCCCCACAAATGGTGAAATCCACAAATACTGATGGGCCTCCGCATCATACCCCACAACTGCTCCCTGCTCCCCCCCCCATTCCATTGTTCACAGGGCTCCCTTGCAGCGCCTGCGGACTGACCCCTTCCCTCTGAGCACCACTGCAGCTGCCACTAGGGGCAGAGATGTCGCTGCCGCCTCCCTCCACATTTCTGGTGCTCGCTGTCTACCTGCCTCCTGGCTCTGCCCTCCCCCACGAATATTTGAATCTGCAAATCTAGAATTTGCAAATAGCAAGGGTTTCCTGTTCTAAATACTTGAACAAGACCATCAATTTTAAACGTATTTTGTTATTTAGTGATACAGTAAAGTACCAAAGACACACTTTTCAACCCTCTTGTGAAGGAACTTTTGCTGCGAGTGACATTATTGCTTAATCTCCAGACTGGGTCAGTTTGAATTTGATTATGCACCTTAGTAATGTCAATTTTAATATTAATTATGGTGGTAAAACCAGGCCACCATTTCCTTTGGCTTACATAACTGAACCCCATTGTCAGGTAGTAACTTTCATGTTTATCCTGAATCAGCTTTGACCGTTGATTTCTCTGAGAGACAGTTCCTTGTTTTCTTCACCCAGTCATTCACTGCCTTTCTGTCCACTGCAGGTAATGGAAGTGTGTTGCAGCATTGTCAACTCTCTCAATTTTGCTGAAAGTCTGGAAATACTGCATGTTATTCTTAGTCTAAGCTGCAGGAATCAGGAGATTGCATGAGAATCTCAGTTTTCATCAAAAAATATTATCGCTTGTGATTGCAAAGAAAAACTTGAAAATCTGCCCTAATTGCACACTAAAAGCTCAGAAACTTAAGACAAATAACGTCAAACTAATATAAAAAAAATTCTCATGAGTTTAAGCTGGTCTCATAATTTGAGACTCCACTCGCGTCTGGCAATACTGAGGTTGTGTAGGTGTCCAGCCCCTTTTGCTAGCTTTCATATGCATACCATTTCTACTGACTAGAGCTCTATGTGGTTTTGGTTTTCAAAGCTTTTCCACTGTGATTAGCTTTTCTTTTAGCTTTGTGTGTTCAGTTACTAGTTTGGTCTTTAATTCCCTCCCTTGAAATACTCTCTTCAAGTGTTCCTTTAACTACCTTTTTACAATACTTTTGTTAGACATTATGCTGTATGGCTGTGTGCTGTTTAACTTGAGTGTATTCCTGGCAGTGAAGGAGAATTCTATAAGCTGCAAATACAGGATGTAAAATGTTCCTCTTTTGAGCTGTCAGAACTTGTGTGAGGGCTGGCAGAGCTCTCATCCTCCAAACAATTTAAAAACATAGGTTTCATTTTACAGCCTCTGTAATCTAGGCTTCCACAGGGCTCTTTGTGACTATTAATGTTTACATTTGTCAAACAGAACAAAACTGTCTAAATGTGAGATGAGGGTTTAACCATCTAACAAAAAAGTAGGTCAATGGGCTAGCAGGTTATTAGGCCAGAAAAGAATGAGTGGGTTCACTGAGTCATGCTGTAGTTGTTTTTCTTCTTTTGGCAGAGCTGTCTGCTCTGCTTTAATTTAGTATGTTAATTTTTTACCAGCAGTGATTGACCATTTAAAAGCTTTCAGTAGCTATAGGGAGAGCTTTTTAATGAATCTGAAATGTACTTCTTGTACTTTTTACTTGTGTAAAAATAGAAATTTTTAAACTGTTAGCAAAACACAGGGCCAGTAAGCAAAAGTGAAGCACAGAAATTTTGAGTAATTTTTCCTTTAGAGAAAAGCAATATTTTTCTTAGTATATATTCTAGTTAAAGCATTGTACACTGCTGTAACAGAAAATAACAGTGCAGCGCAACATATAGTAAATAATTTAAAGCATTCTGTCCTAAAGATAATAAAATGTAAGGATATCTCAGATTTCCCCTAGGGAGCACTTGCGTCGGACCCCTGACCTTGTCTAGTCTGTGTATCCCATGAAGCCAACCCCTGAAGAAAAGTGATATTAATATAAAAACCTGGGAGACTCGAGCATTATATCGTTCATAGTGGTGCAGTGATGTACAAGGCACTGATCTTTTCTAGCAGACTCATTTCACTGTGGAGGCAGATAGAGGAGAGGGACAAAGGAAAAGAACTGTGACCTGACTTCACCAGGATCTACTCCTTCCTCACAGAACTGGCAAATTGGCTCCCAGAGAGTGGTAGTAGATGGGTCTGTATCCACTTGGAAGGATGTGGGCTGTGGGATCCCACAGGGTTCGATCCTTGGACCTGTACTCTTCAATATCTTCATCAGTGACTTGGATGTGGGTGTGAGGTGTATTCTGTCCAAGTTTGTGGATAATACTAAATTGTGGGGTGAAGCGCACACTCCGGAGGGTAGGGAAAAATTGCAGGCAGACCTGGACAGGTTAGAAACGTAAGGTCTGTTTTCCTGACCTCTGATCATACGAGAGTCCAGAGAAGAGCCACGGGCATGATCAGAGGTCAGAAAAACAGACCTTATGACAACAGGCTGAGAGCCATGGGGCTCTTTAGCCTGGAAAAGCGCAGGCTCAGGGGTGATCTGATGGCCACCTATACGTTTATCAGGGGTGACCACCAGGATCTGGGGGAACGTTTGTTCACCAGAACGCCCCAAGGGATGACAAGGTTGAACAGTTATAAACTCCTGCAAGACCGTTTCAGGCTGAACATAAGGAAGAATTTCTTTACTGTCTGAGCCCCCAAGGCCTGGAACAGCCTGCCATCGGAGGTGGTTCAAGCACCTACATTGAACACCTTCAGGAGCAAATTGGATGCTTATCTTGCTGGGATCCTATGACCCCAGCTAACTTCCTGCCCTTTGGGCGGGGGACTGGACTCGATGATCGTCCGAGGTCCCTTCCAGCCCTAATGTCTATGAAATCTATGAAAGGTGGGCAGTACACAATAGGATGCAGTACAACAAGGACAAATGCAGAGTGCTGCACCTAGGGCACAAAAATATCTAGCACACCTACTGGCTAGGAAGTGACCCTCTCAGCAGCACAGAAGCAGAAAGGAATCTCAGTCATAGTGGACTCCAAGATGAACATGATTTGTCAGTGTGATGAAATCAACAGCAAAGCTAACCACACTTTATCATGTATCAATAGAAGCATGACAAATAATACTTCCCCTCTATGCAGATTGGTCACACAGTTGGAGTACTGTATCCAGTTTTAGTCACTGTACTTCAAGAAGGATGTTGATAGACTTGAGGGTCCAGAGGAGGGCCACTCATATGGTTAGGGGTTTACAGGACAAGCTCTGTGAGGAGAGATTGAGGGACCTGGACCTCTTCAGCCTCTGCAAGAGAAGGCTGAGAGGTGATCTTGTAGCCGCCTACAAACTCATTAGGGGAATGCAACAAAGGATAGGAGATGCTCTGTTCACCAGGGTGCCTCTTGGGGTAACAAGGAACAATGGTCACAAACTAATAGAGCAGTTTTAGGCTAGATACCAGGTAAAACTTCTTCATGATAAGGGTGGCCAAAATCTGGAATGGGCATCCAAGGGATGTGGTGCTCTCCCCTACCTTGGGGGTCTTTAAGAGAAGGCTGGATAGGCATCTGGCTGGGGTCATCTGACCCCAACACTCTTTCCTGCCTAGACAGGGGGTCAGACTCAATGATCTGTTGAGGTCCCTTCTGACCCTAGCATCTATGAATCCATGAAACTATTTGCCACATCTGCAGTTTGAACAAGCCGCTATCAGATTGGCTTCCTCAGTCATCTGTAGACTCACTGATGACTTTCCTGTTTACTGGAAGACTGTCCTCCTTGTATTGAGGGACTGTTGCCACTGCTGATGAAGCCAGACCCAGGCATGGCTTCTAGAGTGGGATGAGCCCCTGGCTCTTTTCAGCTAAGAGTTGTGGCTGTTCAGTTCTTGACCCTCCTTGGTCACGCAGCATCTGTCCTCAGTTCAGCTTCTCAGAGAGGGAGACTTAACCTCTTCAAATTGGAAGAGAGGCACCCCAAAGTACCAAGCAGCAAAACAGTTTCTCTTCAACAAAGGCATTAATTGGGTAACTCCAGTACAGCCAGTAAAGTTCTTGGTCTCTCCAGAGGATTGAGCAGTACCTCTGTCTCCGGTTCAGTCTTCATTGCCTCTGAGCACTCAAGTTAGCTCAGCTGTCACTTCCTTGCTCTTAAGCAGAAACTCCCCAGTTCAGACCCTTCCCCTGTTCTTGTTTCATCCATGTCCTCCAGTCTCTACATAGAGACACCACATCTTTTCCAGATGGTTATTGACTGGAATTTACCTGCTACATCAGCAAAGGCTGTTCAGCTCTGTGTTGCTGCAGATGCCTCCTGTCTTGTCTGGCAGGTATGCAGCTGTGGGTCCTATTAACCCTTTTCCCCCCTATGTACAAACTAGCTGGAGAAACCAAGGCATGCAACAGTATTGCAACATTAACACATTTTAAACCCCAAATGCTACAACAAAACTAGTCTATCACACCGGAAAGGGGAGGAAATCTAGAGAAAAGCCAGCACAGAAGGCTTGTTCAAGACTAAATGAACTCTAGAGGGGAATACATTTGAACCAAAAGAATGATTGCATAAAGAGAATGAATGGTGGTGGTTGAGAGATTGGTGGGAAAGGAGTAGGAAAGAGCAAAGGTAGGAGATAAGTGTCGAACAGTAACTTAAAGTAATTTTGGCCTCTAAAAGAAACGCAGATCAATAGCTGTCTGAGGTGGTAGGAGAAATATAGCAGAGAATCTTTGCATGTCTTTGAGTAGACAGCATGTTCTATACATCAGAGAGGAACTGAGGTAGTCACCAGTGAGAGAAGGATATAGAGGTCAATGAGATCTTCAAGGAGTTTTAAGTAGTGGTGGCAACAGATGCTATTTTGACTGTAGCAGTAGGCAGATTTGGAGATTGAAGTCAGGGCTCTTCAATCTGAGGCCTGCAGCTACCCACCCTACTGCTGCTCTCCCATCATTCCTGCTGCTGCTAGTGTCTCTGGGCTCCCCTTCCCTCCTCCTCCTGCTTCCACTTCCTGTCCCCAGCCTTAGGGTCAGGTGGGATGATCCATCAGGTCACCTGCACACTCTGCAAGGGAAAAAGGGACTACATGGCAGGTGAGCCTATGTGGCATGCAGCCACTGGTTGCTCAGTAATTGGGCAGCCTGAGAGTTCAGAGGTAAGGATGATGATAAAGTTACAGAGAGAGGTAAATCTGAAATCTTAGGCAAAAACAGATGTCTCTTCTTTTTCACAGTATTTCCAGCTGTTGAAGAGAAGCACTTAGTTTGATGCATTGTCTTAGCTAAATTGATTAAAATGTTACAATTTAACAGGTAAAATGTCACATACTTATAGGTGATTAGACTAGAAGAGTATTTTGCTAGTATTCAAAATAAGTGGCTCTAGTCATTCTAACTTGCTTTTTTTGAATTCTTTACATTTAGAGTTTTAATGTTCTTCTGTACAAGAGGATAAATTTTAAACCCACGTTCTTTGGAAGAATCAGTGTTTTATCCATCACATCACGGTTCAGTTTAACTTCCCAAAAGCGTCAAAGGTAAAATTGCTCTTATAATTGAGTTCTTGTGATTGTTAACTTTCACGAAAGCATTAGAGAACTTGATTTCAAAAGGGGATCAGTAAGGGTTTTTTTTCAGCAGGGGTTACTCTAAAGCACATCAAATTCAGTTATAGCCTTTTCAGTGGTTTTAGCAAGGTTTTGCTCAGACCCATAGACTTAGAGTTGAAGGTTCAGCATTTGGCAGATTTGAATGTAAAGAGCCTCGAATCGGAAAACAGATTTACTTCTGATTCTTAATATGATATGTCTTTTCTGTAGTCTAGGAACTTACTGTCTAGGGTACCAAATTTAGACTGAAAATGACATAAAATCTTCATGTGATCCAAAGTCAGGATCCAAACAGGTTGCAAAAAAAGCCAGCAGCATCCTGTATTGTATTTCCTTGTATTAACTTGTAAATCAAGGGAAGTGATTCTTCTGTTCTTTTCAGCACTGGTGAAGTCTCAGATGAAGTACCGTGTCTGGTTTTGGGCCCCACGCTTCAAGAAGGACATGGACAATTTGGAAAGAGTCCAGTGCTGAGCAGCAAAAAATGATCAGGGACCTGAGAGATGAGACTTGAAAGAACTAGGGTTATTTAGCCTGAAGAAGATAAGACTGAGGAGGGATTTGATAACAGTTTTCAAATACCTGAAGCACGATTACAGAAAGGACAGATACAGGCTTTTCTCTTTGGCTGTAGGAGACAGGACTAGGAGCAATGGCCTCAAGATGTACACATTTAGGCTGGAGCTTTCCTGGTAGAGGGAACATTTTTCTTCTACTAGGAAAGCTGCATTTTGTTTCCTTTCATGTAAAATAAAACAAAAGAAATACTGCACTTTTTATTCACATAGGGAAGACAAAGCATTTTAAAATAAGTATAAATTTGTTATGGAAAGATTTTGCTTTCATTCCCTATTTCAGAAACCTACACAGGCAGACACTTGCAAAGGCTCCGTGGACTTCAACAAAATTATCCAACTGCCAAAATCCCAAATGCATGAAGGTGGCCTAAATTACTGACTGATTACAATGGAACCAAGTTGCCTGGTTACAGGTTGAAAGCAGAGCAAGGTGGCACCTTAGAAACTAACTTCATAGTATATGACAAAGTAAGCTGTTGCCTATGAAAGCTTCTGCATTTCTGAACATTAGGTTGCTAAGGCACACTTTGCCCCCATTTCAAACTAACACAACTAACGCGTCTCCCCAAAAGTTGAAAAACAGGGTCATTTAGGAAAAACAGGGTATCTGGACATATTTGTTTAAAAGTCTCTCATTTTTGTTTTAATCTCTCAGATCTAAAGTAGCAGAAAAAGCAATTTCTCAAATTCTGCACTCAAATGGTCATTAAATTTGGAATCTATTATTCTTTTTCCAAAAATGGAGGAAGATTCATTTTTTAAAGCAAGGGTTAGAGTTCTGGAGAGCTGTCAAGGGCTGCAGGGAGAGTGAAGGGAGGGCAATTGAGCCTATTCAGCCCCAAACCCATCCATCCCGCACATCCAACCAGGGACACCAGATGGAGTGGGCACAGCAGGATCTCCATGGAGACCGGCCCAGGACCCCTGTAGGCAGAGCGCACTTGGCCAGGCAGATGGGATGGGTGGGTGGGCAGGATGGGAGAGTGGGACCATAATTGTGGGACGGTAATAGCGTGGGGCCATGGCAGAGCCATAATCTGCTCCTTGCACATCCTTGTAATGGATGCCAGTTCCATGGCCAGGGACGTACAGGGAGTGGATGCCGGCTCTGCCCCAGGCCCCAGCCCCATACTGCTCCTAGTTTGCACCATGGCTTCTCACAGCCCAGGAGCACATGGAGGCCCTAATGGATCATGACCAGCCCAACCTGGAAGGGTGGTAGAGTGCACGCCTGTGACCTTTAGTTTCATAGTTGGTAGGATCGGAAGGGACCTGAGCAGATCATCAAGTCCGACCCCCTGCCTTGGCAGGAAAAAGTACTGGGGTCGAACAACCCCAGCAAGGTGTTTGTCTAGCCTCCTCTTAAAGACCCCCAGAGTAGGAGCCAGCACCACTTCGCTTGGAAGTTGGTTCCAGATCCTAGCCGCCCTGACCGTGAAGTAGCGCCTCCTGATAGCTAGTCTGAATCTACCTTCTGCCAGCTTGTGGCCGTTATTTCTAGCCACTCCTGTCAGTGCTCAGGGGAACAGGGACTCCCCCAGTGCCTGCTGGTCCCCTCTGACTAGTTTGTAACAGGCCACTAGATCCCCCCTCGGCCTTCTGTTGTGGAGGCTGAACAGGTTCAGGTCCCATAGCCTCTCCTCGTAGGGCCTGCCCTGCTGCCCCTGATCATTCGAGTAGCCCTCCTCTGGACCCTGTCCATGTTGTCCACATCCCTCCTGAAGTGTGGCACCCAGAACTGGACGCAGTACTCCAGCTGTGGCCTGACCGCATAGAGGGGGAGGATCACCTCCTTGGACCTGCTTGAGATGCATCTGTGGATGCATGACAAGGTGTGGTTGGCCTTCCTGACTGCATCCCCACACTGTCGGCCCATGTTCATCTTGGCATCAGTGATGACTCCAAGATCCTTTTCTGCCTCTGCAGAACTTATTATTTATGATAAAGAAATTACATTTAAAATAGTTAATATAGCTACTGTATAATGACTCAGAATATTGTAATACCAGAGTGAACAATGTATTATTTCCCATGTCTAATATAAACAAAGTTCTCAAGGAAATTTTGCATTTTTAAAAAAACCTCTTAAATATTATTCCTTATCTCTGCTAATTCATAATTCATAAACATGTGGTATTATAAGTTCAGAGATGATTGCTTTGCAATTGATTGTGCATCCTCTATCCTGCATTATATAATAAATAAGAAGTTATCACTGAATACAGAAGTGAATGAACTAGAAATAATATTGTTCTACAAAAGTTATATTTCCCTCTTTTTTTTCAATTTTCATGCAGGCAGTCGTACAAATGTCTACCACAAGACTAAAGTGTGATATGTTATGTTCTTTACCGTAAGCACCCATAAAATGAGCTCCATTGCAGACAGGTATTTTGTTAAATGATTTCATTTTGAATTATTTATAGTTATAGCATTTTTATTAATATTTTTATTTTAACCTTAAAAAAGAAGTGGATCCAAATCAGACTGGACTGTAATAGGTTTTTTTTGATAAGATTGATAATAAGACCTGTGAGATACATAAATGTGTCATTACAAGTGGCAGATGTTTTTGCTTAAAATAAATATGCTTTATATTTGGAGCTGTCTAGAAACTGCCTCATTTCAATTAATTTTCAATTATGTTTTCTGCCTATGTTTGCCTGTAAGTAAATCTTGACAGTTTATCAATTAATTTAAGAAAATTAATAAATATGCACCTTAAGCGAAAACTACTATCTGGGGATTTATTTCTATGTTACTTGAGTTCTTGAGCTGTTTTTTTTTCTCAACTCAAAATTTCCATTTTGTTAAGATTACTATTTTGGATTCTACAGAAAATGAGAAAAAGTTTACTGCCCACTTTTGTCCCTTTTTTACTATAAATTCATCAATCCAGAGAATAGGGGCAATGTTTTTAAAGCACTTAAGACAGATTTTTTTAATTACTAAAAAGTTATTAAATTAAGCTGTATTAGTATTCACTAAAATTAGGTTTCTAATTTTGATCTATAAAACTCCTGCTGTGATCTATAATAAGAAAATATTAACCATACATTTTTATAATGTTGCACTCTTTTTGATTTCATACCTTAAAGTCAGCTACAACTCTTGTGCCAAAGAATACCGTTATTTATTGACAGCACCATTCACAGAAAGTCAGTTTGCTCTATTGTGTATCAATCATAAATTAGAGAGAGGGAAGCACTCAAGCTAAGATACGGGGAAAGCTATTAGATGCATCAGAGGAGAAGGGATACTTCTTCAAACTTTTCCAAACTTTAAAAGTTAAGAAGAGAAACAGAAGATCAGAACTGGAGGACTGTACCAAGTAGATATGGAACTATGTAACATAAGCTAGAGAGGTATGATGGAGAAAGTTCGTTACTTGGGTGATCTTGAAAATGAGAAATGCAGTTTTGAATTTTTTAAATTTTAAATGAAATTATGAAAGCAATAAGTACAAAGTGGTAATTATTTTTAAAATGAAAGAGTATATTCTGACTTTTAATGCTTAGACACATCTTTAGGAACACAAAAGGAAGGAAATACCGTACTTGAGATGAAGAGGCATTATGTAATGTTTTAAAGCTGTATTGGGACTATTATAGCTAATTTTGAATTGCATATTTATAAATTGCTTAAATAGGATACATTCCTCTTTCTTTCAATCTTAAAATGTAATACTTATAAAAAGAGTGCATCTTTTTATTAAAAAAAAAACCTGTAGGTTAAAATTGTTAAGGGATTAAGAACAGGCAGTGAAAATACCTTAGCAAAGAGTTCCTATCTGTACACTTAAGAGAATACCAGCAAAGCTAATGTTCATGAAGAGCTAAAACTAAGAGGGGTGTCAAAGAAGGCGTATAGATGGGGTTATTTGTGAGTTCTCGCTTGCTTATATTCTGAAATTAACTTAAGGCGTTAGGCCGCATCAGATGTCCACTGTATAGGAAGAGTCAGCAAATGGTTCGCTTTCCAAAATATAGATTACCATATAACAGGATATAATCATTGAATAATGAGATTTTTGTTTATTCATTCTCATAATGATTGCACGCTGACTGTTGCACTCTAATGTTTGTCAGTTTTTTCTCTTGTAGAGATGATAGTAGCATTTTTGATGGGCTGGTGGAAGAAGATGACAAGGATAAAGCAAAAAGGTAGTCTGTTATCTAACATTTAAAAATGTGTTAATCTGAAAGTATAAATCTTGTAAATAATTAATATTTACTATCAGAAATATGCATCTTTCTAATAGTTGACTCTAGCAACTTTAATTCAGACCCGATAGATATGATTACAACTTGAAATCTGAATACTGGTGTAGTCATTAAGATCTGGTTCTTTTTATAAAATACATTGTTGTTTTATCTTTTTCAGAGTGTCTAGAAACAAGTCTGAAAAGAAACGTAGAGATCAGTTTAATGTTCTCATCAAAGAACTGGGTTCTATGCTCCCGGGCAATGCTCGAAAGATGGATAAATCCACTGTACTGCAGAAGAGTATTGACTTTTTACGGAAGCACAAAGGTAATTTTTTAGTGTGATAAGAAAGCTGTGAAATCTCCCATGAGGAGAATTGGGACCAAGTAACTTGGGAATGTCTGTGCCCTCTATCTTCTGACTAGATCTGTTCAAAAAGTACAGAAAACTTTTGAAATGCTTTCTGCAAAATGATGAATTTTCAAGGACTGTCCCCGATTGATATACAAGTTAGTAGAGAAATTTTTTCAAAATCTTCAGCTGAAAATTTAGAAGGGTGAAATTTTTTGAGTCTCTGTTTATTTTGATTGTCTGTATTGGCTGCCAAAGAGGCCTTTGCACTTTTTCATTAAAGAAGCTTACTTCAGTACAAGAAAAGGTGTTACCAGCATGCTTAGTTTTTGGATCTGGCTTTCCAACTCAAACTGTTTGTGGAGTTAAAATACATTTTTCAATTTTTTCATAGATAATTAATTTCTCAGATGGTTTTTCATTAAGGGTCTGATCCAAAGCCTATTGAACTCAATGGAAGTTCAGTTCAATCCGTTGTTCTCTCTAATAACATACAGAACAGCTTCCTAAACCAAGGCTGTACAGAGGGCATCTATACAGATGTCATCAATGAAAAGTGATTTTTAGTCATGCTCAGTAAGACAGACATGCCAAGAAAAGTTAATTTGGGTGGTATTTTGCTTTGTTTTTTTTCTTTCTTATTCTTTTTATTTATTTTTTTACTTTTGATTAGAGTAGTAGAGTGTAAGTCAACCAGTGTCTTCATTTATAGTTTATAAATTATTGTAGAGATAATTTTACTTTTTGATTAAGCTAAAAAGTGTTTTCATTTAATTCTCAGTCTTGTTATCTTGTTAGATTATTCTGAGGTTCTATCTGTTTTTAAAGCCACTTGGGGCAGAAAATTTTGAATGGAATTAGGACTGTACACGTGCTTGTTTAACTCTGTGTCTCTGAGTGACTTTTTGTATGGTAGCTTTATTGCAAAGGTGTGAAGCTCATCTGGCCCCGTGGGCTGGATTAGCGGTGCAGAGCTGGATCAGGCCCGTATACTCTGTACTCACATACCTGATCCAGTGCCTATGGCACCCATCCGGACTGGCCTGGGAAGCCAGCCCAAGCAAGCATCACAGGCCAGCCCAGCCACAGCACAGACCCAACCCCAGCAAGCAACGTAGATTGGCACAGGGCCAGCAACTGCAGCATGTGGGTCAACAAGGCAGTATGGGGAACCAGATTATAGGGGTCTCCAGGCCATATCCTGCCTGTGGGCCCTATGGTTGATGCCCCTGCTTAATAACAATACTTGTCTGAGCTCTGGGGACAAAGTGGAAGGTTAGGGCACTTTTACACATGCTCCGGGTGTGGGGGTGGCGGTGGTGCTTTAATTAGAGCAGCTCTGAGAGCCGCTGTAATTAAAGTGCTGCAGCGTTTCATGTATCTGTGTCCCCATGCTTCAAAATGGCCTTGGGAGTGCTTGAACTAAAGCTCGTTCTAGTGCTTCCGTTGCCATTTTGAAGTGTGGGGATGCTGATACATGAGACACAGGAGGCTGCCGCAGCACGATAATTATCATGCTCCAGCAGACTTGATTAATTGAGTTTGCTCCGATGCGCTGTAATTACAGCATGTTGGAGCAGCATCCATGGTCGTGTACAGGCACTCCTACTGCTTACCTGCCTGTCTTAAGTTTGTTTCCACATGCTTAAACTTAGCTGAGACCCCTAGTTTTAAAGAAACTCTGAAGTTTGATAGGAGAACTTTCTCTTCTATGGAAAATGTCCTGTACTTGTTCCAGTTTCTATATCAAGGAAGCTTCTTGGTGTCCTGAAGGAGTGGAACATATATACAGATACTTCACTCTGATTCAAACATTATATATTTTATTCAATACTTTGAAAGCAAAAGTAAGGCAGTTACTGGCTTCTTTACTTCTGATTTTACCTCTTGCCCTTAGCTCATATATATATTAGACCTGGCAGTTTGTTGCCAAAAGACGAAAATGACAAAAAGACATTTTTGTATCTTTCCAGGAAAACAAACATTTTTGTTCTTTGCCTAATACTGATTTGTTGCTTTGTAATTTTTATTTATTCAGCTGCTTCAGGTTTTTTGAAGGGGAAAGGGGAGATCCAGCATTTGCTTGTGATTTAGACTAATTCTAACAACTTGAGAGATGGCAGGTCATAAGTAAACTTTTGTTTGTTTGTTTTTAATTTCCTTTGTCATTTGTAAATAAAAATGATGTGGGCCTGAATAAAACATTTTTACATTGTTACAGCTTCTTTGTTGGGCTTTCATGGAGCAACTGCATTTCTCATGCTGCATGCTTAATGATCAGATTGTATTCTGACATCCTCTCTGAGCATTTGGCACGCTGAGTTGTGGAGCATCATTTGCAGAAATACTGTTTAGAAGTTATAGGGAAAGCATTCATTGTACTTCTCCACAGCACTTCTAGCCAGCTATCCAAAGTCCCTTTGAAGAGGGTGTCTCTATGTATGTCCTAATCTATATGGCCACAACTTCTGGGAGTAAAAATTCTTCCATGAGTATATTTACAATAGACGCTGTTTCACTCAGGGATATGTAGGTCAGTATTCTGTCTGGTTTCTGCACCTCCTGTCCCTTCACTGGCCACATCAGGTGTTATGTTTCTACCAGGAGAATCAGTGCTCTCCCAGTAGACGCTATGAGCTTACAAGTGTTCATTCAGTTTCTCCTGGGGGAAATATCACCCTCTGGGAGAAAGGTATTCCAAGTATCAACCTAGAAGATCTCCACTGTGAGAGAGAGTCTTGCAAAAATGAACACCAGTACATTCTCCCCCCAGTCTGGTGCAGGAGGAGGTTGCGGTAGTAGGGGAAAGTCTCCTTCCTACCTGTTCCCCAGATTGCAGTCAGAAATTTCCACCGTTAAAAATGAATACTTGTGTGTGGCCTTTGTGACCAGATTGTATGCAGTAATAGTCTATGCTAGCAAAGAATAAACCAATTAAAATTAAGTGTTTACTCAGAGCATATCATGAAGAGATATTGTCTGTGGGCAAGTCCTAGCTCATGTACTAGTCAGAAGGAATTGGGAAGAGAAGAAACAAATGAGTAGCTTAACAGCTGAGCACTACAGTTAAGCTTCTAATAGCTGTGTATGCTAGTAAAATAGTAAATGCAATGATGAAAATGGCATGAAAGAAGAGGGGTGCATGTGTTGATATATGCATTATTGTGAAACATTTAAATATGCTGCTTTATATTAGACAAGTGTTTTAACACTTCTGAAGGCAGAGAATAAAGTTGTTACAGTATTTTAAACCTTCCTACGAGGGACATCAGTTCTTGTAGAAATCTGGAGCTTTTGTAATTCTTTCATACAATAGGTAGTTACCATAGGCAGAATAGACATCTGTTCTGTTCTGTAATTGTTTGATTGCTCATATTTTTAATTATCAGTAATATATTAAAATATAAAATTGTGTAATGGGTATATATACTGTTCAACCAGAAGAACACCCTACTTCCTTTTTTATGCAAAAAAGGAAAAGTATCAGAGACCCTGAAGTCTACTAGGAACTTCCATGTAACATCAGTATAGATTGCGAAGTGCTCAGACGCTGTTATCAGAGATGGCTGTATAAAAACTCTCACACAGATGCATAGAGTCTGGAATAGACACTCTTATGTTTGTTTAAAGTGACTAATAAACACATTTTTTTCAGAGCTACGGATTAGTGTAATTTGATGACTCCAAATCAGTAGTTGCTGGTCATAAATAAATGTGCTCTTTACCAGAAACATGTACACAAATTAAATGTTTCACAAGTAATAAAACAGTTGGATTTTAATACCAGATTCATTTTTCATTTTCCAAAATGTCACTAACAAATATAATGAAAATATACTGCCCTTGATCCTTGAAAATATAGGTCTACCATTTGCTGTAGTTTACAATTTGAAAAACCATTAGACTCAGCTTCAGCTAGGAGATCAGACAGCAGCAGCAATAGCCAGAACAGCATTCTGTTGTGCATGCATGGCTCAGGGCTGTCCCTTTTCTTTTGGCTATAAGTTTTTTGTGTCTTTGTCATCTTAAGATTGGACTGCTGAAACTTGCTCTGCATAACCTTTAATCATGCAAAAACTGAAGCTGGCATAAAATTTGGCACCTTATTAAAATATCTTGTCCCACGTATGTTCAAACCATCCTGTGCTATGGCTTGTGCTGTCTGCCTGAAGGTTTCAGGTTAATGTTCAAACTGTTTCTTTCTCTCCTACTTGCCATATTACGTCTCCTTATATAATGAAGCTGCATTAGAGATCATCAGAGCTAAAATTTTGTTTGCATAAACAAGAAAGGATTACTTCTGATGGGTTCTCTGGGCTATCCCTCTGGGCTTGGAATTTGCCAAAATCTTCCCTGATGGTCCAGAATGGTTGAAAACGAATGAACTTTGGAATATGCTGTGCCCTTCATTCCTGACTAGTTGGAAAGTAGATAGCTGTGAGAGTGATAAATTGTGGAGGATGTTTCTGATTATTATCATTCACTTGCAGTTTGCATTTGTGCATGCCACAAACCTGTGTGTACAGATCTTGGCAAAATTGGTCATTTCTGCTCAACTGGTCCATGATTAAATATAGGCTATCCTATACCCAATTTGAAGGCTATCTGTGTGGAGTGGGAGAATTTGCACAATGTTACTCAGTACATTGCTTGACTCAGGCCGTTACCTAGAAGTCGTTCATTTTTAAGATTTCTATGTTCAGCCGCAGTTTAAGAGTTCCTCTGTAGTCATTCAAATAAAAAGAACTGTGGGTTACTATCACTTTTGTTTTCCAGTTTCAGTTTTACGAGGACTTGTCCTGTTACTGAAAACCTGGATCACACTTTATATGGGTGATTATGTGCCTCATTAGGGTTCTTTAAATGTATGAATATAGTACCACAAATTTGTGCATCCCTTCACTTTGTTTTTAAAGTCAGTTTATTATTGAAAACAAATTGGCTTCATATTCATTATTAAAGTCATATACTTCAGCATAGAGCTTTTCATCCCAAAGGTTCTTAAATGTTTTATGATCAAAATAAGAAGGTTAATATGTAAACATCCCAGAGTGCTTTCAAATGCATAAGGAGAGTACAAGAAGCAAAATGTAGCCATTTTTCAGAACATACCACACATAATGAAGGATGCTACTACAGTCAACTGAAACTAAGGGGAGTGGAGAGTGGATTCTACTATAAAGAATTAATTAGAATTGGTCAGGATACTAGGATTAGTTGTTTACTGTTATCAAAAGTGCCAGAACTTTTGTTTTATATTTTCTGAAAGACAACACCTTAAAAATACAGTATCTGCTAATACGATGAGACATAATATTCTTACACCTGAGATTATACTGAATGACCAATTCCACTTCCTACAGCATATCCAAATTCTTGATTAACACAACACTAGCTCACTACACAACTATAGGATAAGTGAGGTTGTGCTGTGATCTTTGTCTTTCCGCTCCATTGGAAAAAAAATGTCATGCAGTGAGATAACCGATGGATGGAGTTTATTTTTCTGGGGGTTTTGTTTGTTTGTTTTTAGGGGTTTTTTTTAAATCAGAGTCCTGAAGTTTAATCTTGTATGTTGAAAGGCCTGCAAATAGAAAATGAAAAAAATGGATGCTTTCCCCCCCAGTTCAAATTTCTGCAGAGTAAAAAGCTTTTCTACAATTTGCATAATGATTTGGTGGTTACAAGTAACTGTGTTCAAGAGTTTGAATCATAATAAATGTTCATTCACATCTGGTTTTGATTACAGAAATCACTGCACAGTCAGATGCCAGTGAAATTCGACAGGACTGGAAACCAACATTCCTTAGTAATGAAGAGTTTACACAGTTAATGTTGGAGGTACATTACTATTTCTGTCTTTCTGAAATAAGAAGAATCCTTTTTAATCAAACCACCCTTATATTGTGGTAAAATCTTTATTGGCATTCCTTTCAACTTCATATTTTAATTACAACTATGTTTCCATAGATATATGTAATTAAATGGGTTTTTTAAATGTATAACTATAAATTGTCTGTAAATGTAATACAAATCAGTACATAATAAAAGGGGTTCTTTAAAACAGAATGAGGTATTTCTAATAGCAGTGGCCTATCCCTATACATACAGATTTGCACACCTAGGCAGAGCTAGTGCTGAGTTGATTGATATCTTCCTGTTGATGTTAACTTAAATGTATTCTCTGTGCTTAAACTAAAATGTTAGTTACCAAAGATATTCAGCGTATTTTATCCTGGATTAGAAGTAAGACTATAATTTGTGAAATAGGATACATGCTAAAAATGTTTGTGTCTCTTAAAAAATTGGCATACTATTTGTATAACTTAATAGATTAATGCATTCTTATTAGAATTATATTGAAAAATGTCAGCAGTTTTGGTTCCTTATGAGCGAATGAAAGCATGGTCTTCTGTTCCTTAATTTATAGAAGGGCTGTCCAACTGATGGCCTGTGGGCTGCGTGTAGCCTGCAGAGGTTAAGTTGGGACCCCTGGACTCCTGCCAGGTTGCTGCTTTTCCCATCACTCTTGCTGCAAAAGCAGCTGGAGTCTGTGGGCGTTCCATCCTTCCTCTGGCTTCTGCTTCCTGCCCCACCCCAAATAGCTGAGGCTGGGGTCACACACATACATGGTGCAGTAGTGAAAGAGAACGGTGGACACACAGCATAGCGAGGGAATGGTACTTGTGCAGCCCAAGAGGGCCAGTGGTCTGCATGAAAGGCAGCCCATGTTAATGTGGCCTGCAGAGAGTGTGGTCCTTGGCCACTCACAAGTTAGACAGCCCTATTGATTGTAATAGTTAATGGAATAAATGGAAGAGGTCTTTTTTTGCCTTTTCTTAATATGTAAATATTTACAAGTTACTTCAGAAGCTATAACTGCTCCAGTATTTCTGAAGACCTCTTATTATGTGTTTGTATCCACATATATTTGTCAAGCCCACAGCCAGTTGACATAAAAGCCAATTTCTTACCCTGTTGACAGAAGGCTGGATTGTGCTTTTGAATGACAGTTTAAAAGGTGATTCAACTACCTCCATTTAAAATGATGAAATGGGAAGGTCATGGTTTTTAGTAAAACTTACCTGTACTTCTTTTAACATATATATTTTAAAATGTGTAATCTTAAAAATTCCTTGTTGAGAGCACATTTCTGCCATCTTTTTGCTTTCAGTTAATATCTGACTCTGATCTAAGTGGTAACACTTGTATGATAAGGTGCAACTTAAAGTGAGCAGATTTCAAGTCTACAGTTTGTAAATTAAAAAGATTATTCTTCATTCTGAGTTTCTTTGAAAAGTTTTTGAACTTCAAAGATTTTAATAATAAAAATCTATCAGTTATTCTTCCTACCCCTTTTATTCCTTTTTCTCTTCCTTGTCTTGGGTTTATTTTGCTGCCTTTTCTTGCTTTATTGTTTGTTCCATTCCTGTTTGGCTTTTCCTCCCACCCTTCTCAGGCCATGTTCTTTTTAAACAGTAAAAGTCTTAGTAGGCTGAAGGTAGGAGAAGAGGGAAACAAGCACTGTTAATAGTTAGATCTATTTTCTAAGTTAAGTATACCTTTGTAAAGTATAGATGTCTCCTTGAGAGAAGAATAGTGTGGAAATTTTAATGATAATGCTGATAGAGTAGAAATGATATTCAAAAGCCTTAGTGGGAACAACAGTTACTCTTGTCAGAGTAAATTACAATGAAATCAATCTAGCCTTCATTCCTATGTTAAATATAGATTCTTTTATTTCTGTCATGTACTGTTTCTTTTCATTTAACTGCCCATTATGTTTAATTTCAGGCTCTTGATGGTTTTTTTTTAGCAATCATGACAGATGGAAGTATAATATATGTGTCTGAAAGTGTAACTCCCTTACTTGAACATTTACCAGTAAGTATAAACTGATTCCAATAAGATATCGGAATTGCCACAAGTGCCATTAACCCTCCATCTTTTAAGGCACTAGGAGCACAGACGATGTAATTCTCTGATTTTTGTCCAACAGTTCTTTCCTTTGTTGTTTACGTATCCTCAGTTTTAACCACCCCTGTTTGAAAAGTGGAATATACAGTCCAGAACTTTTCTGAAGCTACAGTCATCAGCTGAGACCTCAAATAGAAATATGCTAGGTCACTGGTGCCCAACTTTCTGACCCTGCAGGCCTAATGAGCATTACAAGGATTTGGTACACTTGGGCCATGTTGTCCAGCCCATGGTGCTCCCTCTGGGTCTTGAAATTTGTCAACGGGGGAGTGGCAATTAACGCTGCCACCAGTCTTCCACTGCCAAATTTCCAGATCTGTGGGGAACCCTGCAGGTTGGATGACATGGCTTGGAGTGCTAAATCTGACACATGGGTCAGTGGTTGAGCACCAGATCTTTTGATACTTTTGAAATTACCTCTGAAACTCATCTGTGCTTATCATTATTTCTCAGTCTTGGGCCCTATGAAGAACAAATATACTGTGGCTTATACTGCTTTTCTGGCCAGACTCATTTTTTGTATTTGTATTGCATTTCATTCATTTTTTTTAATTTGTATTGTTTTACCTCACTGATATATTTAACTCTGTAGTCCGCTGTAGGCTTTGTCACTTGATTTCAAAGACTACACCCCCAAAGCAAATAGCAAGACGGAGCTCACTTAGGGCACCTATACACGTGCAGCGAGGCTGTTCCAACGTGCTGTAATTACAGCACATTGGAGCAGACTTGATTAATTGCGTCTACTGGAGCATGGTAATTATTGCGCTCCAGCAGACTCCAGCATCTCGTATATCAATGTCCCAGGGCTGAAAAATGATGGTGGGGATACTTTAACTGAAACTTATTCAACGAGTTTTGAAGTGCCCCCCGCCACCATTTTTCAGCACAGGAACACTGATACATGAGGCGCTCCAGGCACTTTAAGTAAAGCAGCTCTCAGAGCCACTCTAATTAGAGCGCCCCCCCTCCCCCAAGCACGTGTATAAACACCTCTTGTGTACAAACATTTTTAGAATGAGAACTTATCTAAAATGAAAGCATTGAAATAACTTGATTTTAAGGATAAATAGAATTAAAAAGTTGCCCTGGTTCAGAAACTTAATTTTGGAGGTCCAACTTCCCTTTTCTTTTAAATTCAATTTTTAGTTTTTAAAGTGTATTTCACACAGTTTTTCCCTTGGACATTTAGTTCATGTAATTATGCATAGAAGTAGTATATGATGATTCTTTTGTTGTTGGTAACACTTTTCATACCGACATTTTATTTGTTAAATACTTTGTACATACTTAGACACAGAAAAGGGCATACTATTGATAATATGTATTCATATAAGTGCATGTGTTTTTGTTCTTAAGTAGTGGGTGCCACCAAGAGGTGACAATGTGTACTGGTATTTTAAATCAACAGTACATAATTAGAATTTGATCCTCCAGTATTGTAAATGATTGCAGCCAGGAAAGGTGAAGCAGGTTTCATATTTTCATATGTATAATGTTTTTACAGTAATTTTTTATAATGTGACCTTTTCTTGCAAACTATTCTTCTGTCCCTCATGAGGTAGTTTTGATAATTCTGTAATGTTTTGTATATCTGTGTTCTTTCCTGAGTTGTTTAATTATTTTGCATTAAAAAGTTGTCATGTTTTGTATTATTAAAATATTTCTTATTTTTTCCCCCTTTCTCAGTCTGATCTTGTGGATCAGAGTATATTTAATTTTGTCCCAGAGGGAGAACACTCAGAAGTTTATAAAATACTGTCTAATCATCTGCCGGAAAGTGATTCATTGACCCCAGAATATTTAAAATGTAAGTTGTATTGCTGAAAACATTGCTGGATGTTAAATTTGATCCCGTTTTCTTTAGAGACACGACTTTGATTTCAATGGAAATACTTGGGTAAGGCCTCCAGAATAAATTGTGTGTCTTGAGGACAGAGACAAATTTATGTTCAGATTATTCTGTGAATTAAATCAATACTGCATTCTGAAAATCTCTCACAACCAGGTTGACATTGTATATCATAAACACTTACAATATTTTGAAAAATTATCTCTTCTCTATATAATATATATTCACTGTCCTAGATTTGGAAAGGATAAAGACCTGTTATGTTGTACTGTTTTGGACTTGTACCTCATGCACTTCCCTGAAGCAGGCTGCTGCTGAAAGCCTCTTTAAAAATGGTTCCCCTCTGTTTTGGATTCTTTGCAGAGTAAAAGTATAGAGAGCTCTGTTGAGCCCTTCCACATCCAAATCCTCTAAAATCTCCTCTCCACTGTGTTGCTTAATTCCATGGTAGAGAAAAATAGCAGCCTGTGGCCATTTTTCTCTATAGCAGCATTTACAGTAATGTCTATGAATCATGTATGCTAATTATTATTGCTTTCATTTTCATGCCAACTGGTGCGTGTATCATCTTGTATACAGCCTTTTCATTCTATTGTTTCAGCAAAAAATCAGCTAGAATTCTGTTGCCATATGCTACGAGGAACAATAGACCCAAAGGAGCAAACTACATATGAATATGTAAAGTTTATAGGAAATTTCAAGTGTTTGAACAATAGTAAGTAATCTTAAACATGTTATTGAAATATTTTTAAAGCATTTACCAAATTTTGCAAAGTAGAAACTGTTTGTGCAAGTTTGAGAATACTAAGAATACTTGGGTATTTATTTTGGAAGATTATAGATGATGCAGGATAGTGTTATTTGTATACTGTATTATTGAGAGAGAGGATAATATTTTTATATATGGGGTCTATCTAAGCAGATTGAATTTAAAGGAAAACTGCCTGGCAGCTCCATAATTTCGTCTGTCAGAGAGAACGTTCTCTGAAGTATTTTATGAACATTTTATGAACATTTTACAATCAAAGAAATTGGGGTAAAGTGAAATTTAGGCCAATACTTTCAAACTTGAATTTAAGTGTCTAAATTCATATTTAGGCATATAACCTAAGCAAGTTGACTTCCAGAAGTACTGAATACTTCATCGACTTCCAGTGAGTTGAGAATTGAAACATAGATCTCCTTACTCACAATGCCATGCTTTAGTTAAAAACTGTCCTCTGTACAGGTCAGGCCAAAGGAGTAGGTTCTTAAAAGTTTGATAACAGAAACACAGCAAAACCAAAGCCAAAAACAGTATCTGGTAAATGGGCCTGTATTTTTTTTTTTTTTTGCATGGTATCAAAAGAGTAGGAGAATTTATTCCTTAGATGCAGTTTTGTCCTGCAGAATATGAAAAGTTGAGCAGGAGAGGGGACTACCAGAACTGCTATATATTTTGTAAGTAAATGTATTCTGCATTAGAAAAATCCTGTTTTGTATAAACTTGCAAATTCTACGTGACATTTAACAAAAAATATTCAGTTAGGATTAGGATGTATTGTGTTACCTGCTGGTTTCAGAAAGGTATGGTATAGGAAGTGGAGGTTTAACCAGACATAAAGAGATGTTTATTCTGCACTAGATACCCCTGTTTTTTCCCATGTAGAAGGATCAGTGGGACCCTGAGCTGTTCCATTAATAAAATGGATAGTATCATCTCAATGTGATCAACGCCTTGATAAGAAGGCTTGCTAATGGTACAAGAGAAGGGCTGGAATGATTTTACTTCAGGACTTCACTGGGGCTTATCAACATTCAGAAATATAAAAGTATTTTGAAAGTTCTAAAATAAGCTACCCATTTAAGAAGATTACTAGTAAGAACACTGTAGCTTTCACTGGTTTCTTAAAGACATCCATTATCTACTATTTAATTTTTTTGAACTCCAGTTTTAGTTTGAGAGAAGCTTCTTGCTGGTTTCAGTAACATGCCATATAGTATTAAATTATATGGCATGAGTATGTTTTTAGCACAGCTTTATTTATAATTCAAGGTAAACCATATAGTACCTTACAATAGATACATTGAGATTTAACTGTTGTTGGGACTTCTGCTCTGTCACTTTGACTATATGCTGCCACATACTTTTGTAGCTAATGATGCTGATCTTTCCCATTCCATTTGCCTGCAGTGCCTAACTCAGCACACAATGGTTATGAAGGAACTATTCAGCGGTCCCATAGGCCTTCATATGAAGACAAAGTTTGCTTTGTAGCTACAGTAAGGTTAGCTACACCTCAGTTTATCAAGGTATGCACCAGTGGGGAAAAAAGCTGTATGAGTTTGACATTTACATGTAGTGCAGAAAACGCTTCTTGTGGACAGAATAACTCTTACAAGAGGTCAGATTATGAAATTTTCAGTAAGAGTGACTATCACTTTAAGTACTGCTAATGCATATTCACCATGAAACTTTCTACATAAAACTGAATGTTTATCTGTTACTTGTTTAACATTTGCACCAGGTTAGTTGTTAAACAACTTCATTTGGCATTTCCATCAATATTAAGAATCCTATAAAACTTAATGAATTGCAAATTAGCATTTTCAAATTAAAATTAATAAATTTGTGATTGATACTGTGTGTGCCCACATACACATAACAGTATTATGTGTTATGTATATATGATAATTCAAAAATAGGAGTGGAAGGGGCTTCAAATTAATCTAGTCCCAATCCCTTGATCAGGACAGAAATACCTTGTCTAAATCATTCCATACACATGTTTGTCTAACCCGGGGTGGGCAAAATGGTGGAACCAGCCAGTGGCTAGACTCCATTTCCCAGCAGCCCCTGCCCACGTTGCTGTGGCCAGTTTCCATGAAGAGCCCAACAACAGAACTGTGACAGCACAGGGCCAGGGTTTTCATGGAGACCTGCTCCAGCAGCGCTGGCAGGGCACGTGGCTGGGTGGAGTGTGCTCTGGGGTCAGGGCTGGGATCTTGCAGTGATGACAGCATGGTCCGGAGCCAGGGCAGAGCCACAATCCTCTGCCTGTACAACCCTGCCCGAGGTGTCTGGGTAACGGATCTCTCTGCTGCTCCAGCTGTGGAGCACACTGTCACGGTCACAATATTGCAGCACCCCCACCCAGCCACACACCCTGCCAGCACTGTTGGGGCCGGTCTGTGTGGAAACCCTTGCCCTGTGCTGTCAAGGCCCTGTGGCTGCTGGAGTCTCTATGGAAACCAGCTGCAGTGACGGGGGTAGGGGCTGCTGGGAAATGGAGTCCACCCCAGGTCTGATCTGGCCCATAGGCCAGACTTGGCCCACCCTGGTCTAGCCTGTAGTTAAAAACTTCCAATGATGGAGTTTCCACAACCTCTAGGTAATCTGTTCCAATACTTAACTACTTTCATAGTCAGAAAGATCTTCCTAATACCAAACCTAAATCTCCCTTCTTGCAGACTGTTATAGCTTTTCCTGTCCCCTGTAGCCACTGAGAACAGTCTGTTGTTATCCTCTCTCACCTCTCAGGTACTTAAACAGTTATCAAACCCCCCCGCTCAGCCTTCTCTATTCCACAGTCTAAATAATTTCAGTTTTTGAACCTTTCCTCGTAAGTTATGTTTCCCAGATCTCTAATAACTGTTATCACCATCTACTGGACTCTTTCTAATTTTTGTTCATGTCTTCCTTGAAGTGAAGTGCCCAAACCTAGACACAGCACTCCAGGTAATGCTAAATAAAGTGGAAAAATCTCTTCCCTTGACTATCAGGGAACAGTCCTATTAATACAGCAAAATATGCTATTGTCTATTTTTTTCAGCAAGATCATAGTATTAGCTCATATTCAGCCTATAGTCCTCTATAACCTCCAGGTTCTTTTCATGTAGTATTGTAACTGTTACATGTGTATAAGCCTGTTTTCATACTATTGAGCTATAAATGGGCCAAACTTTACTTTTGGATGGAGCAAATTCAGTAAAACCTCTTTCGAAACTGCTCCAAGTGTACATTTTGTTTATACCCTCAGTTCTCTCCTCCAATCCACAAATGGAGATACTGAGCTCTACTGGACCCATGGCAGCACCAAGGGAGCCCAGCTTGATCTCTCTTCCCATTTAGGCATTGAGCCATTGATTGTAGCATCTCACAGGCTGGATAAGTTTTGATGATAGGGATGATGGAGTAGCATTCCTACATTAGAGTAGGGTCGGATCAGGTGAGACTCAAATCCCTTTCAATCCTATGGGTGTCTGTAGATGTGCAGGGCCGCTGCTCCAACGTGCTGTAATGACAGTGGGGGCGCTGCTCTGATGCTCTGTAACTACAGCGCATCAGAGCAGACTTGATTACTCTGCGTCTCATGTGAGAATCCGCTCTCTTGCATTGAACGAGCTTTAGTTAAAGTGCTCCCGATGCCATTTTAAAGCGTAGGATGCTGAATACATGAGATGCTGCAGGCACTTTAATTAGAGTGGCTCTTGCAGCCGCTGTAATTATAATATCGCCTATGATTCTATGCATGACTAGTGGAAACATGCTGACCCTCTCGACGTAAGTGATGGAGCCACCCAACATTCCTGAGATCCTTTGTACTACACATTCTATGAATTGGAGCTCCCCAAGTTGCTTCAGACTACCCCTTGGGGCTCTTCCTATTTCATCCTGTCTGTATGGGAGCAGTTTACCTCGCTTCCTAACTCCCTGGAACTTACTTGCTAAAGACCAGTGCATTCTACGCCTTCAGTTTCATCCCCGTGCTACCACAGTCTACCTTACCCACCTTTATTCAGGGACTTATCTTATTAGACTACATTGTTCCAAGAATTGCAATCTGTGTTTTATCTTAATGCTGTGGAGAAAGTTCCCCTACAGCATAGAGAAAGGAGTGACTTCTGTTACTTCCTTATGCCCAAAAGAAGTGAGGATCTGAGGCCTATCCTTGATTTTAAGGAAACTGAATGCTCTTAAGAAAAGTTATTTATAGTTTTCCTAGTTTCTTTTATTTTTTCCTTCAGTCACAGAGACTATAAGCTGCTTTCTCTAAACAAGATGTCCATTTCCACATAGCTGCCTTCTAAACTATGGAAAGTATCAATTTTGTAGTTCAACCCTCATTGCTGTTATCCTGTACTATGTCTCAGAGTCTGTCAGCCCAAATGATCTTAACAAAATGTATGGTATCAGTGCAGCTCACCTCAGAAGAAACAGTCCAGGTATTTCTTTACCTTAAAAACTGACTGATTCAAAGATGGTCCCAACAGCAGCCAGGAAGCTGCACTCAGATCAAGTTCAGCAGAGCAGTTATTTGTAGGGGTACACCAATAAAGATTTTCGTGGCTGATACCGGTAGTCGATGGTTAACATTAATTGCTGATGCCGATGCATTAACCAATATTTAGTAACTACTGACATAAACCTTTTTTCTGTTTGTGTTTCTGTTTGTGTTTCTGTGTGTGTTAGAAATGCAAAACACACACTTCCTGCCTGCTTCATCCCTTGATGAGGAAGGTGGTGACCTGCTTATTCCCACACATATCTCCCCCTCACATGTGGCTCCTACCTGCAGCTGCATTCAGAGCCCCAGCGTATGCAGTGGGCAGTGTTTGGAGTCCTAGAGCACGCTGCTGCCTCAGTGTTGGTGAGCCCCGTGCAGCTGAGGTCCTGTGGCCTCTAGGGAGAAGCTGCTTTTGCAAAGGCACCTGATGGAGCAGATTGTCTCTCGTGTGGTGCCTTACCCTGCCTGCATGCAGCCCAATGTCTCCATGCCAGTCCTGTTACTCAGCAATCCCATGTGCGCAGCAGGGGCCTATGGCAGTGGCAGCAGGAGCCAGTAACAGTCCTTTGTTGCTGAGCACAGTGTCCTGCGACCACTCCCTGGCACCCCTTCCCCCTCCTGCTGCTCGGCAGACCTGTAGTCTGCTGTGGGCTTGGGCTGGCAGTGGGATGCAGGAACTGGGCTGCACTCACCAGGGTGCTCCAGGCACGCTGCCATAATTATCAGATACAACAATGAAAAAAAGCCAATAGCCTATAATGTCATTTCTCCTTTTATTGGTGCCAGTCCGAGAGCCAACTGATATATTGGCACACCCCAATTATTTGTTCAAGTATAGCAACTGATTACTTACGCCAAGAGAGAATTCAGTCTATTCTAGATGCTTGTAACTACTGCTAGTCTTACCCAAGAATGAGATGTTGCCTAGACTGCAGGGACATCTGACATACTACAAATACGTGACTCAGGATGCTAGATTACACACAGTGCTTGTAGGAGGACTGAGATACAAATGTTAAGCACAACTGACATCAGGAAGTCATGCTGATTCACATACATATTCAATCTCTTGTTCTTAGGCTTATGGAAAAATTCAGTGAATGATTACGAGGTCTTTACTCGCTTTGTTTCCAACAAATCTGGTAATAGATGCATTTATGTTAGAGTTTAGAGCCAAACTGGGAGGAAGGCAGATGTAATCAGGTGTGGTAGGTATTCCGTCCCTAAAGAAAACTCCTGATGATTTGGGATTTCAAAATATGGCCATTGTATCAGTATGAATTTGTTACATCTCGGTTGGCAGCGTGGGATTGAAAAGAAATAGTCTAGTTGTGGAACTTCTAAGAACCAGAAAAGTGTCTCTTTCAAAAGGTCCCACATTCTAGTAGCTTTCAATGTTCTTACAGACTTCATCAACATGGAGAACTTTAAGAGGTTTCTGAAAAATAAGTGAGATTCATTTTCAACAAATGTGAGTTCTCTGCCATTGATCTTTTTGCAACAAAAACAAGTTTTCTTCAAAGGATGGTCAAAGCTTGGGCCTGCCTTCCGATACCATGAGATTTATGCTGTGCTATGTATTCCCACCACTTGTGCTGATTACAAAGTATATCTTATGTCTAAAATGGGACTGTATCCACCCACCCAGAATCATCCTGGTCACCCCAGTCTGGCCCAAACAGCAATGCCACTCTGCCTTTCAGATGAAGATCATTCAGCTGTCTGACATAGTTGCTTATTTGGGATGTAGCTTCTACAAGATTATGAGCAGATCCTACACTCTAACCTCAGAGCCTTTGTTTTCTCAGTTTTGATCTTGAGCAGCTTTTGATCTTGGAGAGGGTTGCTCTTGGAAAACAAAATGTCTTAGAATGCCAAAAAATAGGAAAAACTGTTCCAGACTGTGCTTTATGGCCAAATAAAAATTATTTAACCTTTGAATTTCTTATTGATTTTGTTCCTTCTCTTGAGGATTCATTTTAAGCTCCACAGGTCTTTAGCTCCACGAGGTTGCTTTTGGCAGTCATTTCAGCAATCCATACTCTCCAGTCCAGGAACATTCAATTTTCTTGCAATCTGTGGTTTTTAGAGGTCTTATCAGAATATTCTGTTTCATGTAAGGATCCAGTCCCTCTATGAGACTTAAATCTCTTACTTGTGATCCTTTAAAACTTACGGATAGCTGTATTATTTTTCTTGGCTGCCAAACCATCACTGCAAAGGTAGCCTACTGATTGCTGGAAGTTCAGCAACAGACAAGAAAATTTTAATCTTTTGTTTTAGCTTCAGCATCTATGGAACTCTTCAAAACCTGAGACCTTCACACTACATTGTCTCCAAAGTGGTTTTGAACTTCCACCTCATTCAGACAATTCACTTAATCTCTTTCTTTTTCTTTACACGTTGCATATCTGGAGGTGAGGAGATGCTATGTATATCAGATGTATGCAGAACCCCCCTTTTTTTTACATTCACAAAATAAAGGACTTTAGAGAAAATTGGTGCTGCAGTTCATCTTCAAATAGATTTTGTTGCTCTGTCAGCAGGAATACTGCTTGCAAATCACATACAAGTGGAATCTAGATGCACACAAGCATTTGGACAAAGAAAGAAGTTCCTTATTCCTATGATAACTGTTCCTCAAGAGATTTTTGTGTACTTTCTTTGATTTGTTCTCCTTTTCTGTCCTTGGGAATCCAGCACCATAACATTTCCAGTGCAATAGAATTGGGTCGGATTGGGTGATTTATGTCCTAACAAGAGGCATGAGGTCAGGCAAAGCACCTTGAGCATCCTGGAGATATTACTACCAACCACCTTGGATTTGGGTGCCCTGGTACATGCATACTTACAAGCAGATTGTACGTGTGCACAAAACATCTTGAAAAACAAGTTAAAATAGAAGTAAATAACAATTTCTTTGTCGTGAAGTTTGTTGCAGAAAACATAGCATCAGCTGTGTATAGTGCATCTCTTTGCCACTGAATCAGATGACATTTATTATGCTATATAATATACTGTGTTTACTCAAATGTAATATGAGTCTGTCCTCCCCCCAACCCCATTCCCCCAAATCAACACGGAGGAAAAAAGCCCCATGTCTTATAGCAGAAAACCCCTCCCCCCTATTAAATACATTGTCTATCATTAAACTTCTGCTAGGTTTTATTTCAGTCATGGAAATAAAATGGGAAGTTGATTGAATGTAGACCATGCTGAGCGTGCCCATAAAACACTTGGCCTACACTGGACAAGTACTCCAATAGAAACCCCTTCTTTTTTCTTTTTTTGGTTATCTTTAAAAAAAACAAAACAACAAACAGGTAGTTGCTTCCCCAGGAGGAAACTGGCACTAGGCCTGGAGGTACTGCAGTACCAGGAGACCAGAACAAGCCCTGACATCCTCCCCTTGGTGCCAAAAATGCTGGATCTTAGCCAAAAGGCCAGGGTGCTGATGGAAACTGTGTGTGCATGTTTGCATGGCCCTTAAAAAAAACAAAACAAAAAAAACCCAAGTGGGTGGAATTGGACCAGGCTGTCCTGTACCTCATCTGCATATCAAAATTTGAAAGGTCCCAGGACTTGTAACAAGAACACTTAGTTCCAGTCAAAGTGGGGAGCTAATTAGCACATGGCTCCATTTTGAGGGGGGGTCCTGTTGTAAGGCCATGTCCCCAGATAACTTGCTTTAATTCAATTGTTCTTTCAAACCCTGAACTTCACTTCCAGCCTGTTATGAGCAAGAATAGATTCTGGTTTTGTGTACATCTTAATGAATAAAAACAATTTTGCTGCCTGAAAATAAGAGGCACTATTTTACATTAATTTGTCTGCTCTATACTAATCTTAATTTTGAAAGAGATTTGACATTAAAAGAGCAGTTTTAAGAAAGAGACATCACATCTTTTTCTTTTCTTTTCTTTTTTTTTTAAGGAAATGTGTACTGTTGAAGAACCCAATGAAGAGTTCACATCCAGACACAGCTTAGAATGGAAGTTTCTGTTCTTGGATCACAGGTGCTATCCCTTGTGATGAATATTACATACTAACAGTCTGATTTTAATTTTTAGAGTTCACTGATTAGCATTAACTATTTAGAGCCAGGATTTAATTTTTATGAGCATTTTTTTTTTTAAGAGAACACAAACTAGATTGCACTTGGACTGAATTTTGTGTGAAAATAAAATAATAATTTCTGTATTAACTAGGGCGCCTCCAATAATAGGCTATTTACCATTTGAAGTTCTGGGGACATCAGGCTATGATTACTATCATGTGGATGACCTAGAAAATCTGGCAAAATGTCATGAACACCGTAAGTGAATGTCAAAACACTGCTACAAAAAATGTAAACATTTATGAGTTATGTGGAAGCCCTGTTTAATCATTGAGTTGAGTGGAGAGCACCAGGTATTGTCAGAAATCCTTTATCATTCTGTCTCATGGTAAAATCAGCTGTAGCAGTAAAAATTTGTATTACAAACTTGCTTAGATTTCATTCCTGTACATTGCTAATTTTAAAATGGTAATGGACAATGCTTTTTTTTGTTTTTAAAATTATGTAACTTAAATTTAAAAGTGCAACCGTGGTGTCAAGATTCCTAGTCAAAGTATTCAAATAAATTATGAAAATTTTCCTTCTACTTTGAGAATGTAATTTTTAACATTTTTTTCAGTTTTCCTCTCATCTGACCCTCCTTTCCCATTGTTAGCTTTCTTTATTTTTTTCTTTCCCACTTTTTTCAGTATCTATTCCTTCTCAACATCCCTCATCTCCTTACGTTCATTGTAAAAACCCTTTTATCTACAGAATGAGTCCAACATGATTCCTAGAACCCAGAGAAAATGAGGAATGAATGAAATCTGAGTACAAGTCTGATAAGAGTACTAACAAAATTGTTTCTTGGCAGATGTCAGGATTTTCCTGTGTATAATATTAAATAAAAATGTAATAAGTGTTCAGAAAATTTGATGATGGAAATTCCTACATTTTAGCTAGAGTGTACCTTGTAAACTTAGACTTTTAAAAAATTACATTAAAATTACTTGGAGAATTCCTCTCTTACTGTTACAGATTCCCCATTAAACTTGGTGCTGTTTGCAATGCTTATTAAAAAGAACTACTCTTTTTTCAGCTTGTTTTGAGTTATTATAATACTATTAGCCAGATATGACTGCTGTGTAATATAAATCTTTGAGTTATTAGATCACAATTCTCATGGTATGTAAAGTAAAGATGTCTTATTTTATATCTTTCAGTAATGCAATATGGGAAAGGAAAGTCGTGTTATTACAGGTTCCTGACAAAGGGGCAACAGTGGATTTGGCTACAAACCCATTACTATATTACTTATCATCAGTGGAATTCCAGGCCAGAGTTTATTGTCTGTACGCACACTGTAGTAAGGTAATGTTTTAACTGCTAAGTAGTTCTTCTAAATAAATGGTAATTGTATTTCTGACATTTTTTAGAAATTAAGAGAACAAGATGGCATGAAACTTCCTGACCTGCATTTTGTTATGGGAGAAAAGCAACATGAACTTTTAGAGGAAATAATGTAAAAATTGTGTTTGCCTTTCTATAGCTATGCAGAAGTTCGAGCAGAAAGAAGGCGAGAACTTGGTATTGAAGAGTCTCTTCCAGAGATAACAGCAGATAAAGTGAGCTTCCCATCATCTTTTATATGCTCTCTCTCTCTCTCACCTCAGGTTTCTTTTTCTTTTTACTGTATATAAATATGCAGTGCATGGGGCCTGGTTCCCAGGCCAAATTTCTACACCCCTGTGTGCCAGATCCAGGCTGCAGAGCTGTTGATTGAACATCACTGACCTAAAGACAATACTGCTTCTGCCATAAAACTCACCCAACATGATTTTTTTTCTTCATCCAAAAGACATAGTGTAGTCGGGTAGGAATAATTTTGTTAAAGGAGAAGGAAGTCAGTGTTGTAACACACTGACTGCTGGCATAGTACCTAGATCTTACAAGATTTGTCTTGTATGTTTTAGGGGTTTTATGGCTTTGCCTGAGATTTGCTTCACCTGGAGACAGACCCCCCAAAATGGAAATTATATAAACTTCCAGAGAATGAAAAGGATATTTCCTCTTCTGCAGGTTTACCTGTGAAAACTGTTGAATTTCTCCCAGATTTTCTTAAAATTTGGTAATAAGTGTTTGCTAGTTGTAATAGCTGTGTGCTGAACCACCCAATAAAACCATTGTTATTTGTACTTCTTCAGAGTCAGGACTCTGGGTCTGACAATCATATAAATACAGTAAGTCTCAAAGAAGCTTTGGAAAGATTTGATCGCAGCCCCACACCTTCTGCTTCCTCCAGGAGTTCAAGGAAATCTTCTCATACTGCAGTCTCAGATCATTCATGTAAGCATTTAACACTGAAAACAGCACTGTCTTTTTACTTCTCTACTCTTTGGGTTTTACTATTTTTATTGAATCCATATGTTGTATAGTTTCAAGCAGTTTGAATTTTGAAATTTCTCTTTTAGTAGCTCATCTGTTATTACTATGGTAGCTTGATGGCACTTCTGTACTACAAGATTGACAGAAAATTATATTTTTATTAGAGGTGTACCAATATATTGGTGCCATATAAAATTGGCACTGATAAAAGGAAAATTAATATTATCAGCTTTTTGTGGCCAGTGTAGCCAATAATGCACCGATAAATATAATATATCTTCCGGCCGAGGCCCCCAGACGCTGTGCACATGCACACAGCCGCACACATGCAGTGGCTAGGAATCCAGCTGGGTAGTGTAGAGAGCAGTAGGGGTGTGCAAAAAGGGCCGTATTCGATGTGGATCCCTATTCAGCCCGAATCGGGGACAGTGATTTGATTCGGATCACTGTCTCAGTTCAATTCGGCCGAATCCAGATCTGAAGATTTGATGCGGATTCAGAGAATCAGCGATTTGGCCAGAGAGACAGCTTTAAATGTTTCTTCTACGTACCTTGAGGTACCAGCCGTGGCTCGTGAAAGCTGCAGTGCTGGGGCAGATGGAAAGTCCCACAGGAGCACGGGGGTGGCC
>NW_017729033.1:72485159-72489464 GCF_001723915.1 Gavialis gangeticus | reverse complement strand
TGCAGTGCTGGGGCAGATGGAAAGTCCCACAGGAGCACGGGGGCGGCCCCTGCTTACTTGGCAATGGCCTCCCCCCGCTCCCCCCCTCCATGCCCTCCTGGCTCAACAATTGGCTGCAGGAGGACCCCGGGTGCCCCCCGACCCAGGAGGCACCAGTGCGGGGGGTGGGGAAGGTTCCCCCGCGCACTCCTCGGCAGACCTGGAAGTGGACTGGAAGTGCTTCTGGTCTGCTTCCGGGTCCGCTGCCGGGCACACTGTGGACCCCTCCCATGCTCCCGTGGGATGCTCCATCCACCCTAGCATCTCAGCATTCATGAGCCGCCTGGTACCTTAAGGCATGTAGAAAAAACATTTAAAGCTGTGTCTATGTCTGAATCATTGAATCTCTCTGAATTGATTTGGAGGATTCCAATCTGACTCGGGGAGATTAAAGGGTCTGCTGATTCGATTCAAATTCAGAAATTCATCTGCTGAATTTGGCTGAATCTCTGCCAAGTCGAATTAGCAACCAAAACTTTGTACAGGCCTAGAGAGCAGTGCCCTGCAGCTAAGTCTGTGGAAGGGAAGAAGCATGAGGGAGGGCAGATCGAGGTCTCCATGGTGAGGGAGGGGCTGAGGCTGGGTGGTGAATGGGACCCTGGCAGAGTAGGACAGAGCTATGGATGGCTCATCCAGGGGATCAGTGTTCTGGTGCTTAAAAATGGCAGCAGAGATGCTTGAACTAAAGCTCATTTGATGAGCTTTAGTTCAAATGTCCTGCTGCCATTTTTAAGTCCCAAACACTGTTCTCCTGAACAAACCTCCCACAGCTCCATTCCGCACCTGCCTCTGCCCTGCCCCACTCCTTCCCTCACTGTGGTGGCCTCGATCTCCCCCCCTCCATTCCGCTTCCCCTCCACAGACTTACATGCAGGGCGCTGCTCTCCACACTGCCCAGCTGTATTCCTGTAAATCAGCTACTGGATCGGTATCAGCCGATATGCTGATCAGCTATCTGTATTGGCCAAGATAATCTTTATCATTACACTCTTAATTTTTATATTTTGTACAAATAAGATGCCTTTAGAATGTCTGATATCAAAATAAAATCTTGTTTCATACTATCAGGTTATACAATTATTTGAAATATATTTTTAAAACTGAGCCCCTTGATCTCTTGATTTGAAACTGAATTCCTTATTTGAGAATAGAGTTGCAGGTTCAGGATGATCAACAGTGTCTCTTTGCCTTTACATTGATCATCTCAGCGACACCAACAAAGATGACAATGGACACTAGCACACCTCCAAGACAAAATTTATCTGGCCATGAAAAGACTACACAAAGAAGATCATCACTTAGTAGCCAGGTAACTCTTTCGAGAAGCATCTCTACATTAAAATCTATTGTTTTCATTTGTTGAAGACCCTAGGTTTTGCATTAATTTTTTCTAGAGTTTGAATAGTAAGTACATGCATTTTCAGTAAGGGTATCAAAACAATTTGTGTTTACATTAAAACATAAGGGGACTTCACACAGGTGGGCATATGCCTAAAATGTTTTCAGGATTGAGGTCTTAATTCTGTTTTTACTCTCCTGTAACTTTTCACGCAGTAGGTGTATTAAAGCTTTTTAAAAGTTATATAGTTCCTGCTTCCCTGATAATAACAGAAAATGAAAACGAGCCATTTGTCATTGGCTATTTGTACCCCAATTCAGTTGCATAAGGTGGTTGTGTTTCCAGGGAACTTTTAGTATTTAAGATTTCAATTTATTTTTACAGTAATCATTATCAATTAAATATTGAAAACAAATAAGTGTCCTTGCCAGTCTTGCAAATAACATTTCTACAGCACTGCAGTTCTAAAAGTCCTTCTCCCCCCTTATTTATGTTTGTTTTCTTTTGACATAGTTCTCAACAAGGAAATTCATGTAATCAATTGAACATTCATATTCATACTGCTGCATATTTCCGAACATTGCAGGGAACATTTATTTCTTAAATTATTTCCTCCTAAAATATTAAAGCATATAAATGTCCTATAGGGGTGTAGGTTGTAGCCATGTTGGTCTAAGGACATAGGCAAACAAGGTTCTTTGAGTCAATCTGATATATTTTACTAGACCAACTTAAATAGTTGGAAAAAAAATTTCTTAGCAAGCTTTTGGGTTTTTTTTAAAAACTCTTCATCAGGCTGAGGAAGCCTCTGCAGTTGGTTTGTGCTCTTCAGATTCACCCAGAGAACCTTGTCTGCCTATAAACATCCTAAACCTTTTTTAAAAGAAAATTTACACTTTTTGCCTTCTTGAAATTGATGGTTTCCCTGAGATTATTTCCTCAAAGTGTGGCATGCACTGTACTGATTATTGTGATATACATTTAAATTGCAGTCTTTAAGCTCTCAATCCGCTGGACAACCATTAGTACAGCCAATGATGTCTCAGTCTTCATCTTTACAGATCCAGCCAGGCATGTCCCAGGTATGGATTTTTATTCATATACTGACCAGCTTTTTCAGCAACAAATCAAATTTAGCTTCAGAGGATTAAAGGTCTTTCTTACTAAATTAGCTCTGATGGAAGTGTATTTTATTCCAAGCACCTTCATTTCCATTCTGTTACTTTCCTCTGTATAAGAATGATTAAATTTACCTGAAAAGAACAGATGTTCCATTGATTTTTTTTTTTTTTATGGGTACAAATAATTGTTTTTGCAGTTTGTCATTTTGACATAAAAGTACTTGGTTTTCTAAAAGATCCCTATGTCCAAATGAAAAATTACTAGTGCAAAAAAGCAGTTTTAAAAAATCTTTCCCTTAATATACCAGAGTTTAATACTCAATTAATCCTCTTTCAGATTTGTGAGGGGGATGAGAGACTTGCAATGAAGTGGTATGATGATAGGGATCTATTCAGTAAGAAACAACTAATGTAAGGATCTTGGGCATCAGATTATGAAAACAGATTATTATAGATATCACACAGGTTTGAAAGGTATGTGCTGGTTAAATGTGATAGAAACGAAAGTGAAAGTGATGTGTTTGTTTTATATGTTGATGATTCCATAGCCTGTGGAAAAATAAGAAAGCATAATATGAATACAATCATCTGAGTTCAAATTACTTTAGGGAAGGATAGGAGGCTTATCTGAGATTGAGTCTGAATGTAGATACAGGTCCCTAATGTTAGCGTGACACTTCATGTGAGTATTTGTGGGAGACTTCAACTTCCCAGATACAGATTTGATGACAGATGCTCCTAGTAGTAATGATAGGATACAGTGGGGCTGAGGCTGGGGCTGGTGCTGGTCTGTTGTTTAAAAAATAAGAACTTGTGCTATTTTAGACCAGGTTTTGGTAAATAGCAAGAATGTTAACAAAGAGGTGGTCATAAAAAAAAGTGATCACAAAGTTAGCTCAGTTTAAATTAAGGGTCTACAGGTCTTGAACTAAGGGTTTTGATTTCAAAAGGGCACACTTAGAATTTTAGGGAACCAGGTAATGAAGCAAATAGGACTGAGAAGTGAGAGATTTAAATGTAAAAAGGGCTTGGAAGTTCTTTAACTCAAAAATGTAAAAACTGTCTGTATCTTAACTCAGGAAAGTGGGGGAAGTACTTGATGAAAGGGTCTCCAAACCAAACTGGATGAATTATCCCAAGAGGATGTTAGGATAAGCAGAGAGCCCAAAAGGAGGATGGAGAAGGGTTTGAATCAGAAAAGAATCCTGTATTTAACACATGAGAAAATGTAGGGATAATATGAAAATAGTTATGAAGGCACAGTGAGTTAGGCCTGGCACCATAAATTTAAATAGCAAATGGCTCTTCAACCATACAATTTAAAGGGAGAACCAGGAAAGAGCAAGTGTGGTCATTATGCAATGGTAGATTAAAGATAATATAGGTATTAATATAGAATGTAAATTAATGTTTTGCCTCACTTTTCAGTAAGGAAATGATGTGAAATGGGAGAAGGCAGATCAATAATGTGAAGCAGGGCATGGAAATGGAAAATTTCACATCCAGGGTGGAAACAAGACTCCAAATGTTCTCAAGACAAGGAAATTGAATGATGATTGATTGACTGCTTGCCCACCCTATAGGCATTGTTGGGACAGAAACCTTGCTTATCTGTAGAGATCCTGGTTTTCTCTGATTAAAAAAAAAATCCCCAATTTTTGGATTAAAAAAGTAACCCAAAATCCACCTTTTCCTGTGATTAAAATGAAATGTCACTAATACATAGATACATATATAGTGGTGTTTCATTTTAATCATGGAAAAATATGATTTTCGGGTTACTTTTTTAAATCTGAAAATTGGGAT
>NW_017729033.1:72475371-72480159 GCF_001723915.1 Gavialis gangeticus | reverse complement strand
ACAGAAACCTTGCTTATCTCCAGAGATCCTGGTTTTCTCTGATTAAAAAAAAAATCCCCAATTTTTGGATTAAAAAAGTAACCCAAAATCCACCTTTTCCTGTGATTAAAATGAAATGTCACTAATACATAGATACATATATAGTGGTGTTTCATTTTAATCATGGAAAAATATGATTTTCGGGTTACTTTTTTAAATCTGAAAATTGGGATTTATTATCAGAGAAAACCAGGATCTCTGCTTATCTGAAAGACTGCATGGTAATGCTAAAAGTCAGCTGATGCTATCTATCTTGAAGGATGTACAATTGCGTGTTTTTTCTCATTCAGGATGCATATGATGCCTAACTAATAATTCAGGCTTCCTTTTGTGAGGATGGGGTTATTTGAGCACAAGCCAGCTTCTTTTGCTTTTGAGTTTTCCTTAGCAGGCAGTCAATCTAATATTAAATCTACAAAGTGCTTATATTTACACATTGTTCCTTGAGCCTGCAATAGATGATGTGCCTGTAGCATGATACTAGGTGAGGCTTGGCTTTTGCTGCTGTTATGGAGGGGTTGGTTTTATCTTTTTGCAGATAAAATTGAGTGTTTTCTGATTTAAGTTTTTGAAACCTATGCCTTGCACTGCAGCCTATGTTTCAGTTTTCAGCTCAGTTAGGAGCTATGCAGCACCTGAAGGACCAATTGGAGCAAAGAACGCGAATGATAGAGGCAAATATTCATCGACAGCAAGAAGAGTTGCGGAAGATTCAAGAACAGCTTCAACTGGTCCATGGTCAAGGACTTCAGGTGGGTTACGGTTTAGTTAAACATAGACCCTGAGTGAAACTCAGGCAGTTCTTAAGCATCTATGTTACAGAGTTATATCCTCAAAATCCTTATTCAGTTACTGTCTAAACTTGGAGATGCCCAACTTGGTAGGCAGTGAAACTTTTAACATTAAATTTCCCCATGGGAGGCTCTTCCTGTAGCACTTAGGTCTGGAAAAAGCTAAAATACTAAAGCCCTGGAAATGGGTAGGACTTACTAGGCACTCATGTCCTTGGCATTTACTTCTGGCTTCTCTCCAGTTAGGGATGTTGCCTCTTGTGAATACCATTTTGGGAGGCCTAACTTTTTCCATGTATGAGTTTAGGAAACAACATGTCTAAAGCTATGTCTATGCCTTGGGGGATGCTGCTGTTTTAACTAAGGGCATTTTTACATGTGCTCTAGGTTTTGGGGAGGGAGGAACACTCTAATTAACATACCTGGAGGGTCTCATGCATCAGTGTTTCCATGCTTCAAAATAAGCAGCAGAAGCACTTTATCTAAGGCTCATCAAACGAGCTTTAGTTAAAGCACCCCTGCTGCCATTTTGAAGCATGGGGATGCTGATACACAAGACGTGGAGGCTGGCTTGAGCGTAGTAATTGCCATGCTCCATCAGACTTGATTAATTGAATCTGCTCCAATGCACTGTAATTATAGCGCATTGGAGCAGCCTCCAGGCTCTTGTACAGGCAGCCCAAGACAGCTGGAGCCCCGGGCATAGAAGCAAGCAGAGTTATTCTCATATGAGGATTTTGCTAGGAAAGCTTATATCAGCTACAGGGTACTACCTTTTCATACCATTAGCCAGCAGTCCTGCAGGCAGAGCTTTGTAATGTAGTTAAGTTCTGTGGACTCTACTGCAGAGGCCAAGCACCTAAAAGCTAAGCACTTTGACATTGAGTGCCGTATCATTTGAGATCCCTTTGTGGATGTAGGCCTATTCTTTTACCTAGTGGGTGCATCTACATGAGATGCTTTACTACACAGCAGACTCATATTCTGCGCAGTAAAGCATTGCCATCTATACGTGCATGGCAGTTAGGGCACAGTAGACTAATGTACTGTGCTGCTGGATAGTTGCATTAGATACATGTGGTATCTGACAGTGCAGTAAATTACTGTACTTAAATGCACATGTAGACAGTGACATTAGGATTTGTTTACTCTGGCTCAGATTGAGCTGAAGTATATTCAGTCACATTAATTGTGTATGTAGACACTGGGGGTGCACCAATACATTGGTCTGATATCAGATTGGTACCGATATAAAGAAAATTGTCTATGTCGGATATCAGCCTCACGGGGCTGATAATTTGGCCAATAAATGTCCGTGCTGCACACAGCCTCAGCACAGCACTCAAGCAGCAAGGAGCACAGCCCGGCAATGTGGAGAGCTGCCTCCAGCTGGTAAGTCGGAAGGGGAAGGGGCATGGGGGGTGCAAATCAGTGCCCCCCCCCCATGGTGAGGGAGGGGATAGGCACTGCCCAGACGGGGGAGGGGGCCCGCGGGATGGAGTCATGACTTGGGTGGGGGCAGCTCCCACTGCTGCTTGGGTGCAGTCAGCCCCCGCGATGCAGGGCTGACTCCAGGCCCCACCTCCACGCAAGCACTGGAAAAAGCTGTGGCTGCACTGGGTGGTGGTGGGCCTGGGAGCAGAGCTGTGGCAAAATTTTGGGTGGCTGCATCATCCTCCCAGCACCAAAGGAGCCTGCTCCAAGTCCATCCCTTGGGGAGAAGAGCCCTGCACAGTGCCAGCTCCAGCTCCAGCTCCACCACGCAGCTGCAGCCTGCCCCACACTGCGCAGATCCAGGGGTGCATACCCCCTGCCCTCCCAGGGTGCAAGCAGCAGTGGGAGCTGCCCCCACTCCATGAGCCGTGCCTTGGTCCCATGCCCCTCCCCCCATCCTGGCTGGGCAGTGCCTGCCTCTGCACCCTCCCTCACCATGTGGGAGGAGGGGCTATAATATGCCCCGCCATGACCCTTCCACCCCACTGGACTTACCAGCTGGAGACAGCTGTATTGGATATTGGATTGGTATCAGCCAGTATGCCTCCTTAAGTATTCGCTATCAGTATCGACCCCCAAAATCTCTATCAATGCACCCCAGTAGACACTCCCAATGATGCCAAAATATAAGTGAATTCTATCAGTTTCATCAAAACTGGGTAGTATCTGGAAAACCCTTCTTTATAGATTTTTTGCCCAATTTTGCCAATTTATAGGGAATCAGTTGTCCTTTCTATGTACAGAACTGGTAGAGCCAAATACTATAGTTTTATTTCCATTGTTTGTCTTTATTTCACTAAACTACTAGAGATACTAGGAACAGAAGAGTCAGCAATAGTTCAATGTCTACTTGGGAGGAGGTATTAAGTGGGACTCCATAGGAGTCTGTTCTGGGTCCAGTTTTGGTTAATATCTTCATTAACGATTAGATGATGGGACTGAGTGCACACTTAGCAAATTTGTGGACATCATCAAGTTGGGTGGAGTGGCAGACACTCTGGAGAGCAGGGCTAGGATGCAGAATGACTTGAATAGACTGGAAAAAAGGTCTGCAATCAGTGAGATTAAATTCAAAAGGACAAGTACAAAGTCTTGCACTTGGGACAGAATAATTGCATGCACAAGTACAAACTGGAGTATGACTGGCTAGGGTGCAGTATTGCAAAAAAGGACCTGGGTTTATAGTAGACCAGGGGTTCCCAGACTGTGGTACACATACCTGTAGGGATACACAAGTCATCTTTGGGTGGTATGCGAGAGAAATTGTGTAATGGAAGATTTAATTTTCATTATAATAATAATTGCCATCTAAGGGGTTAAAATATAAAACATAGGCTGGTAGGCGTACGCAGGCAGCTGGTAAATCTGGAAGAGGGTATGCAATGAGAAAAAGTTTGGAAACCTCTGTAGTATACCGTAAGCTGAATATGAGCTGACAATCAGCGTGCTGCTTTTGCAAAAAAAAAAAGCCAATAACATACTGGATTGTATTAACAGGAGTGTTGCATGCAGATCAAGGCATGTGATTCTTCTGCTCTGTTCAGCACTGATGAGGCCTTACCTGGAGTATCGTGTCTAGTTTTGGGCCCCCTACTTCAAGAAAGATATGGACAGATTGGAAAGAGTCTAATGCACAGCAAAAAAAACCCCACAATTAGAATCCTGGGGAGACCTAGTCAGGGAACTTCTAGAGGGGCTGGATGTGTTTAAATCAGCAGGCCCAGATGATCTCCACCTCAGGGTGCTGAGGGAATTGGGAGGGTCATTGCAGGGCTCCTAGTGCGGCTTTACGAGCACTCGTGGTGCTCTGGCCAGGTGCTGGACTGGAAAAAGGCTAATATAGTCTCCATTTTCAAAAAAGGGAGGAAAGAGGACCCAGGTAACTGTAGGCCCGTTAGTCTTACCTCGGTCCTGGGGAAGTTCTTTGAGAAAATTATCCAGGAGCACATCTGCGAGGGACCAGCAGGGGAGAGTATGCTCAGGGGCAACCAACTTGGGTTCATTAGGGACAGGTCCTGTCAGACCAACCTGGTGGCCTTTTACGATCAGGCCACAAAATCCTTGGACGCAGGTGTCACGGTGGACGTAGTCTTTCTGGACTTTAGGAAGGCCTTTGACACTGTCTCTGACCCCATTCTCATTAAAAAAAACTAGGAGACTGGTGTTGATGCCTACACAGTCAGATGGGTCGCAAATTGGCTAGAGGGCCACACCTAGAGAGTGGTGGTGGACGGGTCATTTTCGACTTGGGAGCTGTGGGCAGTGGAGTCCCTCAGGGCTCAGTCCTTGGTGTTCAACATCTTTATCAGCAACTTGAACAAGGGGGTGAAAAGAACCTTGTTCAAATTCTCGGACGACACTAAGGTGGGAGAGGTGGGCATGCTAGAAGGGAGAGACAGGCTACAACTAGATCTGGACAGGTTACAGGGGTGGGCAGATGAGAATAGGATGGGATTCAATACTG
>NW_017729033.1:72474934-72475338 GCF_001723915.1 Gavialis gangeticus | reverse complement strand
AGTGGCAGGTCCTGTCAGACCAACCTGGTGGCCTTTTACGATCAGGCCACAAAATCCTTGGACGCAGGTGTCACGGTGGACGTAGTCTTTCTGGACTTTAGGAAGGCCTTTGACACTGTCTCTGACCCCATTCTCATTAAAAAAAACTAGGAGACTGGTGTTGATGCCTACACAGTCAGATGGGTCGCAAATTGGCTAGAGGGCCACACCTAGAGAGTGGTGGTGGACGGGTCATTTTCGACTTGGGAGCTGTGGGCAGTGGAGTCCCTCAGGGCTCAGTCCTTGGTGTTCAACATCTTTATCAGCAACTTGAACAAGGGGGTGAAAAGAACCTTGTTCAAATTCTCGGACGACACTAAGGTGGGAGAGGTGGGCATGCTAGAAGGGAGAGACAGGCTACAACT
>NW_017729033.1:72466866-72474263 GCF_001723915.1 Gavialis gangeticus | reverse complement strand
CACTGGTCAGGCCGCAGTTGGAGTACTGCGTCCAGTTCTGGGCGCCGCACTTTAAGAGGGATGTGGACAGCATCGAGAGGGTCCAGAGGAGGGCCACTCGTATGATCAAGGGACAGCAGGGTAGGTCCTATGAGGAAAGGTTGCGGGACCTGAACCTGTTCAGCCTCCACAAGAGAAGGCTAAGAGGGTATCTGGTGGCTGTCTGTTAACTTACCAGGGGGACCAGCAGGGAATGGGAGAGACCCTGTTCCCACAAGCACTACCTGGAGTAACTAGGAATAGCGGCCACAAGTTGATTGAGAGTAGGTTCAAGCTAAACATCAGAAGGCACTACTTCCCAGTCAGGGTGGCTACGAGCTGGAACCAACTTCCAAGGGAAGTGGTGCTTGCTCCTACCTTGGGGGTCTTCAAAAGGAGGAGAGATAATCACTTAGCTGGGGTCATATGATCCCAGCATTCATTCCTGCCCATGGCAGGGGGTCGGACTTAATGATCTGCTCAGGTCCCTTCCGACCCTAACACCTATGAAACTACTATGACTTGCAGGGAAAAGCTGAAAGAGGTAGGGTTATTTAGTCTGGAGATGAGAAGACTTGGGGGCAGATTTGATAATAATCTTCAAATACCTGAAGGGTGATTACAGAGAAGATACAGATGGACTTTTCTTTGTGGCCTTAGGAGACAGGACTAAAAGAAATGGACTCAAGCTGCAACAGAGGAAATTTAAGTTGGAGGTTAGGAGGACTTTTCTGAGTGTGAGGGTAATCAAGCATTGGAACAGGCTATGTAGAGAAATTGTAGAATTTCCACCCTTGAAAATTTTCAAGAACTGGTTAGACAGACTCTTTGCTGGAATGTCTTGTCAGGGGTGATTAGACATGCTCAAGAGACTAGATGAACCTCCAACCCTACTTTCCTATGATCCTAAGATTCCTAAATCTAAGTTCCATTTTTTTTTCTTTTTAAATGTTATACACTGCAGTTTAGCCTTTGACTAAATAACACTTTTTCTTGAAATACAAACAGTAAACTTTGACTAAAATTATTGTTTAGGCATCTCATTCTACTCGTAGATGACTGGCATTCTCAAAACTCTATTAAATATTGAAAGGAGTTATTCCAAATTGATGTGCGTATGAGAGAGAGGAGAACTAGGCCCTTTAGGGTGCCTGTAGATATGCAGGATGCTTGCTCCCATGCACTGTAGTTACAGTGTATCAGAGCAGACTTGATTAATTGAGCAGCAGCAGTCTTGGTGCTTTAATGAAAGCTCTTTAACTAAAGTGCCCCCGCCACCATTTTGAAGTGCGGGATGCTGAATACATGAGATGCTAAGGGCACTTTAATTATAGTGCCCCCCCCCCGAAGCACATGTAAAGATGCCCTTAGATTCAACAGTATTTTCAACACTCTCTCAAAATGTTTACTATATAGGCTTCAATCATTTTTCTGTTTTAAATTGTATTTTTAATATATCATATTAAAGATGTTTACTAATACTTGAAACCACCAGTAGATATTTTTTTTTAAAACTAATTTGTGGATTTTCTTAAAGATGTTCTTGCAGCAATCACCTCCTGGACTAAACTTTGGTTCTGTGCAACTTACTTCTGGAAACTCTTCTAACCTTCAGCAGCTTACGCCAATAAATATGCAAAGTCAGGTTGTTCAAACTAATCAGATTCAAGGAGGAATGAATACTGGGCATATTAGTACTCAGCATATGATACAGCAACAGCCTTTGCAAAATACTGTAACACAGGTAACGTTTGTCATAAATGCCTATACTGAGCAGGACTGAAACTCATAGGCCTGTCAGATCCTAGAGAGTATTATATAGAGAATTTCCATTAGTCAGTGAAACAGTGTGCGCAACAAACACAGGTTTCATGTCTTCAGTATTTATGGTAGAAATATTTATCCTTTTCCATATTTTGCATTTTTCATTTTTAGTAAAATTCTGAAGTGTAAATGGTCAATAGCAACTAGCTCTCTGCATCAGTCTTCAACTAGTCACTCTTTCTTTTCATGTGGCTTTTTCACTTAGCTTAGGAACTTGGTTTAAAATAGGAAAATATTGAAATGCCCCATGGTTTGGTAGGAGACAGTAGAGGCCGTGGGTAGTACTTGGAACTAGCTTAAACCTTTTTTTAAAAAAAGCTAGATTTAAATTTAATGGTGCCCTTTTGAATATATACTTTTAAAATTTGAAAACAAATTATAGTTAAAAAAAATACTTTGAATTTTACGATTTTAGTCACTGATCATTTCAGCTTTATTGCTAGGGAGCTTTGTGTGATTCTAGAGTCCTGAGATTTACATTCGTATCCCCACATTTCCACTTTCAAAGACCTTTTGGCACATGGAAAGGGTTGGAAACGGTAGCAGGAGGTGGCAAAGGAGACATACCAGTTACCATCTCAGTAAAAAAGAATTTCCACCAACCAAAGTTTGTGTTAAAGACTTGCAAGCTGGCCTCTGCTAAGTAAGAGACTGCAATTTTCCTATGTGTAAGAGAGGAACCATACTTTTGAAGAACCAAGGGACTGGGAGTCAGGAACTCTTGGGTTCTACCTGGCCAAGCTGCTTACTGTTATAGCCTTGGAAAAGTCATTTCACCCATGCTCAGTCATCTGTTTAAAAAAAAAAAAAAATTAATATAGGTTTACAAAGCTGAGAGGAGGGCTATAATAATTTTTACAGTACTGCATAGGAACTTTTATCATTAACAGTTATTATTAAATTATTGTTATTGCACATGTATTTATACCTTTAAAGTAAATTATTTCTCTGTAATTTTATATTTTTACAAGTCAGTTAATTAATTAATTTATAAAATTATTTTCCTTTATTAGCATAATCAACCAAATGTACTTAGCGGACACAATCAACAGACTTCTCTCTCCAATCAATCACAGAATACACTTTCGGCCCCCTTGTATAACACTATGGTGATTTCCCAGCCAACAACAGGAAACGTTGTCCAGATTCCATCAAGCTTACCACAAAACAATAACCAGAGTGCTGCAGCCGTAACCACTTTCACACAAGATAGACAGATCAGGTAACAACCAAGGAAAAGTTCATTCGAATGATTTTGCTAAAATGCTGCATCTTCAAAAAGAGAGAAAAGTTGCACCATGAAGTTCATAAAGTTTTTTTAGCTTTGACATGTATTTATATAAATGTAGTCAGAGAACCAAATTCAACTCAAATTATGTCCTTGTCTCCCTGTTTAAACCAATGACATTGTAGGAGGTTGTGAAGGGGTCTTTGGGATGAGCATCTAGCCTATTACATTTTGAATTTTTGGAAAGGACAGGTTCATCTTGAATGACACTTTTCAGTAGTAGAGTTGGTGCTTACATAACAAGATCAGCATCTAAAATTCACCCAGGTTAGCTTACAGTGAATTTCTGCCAGACTAAGCTAACTTCACCCTGTCATGTCTTCCTTTTAACAGGTTTTCTCAAGGTCAGCAGCTTGTAACAAAATTAGTCACTGCCCCTGTAGCATGTGGAGCAGTAATGGTACCAAGCACTATGTTTATGGGGCAGGTGGTGACAGCCTACCCTACTTTTGCTGCACAACAGCAACAGGCACAGACATTATCAATAACTCAACAGCACCAGCAGCAACAACAGCAAGAGCAGCAACAGCAGCTCAGTACAGTTCAACAACAAGCTCAGACTCAGCTGGCCCAGCATCCCCAACAGCTCTTACAGGTAATGTAACACTTCAGGAATTCTTGAGGAGGCACATACCTGAAAGTTCAATATCAACGTATGTTACAAGCCTATTGTCTGGAAATTGATTGTTCTGGTTGGTAGCCTTCTCTCCCAGAAGAAGTCTTGTGCACAGAATGAAGTTATTTCAAAGACCTTATTCAAAATCATTTGTAATCTTCATGTTCAAAAGAACTAGTTTGGAAGACACTGAGTTTTTTTTATTAATCTACATACCACTAAGAGGGAAACAGGAGAAAAAGTAAGTCAGTAAGGACAGGAAAATTGCTCTGATCATAGTAGTCATTGAGGTCTGACCAAGAATGGGCCATGTTATTGTAGATGTAGTTGGTCCCTGCTCTTAATAGGGTACACTCTAAATCAGAGGTCAGCAACATTTTTGAGTGGCAGGCTGCTGCTTGTGACTAAGCATGGACTGCCAATCCACCTTGCCGTTTTGAGTCACCACTCCATAGTACCCAGGCTGCCTGCTGCTGCCTCCACCACCCACATTCTGCCATTTCCCATCCCCAGTGACAGTAAGGGGGAGTGGTGAATTTGGTGGTGTAGGGTGTGAGAGAGAGCAGCATGGAGGGCACTGCAAGATGGGGAGACACTGGAGAAAGGGATCAGTGGCATGGCACAGGACATAAGAGGAATGCAGGTGGAACTGAACTTTCCCAGACTGGATCCAGGTGTTAGGTGCTGACCTCTGGTCTAAGGAGGTTGGGATGAGGGGTATAGCCTACCATTAGAGCAAACAGTGCAGTAGCAGCAAGTGTTATATTTCGTATTTTGAGTAGGCAGGTGGAGGATTACTTAGGTGGAGGTGAGCTAAATGGAAGCTGAGAGGTACAGGACAGGGGAAGGAAGTGAGTAAGAGGGACAGGTATGGAGTTGAAAAACTTCTGATGGAGAGAGTTGGGACAGCCAGCCAATCAGCACAAGGTAGAGAAAGTTTTGTCCAAGCAGTTGAGCTCTCCACAGATCCTGCCTCTGGCTGCTTCTGCAGGTGCTCCTACTAACTTGAAGTCTCTGGCTGGAAACTGTACTTCTTTCCTCCAACACCACATGGTGAGACAGTGCAATGAGATACTATCTGGGCCCTGGTGTCCCCTGTACAGGTCTTGGTTCACTGTGGTGCCCATTTGCCCCTTTGGTTGCTCGTGCAGGTGCTCCACATCAACCTGTTACATGGATCCTGCTTATACTATAGTGAAAATGCTTGCATGACATTGAGTAAAGAGGTGGGACACTTTGAAAACAGCCTGATTTTTCCTTCTGGTTCCTATGACAGCCTGTAGTGCAGCTGGAGAACTGAGGGCAGAGGGAGAAGATATAGAATGCATTAATACGAGGAGAGACCATGAGAACTGCAGAACTAGTGTGCTGCAAAGTATGGCAGATAGAAAGGGTTGAACAAGGTAGCAGGGAGTAGAAAAGCAGACATGTCAGTTACCATCTCAGTAAAGGAGAACCTCCTTCAAGTAAAGGTTGTGTTAAAGACGTGCAAACTGGTCTCTGCTGAACCAGAGAACCTGTTTGAACCTCAAACTTTATGTTCTCTAAAGGAAGATAAATCCCTGAATAGTTTTTGTTCATAATACTACAGAATCATAGAAGATTAGGATTTGAAGGGACCTCAACCCCCTACTCAAAGCAGGACCATCCCTAACTGTCCCATCCCAGCCAAGGCTTTGTCTAGCTAGGTCTTAAAAACCTCCAGTGATGAAGGCTCCACAGCCTCTGTCAGTAATCTGTTCCAGTGCTTTACTACTCTTCTAGTGAGGGTTTTTTTCTAATACCTAATCTAAAAACGTCCCTTGCTGCAATTTGAGACTATTGCTCTTTGTTCTGTCATCTCCCACCACTGAGAACAGCCATCCTCTTCATAACCCCCCTTCAGGTACTTAAAGGCTGCTATTAAATTCCCCCACTGTATTCTTTTCTCCAGACTAAATAAGCCCAGTTCCCTCAGCCTGTCCCCATAAGTCATGTGTCCTGACCCTCTAACCATTTTTGTTGCCCTCTACTGGAGTCTCCAATTTGTCCACATCTGTTCTGTAGTGGGGGAGCCAAACTGGACACAGTACTCCAGATATGGCTTCACCAGTACTGAATAGAGGGGAAGAATTGCTTCCCTCGATCTGTTGGCAATGCTCCTACCAATGCAGCCCAGTATGCTGTTAGCCTTCTTGGCAACAAGGACACACTGCTGGCTCATTCAGCTTATGATCCACTGTAACCCCCGCATCCTTTTCTGCAGAGCTGCTGCTTAGGCAGTTGGCCCCCAGCCTGTACTGGTGCATAGGATTGTTCCATCTTAAGTGCAGGACTTTGCACTTGTTCTTATTGAACTTCAAGAGACTTCTTTTGGTCCAATCCTCCAATTTATCAAGGTCTCTCTGAATCCTAGCCCTATCCTCCAGTGTATCTACTACTTCCCTTATCAGTGATACAGGAATGATAAAATAAGAAATCAAGTACACGAAGCACTGGATTAAAGTTGATAAATTCTTTTAGCATCACAGTTAAAATTATGTGTTCTTGTAAAGCCCTTCATTTACTATCAGCATTTATCCCTTCAAACTACAGTCCTCATCTTTTCAATGACAGAGGCAGGAACCCTCCTCAGGGCAAATATGTATGCATTCATGTAATTCAGGAGAAGATATTTATGGCTCGGTGTAAAGCCAGTCAGAAATTTTAATTGAATAATTTTGTTGTTAGAATTTTAATTTACTGAAACTTCATAGGAATGCACCAGTATCAATTCAATGTCCAGTAGGAAAGATTTCTCAGCTACTGGGTGGGATTTCTGGTCAGAGAGAGAGAAAACAGCTGGTGGCCTGGTAACTAGGTCCACACAAAAAGAGAGAGCATTCTTGGTCTGAATTGAGCAGAATAGGTATTTGAACTTGGACCTTTCACCTACCAGGTATATATCCCAGTCATTAAACCTAGGGTGTTAAACTTATCTTGTGCCCTGGGATGGATCCGGACCATGAGATTCCTCATGGGCTGAATTTGGCTTGAAGCAGCAGCAAACTGCCTAGGGAGAGGCACACAAATGGCAGTGGGCCAGGCAGCCGCAGTGCAACAGAGAACTGTATTGCACAGCCTTTCTCACCTCTTCCAGATGGCCACACTGCCAAATTCCCTAGCCTGGTGGGACAGATGGAGCAGCTCTGCAGGCTAGATTCAGCTTGTAGGCTGTATGCTCAACATCCTTGCACTACAGGGTTGGCTGGTGGGTGCTCCCCACTTCTACCTCAAAAAGAGCTGCACTGTTGAATGGGCTCCCTTGCAATTTTGCAGCCATAGCATTTTAATAAGTAGTTTACCTCTTGCTGCCCAGTTGCAGTCATGAATCCAAATTTTCAAATGTCCTCACCTATGAGTGGATGTGATGCTTCATCACTTTTGTTCAATAAATATAACACCATCTTATGTTGGGAATGCGGCAAATTATAACCAGGCTTATTTGCTACTTGAAATTATTGACTCCAAGATGAACATGGGCCGACAATGCGAGGTCATGGTTGGCAGGGCTAACCGGACCTTGTCGTGCATCCACAGGTGCATCTCGAGTAGAGCCAAGGAGGTGATCCTCCCCCTCTACGCGACGCTGGTCAGGCCACAGCTGGAGTATTGTGTCCAGTTCTGTGCGCC
>NW_017729033.1:72465799-72466320 GCF_001723915.1 Gavialis gangeticus | reverse complement strand
AGATCTACTAGGTCCCTTCCGACCCTTAATCTATGAATCTATGAAATAAAATAATAGGAGAGCACTTTGAGGGAGACTGCACAGGATTTATTTTCCTTTCTAAAACACATTGTGTCCTGCCAGGTTAGTGTTCTACCTTTCATTTCTTAATTTGGCTTTCTCAGTTTAGTCTGGACCAAATCCCCAAATCTTCCCATGTGCATTATTTCCAAGAACATAGGACGCGCCATACAGGGTAAAACCAATGGTCCTTCTAGCCTAGTATCCGATCTGTGACGACAGCAGAAGTGCATGCTATATGGGAAGAGCATCCAACTGGGTATATCGCTGGGACAGCATTTTGCAACCTGTGGGTCGCAACCCAAAAGTGGGTCATGAGAATATATGAGAGGGTCACGAACAAACTTTAAAAATGGATTCTCCTTTAAAGGAGAAAATGTGGGAAACCCTAGCTTTTCCCTTGCAGGTTGGCAGAGTTCTAGCCTGGAAGGGGCTGGCTGCTTCCCCACCCCCCACCCCCC
>NW_017729033.1:72450068-72465491 GCF_001723915.1 Gavialis gangeticus | reverse complement strand
TCCACCACCCCCAGCCCCACACACTGCAGAGCTGAAGCCTGGGGGTACAAATAAAGGTTGAGAACCAGTGCTCTAAAGCAGGGCAAAATGGCAGATCCAGCCATTCCATTTTCCAGAAGCCACAGCCCACATCGCTGCAGCTGGCTTCCATGGAAACCCCAGGAAGGAGGGAGCTGTGACCGTATGGGGCCAGGGTTTTCATAGAGACCGGCCCCAGCAGTGCTGGCAGGGTGCACAGCATGGCAGGGAGCTGCTTTAGGACTGGGATTTGGATCTTGAAGCAATGGCAGCGTGGTCTGGAGCCCAGAGCCACAGTCTGCTGGCTGCATGCGCCTGCCTGGCACCCACCATTCTGAGCTACACGGACACATTAAATATTGAGCCCTAGCATTCTGTGCTCCATTTTAATGAGGATGAATTGTCACTGGTACGAGAGAGAGAAATTAAGTACAGTTGTTCCACAGTTACTCAAATCAAAATATGCACATGCTTGGGAAGGTAGGTATTTTATTACAAAGGCATCTTTGCTTTGTTCAGTTGTAAGTGAATATGTGGAGAGTCTGATGTTTCACCTCACGTGAGAGATTTAAAATGTAATTAGCCTTGTATTCTTGGAGCAGCAGGAAATAATGCTGTATTTCTGTGTTTTAGACGTCCAGGTTACTTCATGGAAACCAGTCAGCTCAGCTCATTCTTTCTGCTGCTTTTCCACTACAACAGAGCACTTTTACTCAGTCTCACCACCCGCAGCATCAATCGCAGCAACAGCCACCGCAGCAACAGCAGCAGCAGCAACTTTCGAGACATAGAACTGACACCATGACTGATCCTTCCAAAATTCAGCCACAGTAGCATGAGGCTCTGCTTCTTCTGGAAGCAAACTGCAGGGAGGGGCTGCTCCATTAACAGTTGCACTGATGATAGTAGAGGTAGAAGTCTGAAGGCTTTATAAAATACAGTATTGAGAGCTCTGCTTCTAACTTCTGGAACCTGTTTGCAGAAGGTAATATTGCAAGATGCTATTGAGGTACCTTAGGTAAAAGAAGATGGCAGGGACAAGGCCAAGTTTGACAGTGTTTTAGTTGCCCCAGTGTCTGTGGTGTTTTAAAGGATATGCTGCCATGTTTAACTTGTCCAGATCCAGTCACAAACCCTAAGTGAACTGAAAGGGCACTAAAAATGTTGGTATTTTTTTATCAGTCCTGTAAATTTATAAAGTGTTACAATGGACATGCTGTTGCTGTAGCAGTTGTTTGAATTTACTTACAATAATGCTACACAAACAGTCCAAAAGACATGACATTTTTTTCAGATTATTATGGGACAGTAAATATTTTCAAAATATTGTGTGGAGTCAAATTCTCTATTGTACAGATGCTGTAAAATATTGTGTATATGTCTGCATAAAAGGAGAGAGAGCAAAATATTTTATATGATGCATGAAAAAAGTAATCTGTTATTTGTAGGTTTGAATATGTTTCCCTAAATTCTCCCACCATGCTCAGACTAATATTTTCCTCTGTTCTACCCCTTGTTTACAACATGATGCATCATAATTTTCACCCGTAGTATGGGCACAAGTCTCTTGTTTGTGCTTTGTCTGTGATGTCACGGTTTGTTCAGTGAGGTATGGTGTGCTGGTTAGTTGACTTTTTGGGGTTAAATTATTGATGAAACTGTTTGAACTGACAGTCATGTTTCAGGGTTCAAAACGTTCGGATCCGTAAATATCATCCATCATTTCATAATTATACATTGTTTTTATTGAAAAATAGGAATTTGCACTGCTTTACTGTGGATGGTTTGGAATTTTACTCCCCAAAGCTATCTTTTGATATAGTTCATAGTTGGAAATATTTATGTAAAAGGTTTAAAAAAAACTATATGAAAGTAATTTTCAAGAATGTTTCAGTTATAGAAGTAATTTGCACAAAAATATATTTACATTTAATAATGTTTTAGGCACTTTTTAATCACCTTCTCTGTGGTGAGAATTGTAACTTGCTAAAATATGTTGGAATCTTTTTATTCTCCTTTCAAAATTAGACGTTTCTTTAGTCAGAACTGATTCAGGGTCATTTTAAAAACAAAAAAAAAAACAACAAAAAACCCATAGTGCCTTGATTTTAATTCAGGTGATAACATTGAACATCTTGATTATGTTGTCTTGAATCTGTAACCATTTACAATTTTGAAGTCTTGGTACATTGTCAACAAAACCTGTGTCTGCTGCATAGCTGTTTCTCTATAGTATTAATTTATACAAGCATTTGAACAGTCGTCGGAGTTGAGATCCTGAGCATTTTTTAAAAGAGTGGAACACCATTCAAATGCTAATCTGGAACAGATATATGATTTACCTTGAAAGTGTTCGAATAGTAAAGAGAATCACTCTCTAGTGCCTCCATAAGAGAGATTATTAATTTAGGGAGAACATAATCTGAGTTTTTTCAAAGAGATTATCTTTGTTTTGAATTTGATAGGAAAATAGGTATTTAGGATTGCACAGGTTAATACTATCAGATTATTGATATAAAAGGGATACCACTGAACAAAGACTTCAGAAGGCAAACCTCACTTTATAAAGATGATAAAAAGTTCCAACAAATGATGTACTATTTTTAAATCAGCGCTCAGTAGATTTTATGGTACTAGATTTTGAAAACTACAGCTGCAGAGCAAAATGAATATATACAAAGATGGACCTAGTAGTTTAAAAAATAACAATTAAAACATAATAATGAAAAGTAATATTAAAGAGGGAAAGGTTTTAGAGTCAAGCTGAATTACGTCTGAGTATTAGGGAGGAGTTGTATGAATGTAACCAAATAGTGGTGGAATATTTCATATTGGGAAGTTTGATTGTATTATTGAATGAACAAATGCCACTGAAAGGTAATATGAGGCTAGCGATTATTAGCCTTCTTTCGCAAGATAGTCTTGCTTTCTCTACTGTATCCTGTTATAAGATTCTTCTTTTCTCCATGTTCCCCCACCACAGCACAGCATCCCAAAATCACAAAGCAAGTTTAACATTGGTTCCTAGAGAACCACTGTGGAAAAGGGAGAAGAGTATAAGGAATGAATAACCAAAGAGAATTGGATTGGTTTCTGCTCCGAAAAGCTGCTTGTACCCAGGAGCAAGGAACAGATACCAATATTAAACATATCAAGGTCACTTTCTAGCTCATGCTAGCGGTTTCTGTAATTCCCTGAGCCAGCCTTGTTGTCAGAAAGTTTTGGTTTTTAAGTTTTAGAAAAGTAAGTCTTCACTGACTTGTATTTTTATTTCAGACTGTTTCCTTAACCCTGCTAGACCGTTCCACTTGTGTCCAAAATTAGGCTTTGTTGACTAGAGGTCTCGGCTACCAAGATTTTACGTAGTGGAAAATAGAAATCTTAGACAGGTTTTCAGTCTGACAATAATAAAATGGCACTAAAGAAGAAAACTGGGGGAGTTTGAATTGTAATGCTAAAACAAGCTGTTAAACTGCAGTACTTGCAGATACAGAACACAGTTAGGACAGGTGAAGTGTGTTTTGAGGGTGTAGGCTGTATCCACATTGGTCTAAGGACAGGTAGACTAGGTTCTTTGGATAAATGTGCTATCCTTTATTAGACCAACTAACTTGTTAGAAAACTTGTTCTTTGCAAGCTTTCAGGTGCAACCACCTTTCTTCAGGCATAGGGAAAGTTTAGTTTGTAGCATTTCAAATCCTCCTTCAACTCCCCAAAATTCTGTGGTTCATTAATATACATCAGATGATAAGAAGGCAACCTGAGATCTGTATGAGAGGTTGGTTATAACAAGGCTGTTGGCAGAGTATTACAAGGAAACATACTTTAATTGAGAAGCCTTCCCTAACCTCAGAGAGAGGTCAAACAAACAAACAAACCCTATGTTTTCCTTGTTAGCTGAAAGAGGAAGGGCCAAAAATCTAACTGGAAAATTATTGCATAAGTTTGACAAGTTCTTATCACAATTCAGGCAAACTTTAAAGACAAAGAAATTGGTATTTCACCAAGCTTGAATATGATTGATAAGGCCTGGTTTAAATCGCAGGCCCAGCTCATGGTGCAGTGGCTCCTTTAATCTTGCAGATTCCCCCCCTTTCCGGCCCCCTCCCCTCCCCCACCATGAGCCTCCCACCTCATTACTTGCTCTTGATGGCTGGGAGGCAAAACTGTTTTTTTAAATTTGCTGCAATTCTTGCCTCCTGGTCAGGAGTAAGCAGCAGAGCCAACAGGGCACATCTGCCAATTGGAGTCGGGGATATGTGAGGGGAACTCCAAGACTAAAGGAGTTGCTGCGCTGTGAGCTGGGCCTGCAATGTAAACCAGGCCCTAATGATTGATGTGAACAATTTATTTTGCTTCACCACTTGCTACTAAAAATTTGCACTAGAAAAAGCTTATTAGAGGCAATTGCAAAACTCCTAACAACTTGGAGAAGGGGGAGAGGTAGAGTGGGCCTTCAGCCTCTCTTTTCTAATCCAAGATCTTTTTGCCTAACTCATGCATAGTCACACATCTGTGGTTTGTGACCTCCTATTAGTTCCAGTAACAGTAAAAGGTATGATGCCACAGGCTCCAGAGCATAATGTCACACAATAATTCTGGCAGGAGGGAAGAAGCTGGTTAAGAAAAGATTGTGTGTTTATGGGCAAATATCATGGTGATGTATGAGGAAGCCAGAAAATACAGCATGGTTTTTTAATGGTATTTTGGAGTGAAATAAAATTTGCCTGGGTTGTGAGGATTCAAAGAAAAGTCTCAGAGAATTTCAGAGGGAAGAGAAATATAGCTATTTTTATATTATATTTAATATATATTATATTTGTATATAAATATGAAAAGATTCTAGTGAGAGCTGTCTGTATGCCTTCCAGTTTACCAAGAAGTGTACCTCCTGGAGCTATGGCCCCAGGGCATCACCACCTTTTACAGGCTCTGTGCTTACCGCCAGTCTCCATCCAAGTTAATGTTCCAACATTCGTTCAACAGATAAGTCCCAATTCAGCAAGGTGGCTAATGCTAAAGGTGTGAGTTATCCCTTTAAGTCAACATTCACGCGCACGCCGCTTGTTGAATAGGATTTTGAATTCTCACCAGGGCCCATGCAAGCAAGTTTTCATGGGAAAAGACTGAAAAGACGCAAGACCCAAGTTGCACATTGTTTTCTTTTTCTATAGTTTGGAATAATGATAAGCACTTTACTAAAAGTAACCATGTGGAAAGCAGTTTATTATTTTGGGCAATGGAGCTGTTCAGAGGTGCCCAAGGGAATCAGAATGTAGAAAATTGTCAAACTAGGGGCATTTCTGGAAAATGTTTCTCAGTAGTGATTCTTTGAGGCCCCAAGTGTAAGATTCAAGTGGCATCTAAAATTGGTTGGCTTTGTTTTAATGTGGCCAGGGGAAAGACTCCACGATTCCTAGCTTCCTTAGAGGCGATATTTTTCAAATTGCACAATTGTCTATGAGAGAGAAACCATGAGGAAACTCATTAGCCTGCTTAATAATTCTAAGTAGCCCTTAAGATTATAATTTTCATTAAAAAATGTGTAGAAGGTTTACAGATGTGGCCTTTTTAGACTGTTGCAGTCACCAGTTCTGAACTAGTTTGTATTTCTAGAGAACACAAGAATTCATGAGTGTGTCAAAGGTTATGACACTGGGTAATGTCAGCATGTTCTTGGTAGATTTGTAAGTTTCTCGATTTGAAACCAGCTTGAAACAAGCTGCACTCACTCGAGTGTTGGGGAAGATGGTTATTTTCATTAAAAAACAGAGAGAGCCTAGTTTAGTACTGAATTTGCTTTATACTTATACCCAGTGGAACAAGTTGGTGATCATTTGAAATAAATTGGGATAAAGACTTTTGTATGCAGTATATTTGAAGTTCAATGTTGAACAGCTCATAGTAAATAAGGCAAACATTGAGATTTTTAAATTAAATTTTGTTGTCCATAATACTGTTTTGGGTAGTTTTTTTTAATAACCTGATTTTAACACTACATTCCTTGTTTTTTCTTTAATAAACAAGTAATTTACAGGCTCTGTTTGCTATGCTTCATGCTTTGTCATCTGCATGGGTTTTGTACCTGCGATTAAAAAAAAAAAAAAGGAAGAAAAAAAACACACAAAACAAAACACTGTGTTTGAACAAAATACTGTATGGCCTAATATGGAGACCCCAGCTAAGACTGAGAGGTGCTGCACTAATAGGCAATCAATATGACGACTATTTATGAAAGACTTTTGGGAATGGTATTAAAAGAAGTAACTGCTTTGAAAGCAGTAAATGGGTTTTTTAAAATAAGAAATGGGGTAAAATATTTATTTTAAAATATATCAATTAGATTGAATTTTGAGTTTTTAAGCAGTGTTGATTTCACAGTGTCTTGGATTTTGGTTTTGTATTTTTTAACTGGCATTAGATTTGTATATGTAGAAAACTAGTGCCGCTCATATTGACGTCAGGAAATGTAGAAACAGTTCCCTGGTGTTCATGTGACCATTACTAACTGTCATTTTTTTAACTGAATAAATGTAACTCATTTGAAATCCTGCCTCTTGTAGCTTCTGAGGTTCTCAAAACTTCGAATTTTGTTTGGTGTCATTTTTGTTTAGAGGGTTGTAGTGCTGAAGTCTTATTTCTACGGATGTACAAAGGCACTTCCTTTTGTAATCTTTTCTCACTCATCCAGGTAGGTAACAGTGGCCCTAAATCAAATGTGTGCATTGTATGTTTCTTGCTGCTCTGTACTTCCTTGTGAAACAGTGGCCTGTCATGAAGGATAGACACACATCAGTGTTTCTTGCATATTCTAATGTTTTCAGCCTGTATGCTGGGTGCATATAAACTGTCTACATTTTAATTAAAGAAACCTGATGTTTCAAATAGTGGTGCTATGGGGTCAGGCTCTGAGAAAAACGACAAATTCTGCCCTCCTGGATCTCGCTTTCTCAGTGGTTCTCAATTTTTTTTGGACTCCAAGCAACCTCCATAACTTGTGACTTGAATGGCATCCAATTTCAAAAAAATATATACGTTACAGTGCTTTAGTTCCTTGCAGAGGAGCTGGGCAGTGGAGGTGGGGAATTATTCAAGGCAGGGACAAACCTGAGCCTGCACGTACCTATTTAGCTTATCTGTTTAACTCCTCATGTCTTGTTTATCTCCTCACACCTCGTGATGCCCTTCAAAGGATCTGGCTGCACCTTGGTTGAGAAACACTGACATATATAATCCCAGTGATGTGCTGGTGTGTGTCTGCATTAGTATCTGGAAACTGATTCAGGCACTGGTGTTTGAACAACATGTACAACATTGAATCTTTATGCTTCACTTCTATTCCAAGCATTTTTAAAGCACTCGTACACTCATTTAGCTGGGGCCTTATTTAGATCTATAAATTGAAATGTATAAATGGAGATCTGGGATAAAAAAGCCTGACTAATACGTTTTAACTAACCAAACAGGGCCAGATCTTGCTCTCCTGTTAAAGTAAATGCAACTCGTTTCCAAACCAACTCTGGAATTACAGGTGAATGAAAAGTGAATTTGGTCTGTCAGGTCCAATGCCAAAGTGGATTTGATGACTGCACAGGCCCTATAATCAAAGCACAGATAATAGGGGAAGTTGGTAACTATATTAAAACATGTATTAAATTTCTGGGTCAACAAGCTGTTACATTGCTAATGGGATGGCACTATCAGATCTCTTCATGTTGGAAGCTAATTGTTAGAAATGAACCAATGTATCAATCACATATCGGATCAGCATGGATAAAAGCAAAATAAACATTATCAGCAATTGGCCTTTTATGGCTGGTATAGCCAATGAATGTCACCAATATGTGCTGCGTGCATGTGCGCAGCTGCAGCATGCATGTGGCCAGGAATGCAGCCCAGCAGCTTGGAGAGCAGCATCCAGTCAGTAAGTCTGGGGGGGAAGGGGCTGGAGGACGCAGAGCTTAGGGTGGCTCATCTGGGGGCAGGACTAGGAGGGGGGATGGCTCCCCACCACTGCATGCCCTCCTGGGGGAGGCATGGGAGGGCATATGCTCCCCCAGATTTGTGTGGGGCAAGGGAAGAGAGCCCACTGAGGGGTCAGGGCCAGGGGCTGCGCCAATCTCTTCCTGCTGGGGGAGCTAGGCTGGAGCTGCTCTCACAGCAGGCAGGGCAAGTGGCAGTGCTGAGGGAGGTCGCTGTGGGGTGGAGTATAGCCACCCCAAGATTTACCAGAGCCACCTCTCCCAGTGCCACTGCCACCTGCCCCACCCTTCCCTAGTTGGAGCCCTGCCCCCTTGCTGGGAAGAAGCTGGCACAGCCCCTGGCTCCAAGCTCACAGCAGGCAGCCCGCCCTCAGCCCATGCACATATCCAGGGGGGCACATGCCCCCCATGCCTCCATGGCTGCGTGCAGCAGCAGGGAGCTGCCCACCCCCCATGCCCCCTCAGACGAGCTGCGCGTGGCTCTGTCCTGCTCCCAGAGGGGTTGCATTCACTGCCCTGGCTGGGCAGCTCCTGCCCTGCCCCTACCCCACTCCCTCCCTCATAGTTTCATAGATTTAGGGTCGGAAGGGACCTAGTAGATCTTCTAGCCCGCCCCCCCGCCAGGGCGGGAGAACAACAAAACCCCAAAACAAAAACGGGACTCAAATGAGTCCAGCCAGGTAGGCATCCAGCCTCTTCTTAAAGACCCCCAGGGTAGGGGCCAGCACCACTTCCCTTGGAAGTTGGTTCCAGCTCCTAGCCGCCCTAACTGTGAAGTAGTTTTTGCGGATGTCCAATCTATACCTCCTCTCCATCAACTTGTGCCCATTACTCCTCGTTATGCCAGCGGGCGCTAGGGGAAACAGCGTCTCCCCCAAACCCTTCTGGTCCCCCCTAGTGAGTTTATAGACGGTCACCAGGTCCCCCCTCAGCCTTCTCTTGTGGAGGCTGAATAGGTTCAGGTCCCGCAGTCTCTCACTGTAGGGTCTGCCCTGTTGTCCCCGGATCATGCGGGTGGCCCTCCTCTGGACCCTCTCCATATTGTCCACATCCCTCTTGAAATGGGGCGCACAGAACTGGACACAATACTCCAGCTGTGGCCTGACCAGCGTCGCGTAGAGGGGGAGGATCACCTCCTTGGCTCTACTCGAGATGCACCTGTGGATGCACGACAAGGTCCGGTTAGCCCTGCCAACCATGACCTCGCATTGTCGGCCCATGTTCATCTTGGAGTCAATAATGACTCCAAGATCTCTTTCTGCCTCCGTGCTCTCAAGTAGGGAGTTCCCCATTGTGTAAGTGTGCTGCTGGTTCCTACTGCCCAAGTGCAGCACCCTGCACTTGTCCGTATTGAAACGCATCCTGTTCCTGTTAGCCCACCCCTGTAACCTATCCAGATCCTTCTGCAATCTCTCCCTCCCTGCTAGCGTGCTCACCTCCCCCCAAATTTTGGTGTCATCAGCGAATTTAAACAGGTTACTTTCCACCCCATCATCTAGATCGCTGATGAAGAAATTGAACAGCGCAGGCCCCAGGACCGAGCCCTGGGGGACTCCGCTACCCACCTCCCCCCAGGTCGAGTATGACCCATCCACCACCACCCTCTGAGTGCGACCCTTCAGCCAATCTGCAATCCATCTGACTGTGTAGGCATCTATGCCACAGTTGCCTAGTTTTTTAACTAGGATGGGGTGAGAGACGGTGTCAAAGGCCTTGCTGAAGTCCAGAAAGACTACATCCACTCCCTGTGGGGGGGCCTCAATTTGCCCTTTCCTGCTCCCCACAGACTTACTAGCCAGACACTGCTCTCTAACCTCCTGGGCTGCTTTCCTGTAATTTGGCTTTTGCATTGGCATCAGCTAATATGGCTGGTTAATAATCAGCCATTGGTATCAGCCAGAAAATCTTTATCGGTGTGCCCCTACTAATTGTACATATGCAGACCCATGGCTGGAAATGAGTACACTGCAGAGTTAGTTGTGCAGGCTCTACAGTTTTAAATCACGTCTGTACCAATGGTAGCATAATTAAAACAAGACAACTGGGTTTCTTTAAATAGATCTTTGTCAGGGAATATCAATACATTTTTCCATAAAATTATCAACTCCAAGAGCCATAATTGAAGCTGCTGATGTTAACTGAAATGACGTTGTTCAATGACATTTCACTGTTGTGCAAGTTGAGAAGTGCAGACCTTATTTGACAAGAGACCATAATTACTGAATACTTGTAAAGATTAAAAATCCAAAGTCTAGTTAACTCAGCACTTTTCTGTCTCAAAGGTCAGTGGAAAAGAAATGCTTCATTTTGTAAGTTGCTTGATGTTACCATTGATTATATTTCAACAACTATGTTCTTACAAATGTTCTATGCAGTTATGGTCTGTACTGCTTTTTCATTTCAATGAATCTAATCAAACTACCTCAAGTAACTTGGGGGAAAAAGTGATGTAAATCAGCTAGTGGACAGTCAGCTTTATAATATGCTGAATATGGACAGACTGCAGCTGTGAAGTTAAAATCTACCATATTTTTCCTCAAGGGACAGTAATCATCTTGAAAATGCTGTATCTATACTGGCACGTTTTGTTGTGGTAATTTACTGCAATGGCCCTGTTGTGGTGGCAGCACTCCTGGAGGCTATAATGCAGACAGGTTTTGGCATTGCAGTGGCCAAGTTTGCAAGGGTAGAATAAAGACCAATAGGTTTTAACTAGGTGTGCACCAATAGAGATTTTTGGGGCCGATACTGATATCCGATATTTAAGGAGGCATATTGGCTGATATCGATCCAATTTCCGATACAGCGTGGAGAGCAGCCTCCAGCTGGTAAGTCTGTTGTCGTGGAAGGGGTGGGAGGGGCAGATCCCGCATCTTCCCAGCATATGGGGGGAGGCGGGGCTGAGCCAAGAAGAGCCGGGGCTGCACCGAGTGCACAGCAGCACTGGGAAGGAGCTACTGTGAAATCTGGGGTGGCTGCAGCCCACTCTATAGCCCCTGCCCTGAGCCCTGCCCCCAGGAAGAAGAGACTGGCACGGCACCATCTCCAGGCCACAGCTGCAGCCTGCCTGCCCCATGCAGATCCAGCAGCACGTGCCCCCCGTCCCCTCCTGCGGTGTGTGCAGCAGTAGGAGCTGCCTCCCCCCACCCCCCCTGCCAACAAGTTGTGGCTCCATCCAATGCCCTGCCCAGTCCCAGCTGTGCAGTGCCTGTCCCTGCCCCCTCCCTCATGATGGGAGGGTGTTGATCTGCCCCTCTCCCCTCCCCTTCCACCACAACACATTTACCAGCTGGAGATAGCTCTCCAGACTGCCAGGCTGTGCTCACTGCCTGAGTGCTGCACTGTGGCTGCACACGCGCACAGACATTTATCGACCAAATTATCAGCCACATCGATTTCCAATGCAGCCAATTTTCTTTATATCAGTACCAATCCGATATTGGACTGATGCATTGATGCTCCTCTAGTTTTAACCTATAAGATTGGGTGGTGTCCACAAACACACAGAATGGTAATTGCAGTACTTATTAGGAAAGGAAGCCTATGGTAAATTAAGACTACATAATCTATTTACCAAAATCTGAAAAGGCCTCATCGAAATCCTCACAACTCTACTCCTATGAAGTCAATAGGACAATCAGTGTGACTAAGGGCTTCAGAATAGGCCCGCACTAATACTACTGAGTCTAGTCTTGAATTCAAATGAAGCCAGGGTGCTGTAGGTAGAGTTCAAGGTGTAATTAAAGGAAAGGAAAGATAAACTTGCACATGTTTAGATTGTCCCAGTGTGTGTGGTCAATCAGAGTCTGTCATGGCTACAAAATGTGTCTCTATAACTGTTAGCTAGTATCTCATAACAAGTCTTAGAACCAGGAATTTGCTGGAATCTATCATAATTTCTCCTGACGATGGATGTTTAAATGTTGTAGATTGCATTTGTACTTTGTTTTTGCCTGAAACCTTTGGGCTGCCAAGATATCAAACATGTTTATGGGTCTGTTTGTGGCTTAATCTCTACCTACTGCACCCTAAAGAAATTAAATGAGAGATTTTTATAATTTTTTTCTAGAAATTATAAGGCTCGTGCCACATTACAATTTTCTGTTTTCTCTGGAATGCTGCCACCTTTCAGAATGATGCTGGACCCCCAGCAGAGAGGAGCAGTAGCAATATTTGTTCTATTTATTTATTGTTGCTGCCTTTATTAGTGTGGAAATAAAACCCAATTCTAAAACTTTTCCACATTTCATCTTGCTTATGCATGCTCAGAAGGATGTGTGCAGTTCTTACCACCTCCAGATCCTATTGTTTAGGGCATGAACCAAGTGGCATGCTTCTCTCTTGTTTAAACTCAGGCTTCACTAATAAAATGTCTGTCTCCTCCCCATGGATGAAAGGGAGGTCATCTTGTTACTTAGATGCCTATCGTTTTTACAGGTAACACAAGCAGGGCTGTAAGTAATTATATGATAATTTGCTCACACTTTCCATTTATTTAATAGTAGTAGGAGCTTACAGTGCTCAACATGCCATAAACATCTGAGAGCCAGGAGAAAACATGATGGGAAAAGGGACAAAGCCCTTTAGGCAGCAAAAACCTCAATTACAGTTTCTTAAGGTAGGTCAGACTCCATTTGCCAAGGGCAGGACTGAACTATAATTAGAGTGACACTATGTCCTGGTTTAGCTGGGGCAGCCCCAGATTTCAGAGGCTGGTCCCAGCTGGCTGTTTGTAATTATAATGGGCGTCCTGGAAACACAGGGGTTCAGGGTGCAGTCTGGGTAGGAATCAGAGTGATACAGAGCACCTTGCAGGCAGGCAGGTAGCTGCCTGCCCAGTACGCAGCCCTGCCTCCACTGACTTGTGAGAGCATGGGGGCCTCGGAGACAGCATCCCAGATTTTCCAGATGATTCCCAGATTTCTGGGATTTCCATATAGTCAGCCGAGCTAAAATGAATATTACATCTACTGAAAAAGGACCAGCAGAATCACTTGTGCTTTTTCTGGAGAATGTCTAGTTTTTTCTTTCTTCAGACAGGCTTCATGATCCTTGTATATTAAGTACTGGAAAAGTAGCTCCCTTCCAAAGGCTTAATGCCAGCGACTTTCAACAGCTGGGCCAAGGGAATTCCACACACCTTGATAGTATATGCCAGGACTGAACACAATGGGTGTTGTTTCTTGGGTGGAAGTACATTTAATTACTTATTACTCAGGCTTCTGGCACTGGTATAAGTTTATTATTGCAGCTGGCTCAAATTTAGGTAACAAAGAAAATTCTTGTCACTAGTTAAACCATGTCTAAAGATGGATTGTGGGAGCATTGCAGCCACTGTTACCTGTTTGAGTTATCTGATAGCCTGCTCTGTGCGCACTCTTTCACAGCAAGGCATGAGGTGAACTTATGTTATCCCTGGTTCAATTAGTCTATAAAGTGCATCTCTACCCTGTCTTTTGCCTGTTTTGAATTAAACTGCAGGATGTCTAAAGCATAAGAATATAGCCATGCAGGTAAGAGACTAGGACACTACTCCTCTGCAGGAAAGGTGGTTGTTTAATGGTCTCTTAAACAGCATTTTAGTTTGAAAAATAGACCATTTGTCACAGGGAATGGTTCAGTCTCCCACACCTTCTGTCATCTGCTGCAATGAAAAAAAAAACCATGAAAGGGTCACTGTAACAGCTTGCCTCTTTGCTTGACCTTTGCAACTCCCTCCTGGCTCTGTATCTGACCATGTGACACTGTGCCACCACATGGTATAGCCTGCCTTCAGCCCTGCTCCTCCTCTCCCTGTATCTGATTTGTTGTGGGTTTGAATTGCCTAGGAACAAAGCTATCAGTACAAGTCCCTAGGTAGCAGCACACCTTCACTGGACATGCGAAGGGTGAGAAACATCACTAGTAGATAAAAGACAGGCTAATTGCAGAAGAAAGGAGAGCCTGATTAGTGGAAGATCAAGGGTTAATTAACACCTATGGAGTGAAGAGATCAGGTAGAGTCAAGTAGGTAATAGTGAGCCATGAAGTCAATTTATCTGGTTTTTTAACATTTAAATAAAATGAAAAAAACCCCCATGTGACACCTGAAAATTATGTCTGTGTTTTGAAGGTGCTTGCTGAAGGCTCTATGAAGATTAGACAAGTGTTTTACTGTAATTTGTTCAGATATTAAGCTATATGTTGTTGCTAAGCGCCTAATTAAAGTCAAAGATGTAGTAAAGCTTTGTATGAAGTAAGGCCTAGTAAATTTAGCAAAGCCTTGAAGTAGTTGGCCCTGTGGTATAGTAAAAATGAACCTCATCAAAAGAATGCAAGGCTTGTACTGCTATTGGTCAGTCTAAGGACAGCTGAAGTAAAGAGAATCTGAATGGCTGGAAGCTATCAGCATAGCTCAAAAGTTATAAATTGGCTGGCACATCCAGAAATCATTTAGAAGGAAGATACAGCTCTGTGAAAGAAACTACAGATTAGCTGCTGGCCTGGATTCAGTGGGCCTGTGGATCTTGAGGAGCCCAAGGACTGAATACCAGGGTTCTTCCCAGTACCCCCGGGACAGCGCTGATCAGGGATGCCTGACTACGCTGAGCTTTGCAGAAGAGAAACTTGTCGTACATCTGGCATCAGAGGGGACTGACAATAAGTTGCCAACATGAATTCTTATTGTCTATCCTTGTTTTGTTATTTACACGTAGTTGTGTGTTTAAGTCAATAAACCTTTTTTACCTTTCTACCCCCGAGCACACTCTCAATCCTAAACCCTCCACAGGCAGCTGGGATACCCATGAGCATTTGAATGACTCATGCTGAAGTGTATAAAATTTAACTAACCACAACCAGGGCTTACCCATGCTTCTAAAATACTCAGATAGACTAAATGTATTATAACCAGGGATCTGGGGTCTTTCTTCACCATGGAAAAATGCTGATTTTCTCCTTTAAACAAGAAAAAAGTGGATTATCTACTTTAAAGGAAAAAAACAGGGAAACCTTGCGTATCCCCTTGCAGGCTAGCAAATGTCTAGCCTGCAAGTGGCTGCCTGGGGTTGAGGGGAGCAGGATGCAGGGGGTGCACGTGGAAGCCAGTGTGGTGGAAAGCATCTTCCACAGATCCCTCCAGGTAAGTGTATGGGGGTGGAGGAAGGGGGGTTAAGGGCACAGGTGATGCATGGAGGGACAAGCGGGCACAGGCAATGCAGTGGGGGCATGTGCCCTTCCCAGATTTCTCTGCCCAAATGGGGCATAGGGCTATAGCCTGGCCAAACTTGCACCCTGCTGTGGGTGCACAAATTTCAGAGGGCACATGACCCCCTGGAGCATCACCTGTGCCCTCTCCCACCCCAGCCCCCATAGACTTACCTGGAGGAAGCAGCTCTTCAGTGCTGCCTGCTACGTGCATGTGCATGTGCATGTGCATACATGC
>NW_017729033.1:72436292-72445068 GCF_001723915.1 Gavialis gangeticus | reverse complement strand
GTGGTTCCCCCCTGCTCCCTGGCTGGGCCCTAGGGCTGTGGACTTCCACACCACTCTTGGGCCCTGCACGCTGCCCCAGCTAGGAAGTCCCACCTGCCTCACTCTCTCCCTCACTATGCGGGCTCAGCGTGAGTCGCCACCACTGCCTCAATCTGCACCCCCCACCCTCCCCTATGTGTCACCTGTGCCCCCCACACACTGACTTGCCTGCAGGAAGTTGGGGGAGATGCTTTCTACCACACTGTCTAGGGCTGTATTGCTGGCTCTGTGCACGTGTGCACATGCACGTGGTGCCCTCTGCATCTGTTCAGCTTTTTCCTGCTCCCCCCAGCCCCAAGCAGCCCCTTACAGGCTGGAACTCTGCCAGCCTGCAAGGAGAAACCTGCTGTTTCCCACTTCTTTTCTTCTTTAAAAGGGGAAAATGTTTTTCTCCATTAAAGGAGACAATCAGTTCATTTCCTGCAGCAAACAGAAAATTAAGATCCTTGCTGATTATAACCCTCTTCTTCCCCCATCTTGCAGCTGCAGAACAAGAGGTGGAGGTAATCAATCCTGCCACTCAACTTATGTTGCAACTTTTTATTCCTTTTGCTACCATGTAACCCTGTTCTGATGGCTCTAATGTTGCATCTGTGAATTGAAACTACAGTAAAATACTGCAGATATCCCTGTCAGCACCAGGACAATGATCTGTTGATATTATGTTGCTTTTAAGCAGCCATTAATGGAAGACAGGCAAGGCAGCTGACCAAACTGGAGGGAAAACATTGCCACTGATGCTGTTACCGGGTGCTTCAGCAGTCCTTGGTTTTAGAATTGGGGATTTTAATACAAGGTGGGGTTTGATAGCTAAGTTTTCTGTTCCAGCATTGAGACACCTGCTTTCCTGATGCCTCATTGCTGACTTCTGTCCAACCTCAGAGGAAATGTATAGAAACAATAAGCTAGTTGCCTCCTAGATCGTCCACAGGTGACAGGAACCATTATAATCACCTAGGTCTCACTTAGTCCATGGTCTGGGTGGGTTTTTTTTCTTGTTTTTTTTTTTTTTTACCAGTGCAGCATCTTCAAGTTAAGAGTCTGAAACAGGAAAACTGTATCAAGTGGCCTACAAATGGTTACGGAACAGCCCAAGGATAGTTCTGCCACCTCCAGCTAGGAGGGTGGGCAGTTCACGTTTGCATTTATTACAGCTGGTGAATGATCACCTTTGCTGTTGACCATTTTAGCATACAGCACCTTGAGATTATGCAGGTGAAATGAAATACACAATCCTCCTTCCTGCCTGGGCCATTAGCCATACATAATAGGGCTTGTCTAGTTTGTTAAAACTTTTAAAGGACCATTTGAATATTTTGCTGATGGATAGAATTTGAGTGCCTCCTCCTGCATATACATTTTAGAGCAATCAGATCCCCTTTCAGTGGTCTCCAAAGATGTGATCCTAGAATATCAGCAAGAATCATGTAAAGAGGTTGCAGTCAGACTAGCATATTAGGGACTTGAGAGCATTCAAGACAAATTGATTGTTTCAATGACCTAAGTCCTTTTGTATTTTTTTTCCTAGCTGCCACTAGTATTTATTCTATAGTAGTGTTTGGTCCCCTTAATATTTATTAAATTGGAATAGCAATGCAGTGGAATAGATGGCCTAGGGTGGTTGTGGGATCTTCATCATTAGAGGTGTTCAAGAAGAGGCTGGCTAACCAATGGTCAGGGATGATCTGGGAGTAAGTATGCCTATGCTCTGCTTTGGCTATTTCTCACACTTCTGGGCTTTGCTGGTTGCTACATGGGACCTGGAAGGATCCTGCCATCCTTCAGTTACTACAGGGAGGAACCTCAGCTAAGGGTCAGGCCAACTGCCATATTTGGGACCAGGATGGAATTTTACCCCATGGTCAGCTTGGTATGATTTATAGATCGAGACTGACTTAATTCACAGTTTTAAAGACTTTCCAGAAACCATGAGATTGGACATTATCTGTCAAATCTAAATAAAAACAAACAATAAAATGCTGGCTCCTCAGTGGGAGCCAGGAGTTGGTCCTTGTGGATGCTGTGGCCTGACCTTGCAGCCTGCTGGGGGGGCCTGAGAATGGGAGTGGCCAGCACAAAGGGGAGCAGACAAGATGGCAGATGCACCTCACCTTGCTGACTGGCTGAGAAGGCTGCTCATCATGTGGCACCATCCCCCACTCCACATCAGCCACAAGAGGTGGAGGAAGGAGAGGGTGGCTGTATGACAGACCGTTCCCTTTTTCTCACAGCAAGTTGGGTAGATCCCTCTCAACAAGGGTTTTTGCCTTCCTCTGTAGCAGAGGCTATGGGGTCTCCTCCTGGGACTTTTTGAGCATATTTTAAAATTACCCACACAGCAGCAGGTCAGTGGCCACTAAGGTTCCTTGCCGCACTAGTGACAGGTTAGGGGATTATGCCTTGTGCTTGACTGTAGTTTTACAAATAGATTAGATAAGGATTGGATTACGTGACTTCTGAAGGTCCCTTCCAGCCTTACTTTTCTATAATTGTATGACTGTTTTACTAACCTAAGAAAGTTTCGAGTAACATAGTCAGAGCGGTTGTTATCATTTAGGCTGCTGACAGATTCAGTTGAAGCCACGATGGGATCTGATCCACAGTCCAAACAACTGTGCTTCCTGCCACGTGTGTGTGTGACAGAAGGTACAATTGTGGGATCATGGATCAGATCCCAATTGCACCCTACTGCCAGTGCAGGGGATGCCCAGATTATGATCCTGGGCTCCTCCTAAACCAGGCTTGTCCACCATACCACTAGCTTATCCTTGAGATCTCTTCCACATCTCTGCAGTATATGCCTACAATTTCTATTTAATTAACCACAATGACCATGATCAAGTTAGTAAAGGATCTCAAGGATAAGCTAGTCAAGGACTGTTCAGATCTGGTGAGGCTGTGGGCCCCAGATGCCACCAGCCTGTTACACAGGCTGCACGCTGTGGGGGTGAGCCCCTAGGACTCCCTCTCTGCACAGGCTGCTCCAGCAGCATGCAGATCCCCATCCTCAGCCATGCAGGCTACATTAGCGGGACATGGACCACTCCTTCCCTCCCCCTATGCCTTTCCCCCTTGCACAGCAGTGGGAGAGGTGGCTGCCCAGGCCCATGCCCTATATATTAACTGTGGGTGACATCCTGGTCCTTTGTGGGCCACGTGTGGCCTGCAGGTAGTCAGCTGGGCAGCCCTAATCTAGTCCAACCCCCTGCACAGAAAAATGATGTCCTGTTCCTAAGCCACAGCAAACATACACACTTTCTGAAAACCACAACTTTCCTAGGCACATTTCCAGACCCATTTCATTGTCATTTCCTGCAACTTCATTGGTGTCAAAGGTCATGTGACATCTCTTCCTGATATGATACCACTTCCTGTGCTGTCTTTGAATATGGCTCACTGACCCACTGGGTGATAAAAAGTTCATGATCCAGCCCCACATTCAAAAAGGCTGGATGCCCCTGTCCTAAACCAACACCTAGAAAGGTGCCTGTGACTGGAAATGTCAGTCTACTGTGCCATGCTCCCAAAGGGCTCCTGCTGTCAGGCACACAATTTAGACTGGTACTCCCTGGGCTGGGAGTGCACCACCTACACATCCAACTTATGACATGGTGGGAACCAGCCACAAAATTACAGTGTAGTAATATTGTAGTAGATTCCTCATTCTACAATTATTGTGTGAATGTGTGGCCAAGCTAAACACTTAAGATGGGATTCAATCACAGCTTAAGTGTAAGATCTGCCAAGGGCCCTAGAAGCCTAGTTTTTGAAGTAAGAGGAACATTTTTTCAGTAGAGATGCATTTCTGCCCAACCTTTTGCCATCACTTCATTTGCGACTACTTTTCTTACATCTATGCTATTTCACAAGCAACATATAGCTTGTACAAGCTTCCAGTAAGGGAGTTAACTTGCTACCTAGGAAATTTCAGGGAAAGAATGCGTGACATTTATAGCCTGAGAATACAACTTACTTCAGTCAAATCTTTCCAGCACCACTTAGTATTTTAAAGCTTGAACATCGTAAGAATAGGTCTGCTGTGGGACACACTTCATCTTAAAACACAGCACTATACTGATAGAATGCTGATGTGAATTCAGAATCATTGTTTAAGTAGCAAAAAGGTGATTACACAAACAGTTCAATTAGCCAGCTATTAAAGATTACTATACTCCAAGAATAAAGTTCACAGAGTCCTTCACAATAGTGCCTGGATTTAAAAAAAAAAAATGCAATTCCTTCCATGACCTTTAATAAGTAGTTAGTATGTTGCTCTTTATTAAGGGGTCAAGTAAAACATCACCACAAAGGGAATTGAAAATAACTGAAATGGAGACACCAGTGTTTTATTTATGGTTCCTCCAGATTACACTTCTATTTCTAAAAATAAGATTATGAATGCATCAAATCTAAATCCATTATTGTTCAAATGCTTGGAATGCAGTGTGGTCAGATCTGGATGATTTTGTTACTCTGACATATATTTGTAGTTATCAACTTAATACAAAAAAGGAACTAGTCCAGTAAAGAAAAATTATATCTAGACAGATTGTATATTGAAACAGCAGGTTGTGAATCAGCACTTGTCAACTTCCTGATAAAAACCCCTGATTATAGGTTTTCCCTTTAAATAAATTTAAAAATTCTGTAGGTGGCTCTGTTGTTTGTTGGTAAGGAACTGCTCTTCGGTTTCTTGCTGCGCAGTCTACCCAAGATCAGATGCATCCTGGAATCAGTGTTGGACTTCAAGGTGATATTTTTTATGGAGCAGTTTGTAACATTACATTACTGTCAGCTGCAGAAGGCCTGTCATCCAGCCAGATGCATAAGATCTAGAAGTGGCAATGGTAGCCACATGCAACAGAGAAAGGAGGAAAGAGGCCTTGTGTTTGTAGATGCAGATTCTCAAATCCATCTGAGCCAGGGACAGCCATAAAAAACTACTCACTGCCCAAGGGAGGAGCAAGCACCACAAAAAAATATGCTCTGCAAAACCAGACAATCAGCATATCTCCATCGCAGAAAAATGTCCAGCAGAGTGCCAAACTTGCAAATCATTGCTAATAAAAGTACAGTGTCATCTTCAGTGCTTGTATAACTATATTACTGTACATTATATACAGAAATTACAAGAACCTGCTTTTGCTCGTGATCCTTGCTCTTTAAAGGTAATGCTCATTAAAAACCAGAGTCTGGGCTTATAAATAGTGCAGAGAATGCAAATGCCAGGAAAACAATGCCTCCTATGATTGTCACTGAAAGAGAGGGAAAGAGAAAGTATTAAATGCTGTAAAGAAAAAGTTTCCTATTAAATCCCCTTCTACAATGCCTCAGAGGGCTCCATTTCTCTGATCCAAATCCTAGATTAGTGGTTCTCAAATTTTTTGGACTCTAGGCACTTCTCCATGACTTGTGTGGTACCCCATTTCAAAAACTAGTTTATATATTATAGTCCTTACCTCCTGCACAGGGGCCAAGCACTGGGGGTAGAGGCTTGTCCAGGCAGGGACAAGCCTGAGCCTACACTTACCTCTTCACACCATGAGGATCTGGCAGCACCCTGGTTGAGAATCACTGTTCTACCAAACAGTAACAGTGTACAATTTACTTTAGCTACCAACACTAGAAGCTATTTTCAGCTTGTGCAGCCCCCACGCTAGTGTCAGCCCTTTGGTATTTTTGTGTGATTGCACTGATGTAACTAGGTGTTTTGGCCCTGCAAATTAATTACAAACTGTGGTTTTAACTCTCTCTCTCTCTGGATCTCACAAGCCTCAAGGACTTAAGTTTACTCACAGAAGAGCTGTACCCCCAGAACTGGGTTTTTTTGCTGTAGATGGGTAGGTGAAGGGAGAAAGAGGTCAACACTAAGGTGAAGATGTGCTCAGAGAGAGCAAGTGTTCATCCTACAGATACTGTGTTGAAATCTGTTTTTTTTTTTAGCACAGCAGCTCTTCTTGTTCTGAGCAGAGAACTTCAAGAGAAATCACCATTTGCCGATGAGCTGCTAATCTATTTTTATGGCTAATGGAAATAGGATCCTGCAATTTCACCAATAGCTTTTTTTGCATATGTTCTACTGCTGCAGAAACTGGTTCTCTTTTTTCTGAACACACTGGAGAAGGAGAGCAAGCCTGTACTAGGTCAGTGGGATACTGAATAAAACTGAAGGCAGGGCAAGATGGCATGTTAAAGTAACCAGTTTAGAGATGTAAGAATTTTCATACATAACAACATACTCTGCCAGATGCTATGAATAGGTCCATAGTCAACCTAGCAAAGTAGGTTGTAGCCTACTCATGCCTCTGAATCAGTCTCTAAGGTTTTAACCTGCTCTACCTTTTGCCAGACTTCAGGCTAACAACTGATAAGTTATGGCCTGATCCAAGGTGAACATACCCCACCTGCTACCTAGTAGCAGATGTAGACAGATATAACTGCTCTTCGTGGAATATCCACTAACTCCTTTAGATAAAAGTCCTACTCTACATTATGGCCATATCCCACCTGCTCTTTGCTAAACAGTATACAAGCATACAAGAAATGCTATATACATATAGTTCCTCCATTCAGCAGGAGGAAATATTAAGCTACATGCCTCATTTGATTTTAAGACTCAGCACCCCAAATTGTAACAAGCCTTTTTTTTTTTAAACCAAGTTACTCAAACCAATTGTGACTGACTACAGAGTTTTGTGCTTGCTTCTGCTAGGGGCCTAGCAGAAGCAAGAGCAAAATAGTAAGGAACAGGCACAGCATAGTGGGTTCTACCAAGATAGCTCTCCTCTCCAGTAAGTATAAGCAGTCATGAAACAGGCAGAGGAAGAACTAACAGTATTTACAAAAGTCTTGTTGCATCTACAAAACATTTCCAGCTTCTTCCCAAAGTTTTAATGTTAAAAACCACTGCCTATAGCTCCACCTCAGGACTATTAAACCTCTTCATTCTGACCTTCCTGCAGATAGGCAGAGCTTTATTTAGCAAGTATATTTTTGCAGGCAAAAAAAAAAACTACTTACCAGTCCTAACAGAGATTTTTTGTGCGATCATTCGTCCTCCAATAACTGCTAAACCAGTGCAAAGGCAATGTCCCACTGTTCCACCCACTGCCACGCCATAGGGATCCTGAGCAAACACAAAGTGGTCATTAGCAGCACTGAGAAAGATCTACAAAAATGCAAACAGCAATTTACCAGGAAAGAATTATATTTTCCTAGTTTTGCCAGTAAGGCAAACGTAACCCCAGAGAACACAGTCGAATATACAGAAAGGCTTAGCATGGTTGAACACCAATTGCTTCCTGGAAGACGGAGGAGAAAGCCACAAAGAAAGTTGGGTCCAAATACACACAAGTAATTTGGTGCATAACATCCTGCTGCAAATCAGTAGAAAGTTAGGCACCAACTCCTACTTAGGCCACTAATTATCTTTATGAATGGGAGCCTTAATCTTACCAAAAAACCCCCCAAAAAAACAAAAACAAAAAAACCCCCAAACCATCCAGAGCTGGATAATGTTTCAACCAAGACAACATCCTCAAGTAGTTTAGGACTTTGGAATTACTTGTGTCCCCCCCTGGCCCCCAATATATATGCAGCCATCCCTGGGATAAGATGGTGATTGCTTAGCCTCTACGCTTATGCTGACTGCACTTCTGAATCACAATAGCAGTCTCAACAAACCAAGTGAGCCGTCTTCCATAATCAACACGTCAGTTACCACACGGCACTGAGTCCAGCTTCATGAGGTTAAGGCACCCCATTCTAAAAAGATTAGCCAAAGAGGATGAACTGGAAATGCACATATCAGATATCAATCAGTGGGGGGGGGAGTGGGGGGGCAGAAGGGGGTTTTTGCACCAGTAAGAGACAGGGACAAAGAAAACAAAAACAAAACAAAAAGGTAGAAAACAAACTGATTGGACAAGGAGCTGGATGTTGGGACACAACAGTTGTTGAACACGTGGGAAATAAATGAACCAGAGGTTCCGGAATGGAAGCCTGGACTTCTGACTTGCATCATTCCTCTGCTGTCAGCTAATATCTGCAATACCCAGAAAAAAAGGATCTCACCCCCCTGTTTAATGCTGGCCTGCAGAGGATGACCATTCACTACTGCTGCTACCCATTTCCCCATTACAAGTGGGTGGCAGCAAGCTTCGTAGTGGATCTAATGGGGACAGCCCCACTGATGATCCATGTCTTACTATGATGCCACACTATGGATTTCCCTCTCTAGTTTGCTTTAAACACATCTAAGAAGTTAACCACAGGAAGTTTTATCAAGAATATTAACATCACAGAAATCACTCTCTATCATTAGCAAATACCAGAATTAATTTTGTGCACGTGCCTCGAGTATGATCACATCCAATTGTTTCCACAAGATGCCCATCACGCTCTGCGCACAGGGCAAAGGATACTCTCTGAATCAGCAGCAATTCAATATTTTGTTTCATCCTCATTGAAGGATGTGGGGTAGATAAGGCCTGGAGTTATGTATTAGTCAATCCCTGCTATGAAGGCAAAAATCACCATTTTATGAATTATTCTGCAGTACTCATTGTTATGTCAAGTGCATCACAACTGAATTATGCCATCTGCTTCAATGATGGTAAAACATGGCATCCTCTGAGGTTATATTAACCAACTACACTTCTGTGTTACTGCAGTGGCACAGTATTGGCAGTGCCCTCATCCCCCTGCTTTTACCTAGAACATGCTGTAAGGTAGTTCT
>NW_017729033.1:72433861-72436200 GCF_001723915.1 Gavialis gangeticus | reverse complement strand
TTAGAGTTTTGGGTCTGTGCCTTATAGATGTGCGAGGATTCAAAGTATGCATTTTGGGGATCCCCTGTAAAATGCAAACCCTGAGAAGCTGCCCCTCCCAGTCTTATGTTCCTATCTACATCCTCACCCGAGCTACTGCAAAGATTGAGAGAAGGACAAAAGTAGGTATTTCGTATAGCTCTCACTCACCTCTCTCGCTGCCAGGACTATTGTTGTTAACTGTGAACGGTCACCCCACTCTGCTAAGAATGTTAAAGTAAAAGCTTGAACAAAAATTGGAGAAATAAAATGCAGCCACTTCTTCTGAGGTATATTTGCACCAGGCCCCGTTTCCACATCTACTGGCCCATTTAACAGCTTAGTTCTCTGGAGCTGGAATACAAACAGCACATTGAAACGGAAATGTCATGTCAGATACCCAAAGCAAACAGCAGACAAAAATACAAGATTGGTACTTTGATTCCCAAGTTACTATTAGTCACTGAATGCTGTTAGCTATTAAATGTTTACGGGTAGTATCTTAATTTACATAGCTGTGGTCATTGCTTTCTTCAAAATTACTATCTTAAAAGCTATATTTCTTCCACATTAAAATGTTTGTTCTTTGTTTTGTCTGCTATGCTTTAAAAGCAGACAAGACTTTCTTTTGGAAGGTGACACATTGACTTGTTCTCTTTTTAAATTATTCTGAGAAGAAACTAATTGTACCCATCACCTGCCTGGAGAACCACAACTGATTACTGGGCATGGTGACAATGAAACTGACTATCACGAGAAATGAAATTAATGCTCCAAAGAAACTCTTCTAAAACTATGCCTTGGAACCATAAGTGATCTGCCTAGAATGTTATAACCATAATGAAACTAGCATTTGCTGTGAGCATTTCTATCATTGTACTGAGTGTTGCAAAAATTCAAGCAACCATAGTGCTAGTGTCATTATCATTTATGCTAATAAACCCCATGGATAAAAGACTGCATACTGGAAAAAACTAAGGGAAAAGGAACTTTCCCCGAGACAGCCCTATCTTAGAGGATTATAGCCAGTTCTTAAAACAGCTTCCTGGAGACTATCAGATGATGCACCCACTTGTAAAAAGGTCATTTCTGCATGATGTGTTAGTTTAGCTAAACATTTGCAATATTAGACCTTCATCCAGCATATGTACAGCTGAGGAATCCAAGGGTGTGATCTTTCAAGCAGTGCAACTTCAGAGCACTAAGTATTTCCAAAATCATCCCTACTTCACTCACTTCTTCATCTTTTTTCTTGATTTCTGCTTGCACTTCCTCCAATTCTTCCTGGCCCTCATCTGGGCTCATTTTCAAGCCTTCCCGAAGCATTCGGATACCAAAGATTGCAAACAATGCAGTTGACACGTAGTATGTGTACACCCGGGGAATAACTGTGGTGGCATAGCCAAACAAAACTGGAAGAAAACAAATAAAGTTTGTTGTTTATTATATACAGATTCCCCACAACCAGACTACCACAAGCACTCCTGCTATGTGAACATCCTGCTCCTTAGCAAAGTTCACAGTTCAGAAACTTATTACAGAACATTTAAATGCTTCATTTGCCACTCCATTCACACGTTTTTCTTTTTTAATAAAGAAAAAGTTAAGGAAGTTGGGCATTTCTTGAGCATTACTGACCACACTAAAGACTAGAGGCCTATTTATCCACCAATCTGTTACAGCAAGGACAAGGTTTTCCGCACAGCCATTCCAGAGTCTTAATCTCACTCCAGAAGCAGTTAGATGCGTTAGCCTAAAGTGCCACCTTACCGTACACCTTCCGATTTCAAACTGGTTCAGAGAAGCATAAGCTTTTGCCACCAACAACCAACTCTGTCAATAGTAACGTTCACATCTAAAAAGCAAGTTGTTACCTTCAAAAGCTTCTGCCTGAACTAGTTAATCCCTAAAGATGCCACCCTGCCCTACCTTCAACTTGACCCCAGTAGATCTACTTCCAGAGGCAAGGCCTCTTGCCCTTCTTATCAAGAATATTAACAGAGGCATCAGCTGTAATAATCTGAGACATGTACTTGTGTCTACTAAGTCACATACTAAAACAGCCAACTAACTCAGTTTATAACTTCAGCCACTGGATAATATTTTCCAGTCATTTCTGATTGGGCCAAACTGGAAACAATTTATAGTCTAAAAAGGTACTGTGTTATTAGAAGTGCACTGATACAATCGGTCTGATATTGGATCGGTACCGATATAAGGAAAACTGGCTGTATTGGATATCGGCCCAATGGGGCCAATACAGGCCTGTGCTGTGTGCAGCCGCAGTGCAGCACTCAGGCAGTGAGGAGCACAGCTGACAG
>NW_017729033.1:72432226-72433764 GCF_001723915.1 Gavialis gangeticus | reverse complement strand
GGGGGGGGTAGGGGGCAGAACTGCAGCTTGTAGGTGGGGGAAGACTGCTTCCTTCGCTGTTTGCACCCTGGGAGGGCATGGGTGGGGAGGGGGCGGTGTGTGCCCCCCAGATCTGCACGAAGTGGGATGGTGGCTCTTCTCAGTGGGGGCTGGGCTCAGAGCAGGCACTGGCAGTGCTGGGAGGATGCTGCATCCACCCCCAATTTTGCAGCCACTCTGCTCCCAGCACTGCCCTGTTTCCACCCACATGCTGCGAAAAGCTAGGGCTGTGCCAGGAGGCTGGCAGCAAAAAAATAGGGTGCATTTCTCCCAGCACCCCTCCCTGGGTGCAAGCAGTAGCAGGAGCCACCTAACCACCCACAAGCTGTGGCCCTGTTCCCATTCTCCCACCCCAGGCAGCACCTGCCCTCTCCATCACCGCAGGGGGCATTGATCTGCCCTCCCCCCCTTCCCTCCCTCCTCACCGAACTTACGAGCTACAGCTGGAGGCAGCTGTATTGGAAATTGGATGAGTATCGGCTGATATGTCTCCTTAAATATCAGCTATCAGTGTTGGCCCCAAAAATCTCTACTGGTGCACCCCTGTGTGTTATGCTACCAAGCAAGAGCCACTCAATCCCCCGGGCCCTTGATTTGTCTCCTTACCCCACCAAAAGTCAATGTAAGAAGCTCAAAGATACTTTGTGTTCTCCTTCATCCCTCTTCTCCCCCACCATACTATCAACAAGTCCTATCATTACGTCTGAGTTAGAGATGGAAGTCAGTTAACATAACTATTCTATCCCCTGCATAGATGGAGAGAACTGACTCCACAGTGCACCCCACTTTGTATGTCCGGAGACAAACCAAGTTAAATCTAAGGTTAGCCCCAAGAAATTGTACATTTTTGAAGCCAGGACCCAAGACTGAATTCCTTTAAAGAACAGGCTAGTTGACATCTTAAGACAACGAAAGAAGAAAATGTTTCTAGCTGTGGATCTTTGCAAAATTACCATTATAGCATACGATGACGAGTGGAATATTTAAATGCACATGCAGTTAGCCAGCTGAAGTCCACCCCATGTATGCATTCTTCCATGTGCACTGCCAGTTTCAGCTCAGGAGTCACTACATAAATCAGAAACCTACTACTGACAATGCCATTGCAGATCAATAGTCTAACAAAGACTAATCTAACATTAAAAGTGAATAATTAGCTATTCTTAACAGTCTATGCCAGCAAGTCACATATACAAATACATTTTGAACAATATGTCATGCATCCCCATTGGTTGGGGGTAAAAACAATGAAATACTAAGCTAACCGGAATTCAAATCAAGACAAGGTAAAATTATATGAGTCAATCTTTCAAGTTCTGTTCAAAGTGAACAGAACTGTGGAGCTGATCAGCAGGTCTCAGTCGACTCTTCGTGAAGAGAAAAGGAAATAAGGTATAGCTCAAAAGAGGAGCAAGCGCAGACAGATAGATAACTGAAGGGATAAATTAGGAAGAGGGAGAGACAAAGGATTTCTTGTTGAGCAGAGGAGAAAGACACTG
>NW_017729033.1:72424219-72427226 GCF_001723915.1 Gavialis gangeticus | reverse complement strand
AGACAGATAGATAACTGAAGGGATAAATTAGGAAGAGGGAGAGACAAAGGATTTCTTGTTGAGCAGAGGAGAAAGACACTGAAGAAAAGTTAGGGGAAAAAGGGGTTACAGGAAAAGAAAAAAAGGGAGGGAGAAGAATGAATCACCACAGCATACACTATAATGGCAATAGCAAATTGGCAAGTTTTTGGGGGCAAAACTTCATATGTTTATTTAAAAAGGAGGGGCCCCATGGGATCTTAAGACCCCTTATCATGGCTTTATGGATGATCCAGGAAAGCAGTCTGGGAGCCAGCGAACTTAGACATTTCCATTAGATACAATATAGAATGAAACTGCTCTAATTTTGTTATCAGTTCTATACACCTAATAGGACATATATAGGAAATTGAGAGTCATTTAAATAACTACATTTCAGCTGGTCTACTACTCCAAATGCATTTAAAAAAAAAACAACTTGGACAAGCAAAATATGAGATTTAGTCACTTGGAGATGGATGTATATAGTAAATATTATAATTGAACATAAAAAAACTACAGAGACTCTTTGTTCCAATGGAAAAAATGTTTTAAAGTGTCACAGTACACACCCATCCTTCTTTGAAGTTATAGGTGGAATGAAAAACATTTCCCTGTGGCTAGTACATGCTCAGTCTACTACCCCCACCCCACCAAAAATTTTATGAAGAAAGCTTGTGGGCCATGTTTAAAAGTGACTCCTCAATAGCCCATTCAAGACACTTCACTAAGGTGCAACTTTCAGCTGTCTGATCCACTGTATATTAGAGTCCCCAGTGAGAACCTCACATTAGTTTCATGCTGTTGCAAGTCCACTGACTTCTTATACTTTACCTACTTATTATACATATCTGAAAGCCAATCCAGAACGGACACAGAGTTGGTACAACCAACAGTAAACCAGAGGAGCACAATACAAACAGATTAAGCTAGAAAGACAAACAAGAATACCTTAAGCAAATCAATCTCAGCGGGTCTACTTCCAGCTCTGTAACTCAGAAGGCCTTCAGAAATTTAGAAGGCCTTAGAAAAGTGATTATCCAGCCCTGAGGAATGCTCTAAGTCTAGACAGTGTGGGAGCACATTGCATCAAACTGGTGGCTGTGGTAAATCACAGAGTTAAGAGCAGCTCCAAAGGTTATTCTAAAAATTATGCTGAGGACTGCACAAACCCAAAATCCCAAAAGCAACTAAAGCTACCATATGTATGGCTGCTTTTTTGTTTCCATTATACTTTGGGGGGAGGTGCAAAAGGATCTGGCTTACACACACTAACACAGGGGTTATCAACCAAAAGGTTGAAAACCCCTGCACTAACACTTGGGGCTAAAACTGAGGGAACCAAGTGCCCTGTCTGGACCCCACTGCATTTTCTCAGAATTGCCTTTAAAAAAGGCTAGGACTCCTTAACGTTATTAAGCTGCTGCATTCAATCTTACTTTAGTTAAGAATCAGAGGAAGACAGAATATGCAGAAACCCTTAACCAGCAAACTGCTAAAGGCAAATAAAGAGTGCTAACCTGATAAACACGTCATCAGTCCTAAGGCAAGCATGGCACCAGCCAGTACAGTCAAACGATTATAACGCATCGCCATGATAGCTGCAATAAAGAAGGTCTTGTCCCCCAGTTCTGATACAATGATGACTGATATAGCAGCTACAAAAGCATGAATAAACCCCAAATTTGTCTTGTCAGCTGATTCTTCATTTACGGGAGCAACTGCTGTAGGCCCCTTCTGCAAGCAAAGAAAATAATAGAATTACCTCAGCTGAACATTTAACTTGGGAAAGAATTCACCTCTAATTTTCTCCTGTTAGACTATTATCCTCTGGTACTTTTGATAAAGTATTTTGATGCATGATTACCTAGTGCTAGCAGATAGCCATTCAGAATATGCTGATCAATCATTAACCTCTGACATCCTGCTCTGATTAATAAAGGAATACCACCTTTGTACAGATTACAGTATGACTGCATGACAGTCACTACTACCCTGAAAGAGGGAAAGCAGATTCAAGACGGGTGCAATACTGCAGTTTACAATGCTCACATCCTCCCCTTCCAACTTTCTAATATTTTGGCAGCTCAAATGAGACATTTTGGTTAATAGTGATTTAACAGCATTAGACCATAATACTGTTAGATGTCCAATGTAACTGGTATTGGTAGAGATTCAGAACTCTACCATGATGTATTGACAGAGTCAGAACTTCCTGAATTTTAACTGTCTAATAACTTTCTTCTCCCCAAATTCCATCACCTTAGCAACACTGAAGTTCTTATCAAAATGAAACACTTGTGCGGAGAGTCTCCTTTAAAAAGAAAGCCTTTACTTTTGCCAGATAAAGGTGATCAAATTCTAGACCTAGACCACAAGTTAGAACATACACTAATGGAATTGAAAAAGTGATTAAAATTAAGAAGCTAGCTAGAATTGTTAAGGGACATGTTAAAGTGGCCAATCTTTTCTGGATCAAGATTGCTAACTTTAAAAAAAAAAAAAAAAAAAATCACTAACACAAAAATTCATTTACAGCTCAGATTTCATACTACATGCACTAAAGCATATCAAAGATTTTTATGAATTAGTGAACTGCTAAAAATGTGCCAATCCAGGCAGGGATAATGAAACTGAAGCGCCACAAAATTTGTCAAATTTTGAACTCACTTCCAAAGTGAAAGATAAAAGCCAGCAACAAGGCCCAATTCAAGCCAGAAATAGGTTTTCATTTGATTTAAATGTCAAAAAGACCTGGAGAGGTCAGTTCCCCCTTACCAGCACATAAGCAAACATGTCTTTATCAGATAAATGCTTTCTACTAAATGACCAGAATTTTATAGTCAAGTTTTGCTGACTACTGTAGAATCAAATGCCATCTTCCCCAACTTCATGTTTGAGTTCAGTGGACTATTCTCTAAAAGATAAGAAGGTCTAACCACAATTTGCTTTAAAATTTTAAGATATTTTAAATAAACATCAAGGATAA
>NW_017729033.1:72412251-72420613 GCF_001723915.1 Gavialis gangeticus | reverse complement strand
GGAGCAGCAAGAGGTGCGTACCTGTTGTTAAGCTCCAGTGGGGCAGGGGCCTTGGTGCAGCGGGCCTTATGATCCTTGACCACCTTGGTCTATGTCCCTGACGGGACAGAGTGGGAGGTCCCGGAGTCCTCCTTTGTCCTGGAGGGAGACCATGGTCTACCCTTCGGCTCCCGGGGGAGAAGGGCCTGGAAGTAGGAGTCTATCTTCTGCTCGCAGTCCTTGATGGTGCGCAGTCTCTGGACTGCAGCCTGGAGCTCCTCCAGCTGGTGCGCCAGAGACCCCAAAAGGGAGCAGATCCCACATGGGGAGGTGGCCATGCTCCCAGGCCCCAGAGCCTGAAAAAGGGACTGGCAGCCCCTGTAGCCGAGAGCCAGGGGCTCCGTCTGTGTGGAGCTCAGGGCCATGGGCTCCGTCTGAGTGGCCATCTCCGAGGTGCCGGGGGGGGGCGTGCCGCAGAGCCCGAGGGGACCCTCAGGGTGCGGCGTGTGCCCATCCGTGTCATGTCGCTGGTAGGCTGGCTATGGCTGGGACTGTCTACTCTGGGGGGTTCGCAGGCAGGGCCTCGGGCCCTCCCCCCTCCTGTGCAAGCTTCGCGCTAACTCACGTGCCAGCAGACAAGCGCACCTGTTTGCGCAGCCTGTTCACGTGGCTCCCTCGGGGGCTGGGCAAAGTAGGGGCCTGGGCAGGGCTTGACCCAGCCAGGCTCCACTCAGCCGCCTCCTCCCACTCACTGTGGGGTTAACCCCCTCTCACCACAGGCCCTGCTTGCCTCCAGCTGTGCTGGGGGTTGGCGGGGGGCTCAGCGGCTGCTGGAGGGCTTCTGGGGGGTGCCTTGGGAGAGCGGGGGTTCAGCGGGCTTTCACCCACGCATCTCTCGCAGCTCCGGAGCCTAACTGGGGCTTTTTTTGCTGTTGGTGGGCCCTTTTAAACTGCATGTCAAAAGAAGTTGCACTAAAAAAAGTGGGGCAGCTCACATGGCTGCAGCCTGTGCCACCCAGAACCAGAGCCTGGGCAGCCAGAGCCATGCTCCAGTTGCTGGCCAAGTTTTGCATGCCTGGATCACTGCTGCTGCAGTCCCAGGAGGCCCCAGGTAAAGGTGCTGGCCCCAGCCTCCCCTACCAGACCTGGGGCAATTTGCCATGCGCCACAGTGTGCGTTCAGGGGCATGCCCAGAGACAACTAGCAGTGGCAAATGGAGCAAGTTACTCCCAGCCAGTTAAAATGGGAGTGTTTTGTCATGTTGACAGGTCTCAGGTGGCAAGATTAATATTTCTGGATAGACAGTGGGTCTACTAGTTCGTATACCTTGCAAGAGTGCTGGACTCACATCTAGTGCTGACACTAGATCTGGGAGCAGGGTATCAGCCACTGAGAGAGAGAGAGAGAGAGAGAGAGAGAGAGAGAGAGAGAGAATGGGAGGACATTGTAGGATGCTGATCTAATAGCTTCTCTGTTAGTAGGTTTAACTGTATTGCTATGAGCCTCGCTGTATGGACTGAAACCCTTTGTGAGCTTACAGTTGACAGTCCTATCAGGTACTGGATTAATGTCTCCCTCTCAGTGCAGTCTCTGAGAAAATAAAACAGCTGCAAAAGCATTTGCTAATTTATTTTGACAAGTTACAATAGCACTTGCAGCTTAACCAAATGGAATCCAAACTGCTATGCCTGTTAGAAAGGCAGCTCCTGTTTAACCCCTCTTCAGGTAAAAATGAATTTTAATCAGCTCTGAGCAGCAGACTCTTTGGCCACATACAGGTATTACATGTCTACTGGGAGAATAGGTGCTCTTCCAGTAGGAAATGGGAGTATATAAGCATACATTTAGTTCCTCTCAGAGGAAACATGTCCCACCCCCTGGGGACAAAGATCTTCCAGGCTGGCACCCAATCTTCCTTGTGAGAGTTTCTCTTGCAAGAATGAACACCTGTATGCTTGCTCCACTCCCCACCCAGTTTGGTCTGGAAGGAGTGGAACAGCTGTCTGCTCTGCACTTCTGGTTCCCAGTCTGGCAGGCTTTAATTGCCACATGTTTTGCCCAGCTGGGCACACACCATGATTTAAATGCTGGGAACTTGGGTCAAGGAAGCTCTCCCTGACTCTGCTTCCCTGCAGCTCCAGTTTTAAATCACTCTGTGTGCAGCCCATCACCCCCCTTCCCAGGCAGGGTGGGGATAGGCTGTCAAGTAATGGGCTCCCCTAAGGGTAGGGCAATCCAAGGAGCAGCCCTCTAGTGATTCCTGGCTAGAGAGCTCACCTGTGTAGCTTCCCAGCAACAGGGCTGGAACATATGTGCATTCCTGCTCCCAAGATATTTTTCTACCAGTAAGAATTTCAGATAAATTCTCCGTACTTTCAGATAAATTCTTACTGGTAGAAACAAAGTCAAACACCTGTTCATGGCCATTGTGAGGCTTCAATGATGGAAAGTTTGTAAGGGGAATATTAAAGCAAGATAGTGGATGTTCTCCACCAGATATGCTCAGCAGAATTCCATAGGACAGTTAGGCAAAACACTTTTAACCTTGTTAGTCCAAACTTGCACATTTTCTTCTCAGTGCTGTGGAGCCTCCTTTAACACATGTTGGTAGCAACATCCCGAATCACCCATATTCTGCACATATGACAGAAGATTTACCAAAGGCTTGGAGACAAGCTTGTCCTACTGCCCAGTGATGTGTATACCTCATTTCCACAACGGATCAGGAAAAATATTTTAGGGCAAGTTCACTAGTTCAGTCTCCTGCAGGGAGCAGCCTAAATAAAGAGTGATATAGACAGAAAGGCTCACAATACTCCTTTTAGTACAGTTAGATATCTATATCTATAGTTAGATAGCTATAGATAGATATAAATATAGAAATATGTATCTTGGAACAGAAAACAGGAATCCACATGTCCAATCCCCTGCTCTGGCCTTATCAGAAGGATCGTACAATGGAAAGGACATAGGGAGCACATCCCGATAAGCACACACGTGCTATTTGCAGTGCTTCAAACCCATCTGAGAGCACTGTAAACTGCACATGGTACCTATGCACTGGGAGATCCTGGTGTAAAAAAAAAAAAAAAGTGGGGTGCAGCATATGTGGTAGCAATGTGTGCCACCAGAATCGGAGTTTGGTCAGCCAGAGCCACACTGGCTACCAGCCAGACTCTGAACAGCTGGCTTTGTGCTGCTGCTGCCCTGAGAAACCCGCAGGACCTCAGGTAAAGCTGCTGGCTCCAGGTGCTGGCCCCAGCCTCCCCTACCCCACCTGGGTCAATTTACTATGCGCCAGGGCACTTATGCAGGAGCACGCCCCAAGACAAATAGCACAAATAGCAGTGGCACAAATATATGCCACTGCTATTTGCCCCGCAGGAAATACATGCCCCTGCATGTGTGCACTCATCGTGACATGCCCATGGCATTTAATTCCTGGCTCCTTGCAAGTGGGGCAAATCATTTGCTTTCTCTGTACACCTGGTCCTGACCTATAGAAATGGACTGTTACTTCCCAGAAGAGCTGTAGGGGGAAAGCCAATAATGTACAAATTGTGCAGGTATCATGACAATAAAAGCCACTTCAAGATAGATGGCAATTCTTTGCCTCCAATTTCACCAGGACAAACAAACAGGTGCCCATTTACAACTGGAGTGACCTCTGTCATGACTCATGAGTCTGGAGAGACCGGCACTTGTATAATGAACACTGCTTCTGAAGATGTAGTTCCAGTCCCTCCAGACCCAGCTATAACTGGGTACTCATTTGGGCTGAGGAATCAGAGGTAGCTGGATATGATGGTAGTAGCCACATCACTTTGTGGTGTGTCACTGGCCTCACAAACCGGCATGCCTGAACAATACAAGTCTCATGGACCTTTGACTTCTTTTGTTTACATGATATGGAGGCAAAGGTAAAATAGGACCTAGGGCTACTAGTGACAGAAGGACCTCCAGATGGAAGAAGAATCCTAGAGACCTGTTGCCTAGCACAGAATCCCCCAAATTTCTTGTCCTCAGTGAACACAACTTGCCTATAGACAATTTCAATGCTTTATTACCACTTGATCTAGTATTATAGCTTATATGGAAAGTCCAGGATTCTCCCAGGAAGTTTCTGAATCCACCTAGCTAAATGGAGAGATCACCAACCTACCACTGCCATAAAGTGATCACTATCTCATTCAGGCAAGGATCAGAACTTCCCATCTTTTCTACCAGAGGGGTGAGAAATCAAAACTGGCCAACCTCTACAAAGCCCTCAGTTCCCTAGGGTTTCAACGCTCAAGCCACCAAAACTCAAGGCCAAGGCACCAATGAATTAATGCAACAGTACAGTCACTCGCTGTTGTGTAGCACTTGTACCCTGACCCTGGACTGTGCCGCTGAAGCCACTGGGGACTGGTCCCCAGAGTTGGAGAGACTCCCCCTTACCCTCCCTGCTCAGAGACACGTCCCCTCCCGTCCCCTCCCTCCCCTGCGGGGCTGCTTTCCCCGCTGTCCCGGTGCTGCTCCTGTGGGTGGCACCAGGCCTGCTCCTGGGACAGGCCGTGAGGGGACCCCCCACCTCCCCGTGGCGGTTGTGCCCCGCTCTGCCCAGCCCTGCGCGACTGGCTCAGTAGGAGCTCTGTAGCGTCTCCCACCCTCGGCACAGCGGGGAAAGCAGCAGCTGGGGGGGCGGGGGGCCAGGGGACCGGACGTGCCCCTGAGCATGGCAGGGACGTGACCTGCTTTGGGGACCTGAGAAAGTTCCCGGAGGCTGCTGCAGCGTGGCCCACGCATGCCAGGAGTGGGGGCCACCTCTGCGGTGTAGCCAGGTGCCCCATTGCTGGGGCCCACCATGCAGCTGCCACTCATCCGCATGGAAGGAACAAAAGTGGCGCTGAGGACCGCAGATCCCGGGGAGGCCAGGCAGCCCCTGCCAGGGAGCAGGGGGCGCCGCCGTGCACTTCTTGGGCACGGCGTCGAGGTGCAGCCACGCCGGGCCCGGCCTGCGCCAGCTCCCGGTTCCCACAGCAGAGCAGCCCTTCGAGGATGCTGAGCCCCACGCCCCCCCGCACCAGCAGCGTCACGAGGAAGGTGGCAGCCAGAGCACAGGCAGCAGCACCGGCATCCCCCATGGCTCCTGAGCGGCGGCCCCGGTGGCAGTGCGGCGGCTGCAGCACCTAGTACCGCGCCTGCGCCCGCCCGCTGGGAGAGGACCTCCCCGAGCCCGTACCCACCGGCCCTGCCCAGAGCTTTTCAGAGAGGGGGGTTGGGGGGAAAGAAAGAGGGTCCATGTATTCTCCTGCCCTCATGGGCAGCCGAGATCACATGTGACATGTCTGAGGTGGAAACCCACCTGCCGTCAGAGCAGGACCAATGCCTAGGGCACCAATATTTGGCAGGCACCAAAATTATATGCAGAACAACCTAACAGGAGCATCATTCTAAATAACTGCCGTGGCCAGCCACGTCTCCACCTAGGCCTAAAACCTTTGTTTCGGTAAGAGGAGAAAGACCTCCGAAAAGATCTCAGAGGAAAGATCGCTAGAATCACGACTCCTGCCTTTTCCTCTATCTTGGAAGTAGTGGGGGTGCTGAGGTGCACAGTTCACCTAGGGTGCCAATTACCCTCAGACCATCCCTGCCCACAGTCACTAACAAACCCACTTCTCTGGCCACGGGGAAAAGTCATAAAGGAGCCAGCAATAATGCACGTGCTAATGCCTTCACCCACACAAATCTTTTCCGAGTCAGCCTTAAAGCCACTATCAGCAGAGCTGGATTAATAAACAAACTAGGCACATGCCTAGGGCCCGATGAGAACAAGGGGCCCAGTTGTGCTTATTTTGCATATTATAATTACTACTGAGTGAAAAAAAGTAATATAAAATTTCATCTTCAGCTGGGGGCCCACAAGTTTGTTTGTCTAGGACTAACCTCCAAAGGGTTAGAGATCCAGATCCCTCAACCTCCCGTCACAGGGTCTTTCACGGAGGTCACTAATCATGTGAGTGGCCCTCCTCTGAACCCTCTCCAGATTCTCTGTGTCCCTCTTGAAGTGCGGCGCCCAAAAGTGGACACAGTACTCCAACTGAGGCTTGACCAATGCCGCAGAGAGGGGGAGCATCACCTCCCTTGATCTGTTGGTCATGCATCTGCTAATGCATGACAAGGTGCAACTGGCCTTGTTGATGGCCTCATTACACTGCCAGCTCATGTTCATCTTAAAGTCAACTATGACTCCAAGATCCCTCTCAGCCTCTGAGCTGCTGAGGAGTTCTTCCCCCAACCTATAGATGTGCTGGGGATTCCTCCTCCCTAGGTGGAGTACCTTACATTTATCTTTGTTGAATTGCATCCTGTTTTGCTCTGCCCGTTGATCCAGCCTGTCCAGATCAGCCTGTATCTGCTCCCTGCCCTCCAATGTGTTAACTTTGCCCCATAACTTGGTATCATCTGCAGACTTGGAGAGGGTGCTCTCCATGCCCTTGTTCAAATCGCTGATGAAGATATTAAATAACACCGGTCCAAGGACCGAACCCTGCGGGACCCCACTGCCCACCTCCTTCCAGGCTGAGAATGACCTGTCCAGACTGTGATAGCCAGAACCAGAAGATTACATCTAGGTATAACAAGAGAAAATGCTTTTTGAAGATATCTGAAATAGAGCTTATGAGCAGTTTTTTGTCTGTCTACAGTACAACCTGCAAGATTTATATATAGCTTTTTATACTAATCTTCAGATAGCATGAACTTTAGAAAGCAGAACTAAAGAATATTACTGCAGACATAGCTGATTTATGAAATTTCGCTTACAGTCAGTAAAAATTAATGAACGTAATCACAAGGTATAATTAACATAGTGGGTTGAACTTAAGTGGGGACACGTTAATCTCAGACCCCAAAGTGATGTAGTGTGATTTGCTTGTTGAGAAAACCCAAGCTTGAGCAGTAACTTATTATAATAATTTCTAACACCTTTTAAGCCCATAAGATAGCAGCTATAGAGTAACACTATGAATAGCTATATAACTAAAAAATTAGCATAGACAAGATATAAAAGAACATGCACTTTAAGTAACCCCCAGGGAAGGACGGAACAGAATAGTCATTGCTGTCCCATGCCTCCAGATTCCTTACTCCCAGTGTGAGCGAAGACCAAATCCTAACTGAGAGCCCTTCCTCCAGTTTCCCCTCTGACAGCGTGAATCAGAGACTCCTGACTTCACTAAATCAACTTGACGTGTATCTGACTAAGAGACTATCAATAAGTTACTAACCAAGTGAGAACTCTTAGTTAATTTCTTTGTGTTTTATTATCACTGTCAATTTTAACTTGTATTATTATGTTGTCTGTTTATTAGCTTAACCTTTTACTGTCATATGTGCGAACTATATCTTTCATTGCTATAAGTAAAATTTATTCTTTTTTATAAGTGAAACTTGTCATTGTTTTCCTCCCAACATCACCTCCTCAATTCCGAACCGAAAAAGCCCAGCAGCTAATAAAGTTGCAGTGCTCAGCCAGTCTGCAACTAAATTGATATACTCACAGTGCCCAGCTGGCCTGTGACACCTGACCCACAATGCCTTAGGATTCCCCTCCTCTACCCCTACCTTGATGTTGGAAGCTGTGTACTGCTTCCTAACATAGAGAGCTACATGCCCGCCTTTTTTCCCCACTCTGTCCCACCTACACAATCTGTACCCCTCAATGCCTACCACCCAGTTGTGCGTAGAATCCCACCATGTTTCAGTTAAGCTGACTAGGTCAAACTGCGTGCTAGCAAGTAAGAGTGTGAGCTCCTGCTTATGCCCCATACCCCTGGCATTTGTGTAAAGACCTTTTAGCCCCCCAATGGGTGCTCTTGGTGCCCCTTTGCTTTGATGGTTAGTGTACCCCTTAGTGCTTACCTAATTAGGTCCAGTGCCTTGTTTGTGGCTCACCAATCCTGGGTTCTCGTTGACCACTGCTTTCCCGCCCCCTGTTGAACCTAGTTTAAAGCTGTTCGGAGGAGATCAGCCAACCTGCAGGAGAACAGATGCTTACCACTAGGAGAGAGATGAAGATCATCCCTTCCCAGGAAGCCTCCTCCCTGGAAGTGCTGATTGTGGTTGTAGAATCTGACATGGCGGGCACCACCACACTGAGCCCCTTATTGCTTGCCCGCAAAGCCCCCCTGCAGAGGGGCACCCCTGCCCTCACCCCCTGGCCCTGCTCCCAGCTGTGGTGTGCTGCCTAGGGCTGGCAGCGCCACTCCCTCAGCCCCCAACCATCTTCCCCAGCACTGCCCCACAGCCCCAAGCCCCACTTACCTCTAGGATCCAGGGGCAAAGGGCATGGCTCTGCAGTGTCAGCGCTTGCCCACAAAGCTCCCACAGCCTGCATGCA
>NW_017729033.1:72406245-72407251 GCF_001723915.1 Gavialis gangeticus | reverse complement strand
CAGTGTCAGCGCTTGCCCACAAAGCTCCCCCAGCCTGCATGCAGCCGCCACCACCCTGCACTGCTGTGGAGCTCTGCAGCCAGTTGCAGGGCATGCAGCTGCATGCAAGCCCCCCATTGCACCCCCTGGCCAGGTGGCACATATGTGGCCTGCATACGGTGGCTGCCACTGCACTGCCGCGCCCTACACCATTTGCCCACAAAGCCATGCAGGTGGCCATGGGATGGTAGTGCAGGGTGCAATGGCAGAGTTGTGGTAGCGGCCTCTGTGTATGAACCTCCTGTCAGGCTGGCCGGCACATGTGTGGCCCACAGAGTGGCACCCCTGCCCTCAACCCCTGGTCCTGCTCCTGGAAGTGAGCACAGGGGCACACTCCCCCACAACACCTTCCCTTTCCCCCACCCTGCCCCCTCCCCTACATACACTTACCTGCTGAGGTGGGCGTCAATGTCTGTGCCTGTGCGTCACTCTGGGGGCCTGTTGCGAGGAGCATCAGGAGGGCTATTGAGACTTTAGGGGGAAGTGCGGGGCACAAGCAGCATTGTGCGGGGCCTTTAATTTTTATCATGGATTTTGGGTTTTTAATTAGAGCATCTGCAATTTCTAACCAGAGAAAACCAGGATCCCTGCTCATGACAGAGGTCACTCCTAGTCTGACCCAGTTGGAAATGGGCACCTGGGGAAGCAGAGCCAGTCGGATGTGATGGTGATGTCAGCGGTGATGGTGGGGGGTGGCAAGTGGCAACTGCCTGTAGGGGGTGCACCACCATGCTCAGGGTGCATGTGCACCCACATGCACCCCCTATGCATTGCCAATGGTCTGCAGTATGCCTTTTAATTAAGCAGAAGAAGAATCTCTACTGCGTTTTTCAATCCTGATGCTTTACAGTTGATGCCCTTAACAGTTAGTCTTACCTCGATCCTAGGCAAGCTGTTTGAGAAAATTATTCTGGCACACATCCAGGAGGGGCCAGCAGGGGACTGCATGCTTAGGGGCAACCAACAC
>NW_017729033.1:72396301-72405466 GCF_001723915.1 Gavialis gangeticus | reverse complement strand
TTCCTGGGGGCTTTTCAGACATGCGGGGCACAGCTGGGAGGACAAGAGGGTCCATGTATTCTCCTGCCCTCACCTGAGGCCTGTCACAGGTCCGTGTCCTGACATCGTGTTCAGCCAAGATCACACGTGACAAGTCTGAGGTGGAACCTCACCTGCTGTCAGGGCAGGTCCAATGCCTAGGGCGCCAAAATTTGGGGGGCACCAAAATTATACGTAGAACAAAATAACAGGAACATCATTCTAAATAAGAGCCCTGGCTGGCCACAGCTCCACCTAGGCCTAAAACAGGCCTTTTCATTAAGTAGGAGATGAATCTCTACTGTGTTTTTCCATCCTGATGCTTTACAGTCGATGCCCCTAACAGAAGATTTCATTGTGAACCTTAAACTACTCAGTGATGTTCTTAAAGACCTCACTCCCAGAGCCAAGGGCCTGGATGTACAGGGCCAGGCAGTACTCATTTCCTGTTACGCCTTTGGCACCTCTGAATTGCCACCCACCCACAGACAGCAACTATGATAAATGCCTTCAGCTCTTAGGAGGAAAACTGGTACTGATTAACTCAAAGCCAATCCCAGAGAGACCAGACAGGCCTCTTCTGCCCTGCTGGTCTGACAGCACTGAGAGCTGGCCACAGCCTGCAGCTCCCACACACATAGCGCAGGGACAGTGACTGGTCCCCAACCCCACCCCATTGCAGCCCCATGGCAGGCACAGGTGGACTGCCAAGACCTGTGCTGCAGGGAAGGTGCAGGGGATCTGTGCTGACGGGGTTCTCTGCTTCCCTGCAGCCACTTAACCTGGGCACATGGAAGAGGCACAGCCAGGCCAGGTGCCACCTGCAGCCGTTCTTGGTGTTCTAGTAGCAGATCAGGTCCTTGAAGATACTAAGCCTGGCACACTGGGGAATTAAACCCTGCAGCAGCACCACAAGGAAGGTGGCAGTCAGCAGCAGCCAGAGGGCACCAACTATCCCCATCATCTCTGGGCCCCTCTGTGTATTGGGACTGGGTTGGGGCTAAAGCTGCAGCATCCAGTGCCCCCTCAAATTCTGCTCCCACCTGGGAGCCTCCCAGACATGAGTCCTCTCTCTCTGTCTCACAGGGCATATATATATAAGACCAGCAGGCAGGTGACCATAAGGGGGTGGACAAAGGGCTATATAAGCCTAGCCCAGGGCATTTTCAAAGGGGATGGAGTTATGTTGTTCTCAGGGGTGGTAGATGACTGAACAAGAATCAACGGTCTCCAGTTACAGCAAGGGAAGTTTAGGTTAGGTGTTGAGGCAAAAAAACCACCCAAAAACACAAAGAGGGTAGAAAAGCACTGAAACAGGCTACCCAGGGTGGCGGAAGAATCTCCATCCTTGGTAGTTGTTCAGACCCAGTTAGACAAAGCCAGGTGAGACTACTGGCTGGGATCCTGCAAGGGTCTGGGACCCAGGGGGGTGGTGTGGGGCTGAAGTGGGTGTATATCTATCTATCTATCTATCTATTGATATTGATATATATATAGATATATAGATATGTATATATATATATAGAGAGAGAGAGAGAGAGAGAGAGGCAAAAGTCCAGGAGAAGCATCCTGCTAGGGTCAGGGACCCAGGAGGTTGCATGGGACTAAAACTAAACAGAAGAGAGAGAGAGAGAGAGACAGAGAAGTGGTACTCTGTACTCCCTTTTCTTATACCGCACCAAATATTCTCCTTAATACTGTTTTTACACTTACAGCCTTCTGCTTTGTTTAATGTTTGGTGTCATTTTATTTTTCTATGTTGTCTGATGCTGAAATAATTAATAATTGAGCAGCCCCCCTCTATAGATATATTAAAAGCTATGGCACACATTGGCGAAAATGATGGTTTTAGGCCGTGTCAGAAAGGTCCCATACTAAAACTATTGTTAATGTTTCACCATTCAGTGGGGAACTTGAGTTTGTCACTGCCGTCGGCAACATTCCAAACCTTCATAAAAATCAGGATTGCTCTGGATAACAACTCCAGAGAGAAAGGAAACAAGGTCAGGAAGCTCATTAGGATGTCAGGCCAGGTTTACATACATGTTTCATACCCCTGTAACTGTTTCAATTAGGGATGTGACCTGGTTAATATAGTCAGACCAGTACACTCCCTAGTATATGGGGTTATGGAGCCAATTTTACTTGTATAATGGCTACCATGGTAGTTTTTGCGCTTCCCATATGGAAGCTCTGGAGTGTGGCTCCTTGATAGGGGTCAAAAGGTTCATTGGGAAGGGGGGGCATGACAAAGGGTGAGGGGAAGCAGTGCCAGAAGAAACCAGCCACCAAGGAAACTGGCTGCAGCAGCAATTGAAGGAGGGGGATGAGTGGCTGATTCACTGCAGTGGGGCATAAACTGAACTGGGGCCTGAGCCCCGCTTCAGTGACTTCCAGCCTATTAATGACTGCATCAATTAAACTTGCAGCTGGTGGGGAATAAATTAGGTCATGTCCAGACTGCAAGATTTTGCCAAAAAGTTCCAGGTAGCGCAGGTGTGCCAACCTCACAGCCCAGAAACTGTCACAATAAACAAGGAAGCGTTCCAACACTTGTACAAAGGCAACAAGCCAAAGGGAGGGAACAGGTAAGAGATAAAGAAACACGAATAATTGTGACAACATATAATCAGTACCTTAATATCCACCCCCACACATCCCTGGAGGTGTCCCCAAACAAGCTTTTAGTACCAGAGTGCTCAAACAGCAGCCTAGTTGTGCCCCCAAGTGTAAGACTGGCTCTCTCAGAACCATGCAGTCTTGGCTGGCCAAGCCAGTGGGATCTTCAGCTCTGCTGTATAACCCTCTTGTGTAGGACTCACCAGAGCAGGGGTGTCCAACATTTTTGAATGTGGGGCTGGATCATGAACTTTTTATCACCCAGTGGGCAGCGAGCCATATTCAAAGACCTCACAGGAAGTGGCATCACATCAGGAAGTGATGTCATGTGACCTTTGACACCAATGAAGTTCTTAAGAATATATCAAAGGGTCATGAACAAACTTTAAAAGTGGGTTCTCCTTTAAAGGAGAAAAATATATAACTGTGGCTTTTCTCTTGTGGGCTGGCAGAGTTCCAGGCTGCAAGGGGTTACTTGGGGCCCCCGCATGCCCCACACACTGGGCTCTGGAACAGGCAGTACCTCGGGGCACAACAAATGCAGGCTCCAGCCGAGCCCGGGGCCGCCCTGCACAGCGCGGTCAATGCCTACAGCCTGGCGGGAGGAAGCACTGCCCCTGCCGCTCCGCCTCAGCCAGCGACCCGCGGCCAGGCGGCCAAGCCGGGCTGCCTCTTGCCTGCAGGCGGGGAGTGGCGAGTCGCTTGGGCCGGGAAGCAGTGGCTTCCCCATGTGGTGCTGGGGACGGGAGGAGGCGGGCCGAGTCTGCACTCCTCTTCCCACACGCACCGCATCAGCAAAGTCAAGCTGCTGCGGTGCGTGTGGGAACCTTGTGCCTTCCTCAGCCCTTCAGCAGCCATTAGGAAGCTGCTGAGGGGCTGGGGGAGGGACAAGGGGCGGGAACGAAAGTAAACCGTGTTTCCTTTCATTTCTTGTTGCAGCACCGCGGGCCACAGAAAATACCGTGGCGGGCCGCATGTTGGACAAACCTGCACTAGAGTCCACGTGCAGGCTGCCTTTTCTTCTTTACTCCAGCCCCATGATTCATTTTCCATTTTTTTCCCCAGCCCCATACCAGCAGGTTGAGAGTTGAGTTCCTGGGAGTTTAGTCCAAATGAGCAGTCATCATAGCTCTTTAGACAGCTGTGATGGAACCCCTGGTTCCACCTGATGTTGTACCCATTACACACGCTTATCTTATTTGGTAGCTTACATGCCAGAAGCCGCTACATGGCTGTCTCTTTTAGGACTCTTTTTGACAGTGGTGTGTTGGCAGATGAACCATAAGTACCATCAATAGGAATTTTATGGTAAAATTCACCAGTGTAGTCATTTTCTGCTAATTTGTCTGTCAGAAATGCACAATGCTCATAGGCCTGTTACATCACATTTGTGAACATGACAACCTTTGTTTTCAGGTTCAGTCCAGTTTACTTGGGGATTTCAGTTAAAATACACAAGTTGAGCACAAGAGGCAAGTAGACCTGTAATTGGAGCCATTACGGCCAACTCATACTATGATTCCTCTTAATATATTTTAAATTCCCATTGGCTTAGTTCAGATTGGTAAATTGCATGGAAATTATTTTCACAACTCTTTGATTTAGTTTAATGCTCTCATACTACTTTTTCTCCTGTCATCTGTATTGGATTAAAATATAGCTCAGGTGATAGTTAACTTGAAGGTTTTTAAGACCTCAGCTAGACAAAGCCTTGGATGGGATGATATCGCTGGGGATAGTCCAGCTTTGAGCAGGGAATTGGACAAGATGACCTCCTGAGGTCCCTACTAACCCTAATTTTCTATGATTCTACGAGTCAGGCTTTAAATAATTTGTCCATTATTATTGCTTTTGATTTTTTTAAGGTAATGGTAGAACTTTAATTTGTTTTCCTAATTTAGAACTTAATCTTGAAAAGTACCCATATTTAACACCTACAAATTAAATATGGAAGTACAGTAGTTCTACTTACATTATCACGGTTATTCACTAATAAAATTTATGTATAGGTCTTTGTATAAGTTAAGCACCCCATTTTAAGATGCACAGTTGAAAGATGCGTATTCAATGAAATAAAACATGCCTCAATATCACTATTGCTACTGTCCCCTATTCTTATGTTCAGATTATTTTACATTTGCCTTTTCCTGTACAGCACTATAAAATTTAAGATTACCAAACTACTCTCATATTAGCCAAAGGGGAACATTTGCAGTCAATGCACCATATTCCTGAACAATTATAGTTTCTAGTGGAAGACACCCAAGGAGAAGAGAAGTAGGGAAGGGAAAAAATATTTTTAAAAATAAAATTGAGTTAAAACATGAAATTGGGTAGAGACCACTATATTTCAGGACTGTCCTATATTCTTTCCTTGTCCACCCTTGGGCTAAGATCATGTATAAGGCACATGTTTGCATATAAATTGCTGCAGTGGCAACTAAAGTGTCTTATTCATTATATAGGAACATAAAATACAAAAAGGCCAAACATCAGCAGCTCTTGTATTTAATTTTATGTTTTTCATATTAAAGTTGTACAGGTGCAATTCAAACTTTTAAAAGTAAAGTCTGTACATTCATTAAACACTCATGTGCATCTCTGAGCAGAACCCAGACAAAGTTTTGTTTAACCCCAGTTTTGATTACACCTACTCCTATTCCCTTTTAGATGGTTTGTATTAATGAATATCTTATAAGAGGAATGGTATAAACGCTTTTCGATGCTTTGGATAGGAGCTGAATGTGGTCAGGTAGAACTCGTGGCACAAAATGGCAGCCAATGCCTGATTAAACAGTACAAACATCACTACAAGCCACCAAGTCAAGTTGTAAAATCCAAATGTGATGGCTAGGGAGACGTATATTAGGAGTTCTGCAAAATAGTGCGGGCAGGAGACCCTCTCAAACCAGTCTCCAAAAGGAATACTGTGATTCAAACTTACAACGTTTCCTGCAATTAAATAGAGGGAAGAGTTAGTTGATAGAATATACATTAAATAAACTTTAAATGTTAACCCATAATTATGGAGTAATGACAAACACAGGCACTTCCCACAGAGTTCAGTGGGATTTGTGGGTGCTTACCACTTGGCCTTAAAACACTTTGCTCCCAGTGTTTGAAAATACAGATTGAAGTAACTACATTGTAAGCACAGGAGCGGGCACTTTTTGTTTTGGATTCAGGAAGTTACTCAGTGCCCTTGAGCTAGATAATGCTCTTTTGGGTTCAACATTCATAAATGAAGATAAATATTTATCAGGGCACTGCATCTTAGTTAAGGGTTCATAACACATTTTGAAAACATAAATATTTATTTCATTCTAGGAGGCTAGCTGTTAGAACTTTGTTTTAAACTTTGCATGCTGCAATTAACTGGGTATTACTGCCTAAAAATCTCTTCCACACTCACGCACTGGAAAGTCTTATACGCATTCCCTTCACTGTGTGCATGGAAAACAGTGTTCACTGTGACCTACATTTCTAATGGCAAGAGATAAAATGCATAAACAGCTTCCAGATGTGAAATATCTCACCTGATTTATTTTTTCTCAGCTTAGCTAGAATCACATGACATCTGTTGTGATGAATAGAAGCCCAAATGTACAGTGTAATTCCCAGGATGTGATACCAGTGGATTTGCATCCAAAGGCTTTCCCCTGAAATAAATGAAAAGATCCTTCATGAATACAAACTAGAAAAAAAATGCATTAACTCTCATACCACTATCTCAAAGCACTAGACACACACCTTTTCTAAGAGGCAGTGCCACATCTCAAGTCAAGATACTATTACTGTTTTATTCACACTAGCAAGAAAGGAAAACTACTAGATTACAGACGATTCTGACCTGCAAGTCAGTTTTCACTGTGAGTTGGGACTTGCGCACAAACTATGGCACTATCTCTGTGAAGTTGTAAGGCTAGGCAGGCACAAAATAGGCCAAGCCAGAGCCAGCTAGGAAAAGAAAATGTTTCAAGATTGCTGTCAAATTAAGAAAAAAAATTAGTGTGGAGAACAAAGATATTCCACAGATCATCCCAAGTGGCTTAAAAGGCCAAAAAGTTCTGCATCTCGTACAGTCTGCTTTGGAAGAGCTATCCATGGGGAAGGCATAGCTGACATCTTGAGCATTCTGGTCCAAGAGACTCCTGCATGGCCAAGCAAATGGTAGCTCAGCTGTGGAAATTAGTGAGATGTGCTGGCAAAAACTGGTATTCAAATCTCTGTAGTATTAGTGGAAATGTAATTAGTCCAAATAGCAGATTGAAAGGACACAACATGAAATGTATAGTCAACTGGAAAGTACATATTGAATGGACAAAGAAGCTGGCCAACAGAGTCTGTCAGGTTCATACTTAAAGGAAGGTCCCCAGCAGAAAAGAGACTTCAGCTCACAGTAGCCATCTAGCCAGGGAAATGTTCAGCTTTGCTGAACTAGCGTCAACTGGGTGCTCTTTTGTAAGGCTGAAACATCACAATTTTGCCACGGAGATGCATCAGCCCTGAAAGCCTATGGGACAAGGTAGCTTGCAGGGAACAATGTCACCCAACAATATGGCAAAGAAATACATTTAGACGAGGGATAAGTATAAAATATAGGAGTGGTCACTGACGGACTACATTAACCATTGATGACCTGATAAAACGTGTCATTTTAACGCCAATAAGCCCTTTTACAGATTTCATATACCCTCTCTCTTATGCAGGCTAGGTAAAATATTTGGCACATTATCAATTTTCCACGTATACAAATCTTGTAAAAGGGCAAGCAAATTTAAAAAAAACCAACGTAATTTCAATACTTCTAAGTAGGTTCTTACCATTCCTGACACTAACTGGTACTTGACATAGCACAGTTAATCCAATGCCAATATAGTAAGCAAGTCCCAAGCAGTAGTACGCAATATGAATGATGCCATTGGAGAACACACTGATGCAGAGGCACTCTGTTAGTCTTCGAATACTGTGCAGCCATACTAGCAGGAGAACCAAGAAGGCAGACAGGTGCTCATAACCTATAATCAAGCAGATATGAAAGAACTCAAGCTTGCTGCCTCTCTTCATAAACCCGGATGCCTTTGAAGTCCCTGGCTAGAATCTTTATCGTTTTTATGCTCTAAGTCCTTTAAGGTAAGGTTTGCTAGTACAGAGATGTTATTCTCCAAGCCTGAGTTTTTCTTTTGTTCAAAGTTTGGGAGAGCAAAGCAAATATCCTTACTTCTGCAGTTCTGCAAGTGGATTGGTGCACCTGCTGCTGTGCAGGTGGGCTCTGATCCCTTCAGAGTCCTTCCAAAAATCGACACAATAAACTGCAAGCAGACTTGGGTACCTGTAGCCCTGCCTCTGTTTCGTTGGGAGCTCTTCAACCAGTATTCATAACATAAGACAATAACCTTTAGTCCAAACAAACAGAGCAAAGTAAACCTTTAGCCTTTTTCCAAGCAGCGGGAGAAGGTCCTTTAACCTAGCCCTTCCTTGAGTCTAGCTCCTCTGGCCTTCAGTCTGCTTCTTAGCAGCAAACTGCTCTTTCCCTTGGGCTTTTAAGTGACAGCTGATCACCTACAGCTTGACTCCTTCCCCAGCTATCTGCCTCCTTTAAACAGTCAGACCACGCTGTTTCAGGTTCCCAGACTTGTGACTGAAAAAATGTAGTCCAAGCAAAGAAAATCTCCATCTGCTATATGAAGCCTCTAACAATGAGCTATACAGCTTATTTGGTCCCACAGACTGGATGTGGCTCCTTCAGCAGCTGACCCACCCCAAACAATGGGGCAGCAGTGTCTTGTCAGTGTGGCTTATCTGCTCTCCAGACTCCAGAACACAAGGGGTAAACACTGTGATCACTCATGCCCCCCTCCACACCCCGGGTTACCAAGTTGTACTAGCAAGACCCAGGGGCCACAATTCAATCCACCAAAGATTACATTTAGCCTACGGACCACCAGTTGGAAAGCCCAGATATTATATACACACACACACACACACACACACATATACACACACATACATACATATATACACACATACACACACACATATATATATACAAATACATACATACACACACACACACACACATATATATGCACACACACATACATACACATATTGATTCATTGATGCCAAGATGAACATGGGTCGGCAGTGTGGGGAAGCAGTTAGGAAGGCCAACCGTACCTTGTCATGCATCCACAGATGCATCTCGAGCAGGTCCAAAGAGGTGATCCTCCCCCTTTATGCGGCACTGGTCAGGCCGCAGTTGGAGTACTGCGTCCAGTTCTGGGCGCTGCATTTCAAGAGGGATGTGGACAGCATCGAGAGGGTCCAGAGGAGGGCCACTCGCATGATCAGGGGACTGCAGGGCAGGCCCTATGAGGAGAGACTACAGGACCTGAACCTGTTCAGCCTCCACAAGAGAAGGCTGAGGGGGGATCTTGTGGCCTGTTACAAACTGGTCAGGGGGGATCAGAAGGCACTGGGGGAGTCACTGTTCCCCCAAGCACAGCCAGGAGTGACCAGGAACAA
>NW_017729033.1:72393626-72395405 GCF_001723915.1 Gavialis gangeticus | reverse complement strand
ACATAAAAGTGAGTAAACCACCTGTGGAAAGAAGCAGCAGCAGCATTAGCAGTGTTCTTCATAACACTCCTTACTTCAACACTAGAATTCAGTTCAAGGATCTTGGAGGAAAAGGTTCATTCTCTTTTGACCTGGCCTTGAATGATCTAGGGTCTAAGTCCCAGCTTATGGAATTGGATCTACAAGACATCCACTACAGCCTAACACAAAACTGCCTTCCTAGTTAAAGGTTTGCTTACAATAATAACAATAATAATATACAATCTCCCATCCCGGCACCTTTTAGGCACGGTGCTGAGGCGCAGCCAGGCTGAGCCGGGCCTGAGCCAGGTCCAGGTCTTTCCAGAGCGGAGCAGCCCCTCGAGGACACCAAGCCCTGCGCTCCCCTGCATCAGCTGTGCCAGCAGCGCCATGAGGGCGGCAGTGGCCATCAGAAGCCAGAGCATAGGCAGTGGCTCTAGCATCCTCCACGGCTCCCGAGCAGCGACACCAGTGGCAGCACGGTGGCTGCAGAACCTTGTACTGTGCCCGCCCCCGCGCCCGCCCACAGGGGGAGGGCCTCCCCGAGCTTGGACCCACCTGCCAGCCTCCAGGACCTGCCGTGCCTAGGGTGGGGCTTCCTGGGGGCTTTTCAGACATGCGGGGCACAGCTGGGAGGACAAGAGGGTCCATGTATTCTCCTGCCCTCACCTGAGGCCTGTCACAGGTCCGTGTCCTGACATCGTGTTCAGCCAAGATCACACGTGACAAGTCTGAGGTGGAACCTCACCTGCTGTCAGGGCAGGTCCAATGCCTAGGGCGCCAAAATTTGGGGGGCACCAAAATTATACGTAGAACAAAATAACAGGAACATCATTCTAAATAAGAGCCCTGGCTGGCCACAGCTCCACCTAGGCCTAAAACAGGCCTTTTCATTAAGTAGGAGATGAATCTCTACTGTGTTTTTCCATCCTGATGCTTTACAGTCGATGCCCCTAACAGAAGATTTCATTGTGAACCTTAAACCACTCAGTGATGTTCTTAAAGACCTCACTCCCAGAGCCAAGGGCCTGGATGTACAGGGCCAGGCAGTACCCGTTTCCTGTTACGCCTTTGGCACCTCTGAACTGCCACCCATCCACAGACAGCAACTATGATGAATGCTTTCACCTCTTAGGAGGGAACATGTACATCCCCCAAGGCACAGAACTAGGAGACAGACAGAAAGAAACTGGTACTGATTAACTCAAAGCCAATCCCAGAGAGACCAGACAGGCCTCTTCTGTCCTGCTGGTCTGACAGCACTGAGAGCTGGCCACAGCCTGCAGCTCCCACACACATAGCGCAGGGACAGTGACTGGTCCCCAACCCCACCCCATTGCAGCCCCATGGCAGGCACAGAGGGGGACTGCCAAAACCTGTGCTGCAGGGAAGGTGCAGGGGATCTGTGCTAATGGGGTTCTCTGCTTCTTTGCAGCCATTTAACTTGGGCACATGGAAGAGGCACAGCCAGGCCAGGTGCCACCTGCAGCCGTTCTTGGTGTTCTAGTAGCAGATCAGGTCCTTGAAGATACTAAGCCTGGCACACGGGCATTAAACCCCCCAGCAGCACCACAAGGAAGGCAGCAGTCAACAGCAACCAGAGGGCACCAACTACCCCCATCATCTCTGGGCCCCTGTGTATTGGGACTGGGTTGGGGCTAAAGCTGCAGCATCCAGTGCCTCCTCAAATTCTGCTCCCACCTGGGACCCTCCCAGACATGAGTCCTCTCTCTCTGTCTCACAGGGCATATATATATA
>NW_017729033.1:72391345-72393605 GCF_001723915.1 Gavialis gangeticus | reverse complement strand
TATATATATATATATATATATATATAACCAGTTTAACTACAGTCTTCCATCTCCTTTTATCTTATGCCCTGTGCTTCCATCTTGTTGCATCCTTGCCTATCCTTTCCAGGTCAGTTTTTATGTTATCTTTCTGTTATTATTGCCTTCCTCTACCTTGAGGTCTGATACTTTCCATCTGAGGTTCCAAAATCTGCCTTACATGCTTTCTCTCCTTGGTTCTCACAATTGTCCTGTCCATTTCATTCTCTGCACTCTTATCTTGCTCAGGACATCACATCTTTTGCAAAGATGTGTAGCAGGAGACCTCCACCTCTGCTACTAGAAGTGTGGGAGTGAAACACCACAAAGAGGCTAGCTGTAGGGCAGTTGTTCTTTTGCCAGAGGAGATAGGCAGCAGGTGATGGGAGGTAAAGTGACAGGCCAAAGCAATAAGCTTGGCAATCAGGGTGGAAGAGGAAACCCCTAAACCCGACCCTAAAGATGAGCAGGCAGGTGACCATAAGGGGGTGGACAAAGGGCTATACAAGCCTAGCCCAGGGCATTTTCAAAGGGGATGGAGTTATGTTGTTCTCAGGGGTGGTGGATGACTGAACAAGAATCAATGGTCTCAAGTTACAGCAAGGGAAGTTTAGGATAGGTGTTAAGGCAAAAAAACCCCCCCAAAAACCACAAAGAGGGTAGAAAAGCACTGAAACAGGCTACCCAGGGAGGTGGAGGAATCTCCATCCTTGGTGGTTGTTAAGACCCAGCTAGACAAAGCCTTGGCCAGGATGATATATTTGGGGATGGTCCTGCTTTGAGCAGGGGGCTGGATTGGTTGACCTCCTGAAGTCCCTTCTAACCCTAATTTTCTATGCTTCCATGACTCTGAAGGAGGAAGAAGTTATGAAATTCCTCCTCAAGAAAAGTACTGTTAAGTTGTTTATAGCCAGACAAGCAATGGAATAGCTGGGAAGCCATAGGCAGGGTACCTGGGATGCACCTTGTGGTAGGGGAGCCAAATGGCTGGGATCCTGCAAGGGTCTGGGACCCAAAGGGGTGGTGTGGGGCTGAAGTGGGTGGGTGGAGAGAGAGAGAGAGGCAAAAGTCCAGAAGCATCCTGCTAGGGTCAGGGACCCAGGAGGTTGCATGGGACTAAAGCTAAACAGAGCAGAGAAAAACAGAAGTGAGGCCAAGGGGTTCAGTATTAAAGGGAGACAGTGGTCTAGCCAGGGGCAAGGACCCAGTGAGCTAGGAAGACTGAAGCCAAGGAAAAGGGAGGGGACTATGGGGGCAGAAGTTGAACTCTGCAAGGGCCAGGGGCCCTGAAGACAGAGACCTCCTTGACACACAGTCAAGGCCTACACAGCCACTATTTGAGCCCATAGAACTGCCTGGTACTGGTAGGACCTGGGTGCCCTTGCCATGGAGAACAGTGAAATCCACACATGTCCCATATGACTGGAGGCGAGAAGTTTCTAGAGGGTTTGAATTGTCAACCTTGCTAAGTCATGACCTACTTTTAAGGTCTGGGCATATGCAGTGTATGATGGTAATGCAACTGTTGATCAATGCTGATATGTTAATTATGGTAATGATGCTAGCATTGGGTTGAAATATTTTGATTGGTCCTTTTAAATATTGCCCAGGTTTGAATTTGATTGGGTATTGTGCAAAGCGCAATGATTGGACCATTGGGTGAGTGACAGGTGGCGGGATTAGAACCCCATAAATCCTGCCCGAAGCAGGCAGCAGTAGCTTGGAGTGGGGGCTCAGGCTTGCTTGCTCTTGCTTACTCACTGTGGCTGGACAGTCCTGACTTGGGGATCTCAGGAGGTGGGAGTTCATTGAGTGCAGGTTTCTTGCTGTGACTTGTTTGTTGGGATTGAGCTCACTGAGGTTTACCTGTCTCACGCTCTTTCCTTTCAGCTTTGGAAACCGCAGTTGGGCGAAGTATCACCCTTTCCCTATTTGAGGTGCTGAATACCTCCCCAGGGAAAAGCTAGAAATCCTCAAGGACTGTCAGAGGGTTTTTCCTGCTGACTTGGCCCAGGGTGTTCTTGCTGCCATCTGTGGTTTCTGGGTTGTCTGTGAAGTTGCACAGCAGTTAACTGTGTAGTGACCGAAGCTGATTGTAATGTGTAGTTGATAGGTTGTGTGACCACAGACATTGGGTTCGAGGTGTGCATTGGGTTATTGTCTCATCGAGTGTATTTTATTGTGTCGCAGCTTGGGTGTTACAGGAATATTGCATCGGGTAGTTGTTGCATGGGTCTTGTTG
>NW_017729033.1:72383864-72386345 GCF_001723915.1 Gavialis gangeticus | reverse complement strand
CTAATGGGTCTTGTTGTGTAATACAGCTTACGTTGTTCAACCTACCAGTGTTGTAGGGTGTAGCTACTTTTCTTAACTCTGAGAGGGGTCAGGCAGTAGATCAATGCTCAGGGAAATTAACTTACTTTAATGCCCCAAACCTGATTATCTGTGGGTCATAGAGGATTAACAACCCTCTGGATTAAGTAGTTAACTGGCATCCCCACGGGTGGTCCTTCAACCAGGCATAAGGGGTAAACAAGAGGGCATGGGATGTGCAACCCAGAGGCAAGGCTAGCAAGTCCAGAGACTAGACGTGAGGCACAGCCAGAGAACCCATAGGTGAGGGAATGGCCAAAAGTGTAAGGTCTGGCTCAAGTCGGGATCAGGTTCAGGAGGAGACTGCCTAGGGATAAGCAAGACGAACTGAAGCACCAAGGGCTTGCTCTGGTTTCTGAAGTTATGGCAGATGAATATAGGCCAGTGGCTTGACAGACCTGTGGGGCAGGACAGGAATTGGAGTGCCTTTTTTAGGATCTGCCTCCAAAGGACAGCTGTGCTCTTATCCTATCACAAGGTCCACAAACTCTTCCATTTTCTCCTCTCTACGCCCTTTTCTTATACTGCACCAAATATTCTCCTTAATATTGTTTTTACACTTACAACCTTCTGCTTTGTCTAATGTTTGGTGTCATTTTATTTTCCTATGTTGTCTGATGCTCAAATAATTAATAATTGAGCAGCCCATCTATAGATGTATTAAAAGCTATGGTACATATTTGGGAAAATTATGGTTTTAGGCTGTGTCAAAAAAATCCCATACTAAAATGATTTTTTTAAATGTTTCGCCATTCAGTGGGGAGCTTGAGTTTGTCACTGCCTTCCAGCAACATTCCAAACCTTCATAAAAGTCAGGATTGCTCTGGATAACAGCTCCAGAGAGAAAGGAAATGAGGACAGGTAGCTCATTAGGATGTTAGGCAATGTATACATACAAGTTTCATACCCCTGTAACTGTTTCAATTAGGGATGTGACCTGGTTAATATAGTCAGACCAGTACACTCACTAATACATGCGGTTATGATACAATTTTATTTGTATAATGGCTATCATGGTAATTTTTCTGCTTCCCATATGGCAGCTCTGGTATGTGCCTCCTTGATAGGGGTCAAAAGGTTCCTTGGGAAGGGGGGGCATGACAAAGGGCGATGGGAAGCATTGGCAGAGGAAAACAGCAACAAGAGAAACTGGCTGCAGCAGCAGCTGAAGGAGGGGGATGAGTGGCTGATTCACTGCAGTGGGGCATAAACTGAACTGGGGCCTGAGCCCCGCTTCAGTGACTTCCAGCCTATTAATGACTGCATCAATTAAACTTGCAGCTGGTGGGGAATAAATTAGGTCATGTCCAGACTGCAAGATTTTGCCAAAAAGTTCCAGGTAGCGCAGGTGTGCCAACCTCACAGCCCAGAAACTGGCACAATAAACATGGAAGAGTTCCAACACTTGTACAAAAAAGAAGAACAGGGTTTAGGGCTACAAGTCAAGAAGCCAAAGGGAGGGAACTGGTAAGAGATAAAGAAACATCAATAATTGTGATAGCATACAATCAGTACCTTAATTTCCACTCTCCACACCTCTCTGGAAGTGTCCCCAAATAAGCTTGTAGTACCAGAGTGCTCAAACAGCAGCCTGCTGCTGCCCCCAAGTCTAATACCAGCTTTCTCAGTACCATTGAGTCCTGGCTGACCAAGCCAGTGGGATCTCCAGCTGTACTGTACACCCCTCTTTTGTAGGACTCACTAGAGTCCATGTGCAGACTGCCCTTTCTTCTTTACTTCAGCCATATGATTCATTTTCCATTTTTTTCCCCTACCCCAAAGCTACAGGTTGAGAGTTGAGCTTCTGGGAGTTTAGTCAAAATGAGCAGTCATGATAGCTCTGCAGACACCTGCGATGGATCCCCTGGTTCCATCTGATGTTATACCAGTGGTAGACAAAAATACAGCCTGGTGGCCAGATCTGCCCCACAAGGCCATTCTATCCGGCCTGTGGGGCTCCTAAAAAATTTAGAAAATGAATATTTCTCTGCCCTTGGCTCCTGTCAAAAATGACAGGAACCAAGGGCAGTAGGACCCAGGGGAAGCCCGGTGGGGCCTACCTGTCCCCACTCTCCCAGCTGGGGCTTCTGGGCTGGGACCACATGGCTGCCCTGCACGGGAACGACAGGGGGGAGGCGGGGGGAGGGGAGAGGGAAGGGCAGGGAAGGAGCCCGGGGAAAAGCAGCTCAGGGAAAAGCTGATCTATATGAAGAGGTCTGTGTGTGGTGTAAATTTATAGCACCAACTATTTCATGCTAACTCCCTATGTGGACACTTAGCGTGCACTAAGTGCATGGTAACTTGCTGCACTTTAAAAGTGGAATAAACTACCATGCACGAGAGTTTCAAATGCTCAACTAGTATGTTCTAAATTCATATCCAGCTTCTGCACATTAACTTTCC
>NW_017729033.1:72378266-72378864 GCF_001723915.1 Gavialis gangeticus | reverse complement strand
CGTGGGAGGGAAAAGCAGCTCTTCCCTGCCCCATGGCTAGCACCCCCATGTTGCAGCCACTCAGCCTACATGGGGCTGCCTGTGCCTGCTCCTGACAGCCCCACAGGCTGCAAACAGCCGCGTGTGGAGACGGCAGCTGCAGCACCCCCTGCTTGCTGCGCTGGGTAGTGTTTGCCACCGCCGCCTGTGTGCTGTTCAGTGCATGCTCTGGGTGGCCAGCAGCCAACACTGAAGCAGCAGACAGGCGAGCCTGGAGCCAGCGTGGAGCCCGGGCTGGCAGCAGGGGCGGGTTACAAGCTGGTGCTGAGCACAGGGAAAAGCAGCACCTCACTCACCCTGGGGCCAGTCCCCTGCACTGTAGCTGCTCACATCCCACAGGGCTGACTGCCTGCTCAGGACAGCCCCACATGGGCTGCAAGTGGCTGCAGCAGGCAGCACTGGCCATGGGGCGGGTGAGGGACTGCTTTTCCCCGCACTCAGCACCAGCTTTCCTGCCGGCGAGCAGGGGGTTGGGGCTGTGCACTGCCTCCCACCTGTACTGCAGGGCTGGGGGGCACTGCAGGTGAGTGGGCAGGGAGCCAGCAGGAGCACAGGGCCA
>NW_017729033.1:72363880-72373266 GCF_001723915.1 Gavialis gangeticus | reverse complement strand
GGCAGCACTGGCCATGGGGTGGGTGAGGGACTGCTTTTCCCCGCACTCAGCACCAGCTTTCCTGCCGGCGAGCAGGGGGTTGGGGCTGTGCACTGCCTCCCACCTGTACTGCAGGGCTGGGGGGCACTGCAGGTGAGTGGGCAGGGAGCCAGCAGGAGCACAGGGCCAGCACTGGTGAGGCCCCGGAGCAGGGTAGCAGGAGCGTGGGGTCCCAGCTGGCAGGGGCTCTATGGATGCAGGCCAGCTCCCCCTCTCCCTGCTGGTGCAGCCCAGCCTGGCCCCACAGATCCCTGCAAACCTATGCCCTGCTTTGAGCCCCAGCGGTGCTGATCCTGTGACACGGCACCAATGTCCCAATGTCTTGGGACCAAAGACATTAGTCCCAAGATGGTGAGCTGGGGGCGAGGCACCTGTCAAGGGGCGGGACTACCAACGCAGCCCTCAACAGCCTGCCAAAACTGGATAAGTGGACCTCTGCCAGAAATAATTGCCTGCCTGTGTTATACCCATTACACATGCTTATTTTATTTGGTAGCTTACATGCCAGAAGCCATTGTATGGTTATCTCTTCTAGGACTTTTTCTGACAGTGGTGTGTCTGCAGATGGACCATAAGTACCATATATAGGAATTTTATGATAAAATTCACCAGTGTAGTCATTTTCTGCTAATTTGTCTGTCAGAAATGCAAAATGCTTATAGGCCTGTTACATCGCAGCAATCATCATAACCCACATTTGTGAACATGACAACCTTTGTTTTCAGGTTCAGTCCAGTTTACTTGGGGATTTCAGTTAAAATACACAAGTTGAGCACAAGAGGCAAGTAGCCCTGTAATTGGAGCCGTTAGGGCTAACTCATACTATGATTCCTCTTAGTATGTTTTAAATTCCCACTGGCTTAGTTTAGATTGCTAAATTATATGGAAATTATTTTCACAACTCTTTGATTTAGCTTAATGCTCTCATACTACTTTTTCTCCTATCATCCGTATTGGATTAAAATATAGCCCAGGTGGTATTTAACTTGAAGGTTTTTAAGACCCCAGCTAGACAAAGCCTTGGCTGGAATGATATAGCTGCGGATGGTCCTGCTTTGAGCAGGGAATTGGAAAAGATGACCTCCTGAGGTCCCTTCTAACCCTTATTTTCTATAATTCTACGAGTAAGGCTTTAAATAATTTGTCCTTTATTATTGCTTTTGATTTCTTAAGGTAATGGAAGGGGAACTTTTACTTTGTTTTCCTAATTTAGAACATAATCTTGAAAAGTACCCATATTTAAAACCTAGAAACTCAATATGGAAGTACAATAGCTCTACTAAAATTATCAGGGTCGTTCACAATTGAAATAAGTATGTATAGGTCTGTGTATAAGTTAAGCACCCCATTTTAAGATGCACTGTTGAAAGATGCATATTCAATGGAATAAAACATGCCTCAATATCACTATTTGCTACTGTCTCCTATTCTTGTTCAGATTATTTTACATTTGCCTTTTCCTGTACAGCACTATAAAATTTAAGATTACCAAACGAATCTTGTATTAGCAAAAGGGAAACATTTGCAGTCAATGCACCATATTCCTGAGCAATTATAGTTTCTAGTAGAAGACACCCAAGGACAAGAAGAGTAGGGAAGGGAAGAAAAATATTTTTAAAAATAAAATTGAGTTAAAACATGAAATTGAGTAGAGACCACTGTATTTCAGGACTGTCCTTTCTTCTTTCCTTGTCCACCCCCTGGGCTAAGATCACGTATAAGGCGCATGCTCACATACAAATTGCTGTAGTGGCAACTAAAGCATCTTATTCATTATATAGAAACATAAAAAACAAAAAGGCCAAACATCAGCAGCTCTTGTGTTTAATTGAATGGCTTCCATATTAAAGTTGAACAATGAGGTTCCAGAGGATGGCCACCCACATGATCTGGGGACTACAGGGCAGACCCTACAATGACAGACTGTGGGACCTGAACCTGTTCAGCCTTCACAACAGAAGGCTGAGGGGGGACCTGGTGACAGTCTATAAACTCACTACGGGGGACCAGAAGGGTTTGGGAGAGACCTTGTTTCCCCTAGCGCCCCCTGGCATAACAAGGAATAACGGCCACAAGTTGTTGGAGAGTAGGTTTAGATTAGACATCCACAAGAACTACTTCACAGTTAGGGCAGCTAGGATCTGGAACCAACTTCCAAGGGAAGTGGTGCTGGGTCCTACCCTGGGGGCTTTAAGAAGAGGCTTGATGCCTACCTAGCTGGGATCATTTGAGCCCAGTTTTTTCTCCTGCCCTGGCAGGGGGTCGGACTTGAAGATCTATAACGTCCCTTCCAACCCTACTTCTATGATTCTGTGAATATATAGATGCAATTCAAACTGTTAAAAGTAAAGTCTGTACATTCATTAAAAACTCACGTGAGCAGAACCCAGACAAATTTTTGTCTAACCCCAATTTTGATTACACCGACTCCTGAGAACCTGTCTTCTGTTCCCTTTTAGATGGTTTGCATTAATGAATATCTTAAAAGAGGAATGGTATAAATGCTTTTCGATGCTTTGGATAGGAGCTGAATGTGGTCAGGTAGAACTCGTGGCACAAAATGGCAGCCAATGCCTGATTAAACAGTACAAACATCACTACAAGCCACCAAGTCAAGTTGTAAAATCCAAATGTGATGGCTAGGGAGACGTATATTAGGAGTTCTGCAAAATAGTGCGGGCAGGAGACCCTCTCAAACCAGTCTCCAAAAGGAATACTGTGATTCAAACTTACAACGTTTCCTGCAATTAAATAGAGGGAAGAGTTAGTTGATAGAATATACATTAAATAAACTTTAAATGTTAACTCATAATTATGGTGTAATGACAAATACAGGCACTTCCCACAGAGTTCAGTGGGATTTGTGGGTGCTTACCACTTGGCCTTAAAACACTTTGCTACCAGTGTTTGAAAGTACAGATTGAAATAATTACACTGTAAGCACAGAAGTGGGCATTTTTTGTTTTGGATTCAGGAAGTTACTCAATGCCCTTGAGCTACAAAATGCTCTTTTGGGTTCAACATTCATAAATGAAAATAATAAAGGGCACTGCAGATTAGTTTATGTTTTCAAAATGTGTTATGAACCCTTAAGATTTATTTCATTCTAGGATGCTAAGTTTTAGAACTTTGTTTTAAACTTTGCATGCTGCAATTAACTGGATATTACTGCTTACAAATCTCTTCCACACACACAGTGGGAAGTCTTATACGCATTCCCTTCACTGTGTGCATGGAAACAGTGTTCATTGTGACAAATATTTCTAACGGGAAAAAATAAAATGCATTAACAGCTTCCAGATGTGAAATATCTCACCCGATTTATTTTTTCTAAGCTTAGCTAGAATCACATGACATCTGTTGTGATGAATAGAAGCCCAAATGTACAGTGTAATTCCCAGGATGTGATACCAGTGGATTTGCATCCAAAGGCTATTCCCTGAAATAAATAAAAAGATGGTTCATGACTACAAACTAGAAGGAAATGCATTAACCCCCATACAACTACCTGAAAGCACTAGACACACACCTTTTCATATCCCAAGAGCTTGTCCCAGGGCACTGTGTTCTCCCTAATGTCCTGATCTGTGCTTTTAAGCCTTGCTCATGCAGACTATGAACCAGTTGATGATTAGAAATAAGGGATAAAGCACATTACAAAGAAGGTAGCTAGGACCTTCATATTCTATTTGTAGTCTAACCAGTTTTTCACAGCAACGGTATACATAAGTTAAAAAAAAAATAGTGTGGAGAACAAAAGATACTCTACAGATCATCACAAGTGGCTTAAAAGGCCAAAAAGTTCTGCATCTAGTACAGTCTCCTTTGGAAGAGTTATCCATAGGGAAGGCACGGCTGACTTTTTGAGCATTTTGGTCCAGAAGACACCTGCATGGCCAAGCAAATGGTAGCACAGCTGTGGAAATTAGTGAAATGTGCTGACAGAAACTGGTATTCAAAGCTCTGTAGTATTAGTCGAGATGTAATTAGCCTAACTAGCAGATTGAAAGGACACAACCTGAAATGTGTAGCCATCTGGAAAGTACAAAGTGGACGGACAAAGAGGTTGGCCAACAGAGTTTGTCAGGTTCATGGTTAAAGGAAGGTCTCCAGCAGAAAAGAAACTTCAGCTCATAGTAGCTGTCTAGCCAGGAAAATGCTCAGCTTTACTGAACTAGTGTCAACTGAGTGCTCTTTCATAAGGCTGAAGCATCTTGTGGCAAAATTGTGATATATCTGCCCTGAAAGCCTATGGGACAAGGTAGCTTGCAGGGAACAATGGCACCCAACTATATGGCAAAGAAATACATGTAGACCAGGCACAAGTATAAAATATAGGAGCAGTCACTGATGGACTACATTAGGCATTGGTGACCTGATAAAATGACACATTCTAACTCCAGTAAGCCCTTTTATAGATTTCATATACCTTCTTCTCTCTTATGTAGGCTAGGTATGACTTTCCTCTCTAGGCAAAAGGTAATCTATTTGGCACACTATCAAATTTCCACGTATACAAATCCTGTGAAAGTACAAGCGAGTATAAAAAAGAGAATGCCATTTAAATAGTTCTAAGGAGGTACTCACCATTCCTGACACTAACTGGTACTTGACATAGCACAGTTAATCCAATGCCAATATAGTAAGCAAGTCCAAAGCAGTAGTGCACAATATGCATGACGCTATTGGAGAACACGCTGATGCAGATGCACTCTGTGAGTCTTCGAAGACTGTGCAGCCAAAACAGGAGGAGAACCAAGAAGACAGACAGGTGCTCATAACCTATAATCAAGCAGAAATGAAAAGTCACAAACTTGCTGTCTCTCTTCATAAATCTGAATGCCTTTGAATTCCCTAGCTAGAATCTCTTAGCATTTAGGCTCTAAATCCTTTAACATTTCTGTATTAGCAAATCTTACCCTATTCTCCAAGCCTGAGTTGTTCTTTTACTCAAAGTTTGGGAGAGCAAAGCAAACATCCTTACTTCTGCAGTTCTGCAAGTGGATTGGTGCACCTGCTGTTGTGCAGGCAGGCTCTGATCCTTTCAGAGTCCTTCCAAAAATTGAAACAATAAACCATAAGCAGACTTGGGTGCCTGTAGCCCTGCCTCTGCTTTGTTGGGAGTCCCTCAACCAGTATTCATAACATAAAACAATAACCTTTAGTCCAAACAAACAGAGTAAAGTAAACCTTTAGCCTTTTCCCAAGCGGCAGGAGTTGGCCCTTTCCTAGATGCAAGCTCTGCCGACCCTCAGTCTGCCTTCCTATCAGCAAACTGCTCCTTCTCTTGGGCTTTTAACTGACAGCTGATCACCTACAGCTGGATTCCTACCCCAGCTATCTGCCTCCCTTAAACAGCCAGACAACACTGTTTCAGGTTCCCAGACTTGTGACTTAAGAAAAAATGTAGTCCAAGCAAAGAAACTCTCCATCTACTATATATAACCTCTAACACTGGGCTGTCTACCTTATTTGGTCCCACAGCCTGGAAGTGGCTCCTTGGGTGGCTGACCCACCCCGAGCAACGGGGCAAAAGTGTCTTGTCTGTGTGGCTTATGGAAATCTGCTCTCCCAACTCCAGAACACAAGGGAGGAACACTGCGAACACTTGTGCCCCCCTGCCCACCCTGGGTTGTTAAGTTGTACTGGCGAGCCCCAGGGGCCGCAATTCAACCCACCAAAGGTTCCATTCAGCCTATGGACCACCAGTTGGAACTCCCCGATGTTATATATGGAGGGTTTGGTTACTGACTTATATCTGCAGCACCTGCTCAACCACCAAGGACCAACTTTTTCCTCTAAAAGCAAATCTTTGCCCTGCAGTGAGCGTATTTCCAGGGAAAGGGAGAACATGCGTGTGTATCAGGGCACATGCTGTTGACAGTAGCAAAAGAGCAAGAAGACCTGAGTGAAAGCAAAAGAAAGTAACCATTACAAGTGACTTTTTGCTCATTATGTAAAAACAGTTTTATACTGAATCATACCAAAACCACTTGGAACCTAGTTTATACGTTATATAAAACCCCCCAAAACACTCAGGGATGAGTAGCTGATACATTCTCCAAAAATAACAACACAGCAGCAGAGTAGAGAGGTTCTGCTTTCCGAGTACTATTAAGCATGTTTGAACTACTTGCCCTGGTTCTGTGAAGACCCACTGAGAACACTGAGCAGATCCCGAAGCCAAACCGGGAAAGGCCTTTCTAGGAACAAAGCTTGAATAAGCAGGAGCAGCAAAAAGCCATTCCAGGTCACAGAAACCACATAGAAGTGAGTAAACCACCTGTGGAAAGAAGCAGCAGCAGCATTAGCAGTGTTCTTCATAACACTCCTTACTTCAACACTGGAATTCAGTTCAAGGTTCTCAGAGGAAAAGGTCCATTCTCTTTTGACCTGGCCTTGAATGATTTAGGGTCCAAGTCCCAGTTTATGGAATTAGATCTACAAGACATCCACTACAGCCTAACACAAAACTGTCTTCCTAGTTAAAGGTTTGCTTACAATAATAATATATAATCTCTCATCCCTGCTTATAGTTATCTCAGGTACCTGGAATAGAAGAGGACTGAGTGGGGATCATACAAAACTTGAGTATTCCTCAAGGCTTAAGAAATAAATCACAGATCCCTAAGTGACCATGTAATGCTGTTTTTTAAACCCAAACAACTAAAAGGCTGACAACAATAATTTTCACTGCACAGCTGTAGGCCTCACTGAAACATTGATCAATATATATAGTACTCACATAAAGGGTTTGCTAAAAAATTGGCCAGCATAGTCAGGACCAGAAAACCTGACCAATGGCATGTACTCCTTACGTAAGCATAACCTCGCTTATGGGCCATATGGGCACTCCTGCCAGAAGCTAGGAGGAGGAGATAGCTGTACAAGTTGTAGGATCTCCCAGTACCTGCATGATCTGACTAGGACAGAAACGTCCAGGCCAGGATGTTGAAAGAGGCCAATGATACAGGATGATCTGAGATATTCAAGATGCAGACAGAATGCAATATGTAATTTGTTTTGACAACTGTATAAGAGGAGGGCTGAAAAGTATCTTCTCTTCTGGACATATGTCTAAAAGGCTCCACCAGTTGCCAGTTGCAACAGTCTTTTGTACAATCACCCACAAGCCTCGTGTACTCCAGTGTTTGGTCTCTTTCCAAATACATGAGTCTTTATATGTACTGCAGAAAATGGGAGAGACCTCTTAACAGGCATCAAGGCAAGACTGGATGCCTTTCTGGAAGATATGCTTTAGTCAGTCACAAGTTACTGAACTCAACAGAGAGGTAAATAGGATTTAACAACCAATGTTATACAGATGCCTTTATAGTCCCTTTGCCCTTAAAAATAATAAATAATAATGAATAATGAATAATGAATAAAAAATAATAATAAAATGAAAAAAACCCGACTCCTGGCAACATCTGCAAAAAGATATATGTATAAGAGTGTGCTCAGCTTCCTTTCAGCTCTACTCCCAGGATGACTATACCAGCAGAGCTCCAACAGTGCAGTCAAGTCAGATTTTACATAACTTGAGAACATATTAGATCCTACAAGGGCTGTACAGGCTGCCATTCGCACTTGATAACGTCTATGTTTTTTTCTTAAATGAATGACTTTGGGAAATCATGCAGGAAAGGGAAAGGACTTCATTCTACAGTGGCAAAATCTTGGTGTGTAGAACCTTCCTAGGAGTTATTAAATGAGACCTTGAAAGTAATGGGAGCAAATGAAGCAAGTTACTCCCAGGCAGTTAAAGCGGGAATGTTTTGTCACATTGGCAAGTCTCAGAGGGCAACATTAATGTCTCTGGATGGACAACAGGTCTTCTAGTTCAGATTCCATGCAAGAGTGCTAGGCTGATATCCAGTGTTGACACCATCTGGGAGCAGGGTATCAGCTACTGAGAATGCAAGTGAGAGCAAAAGAGAGCACACTGTAGGATGCTGATAATTCAATCAGCAATAATCAAACCTACTAGCACGGAAGCTAAAAGCCTCAGTGTACAAACTGAAACCATTTGTGCCAAACCCTTGTTGGCAGTCCTAGCAGGTATAAGATTCATGTCCTTCTCAGTCTAGTCTCTGAGCAAACAAAACTGCTGCAAAGTATTTGCTATGTAGCTTGTCACAATAAAATAGCACTAATAGCTTAACCAAACAGAATCCAAACTGCTATGTCTGTTCAGAAAGGCAGCTCCTGCTTAACCTATCTTCAGGTCAAACTGAATTTTAATCAGCTCTGGGCAGCTGACTCTGGCCAGTAGGAAGTACAGGCACTGTTACATGTGCTCCAACATGTTCCAATTAGAATGCATCATAACAGACTGGATTAACAGAGTCTGCTGGAGCGCTCTAATCCGAGCGTGCTACAGCATCTGGTGTATTCAGCATCCCCAAGCTTCAGAATAGTCGCAGGAGCTCTTTAACTAAAGCTTATTCAAGAAGCTTTAGTTAAAGTGTCCTGCTGCCATTTTGAAATGTGGGATCATGAATACACAAGATGCTGCCGGTGTTTTACTCAGAGTGGCTCTTGGCAGCCTCTCTAATTAACCCTCCCCCACCCCTGCAAAGCATGTGTTCAGACATCGCTTGAACATATAAGCATTAGCTTAATTTCTCCCAAAGGAAACGCATCCTCCGGGAAAAAAGGTCTTCCAGGCTGACACCTGGGAAATCTCCCTTGCAAGTTTCTCTTCCCAGAATGAATGCCTATATACATTAGTTGATTTTGGGGGAGAAGACAGGGAAGGGAGAGGGGACGCCAAGCACAGTGCACTCCACTGCAGCTTAGTCAGGTCTCAGAAGCTTTATCACAACAGGATGAGGCAGCGGGCTGGGCAGCTGGTACACCAAGGCCTCATCGCTAGGTGGCAGCTAGGTCTCTGCAGCATGCCACGAACCCGACGCTTTGAAGGCGAAACTCCTAGTCGCAGGTTTCACGTGGAGCCTCACAGCGCTCGGGGCCCTGGCGCAAGGCCGGGGCCAGGCAGCCCCCCGAGGCCGGCAGCCGTCAGGAGCCTTCTCAGCTCTCGGGAGGCAACACAGGGACGTCCCGGGAAGGGAAAGGAAGGCCAGGCCCCGCTCCCCCATCCCTCCCCGGGGATGAGCCCGCCCTACAGGCCGAGCAGCCGGGGACCCTGCCGGCGCCGCCCCCCGCCCCGCACCTCTTGGGCACGGCGCCGAGGCGGAGCCAGGCCGGGCCCGGCCCGCAGCAGCTCCGGGTCTTCCCGTAGCGGAGCAGCCCATCGAGGACGCCCAGCCCCGCGCCCCCCCGCACCAGCAGCGCCACGAGGAAGGCAGCGGCCAGGAGCAGCCAAAGCGTAGCCAGCGGCGCCG
>NW_017729033.1:72359912-72363415 GCF_001723915.1 Gavialis gangeticus | reverse complement strand
GCCGCCCCGCCCCGCCCCGCCCAGCTGGCCGAGCGGGGGCGGCGCCCGGACCAAGCCTTACCGCTCCGCAGCGGCTCACCCGGAGGAACTAACCAGAGCTGCTTCCGCAGCGACTGAAGTTCTGGGGGTACAGCGAAGCAGGGATGTTGCCAAGATCCGGTGCTAAATTAGGGAAAGTAGTTAAACATGCTCTTAGCTTTAACCTCAGCACACTAAATAAAATCAAGGATTACGGATGTGAAATCTTTCTAAATTAAATATCTCCTGAATTATAGTTTAATGCAGAGCAAAAAGGGGCGGGAATGAGTGTCATTGCTAGTGATACCTCTCCAGGGTCTTGAGATGACAACAGTGGATCATGTCTGTAGAGGACAGTGGGGGTAAGGACTAGGTTGTACACGTGGATCTTTGTGTCTTTTTGCTTGGTTTCACGATCAACAAAACACACTTAAGCAATTTTCCAAAGGAGGCACTTGCACGTTGAACCCTGTGCTGGATCTCCTCATCGGTGTTCACTCTCTGAGAGAGGTGCCTATGGAGGTAAGTGAAGTGGGTGACTACCTCCAGGCTCTTCCCCTCAATGGTAATTTCAGGAGGGATATCACCTTCCTGGCCTGGAGCAGGCTAATAGAGCACCTAAATCTTTTTGATGTTGAAATAGAGGCCCAAACTTGATAGGCTTCTGCAAAGAGATGTGTGCAGTGTGTGGAAAATCAGGAGATTTTCCACACCGTGTGCAAGCTTCTTGATAGTCGGGGTGTGCTGTGCAGACAACACAAATCATAATAGCACCTAGCTCATACAAAGGGCAATAGGAAAGGGGGAGGTGGAGTGATGGTTAGGTTTGGATAGGTGGGGTATGGCACACCTTGAGGAATCTGAAGAGCAGTTAAAATAATTTGCTGCTAGGTTAGCTCAGATAACTTTAGTGCAGGGGTTGGCAGAATATGGCCTGTGGGCTGGATCTGGCCCACCAATTGACTGGGTCCCTGCCAATTGACAATCCTGCCCATGACTCCCCTCACAGTGCTTCACATGGGGCTGAGCCAAGCCTAGGGCAGGTAGCTCCATGCTTGTGTCTGCACCCACTGGCCCTAGCCCTGGCCAGCATGCTCAGTTTACCTGGGTACGGCTCAGCTCCTCTCACCTCCAGCAGCAGCTCCTTCTCCTCCTGCTCTCCCTGCTGTGCTACTCCAGGTGGGGGGGAAGCTTCAGCCTGGAGGCTCCTGCCCCTTAGCTCCCACATACCTTCCACCCACTCTACCTGCCTGGTGTGGGTGACTGAATGGGTGGAAGGCAACCAGGAGCTGGAGCCAGAGCCCCATGCACTCGGGCAGGAGTCACCTAGCTGAAGCTTTCTCCCAAACTGAAGCAGTGCAGCAGGGGTAGGAGGAGGAGCTGCTGCTGAAAGTGAGGGGGGCTGAGCAGTACCTGAGTGGTTGCAGCTGCACTGGTAGCAGCCCCACCAGTAAGCTGTAAGCACTGGCCAGGGGCAGCCTGCCAGATGCAGGTGGGATCACAGTGAGGGCAGCCCTGGGCAGGGCTCAGCCCCATGTGGAGCACCACAGGGGCAGCCACAGACTGCATCACCTGGGCAAGCTCTGCTGCATGTCCCCTGTCCCCTCCGCTCATCCCTGGCTGGCACCTGAGACCTAGTGCCCAGGCACCTCTCCCCCCTTACACACACACGTGCATATGCCCCACCCCCAGTGCATTCTACACCTCCAAAACTCCCAACAGAGCAGGGGCATGCAGGGAGCAGACTGTGGTTCTGCCCTTGGCCGTATCCTCGTGCTGTTACTGCCCTGCAACTTCACCCTGCGATCTCAGCCTCGCTGGCCCATCCCACTCCCAAACACCACTCCTGTCCACCTGTGGCCCCATCCCACATAGGGAGTTTTGGTGAGTTGTTGTGGCGGTCGGGGGTGGTGGAAGGGTGTGCTGACCTGGCCGGTGACAACTTAAAAAAACTCTGTGTGGCCTCTGGGCCCAAATAATTGCCCACCCCTGCTTTAGTGTGACTGCTGAACCTGTCAATTTACACCTGCATTTTAAATGCATGTGAGAGGCAAGGATGTCTTAGGGTGATATTTTTATTGGATAATTTCTGGACCATTATATGGATAATTTCTGGACCATCGTGGCTACATCATTACTTTTAAAAGCTTGTCAGGCATCTACTGATACTGGGTGAAATTTCTATATTGCGGAGTAATGTATATACAGAAGAAATGGGCACTGATACGCCACAAGATTTAGGCCTTGTTACACACTGCATTTTGAGCTGCTCAAATGTTGATTGGTGTCAGTGCTAGCTTGAGTTCAGAGCAGTCTCATGTTAAGACTCAAAACCTTCTGACTGTCCCCCACCTTACATAGCTGGGACTTGCCACTTGAGGGCTGATGATCAATGGCAGGACTAGGACCTACAGCTGTAAATTGCCACTAGCGGGCTGGTAAGCCAGGACAGGCTTTGATCCCTGTTCTAGGTGGCAGTGTGTGAGAGAGGTTGGGGGGAGAAAGTGGGGTGGGAACATGAAGCTAGGAGAGTTAATGGGATGGGCTGAATGGGTGAAAGGCAACTGGGAGCTGGAGCCAGAGCCCCGTGCACTGGAGTGAAATAGGAGATGGAAAAGAAATGAAGGTGGGGAAAGGGTGGGGAAATGAAGGAAGTCAGCCACTGAAGGATAAAATAAAAGTGTAAAAAAAAAGTAAATTAAAGAAGGTCTCATGCTTTATGAAATTGGGATATGGGGCTGTGGTGTGCAGGGTGCTGGTTGTGCTTCCTGGGGAGGCTGGCAGGTAGGAGGGGTGACGGAAGGTGCTTTTGGGAGAGTTACTGCCTCAGTCCTGGGAAGGAAGCCCCAGTTTATGGGGACCTAGTCTGTTCCCCTACCTTGCTCCCCCTCTTCCATCCTTCCCAGTTCTGGACCTGTCCATACCCTGTGACCAAGGTAGCTGGCATGTGCTATGCAGTCTGCTTACACAGGCTTACACCTGTGTGTGGGAAGGTTGCACCCCCAGGGGTGGGATGGGGAGCTGGCTTGGTGTCAGAACTTCCCCCTGGACAGTAGAGTTGAAGGGGTAGAAAGTTTGTCCACGCAGAACAGGAGGGTGGGGAGGAGACTCTGCATCCTGAGATGCTGGAGGATTGCAACTTGAGTAGCTCTTCTGTGTGTGTGGGGGCACAAATTAATGGAGCATGAGGTAGGTAACACGGATCAGAGCTAAACCTGCTCTGGAGTGGCAAATCTTTAAGCTGTCTAAAGTGTGCTTAAAACTAGCTTCAGTTGTTAATGTGTGGACAATCCAGGTGTTAAAAGCTCCAGAAGCTGCCTAAAATTAATGCATAACAAGGCCCTTATCTCTTTTAGTACTTGATTCTCACTGAAGAATTAAGTAATCCTCCTTACTCAATAGCAGTTTCAGTTGTATTGCATTATAACTTTGTGATAATTATCAAAGGGCTTAGGTACCTTAAGCAGGTCTTGGGCAAAATACAC
>NW_017729033.1:72350752-72354912 GCF_001723915.1 Gavialis gangeticus | reverse complement strand
GTGTTAAAAGCTCCAGAAGCTGCCTAAAATTAATGCATAACAAGGCCCTTATCTCTTTTAGTACTTGATTCTCACTGAAGAATTAAGTAATCCTCCTTACTCAATAGCAGTTTCAGTTGTATTGCATTATAACTTTGTGATAATTATCAAAGGGCTTAGGTACCTTAAGCAGGTCTTGGGCAAAATACACCTACATAAAAGATTGTGAACCCTCCTTGCTCAGCTGCCACCACCCTTAGAGGCATGTGAACTCATTGGCACATCCCTGTTTCACTTGATTCTGCATGCCCAGAACTGTTACAGTGTGGACAGCTTGGTATCTATGCAATCAGGATTCATAAATTAAGCATTCATCTGCCTCCGCCTCTGAGGAGCCCAATCCAGTGGAAGTTTTCTGAGAATGCCTAGCACAAGCACAGGACCAGAGTCTATAAAAAAATGGAATTATGAACACTTTCTTTGAAAGTATAGCTGGTATTGGGGCCAGAGGCATAGCAGGCAGCCTGTGCACCCTGGACAGCAGTGATGCACAGGGTAGCTATGGCTGCTACTGTGTGGATTGCCGTGGCACAGCCAACCACCAGCTGTGACAGCAGTCATTTTTGTGCCCTCCTCCCAAAGGCAGCACCTGGGGTTTGTATCCTGGCTGCCCCCCTCCGGTTAAATTACTGGTGGGGCTAGTGTCACTGACCACATTTCCACAGATCTCATCCAGGATGTGAAACGTTACTGAGTACTAGGCCTTCCTCAGCTGGAAGGGATTCAAGTTCATGCACTCCCAAGACGATTCCAGAAAGTGCCCTAACCATGAGGTTGTTAGCTAATACGGAAGGTGGCAGAGACTTTCCCTCCTGTTGAAGCTGGGTAACAAAGAGTTCCAACATTCATTGGGCCAGAGAGAAAGAGCACTTGAAGGAACATGACTCTATAGCCAAATAGTTATATCACACATCTGAGAGAGGGAGGTTCCATTCTCTGCCCCAAGGACTGTTTATGAATTTTACTTTAAATAGTCCTCTGAGAAAATACATAAATAGTCCTTGGAGCAGAGAATAGAACCAACAACAGCCCCTCCCTCCTCCTCCTCCAACTGTATTCTAAATCAAAAGAACAACAGGATTTGACGCTATGGTCCCCAAGTGGATGAAGGCACCTCCCTGTAGCCCTGAATCAGGCATCTAAGCTCCAGTGAGAGGTAGGTAAGCCTAAACACATACCCATTTTCTATTGGCTAGCTCTAGCTGCCCCCTTCTCAAAGTGCAGGCTCTCTTGGATTTATCCTGAGGTGCCTAACTTTCCCTACATACTATATACAGAGCCCCAGTGCCTAGAACAAGGTTCTGGATTCAATTCAGAAAGGTTAGAAATGGCAACATCTGGATTTGAGGTTTCATAGCAGATTAGCAATACATGAATGTGATGCTGTGACCATTCTGTGCACAAGAACCCACATTGCAAGCTCTAAAATGTAACCAATACCAATGCCAAGTACAAAAGGATTTTGACAATCATGGATCAAATCATTTTGATAAATGTGGATCAAATCAGATTATTCTCTCAACTCCACCAGCATGTAGGGATAGAAAGGGATGGCAAATTATAAATGATTTTCAAACTTTCCATACAAATAACAGCCCCCAGGTGGCACCAAAACTCTTCAAGTCCTAAAAGCAGGTCATTCTCTTGAATTGCTTATGGGTGTTCCACGTAAAATATAGGATTTCTGTGACTTAACATCAGAAAGTTCAGACCATAACTTATCTGAATTTGAGCTGATAATTTGTAGAAGCTCCTGTTTCAGAGATACTGGAGAAATTATCTGGGTAAAATATAGAATCTCTAGCTAATATTTCCAATTGTTTAAAATTATGAATGATTAAGTTTGCATACTATTCTTTGCGCCTATTCTTTCAATTCAATATCAGCTGTTATAGAACTGGTCATAGTTTAAAATGTAGGCTGACACTGATAGAGTTGCTGCTAGCATTTGGTGAATCTCAAAGGATGAAGTATAAAAAAATACCTGATTATCCAAGATTATCTAGACCCTTTGACCTAGAATTGGGTCTTTTCATGACTCTCATGAAAAGAAGCTTTTGCAGATCAGGAAAAGTTTTTTATTTTCCAGGAGCTTTGGACAAGTCAGAGGGACTTCTGGGTGAGTGCATTTGTCAGGTTTCCTGCCTGCTAGAAGAAAACAAAGGGAAGGGCTCTGTGATGTTAGGTACAGTAGCACTGATCTGCTGGTTGCAGAGGAGGCTAAGTAGGAATAGAACAAAGAAAACTGAGCAGCCTCAGATCCAGACTGGGAAAAAAAATGTGAGAGTCAAGCAGTAGAAATTAGGAGGGAGGGCTAAACAGCTAGTTGATATGAAGCACATAAATGCCCTAGAGAAAACGTGAGAGCTAGAAAAGCTGTGTCACTGGAACAACAAGGTATTGGAAGTATGCCTTTGAGCTCAGTAGCATAATGATGGGTGGGTGAGTGGGACATCAACCGCAGGTGCTGCCCATAGTGGGGGGCACTGGAATGGCACAGGGGCTGGGGGTATACGTCACCTTCCCTTCCCTTGCTTCCCCCTGAACCCTGCACCTTTCCTGCAGGAGCTCTGGCTATGGCAGTGGGGAGGGCAGAGATGCAGTAGAAGTGTGCAGTGCAGGAGCAGCATCTAGTGGTTTGCTGCTGCTGGGGCAGATGTCACCTCCTTTTTTGCTGCCACTGCCCAGGACACAGTACTAGCCAGTTATGCCCTTGAGTTTTTCAGTGACAGTCATAAAGTTCAAAGAAAGTTATCTTTGTCAGAAAGGCAAGCAACAAATAAATGTATTGGCCAGGCCAGAGTAAGTTGCATTGAAATATCTGGATACTTATAAATTTAACAGCCTGTGCTGCAAGTTAGAAGGGTGTTTTGGTGGGGGTTTTTGGACAAAAGAAATGAGACTGCAGTCGGATAATTCAAAGAAACAGAATAGGAGGGGTTTTTGTTATTCAAATAGTAAAAAAATTGCAAAATAACTGGTACTTTCTTGATGATTTCTGCTAAATACACTTCATTTTGATATTTCACTTTGGTTGCAGTCTTTTAATAGCAAATTAAAGTCCCACCTTAAACAGTCATAAGCATGCTTAAAGTCAAGTTCACGTTTGCAGAATCAGCAGCTGAGCTGCTATTACCACTTCTGAGTAATTTGATTTATAAAGCAAATTTAGATTGGTTCAAATGCAAACTTTCAAAGGCAGGTGGCCTGAAGAAGAATGCACTGCACTGAAAGCTTGTCTAAGTCTATCCCAGCTATGTGGTTGGTTCAAGAAAAGGTATTGCTCACAAAAATCCTTGTACAATAAAGTACTGTTCAAACTAGCTCAGTGAGAAATAATAATTTTACTGGGAGTTTCAGTTCTGTGATTTGTTGTGATTAATTTAATAGCAAGACAAATAATTTTAAATGATTCTACTAGGCCCAGAGATGCTTCATATGTGTCATTTGTGTCCAGAACCTAACACAATGCATACTACTCCATGACTAGGGCCCCTAGCCCATGAAGTAATAAATACAAAAATAACATGTATATAAACACTGGCCTAGTCTAGATTAAAATACAAATTAGGATTTCAAGCAGAGAAAGCACATACTGTACCTTTTCAGAAAAACATAGGGAAAAAAGTTTCATGTAAAAAAAGGGATGTTTTTGGTAGAAATTCTTCAGAGAAATTAGAGCCTTCACAAATCTTTGCATACCATAGTTATAAGAAGAGGTAAAAAGGAAGGTGTTAAGCAATGACTTTCCCTGCAGCAGTGTATTTTGGTTACTGAAGCACATCTTGAGCTACAGAAAATAACTCAATGAAGGGGAATGTACACTGCAAGCAAAATACTTATCTCAGTTTCTTCTTTGGATGTGCTTTGTATTTAGATTTGGATTGGGAAGAAAATGCTTTTCCAGAGACTTTGGTAACAAATTATTAGTTCTTCTAAAAGAGCATTAAGACTGAGAAAGTTGCTCTCAGAAGAGAAAGGCCTCTGTATTTGGAAGCAGCTTAGGGTGGTTATTTTTAACATGGCTGTCAGCTGACAGGTGAAAAGTACAGGTAAAATTGGCAGGCAAAAGAAAGGTAATATTTCACAGATTTTATAGACATTAGGGCTGGAAGGGACCT
>NW_017729033.1:72335058-72347146 GCF_001723915.1 Gavialis gangeticus | reverse complement strand
TGCGGTGGGCCTTAGGGCCCTTGACCACCTTGGTCCATGTCCCTCCTTTGTCCTTTGTCTCCTTTATCAACAGCTATGGCTCTGAACTGGAGAAAATACAAAAAACTTGCCAAGGAAACAAAGGCCCTCTGTACACTGCTTTATATACTCCATGGATGCAGGGAGGATTAGTGGCCCTTAACTGATCCTTCTAGACCTTCTAAATGAAATGAGTGGTGTCAGAATGGTTATCCTTCAGTGAAGCTCATCTGTGAAACATGAGGGGATTCCTGGACCTGGTTGCTCGGGTGCAGGACAGTCAAGTTGTGGCTGGAGAAGTTCTGAGCAAGTAAAATTAGTAGTGATGGGAGTCGTGGTGGGGGAGAGGGGGTTAGAACAAATCAGTAGAGAATATTTTGGTTCAAGACAATGTCCAATAGTTCAAGCATGTTCCCACATCAAAACCAGCTTTTGATTTACAGGAAAATATTTTGCAGTGATGGGTAGTAAAAGCTCCTGCAGTTTCTGCAAACTGGTATGAAATAATGTTTGCTACATAAAAGCTCTGTCTCACCTGGAGTCTACCATTAAAACCTCTTAATTTTGAATTTCTTTTTCTGATCAAGGCTAGAGAGAGAAGCCCTGGTGGTACAGATGCTGAGTTAAGTAGGTTTCATGTGAACTCAGGTTAGCCAATGAGCCAGGCCTGCAATTCCTAAGCAAGTGTTTTGACCACTAGATGATTATGTAAAAAATGAGGAGTACCACTGACTCTGTGGGGTGCCTGCCCTTAGAAGAGCACCCTGGGTTCTCTGGATCTTAAATGGACAGAGGTGCCTAAATTCTGGAGAGGGCAAGAGTTCAGATGCCTACCACGGTTCAGATTTACCTATTGCTGGTTTCCTATTCAGCATCTGGGCTCTCTGAATTGTCCTTAGGAGGTGCCCAACTCTCCCACTTGACTGTGTCAGGAGTCTAGCTATTGATCTCATTCTTTGACACATCCTTCTAGACCAGGGACCTGCTTTTTAAGCATGCCAAAGCCTAAAATGGAGGCACCTGAAGTGTCAATCTGTATTTTGCTCTTATGCCCATATATAGGCAGCTAAGTAAAGTGCCTCATTTCCAGATCAGCATCCTACAAAGTTTTCTCTCTCCCTCTCGGTGGCTGATACCCTGCTCCCAGATGTAGCGTCCACACTAGATATGAGCCCAGCACTCTTGCAAGTTATATGAACTAGTATAGCCACTGTCCATCCAGAGATATTAATCCTGCCACCGGAGAGCTTCCAATATGACAAAACATTCCCATTTTAACTGACTGGGTGTAACTTGCTCCATTTGCCACTGCTAGATTGTCTCCAGGCATGCCCCTGCATGCATGCTGTGGCACGTAGCAAATTGCCCCGGATGGGGTAGGGGAGACTGGGGCCAGCACTTGGGCTGGCCCCAGCAGCTTTATTTGGGGGCCTCCTGGGACTGCAGCAGTGGTGACCCAGGCATGCAGAGCCTGGCCAGCATCTGCAGTGTGGCTCTGGCTGCCCAGGCTCTGGTTTTGGGTGGCACAGGCTGCAGCCACATGGGCTGCGCCACTTTTTTTAGTGCAACTTTTTTTGACACCAGGATCTTTGTAACCTTTCTTTCTTCTGCAGCTATATTTGAACTCATTTCTGCAGCCCACCAGCCAATATGTTGGAGAAAAAGACTTCAGCTCTGAGTAGTACTTCCCTTGCTGGCACAGTGTTTAATTTTTTTCTATTCCTTTCTTTCAGCTGTTTGGTTGATTTTTGTTTCAGTGTATTTTTTAAAGAAAGAAAAAGGCAGTGTGCTTCCTGTCAGAAAATCTTTAGTAAATATTTATTGAGAAAGTGTTATGTTAGTAGTTCTCCCAATAAATATTTATTAGAGGATTAGACCTACTAACCCCTGTACAATTATGGTAAATATTGACTACTGCCAATAGAAAACCGACTCTGAGATAGAGTGAACACTTCAGGTGTGGTAGGACCCAGATAGGCTGAGATTTGATCTTACTTTTGAAGTCACATAGTAATGGCCTCTGCATGATGGTTATTATGCTGAAGGACCTTAGTGAATTTGCTTGGGCTGCTTGTATTGAGGAAAGGGTCATTGAATCAGATTGAGGTACACAATTAAGGGTAAATTTTGCTTCCAAACTGCAAAACATTCTGGGAAAATTCTCAGCAGGTGCAAATTGTCATTACTCATCACTGAATCAATGGAGTTTACACCAGCTGAGGGTCTGTCCAAGCTGTTTTTCCTCTTTGGGTGATGGTATGTGTTTATTTACTAAAAGGAAATGAGTCTGTAAACATGTCTTGTTTACTTTTATTACAGGTGTCATCCTCATAATGATGGATTATGGATCTCATGTGGGCATCGCAAACCCACATGTGTTTATGTCTTTAAATACAACAACCCTCTGCTTCACAAAAAACATTCATACAGTTACAGAGGGCTGTGTCACTCACATTTATGTTACTGAAATTTACTGCCCCATCATCCAACAGAGATGGGCATACTGCAGCATTTAGCATTAGTGTCCAATCTCATTGCTTAGGTTCATTGTTCAAAATGCGGTTACAGCTTCCACTGATACTAAATATTTCACTGATTTTTTTTAAACCTGAAAAAGATAAGGAATTGTCTTTATATGTAGCCAGATTTGGATAGAATTATATATGTGTATAGGGGTGTGTGTGTGTGTCACTTAACATAAAGATAAAAAAATAAGTGTGATAATACCAATTAAAAGTCCATGAGTAAGTTAAGTATTTATAAGACCTTAACTAATGGTTTGTACTTATGTAAACCACTGTGTTGCCCTAAGAATTTTGAAGGCTAAAAAAATAAACCATTATGAAAGACTTGGTATGGGTTGGGGCATTCAGGGTCTCTGATAATAAATAATCTAGACCTTTGTGTTTGAATACTGAAGGCAGCTTCAGCTAATGCCACAGCTTGCTTGCCAAACTCACTGTGCACTTGTCAGCAATCAAAGTACCCTGGATAACATTTAACAAATGTCCATGCTGTCCTGATTCAAAACAAAGGCGATATTCATTTGGGGCTGGCATGGTTACCTGCTAAACAATGTGGATGATGTTATTTCTCCAAAATTGTTATTTCTTCACTATAATCGTAGGACAGTTACCACGCAACCTGTGGTGATAATATCATATCTAGTCTCAAAATATGCATTGAAAAGATGCAGCAACTTGTAAGGAGCATCTCAACTGATATTTATAATCTCTTAGGTCAGGACATTAGATATAGGTCATGTTTTCCTTGTCCTTTGTTTTGTTGTTTCCTTCATGTAAGGAACATCATATAACCACATCAGTAAGAAGATTAGAGTTGAGACTGATGCACCTTTCTTCACTCACTCTGCTGTGTCTGGGAACTGCAGAATTCAACAACATGTCTGGGACCTTATGAGCTACAGTGTTTCGGTAAAACAAGATGGACTGAGGATAGGCTATCAGCCTTTGTTATAAGCCTTATAACTATTGTCAAATATCACTTCCCTATGTTTTGTCAGTGTGTCACAAATTGTTCATTCTTACATACAAAATAACGATCTCCCTTCTGTATAAAATACCACAGTATTTTACCATAGTCACCTCAAACACTTCAGTATCTGAATAAAGAAATATCAAAAGATATAATTTTTGGACCATTGCCCTAGACCACTCTAGTACTTTGATATATGTGATTAAGTGTAATTTTTGCTTTGATAAAATGGCTACAGTTTTAAGAGCAAAAGTAAGGCAGGATTATGACACATCTAGGGGTAGAGTATCCAAGGACGTGTATGGCCTGAAGAGGACAGTATCTGTTGATCAGCACCACCTCCATGCAAGCAATACCAGTGCTGCTAAGGAGGATGAAAGTTGTGGGACAGGAGGGCAGCAAGCTGAAGAGGAGGGAAAAGCTCTCACAGCAGGGACCCACACTGTAGCATAGTGGTCTCCAGCCTTTTTAAGTAGGAGATCACTTTGTGAATTAAAAAGTAACCCAGGATCTACCTCATGGCACCCCTCTCCCTTCCCCCCAAGCAGGTCAGTCTGTGGGGAGGGAAGGTGGGGCAAATTGAGGCCGAGAGAGAAAAACCATATTTGGTGGTGCCCCTCCAGCAGGTAAATCTGTGGGGGAAGGGGAATGGGCCATGGAGGGGGGAGCAGATCAGGGCCCCAGTGGTGAGGAAGGGACTGTGGCACAGACAGGAGCAGGGTATAAGGTGAGTGGGGGCCTGGCCAGGCTGGGTGGTGGGACAAGTGGAGGCCTAGTAGGGCCCTACTTACCTCAGCCACTGCTCCTGCCTGTGCCCCGCTCGTTCTCTCACCACTGGAGCCTCAATCTGCACCTCCCCCCCTCATGGCAGTGAGGGAGAGAGTGGAGCAGAGTGTGGGGTATGCCCAGCACGGGGAAGGGGGGCAGCTTCTGCTGCTGCACGCACACCGGGAGGGCATGGGGGCCAAGTGCCTGGGATCTGCATGCAGGGGAGGCCTGCTGTCACTGCAGGCTGGGCCAGGGCTGCGCTGGGCTCTTCCTGGCTCTTCTCTTCCTCCCTCTGTCCCTCACTGTGGACCCTCGGTCTGGCCTCCACTCCTTTTCTCCTCCACAGACTGAACTGCTGGGTTGGGGGATGGGGGGCAGCTTGTGCATGCATGTGCACATGTGCTCAGCCCCTCCTAGCCTCAGATTGACTGCAAGAGGCTCCATGATTGACCAGTTGATCGCAAACAACTGGTTGGTTACCACTGCTCTAGCTGAAGTCCCTGTATCCCCTTGCACTAAGGAATTCCTATGTGAGGCTGGCCTCTAGTTTATAGGCAGAAGAAGGCTTTAGTAGTGGCAGATTTGATTATTAGGAATGTAGATAGTTTTGTCTGTGATGTTTGGGAGGACTGTATGGTGAGTTGCTAGCGGGATGCAAAGGTACCAGACTTCATGACTGGCTTATGAGGGCTGGTGTTTTAAGAAGAAGAGTTTAATTTGTGGGTTAGCCATTTGGTCAGGATAGGGGATAGTGGCCCAGTCTACATGAGATGCTTTACTTGAGATTAGAGATAATTACTGCACAGTAAGTGTCACTGTCTACATGTGCAGATGCTTACTGCGCAGCAATTTGCTCTAATTGCTAGTAAGTTTGCTACCTGGAAATACAAGTAGCAAATTTACTCCTGATTACTTACTGCACAGTGGCATGTGTGTAGACAGCTGACTGGGGCAAATGGATTCCCAGGCAGCAGGGGATGGATGATTGCTCCCTGCCCCTGGGATCTGCCTGCTGCTGGGGTGGGTTCCACCACTGGAACCTGGGTGGGACGATGTTCTCCTGAACCAGGCCCTGCTTTGCGATTCAGATTTCCTGGCAGTGCCCCTTAGGTTGTGGAGCTAGTGCTGGGAGATAAGGATCTCTCAGAGCTGGCCTCGCAGGTACAGAGCTGGTGCTGGGAGCTCCCTACTGGCCGGGGCTGTGGAGCTTGTTTCCCGCTCAGCTCCATCATCATGTAGCTAGGTGGGGAACAGGCTGTGGAGCCCATTCCCCACTCAGCTTTATGATTGCGGAGCTGGCTGGGGAACAGGCTGGGGAGCTTGTTCCCCACTCTGCTTCATGATCACAGACCTGAGTAGGAAACAAAACTCCCCAACCAGCTCTGTGATCACGGAGCTGAGCAGGAAATAGGTTCCCCCACCTGAAGCCTTCTAGGGATTCAGTGAAGCCATTGGGCTGAGCACTCAAGGAGGATGAGACCATTGCAGAGAAGCTAAATGAGTTCTTTCCATTAGTCTTCACCATGGAAGAAGTTGGGGAGATCCTTGTTCCAGAACTACACTTTCCTGGGTGCAAATAGATAGAACTGACCCAAAATGAAGTAAGTACATGAGGTCCAGTACAAGAGATTATTGAGGAGAAAAATATTAACTGAGCAGTGGCAAGTCAGCAGATCCCGATGTTGTTCAACAAAAGGCTCCAGAAGAACTTGGACTTGAAATTGCTGATCTATTGATTTCAGTATACAATCTATTGCTAAAAACTGCCTCTGTACTGGAGTAGTAATGTGACACCACTCTTTAAAAAGGACTCCAGAGGGGATCCCGGGATCTACAGACCCATGAGCCTAACTTCTCAAAATGAGATTGTCACATGAATGTATAGAACTTGTTGGGTAAGAGTTAACATGGCTTTTGGAAAAAGAGGTCATGCCCCACAAGTCTAGTAGAGTTCTCTCAGAGTATCAAGAAGCATGTAGATCAATCAGCTGATCTGTCTTTTATATTATAGCTAGGCTTTTAGAAAGCTTTTTGAGAAAGTCACACAACAGAGAAGGCTCCGATGGTGACCCTGGAGAAGGAGGAAGGTAAGCAGTGTGCTGCTACCTCCAAGAGGACAAGGTGATGGTGGTGGAGGACTCCCTCCTGTAGGGCATTGAGGGTCCCCTCTGCTGTCTAGACCCCTTAGCCTGTGAGGTCTGCTGCCTCCTTGGGGCCCACATCTGAGATATTGCAGAGAGGATCCCCAGGGTAGTACAGCCCTCTGACCACTACCCCATGCTCCTCATCCATGTGAGAACAAATGACACAGCCAGGAGTAATCCAGACTGGATCATGAGCAACTACAGGGCTCTGGGGGCAGGGCTCAAGGGATCATGGGCCCCCAGGTAGTCATTTCCTCTGTGCTTCCAGTGCCTGTTGTAGGCCACAGTCCTAAGACAGAAGGATGCATTGAGGAAGTCAACTGACAACTCAGATGGTGGTGTCACCAAGAGGGCTTCGGCTTCCTTAACCACAGCATGAACTTCAGGGACAGAGGACTCCTGGGAAGGAACAGCATCCACATCACATGGAGACGTAGGCAAGTTTTTGTTCTCAGCCAGGATGGTCGATCTTCTAGATACAGCTTTAAACTAAGATTGCTGGGGGATGGGGAAACACTGACTGGATCTTGCCTGGGGCCCAACATACAAGAAAGCTTCATAGATAGGGACACTAGGAGAGCCACTTTTGTGGGAGCTGAGGGAATAGCTCTCCTTCAGTATGACAGGAAGCCGAGGGTCTCAATAGGAGCACTCAGGTGCCAGTGCACTAATGCCAGGAGTATGGGGAAAAAGCAGAAGGTGCTAGCCCTCCTGTTCTCTGGTGGGCATTATGACCTAGTAAGGATTACGGAGACCTGGTGGGATTCCTTACATGATTGGAGCGTAGCCATACAGGGGATGCCCTGCATAGAAGGGACCAGGTAGGGAAGAAAGGTGGAGGTGTAGTTCTCCGTGTAGGAGCAGTACACCTCCTTGCAGGCCGATATAGGCTCCAAAGAAGAATGCTTGAAACCCTCTGGGTCAAGCTGGGGAGAGTGGGGGCAGGGCATGGAGAGAGAGACCTAACTGTAGGAGTTTACTACAGGCCACCAAAACAGGGGGAGGAACTTGATCTACAGTTTGCCCGAGAACTGATAGAGGCCGCATGTGCATGGGACATGGTCGTCATGGGCAACTTTAATTATCTGGACATCTCTTTGGAGGAACACTTGGCCAAGTCAGACCAGTCGCATTCCTTCCTGACCTGCTTTGAAGAGCTCTTCCTGGCTCAGAAGGTGCACAGGCCAGCCAGAGGTAATGCTCTGCTAGACTTGGTCCTGGCCAAAGGAGATGACCTGGTGACCGACTTAAATATACAGGGTAGCCTGGGCAACAGCGACCATGAAACCATCACATTCACTGTGCATCACAAAGCAGACAAATCTGATAGCAGGGTTGAATTCTTGGATTTCAAAAATGCAAATTTCAACAAGCTCAGGTCACTAGTAGGGGAAATGCTGCAGGACCAGGGACCAAAGGCAAAAGGTGTGCATGAAGAGTGGTCATTCCTTAAAGACATGATCCTTGAAGCACAAAGGAAGTCTGTTCCCATGCAGAGAAAAGGTAGCAGAAGGACTGAGAAGCCCTTTTGGCTAAACACGGAAATCACAGTCCTCTTAAGAAAGAAGCGTACAAACAAGGGAAGCTGGGGACACGCCCCAAGGATGACTATACAACAATGACCCGCACTTGTAGGGAACAAATTAGGTCAAGGAGGTGACTGAACTTAGATTAGCAATGGGAATCAAGGACAGCGAGAAGTTCTTCTTTAGGTATGTAGGGAACAGGAGGAAAACAAATGGAAGTGTAGGGCCATTGCTCAACAACCCAGGACGGCTGGTTACTGACACTCAGGAAAAAACTGAACTCCTGAATGACTACCTTGCCTTGGTATTTCACTGGGCCAAGGGGAAAATCATGCCAGATAGGGTACAGAATGAACAGGGCGGGAATGACTGCCTTCCTACTATTGCCATAGAACTGGTGTGTGATCAATTAAAGAAATTAGACATATATAAGTCAGCAGGGCCGGATGAACTTCATCCAAGGGTGCTGAATGGGCTGGCTGAAGTCATCGCAGAGCCCCCGGCAAAACTGTTCCAAAACTTGTGGCACTCCAGAGAGATCCCTGGGGACTGGAAGAGGTCCATCTTTATGCCCATCTTCAAGAAGGGGAGGAGGGAGGACCTGGGTAACTATAGGCCATTAGCCTAACTTTTATCCCAGGTCAAATCTGGGAAAAACTCATTAAAGAGCCTATGTGCAATAGGCTTGCAGAAGGTAGGATTCTGAATAACAGTCAGCGTGGCTTCATCATGGGCAGGTCTTGTCTTACTAACCTCATCTCCTTTTATAATCAGGTACCTTGCCACCTGGATAAGAGAGAGGACATTGTCATTGTATACCCTGACTTCCAAAAAACCTTTAATCTGGTATCCCCCAATGTTCTTGCGAAAAAATTAGAGGATTGTGGGCTTAACTGCAAGACAGGCGGGTATGAAGCTGGCTGCGGCATAGGACCCAGAGTCCTAATGAATGGATCTGTCATCCTGGTGAGAAGTGGCCAGTGGTGTCCCACAGGGGTCGGTTCTTGGTCCACATCTTTATCAATGATTTGGATGTGGGGGTGAAAAGCTCACTGGCCAAGTTCGTGGATGACGCCAAGTTATGGGGAAGCATGGTCACACTTGAAGATAGGTTACAGATATCAGCAGATCTAGACAGGCTAGCAAGTTGGGCGAGTCAGAACCGGATGAAGTTCAACATTGAGAAATGTAAAGTGCTCCATTTGGGGACAAACAACCCCCTGCACACCTACAGGCTTGGTGGCGCCAAACTGACTAGCACCACAAACAAAAGGGACTTGGGCGTAATAATAGACCACAGTATGAATATGAGCCAGTACTGCAATGTTGTTGCCAGCAGGGCAAATAATACCCTGGCATACATCAATCAATGCATTTCCAGCAAAACCAAGGAAGTGATTCTTCCACTCTACTTGGCATTGGTGAGAACTCAACTGGAGTATGGTGTCAAGTTCTGGGTGCCACACTTTAACAAGGATGTGGTAAAACTTGAGAGAGTCCAAAGAAGGGTTACCTGTATGATTAGAGACTTACAAGGCAAGCCATATGAGAAAAGGCTGAGGGACCTGGGACTCTTCAGCCTGAAAAAGAGAAGGCTGAGGGGACTTGGTAGCAGCTTACCGCTACATCAAGGGAGTACATCAAAGGCTCAGTGAACAACTGTTCACCAGGGCACCCTTGGGGGATACCAGGAGTAATGGCCACAAACTCCTGGAAGATTGTTCAGGCTCAACATTAGGAAAAACTTCACAACTAGAGTGTCCAAACTGTGGAATAAGCTCCCTCCAAAGGTGGTGCAATCACCTACCCTGGAAATCTTCAAGAGAACATTGGACAGTCACCTTGCTGGGGTCGCCTGACCCCAGCTGTCTTTTGTGCCTGGTGCAGGGGTCTGGACCTGATGATCTTCCAAGGTCCCTTCCAGTCTTACAATCTATGGGGCCCATAATGTATAGAGGCAAGGTTCATTCATGGAACGATAACTTGCTAAGGGACAGCAGCCATAAATGCCGAGATGCAACTTGATTGGGATGGTTTAGTAAGGCCTGCCTTAACCAGAGGAAGTTGGACTAGATGTCATCATGATATCCCTTCCAGCCCCATGATCCTATGCTGCTCTGATACAATTTTAAAAAAATGGTTCAGCTCCCATTAGCTTCAATGAGCTCTTTTACAGATCTGGCCAATTTATCTAAGTGTTTAATTGGGGGCTGTTGGGTCTTAAGCAAGTTTGAAAATTGGCCTGGTGGGAGAAACACATATCTAATATTCTATTCCTTAATTTCAACCTATTTCTTAGTTTGAGTGCATCATACTCTGTGTCTAGCCTCACAATGGATTAAATGGCATATTTTGAAGTTGTGTCATCTGAGACCTTTGGGAATGCTGCAGTTTATTTTTCCCCTGTAAAGACTAGATTGATTAGTAGAGTTTTAGGGGTGACCTGTTTTCAGCATTTCAAGGGCTACATTTATTTTCATCCCTTTCTTAAAGTGCAACTGGACATTTTGCTGTGTTTGGATTTTTCCTTTTGCCTACCCAGAGCATCTGTTTTTATCGACAGCTGAAGACTGTATAAACTGATCTTACAATTAATGTCTTAATAAAAAGAGACAACTTTGGAGAAAAAAAGAAAATTGACACTCAGTTGTTCTCTATGACTGTTTAATGACTTTTTCTAAACAATGTACAGTTACACACAGGACAAGTACCAAACTTCTATGCTATAGGCTGCTGAAGTGCCAAAAGGAAATTCAGGACATTCAGAGATGGAATCACTTTTTTTCCTGGAGCTTTCAAATTTATGTAATTATTTTTAGATAGTGCTGTACGCACACCGGGGTTGATACTGCCCCTCATGAGAGCTAGGTCGGGATATGGTCCATTGTGCATAAACATAGAGAGACCATATTCTCATTTACACTAGGTTACACTAGCACTACGGTGAAAATGGGTGTTAATGTAAATGAGATTCAGACACAAATAGTCCATGGCAAATTACTTTATTGCCTCTAATTTTACCTAAGTTTCTTTCTACTACAAAAACAAAACTGCAAGTGAAAAAGACTGGGGCTACTAGGACTGCCAGTACATTACACATATTAAATGATAATGATAATGGGACAGATTCTTAGCTGATATTAAATAAGATAGCTCTGTTAATTTGAGTAGAGCTATAGATACTAGATTTGCTCTATTAAGTTGCTGCATTTAACTTTCATGTTGAACTATATATTTTTTTCTTTCCTGTGCAAAATCTCCCCCCCTCGTTTTTTTTAAAGCCCTGCAGGAAATGTTTTTCAATAAAGAGTCAAGAGACTCGAGTCTGGAATTTTTATGTACACCAGAAACCTAAATGAATTGTACAAGCTGATAGTGAATAATCCTGCCACACTTCTCTTCTTTCTTTAAAAACTTTCTACAAATATCTGATTTCAATCTTAGATTTATGGCATAAATAAAAAAAATCTACACTGTAGAGACATAAAGATGTATCTTGGAAAGTGAAACAAAAATATTTTGTTAGACTTTTTGGAAAATTTCTTAGTGAAACAAACAAACAAACATAATATTCATACTTCACAAGCTGTTGTTTTTATACATAGATATCAGTTATATATATAGGACCTGGTCCTGCACCATCAACACTTTTATTGATCTCCTTTGGAGTTATACATACTGAAAGGAATGTAGGATTTGGCTTGTATGTACCATTTGCAATAACTTTAGGGGAAAATCTTCAAAAGCTTCTGCACAGTGGGTGTGTCTACACGTGTTGCTATAGTGATGTTACTGCCTTGTGATTTAGTACTTCCTTCTGGAAGTACTAAATCATGGCTCAGTAACAGCCCATACTGCACAGTGTGTGCTGCACACAGTTATTTTTAGCAGCTACTTTGTTGTAGTGGCGCACTATAATGGGGGAATGCATCACTACACAGAAGTAGCCGCTGGTCACGTGTAGACACCCGTGGATGCTACATTACTGTAGCACATTACTACGGGGATGTAACATTAATGTGTAGATATGCCCACAGTGTCTTAAACTGAGCAGAGCATCTAAAGCTGACTGGGATTTCTTTATTGCAAAAAAAAAAAAAAAAAAATTCCCCACAAAAATGACAAATTTTTTCCACA
>NW_017729033.1:72314928-72330058 GCF_001723915.1 Gavialis gangeticus | reverse complement strand
GTCTTAAACTGAGCAGAGCATCTAAAGCTGACTGGGATTTCTTTATTGCAAAAAAAAAAAAAAAAAAATTCCCACAATAATGACCAATTTCTTGCACATTAAATATTTTATAGAAATATGTCAATTGTGACAAAATCTCATTTAGAAGAAAATGCAATACACTTTGAACCTCTGTTGGAAAACAGTTTTGAAAAATGTGAGGTGTGAGTCCATTTGACTTTACCTGTATGATCCTGCTGAAGTCAATGAGATTACTCATGCAAAGAAATTGAGGAGTATTTGGCCCTAAACAAGAGGACTAGAAAGCTGAGAGTATCAAAAGTAAGATGCAGAGCACAAACTAGTTTAAAATATACCAATAGTCACCAATAACTAGGGATCTACCTAAATTGCAATTTTGAGTGGGCTCCATGAAAAAGCGTGGGCTCCATGCTTTTGACAGTCTCCCTGAACCCCCTCCCCCCAAAAAAATAACAACCCAACTTATTGAAAATAAACTTGTGGCTGCTGTGGCCCGGCTGCACAGCCCACTGCGGAGGGAAGGAGGAAAAGGAGCTACTGGCATGGCAAGATGGCTGCCACCTCCCCCCCTCACAGCTGATTGGCTGCAAGGGCTATCTGCCATCTAGCCCCACCCCTCTCTACCAATTGGTGGTGAGATGCGGGGCTGTACGATGGACAGCCCTCACAGCCAATCAGCAGTGAGGAGCAGGGCCACTGGTGTGGAGGTGTGGGGGGAGCCTCTGTGCTTGGTTTATGACATTGGCTGCCAGCCCCATGGTTTGCCTACAAAATTGGCCAGCAGCCATCTTGAGTTTGGTAGACCCCTACTCATAACCTGCAGTCATAGATGTGATGGTGATTATTGTTGTCTTTTATGAAATGCAGTGATGATCTCAGTTAATTTCCTAGGACACCTGTCCATACTGCAAATCCAAAATGACAACTGCATACAGACAAATCTGTGTTCAGGGGTGTAGGTTGTAGCCGTGTTGGTCTAAGGACATAAGCAGACAAGGTTCTTTGAGTAAATGTGATATCTTGTATTAGACCAACTCAAATAGTTGGAAAAATTCTTCTTAGCAAGCCTTCAGGTTTAAATACGCTTCATCAGGTTGAGGAAGCATCTGCAATTGGTGTGTGTGCTCTTCCTGGATGGAATGAATAGTAAAGAAGCCAGAGACTGGTGTGCATGCAAGAAAGGCAGTCTGAGTAGGCATCTTCACAGAAGGCTATGTAGACAGAGAAAGGATTACATAGCTATGGACACTGAACAGTACACTTATTCCTGAGACCTCACCAAGGGTACTGGATGCCCAAAAGCTTGTCTAACAACTCTCCCAACTATACATGGATCCAATAAAAGATATCATTAAATGTCCTTGCCTTTCATAAACTTATCCCTCTATGAATACTTGTCCAGGATAAAGTTGATGGACATTAGTGAGGAAAGGTGGGGAACATTACACTGCTCTTGTCTGTGGATAATATTTTTAGTTTTGAAACTATGGGTCTGGTCCCTTTCAAGAGTACTGATTTCACTTAAAAGACATTCAGATCCAAATATAAAATGTAAACGGGCCCTAAGAAATGAGATTGCTATGAAGAATTATGTAACTGTAAAACCTGACCTCAAGCTTATCCAAACCTTCAAGAGCAGCCTCATCTTTACAGGGATCTACTTAAAGCCTTAAACTACCCATGGCTCTGTAAGTTTGTCACAAGCACGTAGTAAATATGTCCAAACATAGCTACTGTCTGGAAGTTAAATAGAGTACTAGTAGGCTTTAAAAAGTGCATTGATTTCAATTTTCATTTTCATGTTTTAATAGTGTAGTAACTGGACAATATTTAATCACTTTACTTATATTAACTACTAAAACTTACTACAATTCTATATAGACAATTAGCACAAATATATAAAGTGTTTAAAAGTACAAGTAAAACCCAGTAAAAAAATAAAGCATTATTGATGCTCATTACTTTTAATAAAAATAAACTTTATGCAGTCAGCCGTGGTACTGCTGAATAAATATATTAATAGTTGCACTGTTATGGTCTGCTTCTGTGGTTCCACTTTAACAATGATTTCCCATTAACACATTGATGTTGACAGAAAAAGACCAAAGGAACCCTTATGACTTTACCAAAATGTCATAACAAAATGAAAGCTTGACCTGTTTCTGAAGGATCGACTTTCAAGCAGGAAACTGAGTTATTTTGGAAACTGAGCTAATGACACTGTTATTATATCTCCCAAGTGATAAGGTTGATGGATATATACCACTTGTATTTTGCCTAATCCTTTTCCCAATGCTGAGGACCTGTCACTTAGTGATCATCCACTGTGACTTATCTATGTATGACCTATCTATGTGTATAAATGTTCTTGCTCTCTCATTTTCATATTTGAAAATATTTCAATAGAGCCATCTAGATCAAAGCATAATTTTTTTTCATGGGAAATAGATAAATTCTGGGCTTTTCAAAGGGATACCAGGGAATCAGGCATTCAACTCTCATTAGGCATCTCAGAAATCCAAGCCAAAAGAAATAAATAAGACCTGCTGCAGTGTAATATCACTACATGTCTCCCTGGAGAGCATGAGCTTGTATACAAAGTACATGTGTAAGGACTCCTGAACAGACCCAGGAAAATATAAAAAAGACAAACAATAGTAGCTATTACAGGTGTTTCAATTAAACTTCCATTAAATTTACAAGGATCCAAGTTTTGAAACTTAAGCTACACTTAAAGAATAAACTATTACATTTAGTATCTTGTTAGAAGTAACAGTAGGTTACAGAACTCTGCAATAATTGTTTGCACTCCTTACATGTTTTAAATTATATTTTTAGCTGATGGTGAAAAGTTTCTACTTAAAAGAAAGAAATGTGCAATAAAAACATGATTTTACCATCTCCCAACACTTCTTAAAGGTCAGAAGGGCAGATAAACAACTTCCTGCAGCTGTGGCTACATCTGGCACACGACTGCTGTAGAAACGTGCTTTGGAAAGATAAACATATCAGGTTGTATCTACTTGGTCTCCTACACTTTGGGATAAAGCTTAGCGACTGAACTTGACCCTATAGGTCCATCAGTAATTAATATAAAAAAACTACTTTGACACTAATGAATCAAACTCAACTGAGATTGTATACATTTAAAATCAGTTTGGCCCAGTGGCTGAGTTTCCTTGATCCTCCTGTGTACAGGGATAGCTGTTTGTTACTCCTCTACAACTCATCCTCCTGGCATACTTCTGGTGATTTCCTCATCTTATATCTACAGGAATGGTCAGCTCCAGTCTGCCATTTTGTGTTTCAGGGGATCAACATTTCTGGTAGGCATGTTACAGATTAGCTCTGCACCTTTCCTTAGTGGCAATGCCTTTCCCTTGACCAATCTGTGGCTCTGCTCTCTGCTTCCTACCCCTATGCTCCCTGCCTGATTTCCTGCTCTGCTTTCTCCTCCCTGCTTTATCTGCCACTGTGCTGCTTGTCTCCTCCATGACATGTGGTATGCCACACAGAGCCATTCCACAGACTGGCCATCCCTGCTCAAGAAAACAATATACTGTACCTAGATTCAAATCCCTTTTCCTCCTTACAGATCAAGAACTTGAAGCAAGACCTCCATCCCCTCAGGAAAATGCCCCAGCTGCTGGATAACAAGGCATTCTGGGATGGAGTTCTTTTAGAGTTGCTCACTCTATGTAAAGTTATTTATTGGAGGAGTATCCTACATCTAAGGAGGTTGCCTTTGCCAACACTATACAAAGTATACTTATGTGAGCTTCTCTCACTCTCCTCTTGAATATTTAAATATTTCTATAAAATATTAAAATACTATTTGGGGCAGAGAAACAGCATGACCTCCAAGCCCAAAAGTTAGGGCAATTTTCTGAATAGTGAGAGATGCTTGTTCAAATTTTTGCTGTGAATAAGGAAAGAGAGACTATATATCTGGAGTCCAATGAGTATCTCATTGACATCCAATGAGAATCTTAACCACTTGGCTATGGGGACACCTTGTTCTTGTTTGTTTGTTTTTAATTCACCTATTTTGAAAAATCCAAAGGTAATTTTTGAAAGCATCAAATAGGTTTGTTCCAACACGTCCACTTTTTCCTGCATTTTTGCCTCTTATAAACTATTTTCCAGGTTCAGTCTGAATCTAGGAGTTATTTTGGATTGACTGAAACTGCATTTTGGCTAATAAATTATTCACAAAAAACAAATTTACCCAGCCATAATCACATCCTCTCTTCACACAGAATAACTCAGAACAGGAAGAATTGTATTTCTATTTATTTTTTATGAATACATATAAAATGTGCCTAGCTGTACTTCTAAGTATGTGTACAAAGTTGTCCACAGTTATAGGCATATGTTCAAACAAAATACACTTCTCCCCACTTAATCTCTTCATATCCCAACCAGAGAATCCAGGGAGACAAATGAACTTTGCAACATTTCCTGATTGTCAGCAAATTCCAATTCCTGTGGAACACTGTGGGAGGTGAAGAGCATATTTCAATACAGAAGACTTTTCTTAAAAGGCTCTACCACCAGGAACAGCTATTTCAACCCAAGATGATTAGCTCAAATGCCCAGCTAGTCTAATCGGTATTGGTTTTATCTATAGATAAGGATTCTTTAAGTTAGTTAAGATTCATAAAAGTGATCAGCATTGTCATTTGTAAGTCCAAATGAATGTCTGGAACTGTTTCTAGATACAAATCGGCAGCCAGTACAGAGTCTACAGCTGAAATATACTCCCTTGCAGTAGCACCAAGACCACACACTGCATGAGCTCAAGTTTCCATTTCCATACTGCTGGAATTTAATGTTGAACGGTAAAGACCTTTTTAAAGGAAAACATTCATTTCTTGCTGCTGTGAGGTGTCAAGTGCCATCAGGGCCCCCTGAAGTCAATTTGCAAAACTCTGTCATTGCAGTGAAAAGCAAAACTCCTATGATAGTTTAAGGGGTGATGCTTTTCACCACTTGGGATCACTCCCAGTTGCTCATTATTTTTTTGATGAATCAGTGAGAGGCAAATGCTTGACTTATGGGAAATTAATGAACATTAGGAAAGGATAACAAAGACTTGTTCCTGCACACAGAGGAAACTGAGTTTTTAAGGTTGGATGCTGTTGGTTATGAGATTACAGATCTCTTCCCTGAAGCTTTAGTTCAAGCTAGAGGCCTGGTCCAGACCAATTTAAATAGTTCAAGACATGGCTTTATATTTTCAATGTTTTTCTTTCTGTTAAATCATTTTCCTTACTGGCTGCCCCCAAAATTCAAAATAAGTCAGATGATTTCCTAGTGCTAGAATTTGAGCATATGGCCACCATGGAAAGAGGTTCTTAGTGATGTGAATCAAGTGAAAATGATCCACTTAATGTCTTCCAGTCAGGCTTAGTTTTCTCTCTCTCTCGCATGTAAATTTGAATCTATGTTTATATGGTGTCAGCTGTGTTGGACAGGACATATCATAAGGATGCCTGACAACAGTCTCTCCAAACAGGTCCTATACTCTCAACCCACTGATGGCCATCGCTTCAGAAGTGGGCAAAAGAAGATATTCAAAGACACCTTGAAGGCAAATCTAAAGAAGTGTGATATTAACAACAATACCTGGGAGACACAAGGACTGAATCATGTCTGGTAGCATTGTGATGTAAAACAAATAATTGATCATTTGAGCAAACTCACCTTGGTAGGGAGGTAGATAGAGAAGGACAAAGCAAAAGAGCTGTGACCCAACATCAGCAGGATGCACTCCTTCCTTTGAGAACTATTTGCCACTTCTGCAGCTGAACATGCAGATCTTAGATTGGTCTCTGTAAGTCATCTCCAGACTCAGAAATGACTTCCCTATACACTGAAAGACTATCTTTGTATTGAGGGACTGTTACCATTGCCAGTGATAATACCTAGATTCTTCCCATGGGTCAAAAGGTAGTGTTAGCAGGTGGAGAGATCCACAAGGCTGAACACCAAGTAGCAACTGTTGTGGTTCCGATTCTCAGCTGAGCCCGGTGAAAAGCTATCTATATCCATATGGCTGCTGGGTAGAGCAGACTACCTGCACCTACTTGGGGTGGGATGTGGTAATGAGCAGGGTCGAGGCAGAGTGCCATATCATCTGAAGACTTGTTACCCAGAAAGCAATAGCTGTGGCTAGAGGAGGCTATCCTCCACCAAATCATATATGCCTACTGGCTTCAAACACAGGTGTCCTCTGGTCAGCCAAGGATCTGACAAAGAATTAACTGATTCAGCAGCTACACCATGGCTCTGGATAGCAGGAAGTTCCACTGGAGATGGTTCTGTCTGAAGTCTGACCAGTCATGGTGTTCTCAATGATGAGTCTTTGCAATGTGTGCACTCTCTCTAGATGGCTGGGGCTTTCTCCTTTCACGTAGATAAATTTGGGTTCATGCATTTTTCTGTGGGGTGCTCGGTACACTTCTGTGGGGCTCTGACTGACCCACAGAAATACTCTGATACCCTGAACCTGAAAGCAAAATGATTTTTCATTGCAAAATGATTCACACCTCTATTTTGCTACAGGTCAACTTAGAACAGCGCTTTTTCACATTTCAGTTTCAAGAACAGCTAACAGATCAAACATATCAGAAATACTTGTAGCTGCTGACAGTATAGCAATCATTCAGTGTTGCTTATTTCTAGGCCTCTTCCTGACAGATAAATCCTAGAAAATGTATTGATTATAATTTTCACATCAGGGTGTTTCTGTCAAATTGCTGATTGAACACTTTGCAAACTCACAAGATCACAGGAGGTTCTGTATCTTCAGATTAGCATTTAGAGACCCTAGACAACTGGGAAGGAACTGCAGGAGACCAAGAGACTGCCATCGTCAAGGGTTAAGAGAGGAAAGAGTCAATCAGTGACTGATAAGGCTTAGCAATGATAAATCACAAACACAACACCAGGCTTAGGAATTCACAGCACAGTCTGTCACTAAAGCCCCCACACTTACATCTGATTAGCTTTGGCCTTTTTAAATGATCAATGGAGGAAGCAGGAAGGAAGAATAAACTACATGCAGTGCCTGGCAGTTGTTACTGTTAGTAGCCTATAGATATGTATGTGAAGATTTGGTTGCTAGTAGATCACAGCCAGAGGAACTGTAAACTCCAAAGAGTTTTGGTGATAGCTGCCTGTTAATAAAATATGGAGTCTTGTATTGGAAATGTTTGATATGGAACTGCCAAGCTGTGACAGTCTGAAAGAGGGAGAATTCTGAAACACTGTAACATTTCCAATGGCCCAGGGAATCATGTTACAAAACCCTTTGGCATTTTGGAGGTTTAAAAAAAAAAAGACTTAAAATCAAGAGGGAGCAGCTCTTCAGTAAAGCAAGGTTTGCCTTGTATTTTTGGGGACACAGCTTGGATTTGTGAACTTGTCCTAAGCTTGATCATAAGGTAACATAATGTCTGACAAAGGTATTTACAAGTTCTGACCTATAGCACCATGAGGGGGAAAAAAGGCCACTGGATGACTTCAGGATATTTCTTTATATGCTGTGGTTATACAAAACAGAATTTCATTGGCAGGGGTTTTAATTCCTCATAGTCAGTGTATTGGGGAACTATATTTACTTGAAACAAAACTCAGTATTTAGCAGTTACAAATGATGGATACCTCAGGTATGTGCTTATTAATGCTCAGGTTTTAGTATCATTACTCATGATAATTAATGTCTACCTCCATCTGTTGCAGAATAAAGTAATGCTCAGTGGACTTGTCTCCACATTAAAATTTACTGTGGAACTGCCTAATTATCTCTGCAGTAAACATCTCAGCATCTACACATGCAGTGCTATTAGGAAGGAGTAAACTAATAAACTCCACTATAGGTTAGTACTTGTAAATACAAGTACTAAACTGCAGCAGTGTTGTTTAATGCACAGCAATGCACATGTAGATACTGATAGGGTTGGCTGGGGCATGAGGTTACTTCAGTGCAGGGGCTGCCTGCTGGCTAGACCCACATTGAAGTATCCTCATGCCTCAACCAGCCCCTCTACAACATATTGAGTTGGGTCAGAGCGTCCCTGGGCTGGCAGGCTGAACCCCCAGGCCCTCTACCAGCTGGTACCACTCTAACCCAGCTCAATATGCTGTGGTCCCAGGTTCATGCTCAAACGGTGCACCCAGGAGCAATAAACTCTGGTGTGACATGCAAACCAATGGTTGCATCTACATGTACAATTAATTTGAAGCAATAAACTGCAGAGTAGTTTGAGCCAGAGTAAACTACATCCAGGTGTACATGCAGATGCTGCTCCCAGGACAGCAGCAATTTGAGCACGAGGGTGCTGAAATTGCAAAGCTGTGTGGCTAGGCAGCAAACAGGAGTCTGGCCTCCAGCTGGCTGGGCTGGCTGGGAGCAATTTACACCTGTGATCAGCATCTACGTGTGTATTTAATTTCAGTTAAATACCCCACTGTAAAATAGTACTGTCCCCACCAGTACTATCATATGGCAGCATTAATTAGTTTACTGCAGCCTAATAGCATTGCATGTGTAGATGGTGATGCTTTACTCTGCAACTAATTAGTCTACTCTACAGCTAAGTGCATGTGTATCCATGGCTAGTGTGAGTGAGGCTGGCAAAATTCTCATTAGTGATGTGTTTTGTCTCCTTATTGTATCCAGGTGCATCTACATTCCACCTCTCTCCTTTTTGGGTCATGCTAACCCTCATGTGCAAGGCAGTCAGCTTTATGGTGGGAGCAGGGTCTGACCCTTGCTATACAAGTGTTTGTTAACAACAGTTTTTTTAACAGATTGGTGTCTTCTTTCACATATTGGTGATCAGTTACTCTTTTGCTGATCACAAGCATGTGTAAGGGAGTCAGCTAGTGTCCCACTTGTGCCGTCCCCCTGCCTCCTCTCCCCTCCCCTGGTTATGCTTCTGGATTACTCTTGTGAGTAACTGATCACTGATCAGTGCAGGATTTTATATAGAGCCAACAGCAGCTTTGAATCCAGATTTTGTTTACTCTTACTATAGTAAGTACTTTTCACATCAGGGGCAGCCAGCTCCTTTCCCTGACTTCTAATCAAGGCAAGTCTACCTGGGTAAAAAAATTTGACCAGGTTTATGCTGCAAAGGATCATAGAGCATGCAGAAATGGAAGAAAAAATGTGGGGAAAAACGAGACTAAAATATAGAAGCAAGTGGGCAGAATGAGGGACAACTACAGGGGCAGTTTAAAAGGAGCAAAAGAAAAAAAGTCCAATATGTAAACCATACCAAGGTTCAGACATGTCAGCCTAAATTTATAAATTTACCTGCGTTAGGAAAATCTGTAGGTTTTTAAAATGTAAATCTCCTTAAGCCTGGGTTAAAATGACAGGGAAAACTTGGTTTATAAACCTCAGAAGTAATCTAGGATTTATTAAATCCCACAATTCACAATGCTTATCCATCTCTATATCACTAATATTCTGGTTTATCACTATATTGTTTCATGTAGCAGTGGTATTTTGGCATTCAATGATTTAATGATATACAATAAAGAATGTTTAAAAAAATATGGAGAGGAGACTTTGAATTGAATTAATAGATTTATACTTCAGTATTGTTATAATCATATACATTTTACAGTTTAGGTCCTCTCTTTGTAACCGCAAATAAATTCTTCAGATGCATGTACTAATATATAGCAATGTTAGTGCTAGATTGTTGTTGGCACTAGCTATGCATGGTGCTTACTGTTATTGAACAATAACACATGCCCTGGGGTGTCTTTTGGTTTTTGATTAAGCTCCCTGAGATTTTAGCTTGTAGATTGGGTGTTACAAATGTAAAGGCAGAATAGAGACTTGATCTCCTTTGCTCCAAGGGTGGTACAACTACCTCTCCTGGCAGGAAGTATTCAGATGTCTTTGCTGACAATAGGCAAACAGACAGTGTTTTTGTTTATTTTCTCATAAAGTGCTGATGAACAAATGAGGCAGATGCATTAAGAAACTCAAGCTGTGAGGAGTGATTTGAGTTTATCAGCTGTTTCTTGAGACTGTAAATATTATGTACGGTAAACGCATAAAATGCCTTTGTAAGATGGGAAGGTTAAGTTTTATTTCAATGAAACAAATACTTTAAGAGCTGCCTTGCCCTTCAATCAGTTCTGAATACTAGATGCCTTGTCTTTAGAGGAAATAACACAATGCCATTTATTTTTTTCTTTACCTTCTTTAGCATGGTATGATCACAAAATGCCTCACAGCTGGCATTTTATAGTCAAGAGACAGACTCTTGTTAACAGTTTAATGAGGAGATGCAGCCAGAAGCATAACATGTTGTAAGAGACATACTCACAAATAATTCATCCAATAATATTAATGAATGTTTCAAGCACTGGTTCATAAAACCTATACATGAAACATGATATACAAAATTAAGGCCTGACATTAGTCACACTGAAATTATCAAGAGCAGGGCTAAACCTTGAATTATTCTGTACAAAATGCTGTATAGTAAAATTATGAAAATAATGACCCAGTCTGATTGCACGTATCACATGTACAACTTGATCCTACTAATCAGTGGCACTGAAGGCACTGAAACTATAAATGGTACAAACAATCATTCTATTCTTATTATATAATATCCTTATATATGATATTATGATGTGGTTCAGTAGAGAATTGTCCCATAATTGAAGAATCATCCCATTGTATTATATAAACTGCCAAAGTGTAGCTTAACAAGTATGTTCACTATAGTTTTCTTGAAAAACTTGAAATTGCTTTGTTAATACAAGTTTAATTGTTATAAAAATGGCTATTCCACTAACATAATTGAAAAGTCAGAGCTAGTGTCCATCTGATCTCTTGAAACAAGAGGAGGCCATATGGCAGGAAGCTATTTATCTGGCCTCATTGCTGGAGGAGTGAAAACTAACAAGACAATACTGTCTGTATGGCTCATGACACTGGGTCAAGTTCTGCTCACCTTCTTAATGTAAATAGTTCCAGTGTCCTTAGTGTACAGCTTTACATTTCATTACACATGGAAAATGAAATTCTGCTCTAATTAGCACCCAAACCATGGTGTAATTGGGCATGTCTACACATGCACTTTAATGCACAGTAGCCTATTTTACTGTGCATTAAAATGTCACTTAAAAAAACCCATGCAATTATACTAATGTGCAGTAAAACCGGCTACTGTGCATTAAGCATCATTTAAAAACTGTACACATTCCTTACTGAGCAGTAAGGCAGCCTAATGCACATTTCTTTAACACCTCACATTGGAAGTACTACATCTAATGCACATTAGAAAAAGTGCCTTAATGCACATGTAGATGCACTTACTGGCATTTAAATTAATCTGCTCACACAACAATAAAAGAACCAGATGTGTTCTGATAAACAGATTTGTGTATATGGTCAAAAGCAAAAGGCATTTTGCAGTGAATTTTATTGTAAGCTTAGGTGTGTATGAAAGAAAGCAGTAGAGTCCAAGTGTTATTACAACCATGATGGTCCAGGAAATGGATGAAAGGCAAGGATTTTCTGTGATACTTTTTATTAGACAAGTGGTGCTTGAACTTTTTGGGCCCCTAGGTTGAGTGAGTGGCACCAGGTTCATCTGAATCCAGTCTGGTGCATGGTGTTGGCCCAGCCCAGGCCAGATCCAGCTACTCAGGAACAGCTCTCCTAGTGAGTCGATGCAACCATAAAGGAATGGCCTGCCTGGGCCCTGATCCTGCTTGGCTGTATTGTACCCTAGTGAGGCCATTTCCATGAGGCTGTGCCAGGCCCTGGCTCTATCTAGCCATGTGGGAAAGGGGCTGATCTCTTTGCACAGGGTCAGCAATGAGGGAGTGGTGGGAGTGTTAATTGTTATTAGTCCCGGACTGCCAAATGTATGGACCTGTAGGGAGACCTGCAGGCTGGATTACAAGGCATTGTAGGCTGGATCTGGCCTGGGGGCCAGGGGTTGACCACCACCCTATTAGACCAACTCTGAAGCTGGGAGTTGTGTTGGACAAGTTTCTGGGAATCAAGTGCCCTTCCTCAGGCCTCAGCGATGAAAGATATCACACAAAGCCCTTCCCTCTCATAAGAAAGAAGAGAATCTCATCTTCCAACACTAACCTCACAGTGTAAACTTGATTTATATTGATACTTGATCCCATCCTCTTCACATATGTACATACTAACTCATAAGGATGTGGCTGTTGGTAACTATGTAATTTAGTGAATGCCTCTTAAAGTCACTGATACCAGACAAATAATGTTAAGAAGCCTTTTTGTTTCCATTTTCTTACTCTTTAGTAATTGCTGGAGAAAGAAAACAAGGGACCTAGGTCTTCTGCTAAGCACAGTGCCCCTGAAGAACTGCAAAATGTCTTACTGGAACCTACAAAGAGAGACTCAGAATATTGTGTACTACATCTTCCAGCTGAATCTCTATTTTGACTGAGATTCTGGTGTCTGTTCATTGACTTTAGCAAGAATTGTATCTCACCTATTCAAGGAGAATACAATATACTGCAGCTAAATTTAAAAAAAGAAAAAAGAGAAGAAGAACGAAAAAGAGGCAGGCTGTTTCCCCTGGCATCCTAGAACTCCTGTGTTCAAAGCCCTGTCCTCTCACAGTTTTTGTGTGTGGCCTTGGGCAAGTCATCTGAGCCCAGGTCCATGTTGCAATTGGCTCTTGTTAAGAGTGCTTAAAACTTGAAAGATTGCACATTCAGACTGAATGTCCTTTAAGTGTCTTAAAGTTGCATTGCTTCAGGAGAGGTTATTATCGATTGGTGTTAACTAGCTAGTTTTAATCTATCTCCGAGCATTCCAAGGACACAAAATGACCATTTTGGAGTCCTGCAGCATCCTAGGATCCATCATTCCCAGTCTGTGCTACTCTCCTGCTCCAAGGACAAACGTTCTGCCCTCCTGAACTCTATGGCAGCTGATGAGCCCCAGGAGGGAACTGCAGAGGGCTGAGGGGGGACTCCTCATTGCTCTAAGAAGCAATTGCTTTGTTTCCTTTTTTAAACACTGGGAAAATTCTAATTTTTACAGTTGCCTACAGTTTAAAAGCTTTTAGGGGATTTTGCTGTGGCTTATCATTTATATTGTTATCACCATTTAAATTTGGGCTCAAATATTGCATTTGAGTACAATTTTTAAGAAAAAAGAAAATTCTCCCTTGAGAAGGAGTATTGAATATCTCCGTCCAAAGATCTAAATGTTTGGGGCAGATCTAAGTTTATAAAACCTGAGTTTATCGTAGAATTTTTTTCTGTAACCTCATCTAGAGCCTGCACCAGCCCCTCTACTTTTGTTAGATTTGTGTTTGGGAGAAATCTTGTTCAAGTCAGTGAGTATAATGGCTCACATCGTTTACAGATAAAATTTGAAAGCAATTAAGCTCTTATATAAAGTCAAACTGAAACATCAGGAATTATCACCCAAAACATAGGGCACATGTAGATTTAGAACAGGAGCTAACCTCTGCAGTCTCAGGTTTGATTGGCATCCTGATGGAAATACAATTGCCATATTGTAAAAAAAATAAAATAAAGAAGTCACAGAATTTTAAACATAAGGCCCAGAGACAGATGAAGAAGCATTTGTATGACTGAGAAAAAGGCTGAGAGCAAGCTTTGGACAGACTGCTGGCTGGAAAGAGGCTTGAAACTCCAACAGAAACAGAATTTGGTATGTTCTCTGTAATTAAACAAGATTGCATCACAAAGATGGCTGACATAAGCATTTTCTCCTATAATGGCCATAACCCTGAAGAACCTAAATACTGGCTATATCCTGAGGTCAAAACAGATACATAATAGAACTTCCCCCTCAGCCTGAAACCTGCTGTTCCACAACTGTAGGATTCTGAAAAAGAATTGTACTCTTCTGTTGATACCCAAACAGCAGGTGTCTGCAATATATACAGTTAACATTAATTTCCTTGGGGTACAAAATACTTGCAATTGCTGACAAGTTTATGAGTGAAAAATGTATAGAAGAGAATAAAAACCTCATTGAACTTTGAAGTAGCTCTCTCAGGCTGGCAAAATATGAAGCTTGTTTTTGGTAGGACAATACACAAGAAAAGAAAGGAAATGAAAAAATGCCATTAACTCATCACCATCATTTGAGTACATTTGCCATTGTTTCCTCTGAACCCCATGATCTCAGCTCATCTTCAGTAAATCCCATAGTAATGTTCTAAATGAAAACCTTTTAATGAGTCATTTGTGCCTTTCTCTAGGGAATTCCTATTGAAAGTCATGATAACACAAAACAATAGACTTATTTTTTCCCAAAGTATAACACAGTGAAATAAAAACAACATAAATTATAATTTTGAAATTTCATCTCTTTAGGTCTATTTTTCCTTAATTAATTACATCTTTTTTTTCAAGAAAAACAAGTAAAGGAATTGTAGGTCTTTCCAGGAAACATCCTTGTTAAAACATAGCTGGTGTTAATGGGGTGGGGTGCAGCCAGGAAGCTAACAATATGCTTTATTATAAATGTATACAACCCAATGCACTAGTATGAGCATTGCCAGCAGATCGAGGGACATGATTCTTCTCCTGTATTTAGCACTGGTCAGGCCACGTCTGTAGTACTGTGTCCAGTTTTGGGCACCTCACTACAGAAAGGATGTGGAGAAATTGGAGAGTCCAGTAGAGGGCAAAAAAACAGGTTAGGGGGTTGGGGCATGTGACTTACGAGGAGAGGCTGAGAGAACTGTGCTTATTCAGTCTGAAGAAGAGAAGACTGGGGGTGGGGATTTAACAACAGCCTTTAACTACCTGTGGAGTGGGTACAAAGAGGATGGAGCTAGACTGTTCTCAGTGGTGGCAGGGACCAGAACAAGGAGCAATGGTCTCAAGTTTCAGCAACGGAAGTTTAGGTTAGATATTAGGAAAAAAAATATCACTAGAAAGGTAGTAAAGCACTGGAACAGGTTATCCAGAGAGGTTGTAGACTCTCCGTCCTTGGAGGTTTTTAAGACAAAGCCTTGGCTGGGATAATATAGTTGAGAGTGGTCCTGCTTTAAGCAGGGGGTTGGCTTACATGACCTCCTGAGATCCCTTCCAACCC
>NW_017729033.1:72308865-72309928 GCF_001723915.1 Gavialis gangeticus | reverse complement strand
GTGGGTACAAAGAGGATGGAGCTAGACTGTTCTCAGTGGTGGCAGGGACCAGAACAAGGAGCAATGGTCTCAAGTTTCAGCAACGGAAGTTTAGGTTAGATATTAGGAAAAAAAATATCACTAGAAAGGTAGTAAAGCACTGGAACAGGTTATCCAGAGAGGTTGTAGACTCTCCGTCCTTGGAGGTTTTTAAGACAAAGCCTTGGCTGGGATAATATAGTTGAGAGTGGTCCTGCTTTAAGCAGGGGGTTGGCTTACATGACCTCCTGAGATCCCTTCCAACCCTAATTTTCTATGATTCTTTGCAAACCTGAAGAAAAAAGATATTGGTGAAATGGGGATAGGTCCTTTTAAAACATTTGCTAGCAATAAATAAATGGGAATCATAACAGGGTGAGGAATAAAAGAGAAAGAAAATGTTATGCTCATATATTTATGGGTACTTGGAAAGAAGTTCCAAGCAAAATTTTGTTTTCCAAATAAAAATATATAATAGAACTCACCTATATCTTTAATCTTACTGGGTGTTTGTAAACAACATGTGATTTCCTGTTTATGCCGCTGAAACTGATTTGTGTTTGCATGAACAGGATTTCCCACCACTTTAAAAGTCTGTTCGGCATGTTAAACTAATACTACTTGGATAAGTTTTATTTTGTGGTGCTCCCTGCTTACGTCGCCATATCTATGGATTCATGCTGTTCAAACAGTAATCAACTCAAAGACTTGTAATTGCTGTCTTTTGCTCCAAGTGGTGCTGCGCTATTTCTGTAGTTCAGGCCTTTGGCCACTGGGTGCAGCTGTTATTTGCTGCTTTTACATTATTTTATTTCTTTGGCTCCTTCTCATCCCTCCCTCCCTCCCTCCCCCTGCTCCCACAGAGGGTGGAGGCAGGGGTTGCTTCTGAGGGCAGCATTGGAGCCATGTTGAAAACAAACCTGGGGAGGAAATTCTGGACATGTGGCTTGCATTTAAAAAACCCGCCCAGACACAGCTCAGGGATGGGGCTGGCCACAGCCCCCCTTCCCCCTCCTTCCCCCTGGGCAGCATCTCCTGCCCACTC
>NW_017729033.1:72281332-72308811 GCF_001723915.1 Gavialis gangeticus | reverse complement strand
CCCCTGGGCAGCATCTCCTGCCCACTCAGCCCCTGCGAGCACAGGTACTGGCCCCTGTACTGCCCTCAGAGGCAACCCCCGCCCCTCCTGCCCTGTAGCAGCCCCTGCCTCCACCCCTGCACCCCTGCCTTGACCAAATGTCAGGGATTTTGCTTTACTTGGTTGATGGGAGCATCGGGAGGGTGATCTGAGCTAGACTGGTATTTGGCCCCCCCCACTAGAATCTGTGGGGCATGACACATGGGACTTAAGTCACTCAAAAATGCGTGTTTTGCAAAAACAAATGCAATGCACCAAATTAACCCAGGTTAAACTTTTTAAGGCATGGTAAATTAATGAGGATTAAATGCCATGTCATGTACAAATAACCACTGACAGCTTTCTGGTTTGGTGTGTGTCTGCAGACTTGGGTGTGGAAGGCAGTATTGAGACCTATGATTGCAATGGTAGACACAACCTCAAAGAGTGAGATGCCACATACAAGTTTGCAAGTGCTAATTGTAAGTAATGTGAGTTGGTATTAAGATTATCATGGACTAATGATTAGCAGGCGCATATACACATGCATTAAGGCTCTTTATTATTAGATGTAGGTGTATCATCCAATATGAGGCACCAAAGAAATGTGCATTAGGCTGCCTTGATGTGCAGTAATGAATGTGTATGGTTTTTAAGTGATGCTTAATGCGCAGTAACCTATTTTACTGCACATTTGTGTAATTGTATGTTTTTTTACATGACACTTTAATGAATAGTAAAATAGGCTACTGAGCATTAAACCGTATGTGTAATCATGCCCAGTGACATTTTAAAGGTTAATACCTTCTCTAATGTGCACTGTTCAGACTTACCATTAGAAGGCGGTGAGTATGGGCATGTCTGAGCCCCAACACCTGGATTTTCCCTGCTCTACGGGGTTGGGGCGGGGGAGGAAAGGGGAGCAGCATGGTATGAGGTGGAAGAACATAGGCATGAGGCATGGGGGTTTTCATGTAAAAGTTAGTTATTTAAAAGCTTTTTATTTGATTTAAATTAAATTTGAGAAACAAAAGATTAAGACTCTAGACTCTTATTTCAATAAATTGTAGATAGTGGGAGAGGGCTGGGCTCTGGGGAAACCCCCTACCTGAACCCCTGACCTAGCCAGCCCCTTTAGTTTGAGGCTTGGGGAGGCCAGATTAGGTTGCAGTGTGGGGCTGTGCAGTGCAGGGGTTGGCACAGCTGCAAGGAGGACTGAGGAGCCTGGCCATGGTTCCCTCCTGGTGAGGGTGGAGTGGAGTTGGTTCTGGTGCCCCAAGTCCCTGGGGAGAAGGAAGCTGTGGATGACAACCCAAGACCCTGCAACACTTGCTGGCCAGCACCACCTCCCCTGCCTCAAGGGAGCAGTGCTCAAGGCTTGGCCGGGGCCAGTAGCACCTCCATTCCTGTGATCTTCCCAGCACCTGCTTCAAGTTTAGAGGGATGGTGCCTCGTCATTTTTCCTTGAAGGAGCTAGGTGGCTACAGTATTTCAGTGGAGAGTGTGTGTGTGTTGGGGGGGAGGCAGGGGCTAGTATGCCATGCAGATTGCTGGGGCCTTGTATATAGGACACCTGCTTCATTTGCAAAGGATGTGCAGAAACTGAGGTTGTTGTGTGAGTACAGCAGGGCACTGGAGGAATAGAAAGTCAGCCTGATGACTTAGATAACATCCCTGTTTCTGCTACCAAGTTCTTATGTAATGTTTTTGTATAATGTTGAATAAGTCCCCTAAAGCATGTATAGGTAGTCACAAATTGTGTGTTCCTTATTTTCCAGAGGAGGGAGGATGTGGGTGGGGGAGTGGGAGGCTAACTTGAGATGATGAGGTTTAATATGGAAAAGTGCTGACCCCTTATGGCTGCAACTGAAGCCAATGGGAACTGTGCATATAAAGTACTATCTGAAACTAAGTATTCTGAAGATATAGGTCCTACTTATCCAAAACTGGGCTTCAAAATTAGTGGATACTTTTAACATTAAGTTATGTGTTTCAGCTCTCCATCTTGTTAAACTGGAAATTATTTCCTTTCTTCACTTCACAGAAGAGGAATGACTTAGGATTTGTGAAGCACTTAAATACTGTAGTGATGAGCACCACAGAAGCCTATGAACAAATTTAATCATTCTTCCTCTAGAGCAAGGTTTGAACAGTATGCAGCCCTGCATTCAACAGTGAGGATACATATATTGAGTAGCTGCTCATTAAGTGGGTATTGCCCATCCTGTGCACAGAACGAGGCATCAAGAGGGGTGACAGGGTGCTATCTGGCCTGTGGGTAATTTCCCACCTAGGTTCAACACTCCTTTGTTGTTGGATTTCTCGCCTGCCACACCTTGATGGGATTATTGAAGAATAAGAGAAAGTGCACCCTGGGGAAAATTCCTCTCAGCTGTTCTCTTCCCAGGGTTTATGATCTACTGTCTGCTGACTTCTCACCTACCTTGGGGTGTATCTTTTCCAAGGCTCCTCCTCCCTTTTACCCTTGTCCATCACTCATCCAGATGACACTTTCAGTAATCCAGATAAATGGCAAGGGGTTAGATCCACTCACCTCCGCATGTCCCCTCTTCAGTTTCTGACCTGCAGCTGTTTTTATTCAGGTTTGATTCATCCAACTCATAAACATAAGGCCAACACAAATGAACATGCCAAGTCATCATTCCTGTACACTGTCAGTTTATGCCAGGCTCTCTTATCTCTCAACTCACCCATTAATTGAGAAGCTTGAGAGAGTCCAGAGAAGAGCCACGCGCATGATCAGAGGTCAGGAAAACAGACCTTACGACGACAGGCTGAGAGCCATGGGGCTCTTTAGCTTGGAAAAGCGCAGGCTCAGGGGTGACCTGATGGCCACCTGTAAGTTTATCAGGGGTGACCACCAGGATCTGAGGGAACGTTTGTTCACCAGAGCACTCCAAGGGATGACAAGGTCGAACAGTTATAAACTCCTGCAAGACCGTTTCAGGTGGGACATAAGGAAGAATTTCTTTACTGTCTGAGCCCCCAAGGTCTGGAACAGCCTGCTATCGGAGGTGGTTCAAGCACCTACTCTGAACATCTTCAAGAGCAAATTGGATGCTTATCTTGCTGGGATCCTATGACCCCAGCTGACTCCCTGCCCTTTGGGCGGGGGACTGGACTCGATGACCTTCCAAGGTCCCTTCCAGCCCTAATGTCTATGAAGTCTATGAATTAACTTAAACATGTAGTTACTTTGGCTTCCTCACTTTAACGTCATGTACTTCTCCCCAGGATGATCATCTGTTCCTCCCAGGTATTTGGACTCCCTGCCAATTATGAGCAGCCTTCACACCAAACAGTGCACTCCTAAATCAATCAGCCTGCCTGTAGGTCTGGCACCCTCTGCTTGTTTAAGCTGGAGTCCTTTGCTCCCTATCCTTGGTTCTTAGTAACACTTTCTAGCCTTGCTGTGGAAGTTCTACTAATTTCAGTCTCTGACCTAATAGGACTCAGGCTGTGGCACCAGGTAAGTCTCCTGGTTTGTTTCCCCAACTTGGAGCGAGAAGGGGAGAAATACCCCCCTCCAGTACTTTATAGGTTTTTCTTCCTCGTGGTGGCCTGGAACTCCTGGGGCCTTCTGGGATTCCACTTCCCCTCCACTGATGGACTGGGAAATGCCGGATTGAAAGGGCCTGTGTCTGCAACAGTGTCTCTTTGCTGCCGGACTTCTGGGTCTGGCTCATCCCTGGAGGTGAGTATAGTGGGGCCGGAACTCAGCTCCCTGCTACAAGGGGTAAGGCTTATTGTTTATTGGCAGTCTTGAAAAGAATGTCAAACCAGTGTAGACCTAACACAGGAAAACCTCAGGATCCTGTTCCTAAGTCCTACTGAGATCCTACTTAGTTTCTTGATACTGGTCTGTCTTGTGGTTTCCTCACTCTGCTTCTTAACCCTGGCCTGCCTTCCAGTTTTCTTGCTTTTGGCCCTCTGACTCTGGTCCCTGATTTGTGCTTCTCTGCTGTCTTCCCGAGTCTGGCTCATGACCTTGGTTGTACTTCTCTCTCTAGTTCCTAGCCCTGACTCTAAGCACTGTAGTGAACTGCCCATACCTTAGATGTTATATATTAAAACAAACACTGGATACAAGCAGAAAATAGCATACACATTCCAAACACCAGAGATAAATTTCAAGCAAAATCCATTAGATAGGGAGTCTACTAGTGTTTCTGAAGCAGGCATCCTTTTTTTCTTGCTATGGTAGTGATACAATGTTTCAACATAATACTTACACCTCCATACTTTACCTTGACTTAAAAACACATTTCTCTCTGGAAAGATGGTGCCTCAGCCTTTATAATACAATCCTGACAGGCAGCGTTTGTCACCTGGGCTCTTCAGATCTTGAGAATAATGGTACTGTCCCAGTCTGTTCCAAACACTTCAAAATTTTTGAGCAAACAGTCTGCATTCCCACAACCAACACCACATTCCAGCTCTTAGACTAATAATTAACAAGTCTCTTCAGCTGCTGCTGCAATATAAATATATGTATCCAAAATGATACATGTATTAGGTGTATCCAGACTCACAACAGGCATCTCTCTTATACCTGCATCAATCAGCTGCTGATTCTACTGGGGTCCCTACATTCCTAGATTTATAACCATGTCTACACTGTGCTCTTATTGGCTCAGCTTCCAATGGTCACCAGGTACAACTTGACAGGTAGTTTGCCCACAGTGAAGACTGCCTTGGAGAAGCAGCCACTGGACATATCCAGTAACTCCTACATCCTATTTCTGGATGTTTGTGGGCTCTTCTAGCTAAGTTGCCCTGTCCTGCCTTCTCCATGTTCGGAGAGACTCAACTAAGCCATGTTTCCTCTTCTATTTCCTTTCTTACTTCAGCCAAAATTAAGTACTGAAGTTCAAAGCATGCAGGCTACACGTGTTTCACCCAGGCACCAGGAGACATTGCATCTCCAGCATCCCAGAGATGCATAGTTCCTTACACAATTCCCCCTGCTTTTCTAGGGCTACTACTTAGCTGATGGTTTAGACCTCTAGTAATCAGTGACATTGCCTATGCTGGCTCAGTTTCTCTGACTTCGGACTTGTGCTTCAGCTTTGCCCCTTTCTTTCCTCAAAAAAATTCCTTTCATAGGGAGACACAGAGGTGGTTATTCTGGATCCATGCCAGCTAGCAGCTTCCCACCATGTGAGTACTATGGAAAGAAAAGAACAGGGGAAAGTGAAGGTACAAGTGTTGACTCTGGTTCCAGAGTCATAAAATACCATATTTTATCACATACAACACACCCCTTTCTTCCCCTCCCCGAACAAAAAAAAATAATTGGTATGTATGTTTTAAGCAGAGAGCGTATTTTCTTCCCTTGAAAAGAAACAAGCCTGCAGACACATTGCTTGCCATGAAAATACCAACATGGTGAAGTCCTGTGTTAACCTCCTCACAGCTGTAGCTATTGGTACCTGAAGCAGCAAGTGAGCTGGTGGCAATATCTTGATGAGGTTTGTGATGTGGAAACAACAGTTTACTTACAGGAACCTATATAAAAAACTATTTACAGTAAAGAATCAATAGATTTGCTATGGCCCTTGTTAGGGTCTGGGGTCTAACCTTGTGTGACACAGTAAGTCCACCTGGGAAAATCAGGATGCCAGCTAGGTGAGGCAGCTAGTATCAGGAACTTCCCAGTGCCACACTTCCTGAAGACTCTATGCTTAAAGGAGGACTTGCTCTATTTCACAGAGTCAGCTAGGACTCTTGAAAATGTATTTTCCTACATTCTGGGTGTATCTACCTGAGATGTTTACTGTGGAGCTGCCTAATTAGCACCATAGTAAATGTCTCGGCGTCTACACATGCAGCCCTGTTAGACCACAGTAAACTAATATATTCTGTCACAGGTTAGTACCTGTAAATACAAGTACTATCCTGTGGTGGAGTTTTTTAGTGCTCAGCAACACACATGCAGACATTGACAAGGCTGGCTGGGGCATAAGGGTGCTTCAGTGCAGGGGCTGCATGCCAGCTGGTCTTGCACTGGAGTACCATCATTCCCTAGCCAGCCCTTTGCAGCATGCTGAGTTGGGTCAGAACAGCCCTGGGCTGGTAGGCAGACCCCCAAGACCCCTTGCCAGCTGGGGTTGCTCTGACCTGGCTTAACATGCTGCAGTCCTGGGCATACTTTTAAATGGTGCAACCAGAACAAAAAACTCCTGCACTGGAGTTTACTGCTGGGCTTTAAGAGCATTTCTAGACATGCCCTCTGCCTTCCAAAAACAAGATGCATATTTTCATGTCTAATTTGGGGGCATGTTATATTCAAGGAAGTACAGTAATAAGTTTGTTCTCCCTGCTCCCTTGTCCTGTGGACACTAGTACTCAGTACTAAACCCATGGCTGCATCTTGGCTTTCCTGCCCCTGCTTTTGCTTGCAGGGGCAGGAAAGTGTTGGAAAAGAAGATGCACCTCAGAGTGAATCCATGAAACTTCCCTATCACTCCCCTTTTACTTCTTCCCTTCTTGTACATAAATTCCCAGATCACATGAAGTGGTTACTTTGTATTTGGGGGAAAGAAAAGAGAAATGATTCAGAAGGAATTAAATTTATTAATTTGATCAGAGCAGCTCACCACAATCCCAAACTGAAAAGAGAATTTCTTTCATTGCCTCGACATCACAATAAAGATAAATGTTCTTTGCACCGGGTGTACCTTTTCTATGTAAAGCACACTTGCACTCTCTGGAGATTAATATTCTCAGAACTGCACACTCAAAAGCTTTACGTTTCCAGAATTAGTAACAGTTCTTGCAGACTCAGGAGTCTAAGTGTAAACAGGAGGGTCAAAGGTTGTTAGAAGAAACAACATTTTTTAAAAGCATGTTTTTCCCTCAGAAAGTGCAGTTCTGACTTGCTCTCCTAAAAGTTTCATTTCACCCACCGGCCTGTGAAGTAGTCCGGTCTCAGGGTCAAAAAGGGCTTCCTTTGGATGTTGCTGTCAGAGCAAGTTGAAATGTTGTCTGCTGTAGCCATTTTTTAAATGTTAAAAACAGCATCAAAGATATAAAATGTACTCTGCTTAATGGGAGGGAGAAAACTGGAGTCCAACCAGAATACATGCTAAAGTGTAATGATAGTCAAATATTTAAGGGTAAATAGAAAAAACAGGAAGAAGAGAAACAAATTCACTGTCAATGGAAAAACTGTAGGACTTCATCTGTAATATTATCTTCTGCCCCATGTTTGTGTAACTAATACATTCCATATGAACAAACAGCCCAAGTGATACCTTTTCTTGTAGGGTGTTTCTTAGTAAGGTTTTTTTGTTTGTCTGTTTGTTTAAATACACAACTTTAATGCTAATTGATTCCACCTTAGAGGACTGGAAGGATTTCATGGAGCACAGATTTAGCTGCGCATTTTTAAATCATACTGTGTGGAACCTAAAGACAGATCCAGAGACTTCATTTGTTGGAGGCAGAGGGGGTCAAAGCAGGTCCCTGAGCACTGTGCAAAGTGTCTAAGCATAGCAACATGAAGCTGTGGGAATATTTGTGGGGTCAGCTGACTCCCCCAATCCAAACCCTTGCTTCCCCCGCCACCATCTGCCAGTGGTGCAACCACAAAAAGACAGAGGAGAATTTTTAGCATTATATCTGATAGCCTTTCTTTGTCATCAGTTTGATAACTGTAGAAATCAAATCACAGACCACTTGTGATACCTGAGCTGGCTTTAATAGTTTCTCATGTTACTTCTGTCATATATCACTCTGCATCATTTGCCTAGAAAGGCACAGTCTTTCCCACAGTCCTAATACTCAGTTTATGGGCCAGATCCTCAGCAGGTATAAACCAGAGTAGTTTGGTGGAAGTTGATAGATCCAAGCCATTTTGTACCAGCTGAGGGTTTTCAAGGCTCTTGAGCCCATCATTTCATGTGACCACTTGTATTTGCTTTAATGATATAAAATATTTCTGACAGTATAATGGTGATAGATTGAGCGATGAATCTGTCATGGGGCAAGAATGAATGGATTTTCTGTTTTACATTAAAAAAAACACCCCACAGTACACCAAAGGCTCTTTTCTCTGCTTAGCCCTGTGAAGTCTGGAAGCCTTACAACTAAATGGATGGCTTTCTGTCTATAGACAAGACTGTGGAGGCAGTATTTATATCAAGCAAAAATACTGGGAAAAGAGTTGGCAACACTTTGCAGATTGTTCATTATTTTGGATCCGGTCTGACAATCATACAGACCTATGCATTTATCTGTCCTGAAGGGATAATGTAAAGGAAAAATCAGGAAATGTTCAGACTGAATTTTAAAAAAGTAAAGCTCAGTGTCTCAGTGGAAGTACTAATAGAGTAAAACCTGATTCAGCCTCTACATAGTTTTTGATAGAGGAGGACGGTGTTTTCAAAAATACTCCTGGTTGCAATTTTGAGAAGGGAGGTTGCCTAATGATGGGTGATTTCTTATACAGAACTAGTTGTTTTTATTATTGTTATCATAACATGGATCAGTTATCAAGAGAGTGAGAGTGCAAAATTTGAGGGCCTATCAAGCTACTGCTGGAGCCACAAAATAAAGAGTTTCCAGTCATTTTGGGTACACAAGGACTATTGCTCTAAGCAAAAACTCAGGGCCACATCTAGTTGTTACTGACACAAAGTTTAAAATTATGCTTGGTGGAAAACACATTACAAGTAATCAATTTCCTTTAGTTAACAGCTTTAATTTAGCTTCTCTTCTCACAGTATTTATGCATGTGTGTTATATTCTTAAGCCAAAATTCACTTTCTGGTTTCAGGTACAAGTGACATTCATTAGCACTGTTACATTTGCAAGAAGACTTCTTTTAGGTAAAATTACTTTAAGTATTTAATAAGTAAAAAATAAATAAAATAATTAGAAAATGTGTTAGCTATAGACTTTGGGCTAAATTATTTCCTAATGCAATCTTTTTGTCATAAGTTGTACAACTGCTTTCAGAATGGCAAAGAGGTCTACTTCATTCTTCTTGGCTACACCAATACCCTTGGGAGTGTAATTTCCATGACTTTATATTCCTTTTCACCCACTTACCACTGCAAAACTTGTATCTCTTTTATGTCACCTCTGAATCCAGCCTAGAAATTCTTTGTACAGACTACAGTCCAGGATCACACCACTTAGAACAAGATCTGATTTGCATCCTCTCTGTATAATCAAAAATGGTGATGCTATGTCTTGGTTTGGTTGTTAGGAGTTAGATGGGCTTTCAGAGAGTTCAGAGCACTCACCACCCCTTTTCTATACTAAGTAATGGTGAAAGATATTACAGACCCTTCCCCAACCCTTTGGTAAAGCACAAATACCATTGTAATTGCAATTGTTGCCTGTAACTTCATCCTCTTCTCCCTTTAAATAGCTTTGGAATTTTTTCCTATCTTCTCTCATACTGTTCTTCAGTAAAATAGGTTTAACCTGAGAAGAAATTACTTGAGCCTGTTTGGTGCAGTAACAAAAAGCCCTTTCTATCTATGAACAGTATTTTGGTAATCACCTTAATTCAGTGATGTGCACCAATTGATATCATCTTCTTTGTTACATACTCTCTTCATCTCATAAACAACATCACATATGGAAACCATGCATCTGGTCCTGTTGTGCATAAGTTGATTCTGAACTCTAAAAAGAATACTTGACAATGCTGTTCTCTTAAGCCAAGCACAGACAGTCAATGCACCAGAGGCTGAATTGATTCATTCTTCTCAGATTAGGCTAAACTGCATAGACTGAACCCATAAACAAGTGAACAGACATTCACTTTTGATTCCAGAAATGCAGTCACATGCCTGCAGTGGCCCAGGACAGAATCCGGGGGTGCTAGATCATGCCTCCTTGCTATGCTGGAGCAGACAGCTTGGGCCAAGCCTAGCCCACTCACACTGTGAGGGTAGGGTTGCAAAGCATCTTGGGATATGGAGAGACTATGAGTTAACTTGAACCTGGAGGGGATCTGGGACAGAAGTTCAATAAACTGATTTAACCTAAATCTGATACTACATTCATCCAGGTTTATCTTAAACCAGTTTCAGCCATTTTGAAAGTGGTTTATGTGTACTGAATGTCTGTTGTGTTACATTTGAACTGGCTTCCAATCACTTATACCAGTTTATGTGTAATTTTTGTCCCTGTCCTTTAGGACCTGTTTCTGAATCCTTTCACATTTCAGCTAACACTTAGTCTGCTTGTTTCTTCTATGCATACAGTAGATTCAACTCTGCTGTGAAAAATCTACTCAGTTTTCTCCTATAAATGCTGCTATTAATGTTGTACACACTTCAAGACAATGAGCTCTCTGGAGAGTGACTCTCCTTCTGCTATTTGCTATTAGCGCCTAGTGGAATGGGGGTCTAATCCCTGGTTGGTCCCTTGTGCTACCAAAACAGGAATAATAATTCTGTTACTTGCCCATCTTGCATCTGTTCTTATTTGTACTGTCAGACATTGTTCAGCATACTGTTTACTAGCTCCATTAAGTTTGTGTTTGATTAGCAAGGAAATCTGATCAGGTGGTTGTGGCAATTTTAGGACAAATACCATCTTTTCACTTCAGCAGCCAGTACATAAATTATACAAAGCCATCACATGTAATTTAATTATTTTTCTAAAGTCATGTATGCTCCTTCTGCATGCACAAAATGTTCACCAGAGGCTGACAGGTGCAAGTGCTGACAGAAGTGACGTTTGTTGTGTGATCAGCACTCTGAAAGTGCTCTATAGCTGTGCCGTGCCAGAAGTGCACAGCTGCAGAGCACTTTAAAAGTAGCCAATCATGTGACAAATTAACCCTCATGTAATGAGGGATCAGATGGAGGTGCACCAAAGCAGAGTGCCTTCATATAACTTCTTTCAGTCCCTGTGCACAATCGGGGCTAGGTTGATGCATCCCAGCCCTGCCCTAGTGCTGTGTGCAGGAAAGGAGAGGGTATGGGAGAGGCAGAGGGAGCTGCAGGCTGGGGTTTACCCAGCCTGAGCTGGAGGCGGGGGAGCCCCCCCGCCTCATGGCCTTCCCCCCAGCCTCCCCCAGCTCAGGGTGGGCAAACCCCAGCCCACAGCATGCTCCTCCTCCCTCATTCCTCCTCTCTTCTTGCGGACAGCACTGGAGATGGGATTGAGGGGTGGGGCAAGGGGAGAGAGGCTGCAGGTAGACAGCCTCCTTCTGCTGGATTGGCTTCAGAGTGAAGCCCCATCCCCCCCTCACCCCCACAGTGAATGTCTGTTGGGTTGGGGTTGAGGGGTCACTCTAACTCGTGGTGCTTTCTGTGAAGTACTATGAGTTAGAGCAGGGAGCTGCAAGTTTATTAGTGCCCTGCATATAATTTTCTGTTTCCCTACCCCAAACAATGCATTCAGTTATCAGCATGGCTCATACAGTTATGTTTTGTGTGTGCAATTTTTTTGAAAAAATTGCCCTTGAAGAGGTGACCAAAATGAAAACAAAAGGAAGCTTTGCTGTTGGTCCATCTGCAGTTCATGATGTGTATCCTGGTAGCAAAAATTTGTCAGAGGTAATAGTGCAATCTGATTTAACATCATATTTCTCAGTGCAACATGCACATTTAAAACCATTTAATGTGTTTTCAAGGATGTAGTGAACAATCCTGAAACCCAGGAGGATGGTGTTCACTCAGGGACATTCTTACTGACTCCGTAGCGCCTTATTAAGCTGCATCTATACTGCTTGTGCAGTTCAAACTAGCCTTAAAAGTAGCATAACCAGATAGCTAGACATTCTCCCTGCTTCAGATAATCCTCCAGTGATATAGAGCTGCTAAAACTGCCTCTCCCTACTCTGGTCTGGCCTCCTGGCGAAGGGAGATATATCTGAGGAAATGCTAGCTCTGAAAGCACAGTTCAAGACCAGACTCACTGGTCCAAGATCATATGGCACAGCTAGATGCTGCTGATTAGTCTCTCACATGATCATACAAATCATCTGCTAGATATTATGCATTCCTCACCTTTGTAATCCTCCAGAAGCCCTATACAGCATGAGGAATGAGCTAAGAGATGCAATACTCTGTTTATTTTCCTCCAAAAATAATTAGAAATTAATAGGACAAAGCTCATTCATTTTCATGAAAATAAGAGGAATTAAGATGCTAATTTATCTGAACTATACTGAGGTAGACATCCCCCTTCCCCCAAAATCTGTGCTCTGTTGAGTAACTTACTAGGTACTGAAAGAGCTGCTCCTTATAAGTAGGCAGTCATGCCCATGTGGGCAACTGTGATGAGCTGGGATTAGTTAAGTCACTAGCAGCCAGGCCCACTCAGGTAACTAGGGCCAGCTGGGGGTAATTTAGCCTGCCTGCTGCCCTGACTCCTGACACCTGCCTTCTCAGTGCTTATCGACAGAATTCCTTTCAAATCCTTTTTACTCATCATTTTTTCCTACCTGTACTTTATAATTCTACACACAATGAAGCCATAGTCTCCATTGACTGTTGATAAAACAACAGACAAAGATAAATAGACTAAGGAAACCATTTATGGGGCAAGGTGCATCCATTTCATGAACCAAAGTTATATTCTGATGACTCCATCTTAAGGACACTTGTACTCTAGACTGGTTTTACCATGCTCTACATTTTCTTATCGCTGGAGGAAAGAAAATCTCTATTGGAAAATACTGTGAAAAAAGTGAGCAGCCTAAAATCAGTCCTGTGGCTTGTATTGTGAAGAACAGTTTTGGCAAAGCCAGACCGGTAGAAGCGCACAGGCACATAGATGCAATATATACCACCTATGTGTTGATCCTATGCACGTGTTACACTGCAAAATCATTTTAAGTACAACGGTACAGTAGGCTTATCTCAAAGCTGAGATGACTTCAGTTTTCCATCCTTTCCAATATGAGACTGCTCTGCTTTCTAAACCACAATAACTGTAACCTATAAGCAATCTAATGTTTCATCTTTCTGATTTTATATATTCATGATAATACTATTAGACTGTTTTTTTTTAACATGGTTTTTTGTAGGGCTTACTGGAACCTAAAATCATTAGTTAACTCTGCAGATGCCTTTTTCTATGTATTGTATAAGGAATTATACATTTAAATTTTTTATACATTTTATTACTGACAACTAATTTACAATACCATAATTAAATCTTAACATTTTCTCCTTTAACACAAAGAGTGATAGAGTTAAAATTGAGCTCTCAAAAACCGTGCTAATTTTAGTTTCTCTCCCCTCTGAAATTTCCTTATCTTGGTTTTAAAAAGCAGATTAGATTGCCAATGGTATTTGAAATTTTCATTATGTAGAGGTATTTGGCTAGAGTTTCAGTTCAAAAAGAAGAGTAAGCAAAAAGGAGTATGTTAATATACAGAGGTAGCTTACTTTTTCTTTTACATTAAAAAATGTCTACATTAATGTCACTATTATATATTCCTCCTATGCTGATCCTGCTTCCTTACCCTTATTGTGCTATCTGTGGAGTGAAAGATCCTTCTCTTCCAATTGGCTCTAGATGATATTTTTTCCTGTTTGACTCCATGTCCGCCCCGGTTGAACTTTTCTACAGCATTGTAACATTGTCATCACGAGGATGCTGGATACTAACAAACTTCAAACCCAACTCTAACTTGTTCTAAGTTAAATTTTTAATATCCTGATAACAGTAATAATAATACCTACATAACATTTTTCAATTCAAAGTGCTCAAAGTGCTTTACAAAAGTAGTCACAAATTGGCTAGTTTGTTTAAGAAAAAATTGAGCAAGTAATGACAATGAATTAATACCTTCAAACATGTATATTTTGCACTCTGCATATTTCATTGGAAAAAATGATCTCTTCCCACATCTTATAGTTGTTCTACTTAGTCTACTTCTTCCTTACCTTCCTTCTGGTTTTGAAACCAATTTCAAAGGGGATGTGTATTCTACTTGTCTCAAATATGACAAACCCAAGTGATCTTGAAATGCAATTGGGTATAAACAGAAGGAAAATATTCTAAATATAGAAACCTCCATAGTTAAGCTCTTCCTGGCTTAGCTTAAAAATAACTTAAAAAAAAATAAAAGCAGCATAGTTCCCATTGTCAAATCCAAGCATTAGAAACATTCATACAAAATAGGAAAGGTCTCACATCCTAGTGGGGATCATGGCATTGTCTCGAAGATGACTGCTGTTTTCAGTACAAATTGAATATGAAGCCTGGATGAGAGTGTTCTAGGAAAAAAAGCAGTTTTGTATAGGAAAAGACACTTGCATTCAATGGTGATGGGCACCAGTGTTAGAATCTGGATAAATAGAACTGATTTGTTTTTCAAAATGGATTTCTCATCAAATTACGGTCTGCAGCTTTGCCTTGACATACACCTTTTTCATGATGGATGTAAAGTGTTGAATGAAAAAATTCTCAATGTAATAAGAAACACTAATTTTTGAGGAGTTGGCACATGAAGGGCAACAAGGAGGCCAAAGGACAGATCCCAGAGTGTGATGGTTCTTGAAAAAGATATGATGAAAAAAAACAGATTTCAGTGACTTATTTGCAAAAGGTAGTGATTTTAGAATTCTCCTTATTCTTTCTGTATCACTTCATTTTGTATGAAACTATCACAAAGGATTAATATAGAGCTCAGAAGGGCTATACTCTGGTTTTTGCCATTTCAGTAAAATCTATCCAACATAAACATTTAAAGCTCTTGTTAAGACTGAATTCTGTAATACAGTCCTACCTTAACTACTGCACAGTTACTTCTGCATCATTGCACTCCCAGGAATGTACTGCTATATCAGAATATCCTGCCAATTTATGTCTATCCCAGGCAAAAATATTTTAGAGCAGTATTGCATACCAAAACACACTGCTTAGTTCAGTGCTTCTCAAGCATGGTGCTGTGCATCCTGAGGCGTCTTGAGATACTTTCAAGGGTGCCACACAATGTTAGCACTGTTAGGTGTGAAAACATGGTTCACACAATAAATGCAAGGATTTCAAATGGGAATCCACAGTATTAAAAACATTCTGACCTGTTGTGAGCTTTCTGAGTTATTTGCAACAGAAAAATTCCTCTATTATTTTTTCGATAGTAAAAAACTAAGTGAAAATGAAAAGCTGGTATTTTCTGAGGGGTGTTCTGAATCTAATGAGAGATGCCTTGAGTCTAAAAAGGCTGAGAACTACTGGTCTAGTTAAAATATGAGTATAACAAGTTTCTCCAAAAAGAACAATTTCACAAGGCTTTCATGAAATAAAACTAGGTTTGTTTCATGAAGAATGCAGATGGCTAGACCTCTAACACTTTTGATTCCCACAAGTAAAAAAATCACAATATGACTCTTGAAGAGAGAGAGAGTGAGAACTAGAGAGAGAGAACCTGTTTGATGAAAAACACTCTCATATAGAAAAAAGGCTGGGATGCACAAGGGAAGCTTTACAAAATGAGTTTCTAGTAGCAAAGTCATTTCAGGAGGTGATATATTATTTCTATGAGACTTGAGCCTTGAAGCCATGTAATGGCCGAAGTTTGGAGCTAGAACCAAAAGGTGTACTTCCTTCTTGCTTTCACATAGAAAAACAGTATAATTCTGTTATGTGAAATTATGCCAACAAAATTTTCACAGGTGGTGTGCTATTCTGATGCTATGCCCCCAGTGCAAACAAACAAGTTTATGAACGTGTAAATGCAGAACTTGTGTTCAGTTGCTTGAAACCCATCATTCCTGTATAACGCTTATTAGAAGAACTAGAAAGTTCACTGATTAAAGGGAAACAGAAACTTAAAATGGAATCATCGCTTTTATGGTAAATTTCTAGATCATTTCCCTGGAGAGGTGCTCCTGCAAAGGTACACCAACATAATCCAACCCAATCTAATCATTAGGGTTGACAGGGTTCAGTTCTGAATCAGAGATCCTTGGGGAATTTCAAGTTACACATTTCACAGCAAGCTGTAACTTCTGTATTCAGTAAAGAAATCTTCAACATCTCCGCTCATCACAATCTTTATCCAGTCAAAATGCTTCTCCTTTAAAATCTCATCCCATTTGTAAATAGTATGGTAATTCATTGTTAATATTAAATAATGTATCGTAATACTTATTTGGCAACTTTTTGTGCACCACATCCAAAGAATGTCTTTGCAAAGGTGGGTATGTGTCATTATCTATATTTTACAGAAGAGGGAAGTGACGCACAGGAAAATTCAGTGACTTGTCTAGCACGTCACTGAAACAAAGTTAGGAAATCCATGGTAAAAGCAGGAATAGGACATAGAACCCCAATTTTAGTCCTATGTGCTTCTCAGTAAACCATATTACTCCCCTAAACTGATTAAACCAGGTAACCTAGCTTTGGTCTAAAAGAATCCATATTTCTGGAGTGAATTAATTTCTCATTGGAAGAGAAATGGGTAGACAGACCAATAATATGCCTCCTTGTCTATAAAAACGAACAAACAAGACAAAACACAAACCCAGAATCTACATTTGCCCATGTAGAACTCTTTCACTTTCAGAACTCTAGCTAAATTAGAGAAATAGAATAAATTAGATGCACAGAATCTCAGGCTGCCACAGCTAAAACTTCTTCTCCTACTTGTGTTAGCTTGTTTAAAGATATCTTAGTTCCATCTTGCTGTCTGCAATATGGACATATCCTCAGCACACTGCAAGATGCTATCAGGTATTTGCATGTCTAAATGGCCTTCAGTGCATCAGAACATTTGCACCCAATAAATATGGGTGTAAAAACATTACATCCATAATTAATTATTTGTACTTGCAAAAATACAGGCATATAAATGAAAGGTCTTTTAAGACCAGGCTAAAAATTATGGTTAAAACTTATACCATATAGTATGGTAATGAATGTAAAAGGAAGCAGCTGATCTGAGTACCTGCCAGTGTTTCTGGGTTAAACGTAATGGTAGGAGCTAAACTGATTTCCCTCCACTCCCTTCTAAACTCATGTTTGAAACTCACTTCAGTAAAATATTTTCACTGCTTTACCACATTTGCAAATATACTACATAGAGCTTTTCCGAATATATGTAAGCATTAGCACTAATTCAAGATTGCTGGATGTTGAAGCTCATTCGGAGGCTGAAACAGCAAAACCAGCAGTAACTCTGTGTCACTTTATCTTTTCTGTTATCTCTCTTTTCATTTTTTTATTTATCTCTGTTCATTCTGAGAAGCAGCACAGAGCAGAGAGTCAGGGTACCTGGGATCTGATCCATTCTCTGATACTGTCTCCCTGGCTAATCTTGGAACTCTTTGTGACTCATTTTCTCCATCTGCATAATGGGAATAATGATCATTCCCCTTCACACAGGAAAGAAAGAGACAAAGGTTAACACCCCATCTAGGCAAGGGAATCCTCAAACCTATTTTTGCACTCCCCAAGCAAGTGCCCCAACTACTAGGTTCTTGGCCGTTGGGCTAAGAGAGCCCAAGAACCTTCCTGCAATTTTTGTTACTTACAAGGGGGTGTGTGCCTTCCTGGGGCTGAATAAATGCAGCCATTCTAAGTGCTAGTCATTTATCTAAAGGATTTGGGCCCAGGTGATTCTTTAGCATGCATGTCTTTGGCAAGAAGCTTAGAAATCACCAATGATATGGAGTAGATGAACGCTGGTTTCAGGATAAAGAGGAAGTTTCACAATGTGTCAGTCCTAGAGAACTATTGCTAAGACCTGAACTAAAGCATCAGGATCTGATGAGACCTCTTATTCAGTGAGGAGAAATACAATATGTGGTTGTAACACTGTCCTTAACCATCTAGTCTGAAGTCAGGCAGGCTAGATGAAGGCAGGCTAGATTTGCACCTTACAGACTAACTAAATTATATATACACATACATTATACATTTTCAGGTTTCCCTCGCTTTACACTGTATGTGCGTTCCTGGAAAATGGCACATAACTGAAATTTGCATAAAGGGAACCTCCTTTACAATGTAACAAATAGGGATATGTTCCAAGACATTAAGTGTACTAACCTCCAGACCCAGTTCTACCACTTTTACAAGACAATTTTGGCACTCACCAATAGCAGACAGTACACATAAGCACAAGACACTATCATAATGGGGATGGTAACTACAAAGACATGTTGCAGACAACGAGTGAGGAGCACAGAACCACACAGGAGACTATATTTTGGTGCACGTCACTTCCACAATGCACCGCACAAAGCGGCTGAATGCAGGCTTCCACCACACCAATCGCATAAGAGTGAATTTACCTTGCATGAAACGAATTTTTGGTATAAAAAAGGTCATCACATAAGAGTGAAGACAGAACCTGCATAAAGTGAGGGAAACCTGTATATGATTTAGTTAGTCTATAATAGTTAGTCTATGATATATCATAGACTATTACAGACTAACTAAATCATTTATATGTATTTATATATATAATTTAATATGCATAGTATGTATAGCACAAGGTTTTGTGAGCTCAATCTCACCCATCTACTCATAAGTAGAGCTATCAATTTAGAGGATATTTTAAAAACGACAATCTTACTTAACTACTTTGTGTAGCTGCAATATAATGAATTAGAGTTCACTGCTTGTTAGAACAGGACCATGCACAGCATTACTATTTCTTTACAAATCTGTTACACATTCCTGCTGCTTTAGTTCTTAAGCATCAGCAAAGCAGACACTTTTCCAAACTGCATGTAGTGCCTTGTTCTAAGGACAACAGGCCCAATTTGACTATTGCTGAGTGATTTCAGTGTATGTGGAGCTCTTTTAGGAGCATCAGTTGCCATCTTATTGGGAACAAAGCTAAGCTATGAGCCTGGGTTGTGGCGAACAGGAGGTATATAATGGCATATCACAGCCTCAGCTTTAAGTACTGCTAAACAGAACAAAAAATCACTTGTTTCATTAAAAGTGAAAATTAACAACCAGCCTCTTTCAAAGTAAAAGAGGGTTCACAACACTGGGATGCTGTGCAGTGTTTTCCTCTTTAGGTTACAGATCTTGCCTGAGCTCTTGAACATTCACAATGCCTACTATAACCAGGGGGAGCTAGAAGTACTCAGCACTGCTGACAATCAGTTTTTATGCATGTGTGCACATATGCACGTTATGTACCTTTGGAATATCAGTACAACTACATATGTAGGTATGTATTACCAGGAACTGTAGGATACAGTAACAGCTGTAGATGTTAAGACTGGAGTTTAAAGCCTGTCCTTGAGTCTTTTTTTCCCCCCTTTAATGTTCTGGCTCTTGATGGTGTTTTACTGCAGGAAGTTATAGAGTACTCAGACTGTAAAATTCTGGCCTGGGGGAGACAGTGATTCCAGCCGCAGACTGTAGCAGATAATAGACTGTGCCTCACTTGACAGAAAGATAAAAGAATGCATCTTGTTCCTCATTATTTAACTGGTTTTGAGAGGTGGCGTTTTTTTCTTTCTCTGGTTAAGTTCCATAAACAGTGTGAAATGTCACGATGACAGTGGAAACCTGTCAGTGCAGCCCTTTAATTAGAAAATTTCCACACATGGAGCAAAATGGGGGTCTTTATGCCACTTCCTGATCTGCCATCCATAGATCAGAAGACCAAAAAAGACACAGTTAACAAAACACAAAATAAATTAGCCTACTATATACTGTTAATTCAGTGTCCCTTGTTTATGCCTGTGTCTTTGGGCTGTCCGGTGCAGCACTTCTAAGTTTCATTACATGATCAGTAACTTGAAGTTTTACAAGATAAAAGGACCACAGGATCCAACTAGTTTGACTCCTGGTAGTGAAAGTCACTGTAGCTCTCTTAAAGTTACATAGCAAAGTTAAGTGACAGCAAGAGGAAAGTCAGAGCCTCTGACTATTTAAAGAAAGGAATAGTTACAGATGTACAAGATGACAATTGATGCTATAACTCTATGGCCTGAATTCTCAGCTGGTGTAAACTGATTTGACTCCACTGACTTCAACTAAGTTACACCAGTTTACAATGCTGAGGATCTGGCTCATAGCTCTAATTCTGAAATATTTCTTTCGTCTATATCTGTTAAATTTTCGTCCACAAGTCATATGAGCAAATGCTTTAATTTAGTCATTAAATAGGCTAGGGTTTCAACTAACTTACATATGTACACTACCTGATGATTTGGCCAGTATTTCTACACCACTGTTTTCTGCCATATAGTGTCTCATATTAGTTGACTCTGTAAACCATTGAGAACCAGTCTCCTGATAGACATATACTCATTTCCATTGTTGAGTTTTTGCTCTGTAGGGAGTTGAAGTGAAGTAACCCCTACAGTTTAGGAACCTATTCTGTTTTCTCTACAAAATTTTCTATAAATATAAATGAAATATTGTTGGAGCTAAATTCACAACTGTAAATTTTGTATCAACCAATTCTTTGAGGCATTAACCTTGTTTAATATTTATATTAAATGATTTGCTTGCGGTATAATCTTATTAGATGCTTATCTTATATTTATGAGAGTCCCAATAATTTCTTAATCCTGCCTAAATCCACACAACACAAATCTAGGATATACAAATTAAAATATCATAAAGCAGACATGTTTTTCAATGTCTTAAGACAACGCATTAGATGTTTATTACCAGTAGATTCAGATAGAGTAGGTGTCTGTTGAAGGGAAAATAGTGGCTTATTCCAACACAAAAACAATAGGACAGGAAGTGAAGAAGAATGCTACATCCATCTAAAACTTCAGGGGCAATTCTAATAAGGCAGAAAGGATTTATTTGCACCGGAGCTTGATCAGGTTATCACAGTAAATGCCCTTATTTTTGTGAAAAATCTCATGAGATACTTAATGACAGGAAGTGGTTAAAACCTTGGTCTTGTGTCTCATCAAATTAAGTCCTTCATCTGACATGTCTGTGTGGATGTGTGCATGCACATGTGATAACCTGTGTACAAAAGGCTCATAAGCATAAAGGTGAAGATTATGCCTTGATGTCTCAGTCTCATAAGGTGCTGAGAACTCTGATCCACAATGCACTTAAGCACATGCTTAATTTTAAGCATGAGCAATCTCACTGAGTCAGTTATGTGCTGAGGTAAAGTGTCGGCTAAGGAGCTGGGATACTCGGCATGTTGTATGACTGAGTCCCAGGCAGACAACAGTGGCAGCTTCACTTCTACAGAATGTTATAGACAAACTGTTTTCATAAACAACTGGCTATTTTACAATTTTATGTGCTCCTGTTTGCTCTGGCGTGAATGAATCACTGTCTGCTATTTTATACAAAGTACACATTTTAGTGTGAAGTTGCTTTGCCAAAAAAGCAAACAACTTTTGGTGATTATAGTATCACTTTCTATCTGTTGAAAGGTTCCCAGAAATGTTCGATGTTGAAAGAGGAGAATTTCATTCCTGGATTTGTAGATAATATCTACCAATGTCTGTACAGTGCAACTCTTTTATCCAAAATCCTTCATTATCTAAATGAAGACCATGGCCCCTAATGATCAGCATTTACATGCAAAACGCTTCTTGTTATCTGAACCTGCATTTAAGCAAGTAAATGCCACATCTCTCATACAAGTCAGATAAAAAGAGATATTGTGTGCTTAGGACATAGACAGGACAGCACGTTACTCTGTCATAAATGCAATGGGAAGACAGCAGCAAATATTGACAGTGCTTTCTGTTATGGAGAGACCAAGAGAGTTGGCAGCCCTCTACATTAAATTAAAGAATTGTACCATTTGTTGTCTCAGACAGAAGAGGCCCAAATGCAACAGTTCCATCCTGGCAACAGCTAAATCCTGGTGGCCTCAAAATATGTGCGCTGCTTCACCAGAATGAATATCTGTAACTGAAACATGTTTCTCCCTGAGACTTGCATTCTAGGCTTTGGATTCTTTCTTTGGTCTTTATACTAAAGCTGCAAAGGAGTGCCCTAGTAAAACTTGTCTTTCTCTGCCTTCAGTATAATGTTGTGAATTCTCACCATGTTTTGAGCAGCTTGCTTGCAGCCTTTCATCCATCTACTACCTCTCTCTATCACATGAGTACTTTATATCGCAAAGATGTACTCTCTAATATGCATTACAAACACAGACTGTCTGTACTGACAAAGCAGAGCACTAGGGACTGATTCCTTCCATGAGCACTGCACACCGAAATGGATGCAATATAGCTACAATATGGCTACAATAAACTTGCTCTCTTGGGATTGCTTATAGCAGGGATGTCCAACTGGCGGCCTGTCAACTGCATGTGCCCCATGAGGGGTTAAACTGTAGCCTGGGCTCCCACCCAGCTGCTGCTCCTCTCATTGAAGCAGCCGGGCTCTCCAGGATCCCTCTCCCTTCCACTTCCCCCACTTTGGGAGCTTGTGGCCTAGGGTACCTGGGGTGTGATACAATTAGGGGAGGAGGCCAGAGAAAAGAGAGCTTGCTGCCAGGAGCTCTGGGTGTTGCAGGGCACCTAGGTGTTTTATCCCGCAACCGGGGGTTACTGCGGGTGCATGGTGCAACTGCAGGGGTCATGCAGTGTGCAGCCCCAGAGGCCCATGGTGCTCCATTGGTGTGACCCCTGCTAGGGTGTCGTGTGGGTTGTGCAGCCCCTGGCCACTTACAAGTTGGACAGCTATTACCACAGTCCTTTGATGGTGCAGACATGTCCTACATGCCTGAAGAATTGATTGATGACTGAGTTTTTCATCTCCAAAGTTGCTTATATCCATGCAAATGTTTTGCCTTGATCAACAGCCTGACAAAGATTTTCTTCTGTGAAGCTCTTCAATGAATACAGTGAGCTATGTTCAACAATTCCACTATAGTATATGACAAAGCCAAACCTTTCTAATATTTTTGACATGATTAGCAGCAGAGACAGCTGAAAGGAAACTGACAATTTGGGTGGGAGGGGTCAACATTTATCTAACACTACATAAATATGTAATGTTAAATACTCACCACAGAAGGGCTCATTTTCAGGAGGCTATAAGTTCGAAAGTTGCATAAATCTCTCCTGACTGAATTTACAGAACTTTGTTAATTTAGTGAATCAGAACTGAACACTTTCTTCAGAGATGTTTTCTTTAATTTACAACAGCTAGAAATTCAGGAACTACTGTAAGTGCCTAGGAAGCCCAGGAACAATAGCTCTTTCCTGTAAGTGTCACTAAAATGATGACTAAACAGCCAAGCAGCCAATAGCTAGACAGCAAGCAAACTTAATCACAAGTGGAATGTAATGGAGATAAGTAAGCTTGATGAGAAAGAGTGAAATTATATATAATTTATGACTTTGTACTTTTATATTCCAGAAAGGTAAATAACATTCCAGCTGCATAAAGCCCAGCAAAAGCTGAGTAACAATGAGGGCGGAGTGCAGAGTGATTGTGGCGATAAAATCTCCTCCCCACCACGCCAAGACCCGCTGTACAGCTAATCCACCGCCCTCAGTGAGGCATAGAGTAGCCGTCACAACCCATCTGCACCACATGTGTGATTTGTTAAGGTCACTGATCATATAAACATTGGCCCCAAGGAACATTAAATCATAGACGCTTAGAAAAGTAGGCCTGGACAGAGCCTCTTTTAGTCCAAGCCCAACTGGACTATTTTTTAGTCTGGAGACTAAACTGGAGTCTTTAAGTCCAACCCCAACAGAAGGCAGGATCCTCCCTATCCAAACCATCCCATACACATCCTCATCTAGCCTATTCCTAAAACTACACAATCAATCCTGATGGTCAACTACAAAGCCTATGGCCTGAAGACAGTAGAAAGACCCTAAACTGCCACAGGTAAAGCAGGAGGACAAGGACTGTAAGTATCTCACCGCTGCAAGCTTGTTAAAATGCACTTGAGAGATCCAAAGAAGACCATTCCTTTCCCTGCCCAATGTGACCTTCCTAACCAGCCTACAAAAGATTGGCAGATATCCTTTCCACAGCATGGGCACTCCCATTCAGCCATTCCACCCACATTCCTTCTTACAGGTTTGTGTGGTGTTACCACAGGTGAATTTCACTATTTCTATTGAAGCAGCCCTAGTTACTAACACTCAGTTAAAACAAATGAAAGATTACAGTGGAGTATGCCTGGAGAATATCAACTAGTTAAGTGACTAATGAGCCCCTGCAAAATCTTAAAGGTCTCTTATTCACTAGACAAGTGCAGATATGGACTGCTGCCATTGGGTAGATGCAGCACCACTCTGTCTCAGGAGGGGAAAAAAAATCTCAAGGACATGAGAACTCTAATTGTGGAAACAGGCATCAGGAAGTCCGGACCCATTTAGCAATAAAAGGAAAGCAGAATCTTCATACTGTGGTACAGGTGGTATTTTTCAAACATGACATGAGATGAGTTGGGTAAATCCATACTAACCACTTCTGTGGTCATAAATAGAAAACATCCCAGGCTAGAGAGACTAATTTAATTTAATTAAGTGAATGTAAAGTCACATGGTAACTCAATGGCTGCTATTTCAGAGTTGAAAAAGATGAATTTGTTAAAATTAGATCATTCAAATCTTTTATGGAAATTGTTCAATGTGTAGTTAAATGACCCAGATCCCCACCCCTCTGTCATGTCTCTCTGCACTTCTCTCTGTCCTTGACAATTTTTGAAAATATATGAAATTTTAAATTTCTCTTTTGGCCCCAGTTTTCACTTAATATCCCTGTCCACATAAACAGAAAGGTAAATAGCTAATTATCTGTGTCTACTTTCCTCAAGAATCAATTTTATGCTACCCAGAATGATAACATGTAGTGTTGCATAATTTAGAATATGGGAGTTAGGTTTTTTTTTAATTTGGCCTTTTGTTCCACAGGTAAGCGTTTGGTGAACAGCTCCTGATTTCCTTAAATTATTACCTGGCTGATTTCAACAAATACTCCTTTGACTGCAGGCTGTTTGCAGTCCAGTAGTTTATTGCATTTAATAATAGAGAGGTGAGCTTATACGGTTGGACCTGTAAGTCATATGAAATGATTCTGCCCCCGACTGTGGCTAAGTACAGACAGTCAAAAAGCCCAAGGCTGAACTGATTCAATCTTTGCAGGTTAGTCTAAACTGCACAAATAAATTAAACTTAAACAGAAGTGTAGACATTTACCTTTGATTCATGTGCAAGAAGTGCAACCATGTACCTGCAGTGGCTCAGGCCAGAAGCCATGGGCTGCCTAGCACGTAGCCAGCAAAGGCTGTGTGTTCACTTCCTGCTGCCCCAAGGTCTCTGGGATTTGGAGTCTAGAATCACAGCAGCAGGACTCTGCAGGATTGCTTATTAGGGGTGAGAGAAGGGGGCCTTATTGAATTCAAATTCGGCCCAAATCAGGGACAATGATTCAATTCGTTGATTTGGATCACTGTCCCTGATTTGGCCGAATCTGAAGATTCAATGCTGATTCAGAGAATCAGTGATTCGGACATAGACACACCTTTAAATGTTTTTTCTACATACCTTGAGGTACCAGTGTGGCTCATGAACGCCGCAATGCTGGGGCAGATGGAGCATCCCACAGAAGCATGGTGGGGGCGGGCCCACGTGCTTGGTGGTGAACCCAGAAGTGGACCATAAGTACTTCCGGTCCACTTCTGAGTCTGCTTGGGAATGCGCTGGGAAGCCCCCCTGTGCCTCCCCGGCTCAGCGACTGGCTGCGGGGGGATCCTGGGTGCCCCACCAGACCCAGGAGGCACCAGTTGCTGGGCATGGCGGGGGGAGGGGGGGCCAGCGCTCTCTTCAGCAGACTCAGAAGTGGACTGGAAGAACTTCTGGTCCACTTCTGGGTCTGCTGCCAAGCATGCTGGGGACCCCCCTGTGATTCTGTGGGATGCTCCATGAGCCCCAGCATCGCCGCATTCATGAGCTGCCTGCTACCTAGAGGTATGTAGAAAAAACATTTAAAGCTGTCTCTATGTCCAAATCACCAAATTGATTCAGAGGGTTCTGATTTGATTCGGAGAGATTAAAGGTTTCTCTGATTTGATTCGGATTAGGTACCGAATTGGGCCGAATCTCTGCTGAATCAAATGAGGTACTGAAGCTTTGCACAGCCCTATTGCTTATCACTTCCTCTTCCTGCTTCCAGGTGCCTCTGGGATTTATAGTCCATGGTCCCAGACAGCAGTAAGATTGAGCGGGGAATTAACCCCCTTCCCTGGCCTCAGCTGGGGTTTGCCTCGGGGAGGTAGTCCCCCCTTTGACTGGGCTGCACCCCTAACTGGGCTTGCCACCCCTTGTCAGCTAGCCCTCACTGCTCCAGCTAGGGAACAGAGGGTTGGGGCCAGCTCTGGTCTCTGGAGCAGGTAGCCCAGCCCAGCACTGCAAAATGCTGGGATGCTGGGGGGCTGTGACTTAACTTGAACCAGGAAGGAGTCTGGGACAGAAGTTTCATAAACCGATGCGACCCAAATCATTTAAGTCCAATACTACATTCAACCAGGTTTATCTTAAACCAGTTTCAGCCATTTTGAAACACAGCAGGGTTGTGCAATTATTTTGGGCGGAGTACTGCTTACTGAGTTTTGGCAATCCATTGGGGACTGCATGACAGGCAGCTAGGGGCAGATAAATATTAATTTTCTAAAATGTTTAGGGGCCCTGTGGGCCAAATAGAATAGACTGGTGGGTCACATCTGTGCTGTGGGCTGCATTTTGCCCACCCATGGTCTACAGTCTGAATACCGTGTACCCTTTATTTTCTGTTATAATGATTTCTATCCCCTTTCTGTTTTCCAGCAAATAGTGCTCTCAATTCACAGGATTTCATAGCTTTTCTTCATCTTCTCTGCCTTCTAACTAGATCAGGGGCGAGCAATTACTTGGGTGGAGGGCTGCTTACTGAGTTTTGAGCCATTGAGGGCCACATGACAGGCAGCCAGGTGCAAATAAATATTAATTTTCTAAATTTTTTAGGGGCCCCGCGGGCCGGATAGAATGGCCTGCCAGGTCACATCTGGCCCGTGGGCCACATTTTGCCCACCCCTGAACTAGACTGTATGTTCTTGGGGGAAGAAAAGACCTTATTTCACCTTTGTTTTCAATGTTACCACATCCACCCACTCATTTACGGCCTAGAGTGGTCCTCCTGAAGCTATTTAGGTCAAAGTCAAAACTCCATTTTTTCTCAGTCAGACTAGGATTTGGTTTAATAAGGGAAGACAGGTAGTTCTGAGAGTAAACCTCTGCTCTAACTATGGGTCTTTAAACCTCTCTATCTTCCAGTACAGACCCCTGTGCTCCAGTCTTGTACTTGGCACATATGCATGACATGCATATATTGTACACATGTGCACATTAAATACTTTCCCCCCTCAGTTCTATCTTACCTGTTACAGTAGTCAATCTCCTAACCCCAGCAACACCAAACAGCAGAAAAGCACTGCTTAATTATTAGCTATGTCCATACCCCATTTGCTGCGGCAATTTTTTTTTTGACCACATTCTGGCTAGCATATAGGAAAGGTTAAAAACCATCTACTGCTTCTGATGCCACAA
>NW_017729033.1:72203455-72276332 GCF_001723915.1 Gavialis gangeticus | reverse complement strand
CATAGGAAAGGTTAAAAACCATCTACTGCTTCTGATGCCACAAACAAACAACCACAATCTACAAAAATAAACTACAGGCAACTTTTAAAGTGGGAGTTTCATTCTAATACCAAATATTTAAAAAACCTGTAACAGTATGATGGTGACAAAAGTCCTCTGTTTATCAAGAACATTTTCAGAGTGCTGCTTAACAGAATTTACTTCTTTTACCACAGTATCACACCACCTAGATGTTATTTTTTCATATAAAACTAAATGCAACCTTATTTTTCTGCATGTGGAAACTAGAACAGTGAAAGTAGAAATTGTTCGAGAGGGCTGTGGTTTTCTTTTAGGAGCTGTCATATAATGAATAGAGTTTAAGTTTTAGAGCATTTGAAGAATCGAGTTTATCAAGTTCAAAAGCGAAATATTTATAGAATCTCATTTGCAAGCTTTGAACCTCATTCTCTAAAGTGAACAAACCGTATGATTCTGAAGTGCCCCTAGGTTTGCACAACATCTCACTAACATTGCATATAAGTATGCTGAAGGAATGTTGCTTACTGGTTAGAACAGAGAACATTGACTTAGAACATGTAGGGTGCCTGTATACGTGCCAGGAGGCTGCTCTGATGCATTGTAATTACAGCACATTGGGGCAACCTTGATTAATAGAGTCTGCTGAAGCATGCTAATTAGCGCACTCCAGCCAGCTTCCATGTATTGTATATCAGCATCCATGCACTTCAAAATGGAAGAGGGGGGCGCTTTAATTAAAGTGCCCCCTCTACCTCTGGAGCACATGTAAAAACACCCGTAGATTATAGATCCAGGTTTTAAGGGACTTGCTTTGTGACTAATCACCCGGTCACCTCTGTGATTTCATTTTCTCTGCCTCTCTGCCCTATCTGTATACTATGGCAGAATTAGGTACAATAATTATTTTTACTTACTCTTACCTCATAGGGTGCTGTGAAACATTGCTCACTGCTATTTATAAAATGCATTCAAATTGTCAGATAAAAGGTGCTTTACTGTATTGTAGTTAAATCTTTTATCATTACCCTACCAACTGATCACTGTGCCCTTCCAGTTCTGACTCCCTGTGTAGAAATCTCTTCTTTTCTCCTCCTATAACGTCAAAGATCAGGTCCTTAGGTGATGTAAATCAGTCTGGTACTACTGACTTTGGAGAAGCTACAAAGATTTACACTAGCTTAATTTTTTCCCTGAATTACTTCATCACTTTCAGCATCAATCTTTCAGTCGTCTTTTTCTATTGATTCTATGTAGCATTTTGAACTAGATCTACAAAAGAACATTGATAAGTCCCACTTACAGCTCCCACCCCGGGCACAAACTGAGCGGTCTGTGATTCTCAAAACCCTCTCTCAGCTACTGCCAAAAGGCACCTGAATCTGTAGGCTTCTTTTGTTGTCCATTTTAAAGTTTCTTGAGAGCAGCAAGTTCTGTTTCTAGGCCTGTAAAAGTAGTTCAGTGTGGAGCACCTCAATATCCATCTCAAGTCAGTGTTCAGATGGGATCCACATATTTTGTAGGATACCTGGGATCAATTCCGGTTTCTTCTTGAGGGAAATCAAACCTGTATTTCCCAGCTGAGTGCTCTAACCCTAGGTTAGAGGATCTTATACACTCTCTTTCTCTCTCTTCAGCTTAATTACTATTTAGTTAGGCACAGTGAAACAGCTTCTACAGGAGGGATTGAGAATATCCCCAACCCAACTAACTCATGGGTCAGTGCCTTTTCTAGTGGGGTAGGAGACAGAGTATGAACCTCTAGAAGCAAAAGAAAAGAAGGAACCGACATCTTCCACTTTTTGCATGAGTGCTGTTATCACTGAGTTACTGCATAAAAGGGGCAGGTCTCCTTCTTCTGTTATGCTTTGGAAGGCAGTACTCACAGTTCTTCGGTTTTTGAAAACTAAAGGTTGATGGCTTTGGTGTCATGAGCTTGGTGATCTCATTCCAGCTCCAAATGGACAGATATTTACAAAGTCTAAGTACACATATTCAAAAAGCCCAAGGCAATCAATCTAAATTACACAGTTTTTTGTAAGTGGTGTATTTCAGATCAGCAGCGAGCAAAATGCACATTCATCCTTTGGCGAAATCTTAGACTGAGTTCTGCCATTTTTAAACCAGCCCATGTGTGCTGAACTTATATTCTCTTATGGGTATAGGCCGGTTTTGTGTGCTGTCACAGGTTAAGTATCTGATCTGAAACAGATAAACCCCAAAATAAACATAGACCACCAACAGATAAACTATAGGTAAGTATATGTGAACAGTAAGCCACAAATAAGTACAAATAAACAACAGGTGAATACTAGCGAAAGTGGGTCTCAGCACAGCCCTGGTCAAAGTTATAAATTTAAGACTCTATCCATCTACTAATTTACAAACACGAGAGTTCACAAAATCTAAGGCATGACATCACACCACTTACAGTGAAAGAACCTCAAAGATAAACTTAATCCCAAGGGGAAACCCCAATGCCCTTGGGCCTTTTCCCAAACTCTTCAAGGAAGCTGGTAACTTCAGGGGGGCCCTCCCAGTGGGACCTCCACTTTCAGGAGCCCTTAACTAACCAGGGGGAACTCCCCCTCCCATGAGAATCCTTTTTACCCGAAACCCATGGCTCAGAGGCCTGGAGGGCGGCCCTCGTCCTCTGTGCCAAGCTGCTTTCTCACCTGCAGTGGGCTTTGGGGGTCGCTGTCCCCTGGAACAGAGCTCTGCTATGCAGGGCTTCTGGGATCTCTGGATTGGCCCTGTCTGCTGGCTCAGTAGCCCGAGCACTGTCTGGCTCCCCAGACTCAACCTTTTGCTACAGATTGGTGACCCAGGCTGCCCCGTGCAGCACCGGGCTTGGTCTGCTCCTGGGCCCTCCTGCACCAACTACACCTTCATGCTGGGGGGTTGGGGACCTGAGCTGCCCAAGCGCTCCAAAGATCCTGCTCCGTGCACTGGCCTGTGCACCATGTTTCTGGCTGAATGCCAGAGGTTGTAGACCCGAGCCACCTCATGTCGCTCCCAGGGTCTGGACATTGTGCACCATGCTGTGCACTGAGAGCCTAGCTGCTGGAGCCGTCCGCCGTTCCTCACTGATGGAAGTGTTCAGGGGTGCTTCTGGGTTACTGCTTCGCCCTGCTGAGCAGCTCTGTTCAGCTTTTCTAAGCCCTGCTCTTCTCTCTCCTCTGTCTCAGATGTCTCCCTCATGCTGGGCCTGCAGCTCCTTTTATACTCTTCAGGTGTCTGCCCCTGAAGTCTTCCGAACCTGAGTGTCGCAGTCTACAATCAAGTCCGGGGGCAGCTCCTCTCCCCCTCCCCTCAGGAAAGGGGTGTGACTTCGTTCCTTTTGCTGCCTCCTGATTGGTGGATGGGCTTCCCAATCAAAACAGCTGAATCTCAAGCCTGGGACTCAACCCCAGCTCCAAAAGGTGAGCCTGCTACATATGTACAACCCTTTGAACTCATTGTGCAAAGGAAGCAGAAGATCCTCCAGGCAGATTGGTTGGGAGAAAGACTGATGTGTGGCACTCCCTGACTGGACAAGGCCAGGGGGATGTGATGCAGGGGGATATAAGGTGAGCTAGGCTGGTTTGGGGGAGGGAGAGAAGCTATTTTAAACAGGGTCGAAGTCTGAGAGTTTCTGATCCTGCCAGCTTTGGGCCAGGGTTGAGGTTTGCAACTTTTTTTTTGTTCCCAATGGAGCTGTGGACCCAAACTACCTGCAACCCAGGCCTAGGGGGTAGTCTTGTCTTTTCCCCTTTGTTTCTTTTGGTGGTCCTTTGCTCCAGTCAAACTGTGCAGTTGGGCAAGCTGTAGTCATTAATCAACCTGGTTTCTTTTAGAGTTTGTCCTGCAGTTTTGTTTCAGCAGGCCATCTAATCCAGCCCAGAAGTTTTGGGGTGTGTGCATGCCAGCTGGAGCCACAGTCACTCCCCACACACCTACTCAGCCTCTCCGTGGGAGCAAAGATCAGCACTGCACCACTTCTCCAGGAGCAAAGAGGGGCCCCCTGCAATGCAGAAGGATCCATGCTCTCAAACAGCTCCCCATAGTGCAGTGAACCTCCGGTGTGGGCCCCCCTCTCCAGCCCATTGCTCAAGGGTGCAGGCCCCCAGAACTACCCGTTGGGGAGCCCCAAGACCCAGACTGCCTGGATATGGATGAAGCTTCCCCGAGAGGGTGCCACCTACAGACTTTGCTCTGTCATTAATAGTGTTTTAAAATTGTATTTTAATGTTTTCTTTTGTTTTATTTTATTCTCTGTAATAAATTTGGGTTTTTGTATATATACTGCTTGCGGGAAGAGGCGTTTTGTTTACATGCATGTTTGAATGGTGAAGCATAAAAGTGGTCATTACTTGAAGGTCAGACCTGATGGGATCCTGTGGAATTCCACTCTTCACTGCTCTGGTCTTAGCCTGGCAAAGCACATATGCATATACGTAACTTTAGCCATATGCATAATTCTGCCATGACTAGGTAGCCCAATTTGTGTGTGCTCAGATGCTTTTCTGCATCAGGGACAGAGTGCTTAGCACCTAGATAGTTCAAACTTAAAAAGGCTGTTGGTGACTTGTCCTTGTGCCAGCAGGGGCACTGGCTAGGCACAGCAATACTGCTTACAGTTATTTCAAAATCTCATTTTTATAGTTTGAGAGTAAAGTTGGTTATCGGATTTATATGTGAATCAGGAGCCAGCTCTGACCCCTCAAAGCATGCATGTTAGTGTTACTCTTGTTATTGATTTAGCTAATTTTCACTGCATATGTTATATATATGGTGCATGTGTGGCTGAAATGCTTGTCTATTGTTACACCTACTATTTTTACAGAAAAACCTATTTAGCTTGTATTTAATCAGAACACTGTGTTCAAATGAACATGGTCAAAGTGCACCACACAGCACAGGATAACAGCCTTAAAGTCAGCCCTGCAGCTGTTGTGTTTCTTTGAAAAAGGTCTCAGTCAGCTCTTATAAAGTTGCTGATGTCACCTTATTTTCATCTAAAAGCCCCATGCAGTCTCTTTCCTATGCTGCTCTGGCCTTGCCCACTTAATTTACCAACAGCCTGTTAAAAAGGCTGTGGTTTGACTATGATCTGATATCACCCCTTATTCTTGACCTTATCAGAATTCCTGATTGGGTAACAATGTGAATACTCACAATCTAAGAACTGTTCCTGAAACCTGACAGTATTCAGATTTTTAAATTTTTTAATATTACTTTAGCTCCTTTTGACAAATAACCTAACATTTGGAGAATACTGTCTCATACAAAGCTACTTACGCCATTTGGCAGTAATCTTTGCAATGTGCAGACAAAAGCGGTGGTTGGGCAAGCCCTGCAATGGCATGGATCCCCAGCTAATCAGAGACCCCCAGCATTATACCTATATTTTAGTCTGGTTACCTAGTAAAGAGCAGGGGCCCAAAGCCGAACCTTTGCATAAGGTTTTGGAGTCCACAAGACTTCCAAAAAGCCTCTGTGTGGACGACTGTTCACTGTACTGAGAATACAAAAACCATTTTAAACGGGCAACAGTCTTAGATTAACGGAGGTTCAGGGCCTGGACGATATCCCACAGAAGTCAGTGGAAACTGGAATGTTTCCACTGACTTCAATGGTGTTTGAATCAGGTTAACAATCCTCACTGTAAGTAAACATGAAAATGTCCCTATAAACATTTTACTATCAAACATACAGGGACAGATTTTCAAAGGGGACACCAAATTGTCCTCCTTTTATTCATAAACACGTTTCATATGCAAGTATGTGTGTACACAAGCTTTGTGCAAATTACATGCTTAATAAAAATGGACCTCTAGTCTTAGAACAATTGAGCACCAGGGATTTTAGTACAGTGAGGTGAAGCAGATCCAAGTCCTGTCTCCTAACAAATAATGATCACAGTTGACCAAATACAGTGGCCATGCAATTAAAGCATACGTAGAAGTTAGAATGCATAACGTTTTTCGTAAGTGTTCGATTCATATCTCACTGCAAAGAACATAGTGGCATTAGTTTAAAAAAAAAGCAAAACAACCCAAGACACTAGGTGCTGTATTCAAAGAGGACTTAGCCCAGGGATGTCAAAACCATCTGGCCCCGCAGACTGGATGAATGTTGTGGGGCTGGTCCATGGGTCAGATTGGGACCATGGACCCTGGCTCCCCTCCTTCCCATGTTGGATCCATTACTCACAAAGCCTGCTCTGGCCATCCAGGATCTGTGCTATATGTGGTGCCCATCCTGGATTGACTGGAGTGAGCACTGTATGCAGCAAAGATCCCAGAGCAGCCTGAACAGGCTTCTGGCTGGAGCAGATGCCACATGTAGTGTGGATCCTGGAGTAGCCAGAGTGGGTGCTGCACAGCATACGTTGTCCTCTCTGGCTGAACTGTGCACCTGTGGTCCAGGATCTGTGCTGCATGTGGTGACCTCAGCAGCTGGGCTGGGACTGTGCTGCAGGTACTGTGTAAGGTGTGTGTGCTGGATTGTCTGCAGCAGGCACTGCGATCAGGCACAGTTCTTTGAGCAGCTTGAACAGGCACCATGTCTGGCATGTGTCCTTGACCCTGCTTGTCTGTGTCAATTCAGACCCAGGGGAAACACCAGGGGGCTAGATAACAGGACTTTGTGGCCCAGATTCAGCCTATGGGCCATATGTTTGACATCCCTGACTCAGATGTATACGTTGTACTTTAGGCAGAATTTAGACACTTAAGTCCAAGTGAGCAAGCCACAAAACCCTACCTAATTTTTCAGGTGCCTGAGAGGCCATAGGCAATGGAGTTTTCTTACCAAATCTTACATAATTGTCTAAAGTTCAGCTACTGTAATGTGAAACATCTTGAAAGTGAAGCATTTAGGAGTCTATTTCCTTCTTAAGTCTTTAGGGATTCACATGCTCAGCACTCTTTGTGGAAGGGTGGGGAGGAGGGGGTTGCCTAAGCTGGACAGTAGGAATTGCTGAAGTGAGGGTTGTGTCTCTCCCAGATCTCTGTGCTTTGGAACTATTGATGGTTGGCTGTTGTACAAGAACGAATGCAAAAGTCATGAGTCCATATTGGGAGTAAATACAAAGAGACATAATTGTGCCAAGTGAGGAGGGCAGTTGGGGGGTGGGGGGGTAGATTCTAGTCCCTGTTCCCAGCACTGCTTATGTGTTTTATCCAGTGTCTCCTTAACGCAATTTACTTTAGCAGTGCCTACAGCAGGGACAAGAACCAGGGCCTCCCCCATCCCAGCAGCGTGCTATAGAGTCATTATCCCTTTTTCTTGCCTTTTGACTTACTGGGCATGTAATCTAACCAACAGGGTATTATATAGAACTAGTGAATTGCCTGTCAAGAACGATAGGGGGGCAGGGGAAGGGGGTGCCACCCCTCACCACCCAATGCTGCCTCCCGGGGGGTGGGGGGGGAAGCTTGCATGTAGCAGCTGCTGCCGTCACCCACCACCCCATGCTGCCGCTGCTCCGCATCCAGCTGCACACCTCCCCACACTCTGAGTCTGGCCCCACACCAGCCATCACTCCATGTCTGGCTCTGTGCCACCCCTCTCCCCGCTTCGCCTCCAGCCCCGTGCCACCCCTCCCCCTCCCCCCTGTTCCGCCTCTGCCTGGCCCACTCCACTGGAGCCCTGCCATGGCCCGTCCATTATTCTTGACACAGCATTGGCTGGAGCCATGCCCCACAAGAGTGTTACAGACAGACACACACACAGACTAAGCCCTTTATATATATAGATGTGGGTGGCAGCACCTCCATTACTGCAACTACTACTGCTTCTCCTATGTGAATGAAAATGGCCATAGCTTCCATACTTCATACTAAATTCAGTGTTATCAGTGTGTGGGAGGTATGATCAGGCCCTTCTGGAAATTTAGATGGAGGAATGCCTGCCTTTTGAATCCCAAAGTACCTTAAGCAAGCGATAGGCTTCAAAACCTGTGGTTCAGCCAAGATGGCAGCACCTCTGGGCTTGCGCAATAGCTGATATTTAGGCACCTTGGTTTTGCCCTAACACATATGTCTGTATAGCTTCTCAAGCACCCTCATGGAGACTGCTGCTACACCCAATATCTTTTTTGGATCTGACCTTATGTTGCTGAATAGGTAGTACAACTTTTTTCATTTTGTCCCCACAAGACCAGAATATATTTTTGTCCTAGTGGGCAGGGACTCACTCTCTTAGTGAACATTGGATTTGTTTGGCCTGGTATTAGCGCTGTGTAGTGAAGTGGAAGGAGGCGCTTCAAACCCGGTATTGTGGGGTAGGAGGGTGACTTCCCCTTGCTTTAGAGGAGTCTCTGTGTGGACACGAGGTAGCCTTGGGAGTTCTTACTAGCACCATGTTGCAAAAGAATGGGAGCCAGAATCTGGTGAAGGAAAAACATAGACCGGCTAGCTATTTGTAACCTCCAGGATATATAAACAATCTGAGCTTCCAGCAATTTATATTTTATTTTAAAAACTTATCTACAGCTATTTGTTTTTAGCCCACTCTGTTTTTAATGTTTAAGCATGGAAACCAAGCATACTCTTCTTTCAGCACAATGTGGAGGGCTTACTGCAGAAATTTATCATTCATTTCAATGGAGCTTGGATGTAGAACAGCCTCTTAACAGTAAGTGTGGTCAGATGGATCTCCTGGGTCAACATCATGATTTTATTTTCTGGCCTTTTATATTCTCATCATCTTAATTTTTTTTCTTTCTCAGCACCTTTATCGACCTCTACTGAAATTCATATTCAGCTCCATTGAAGTATCTTCTGATATTTAAAATGGGTTCAGGAAACAAAGAGAAACAGAACTATACCCAGATAAGCAGAAGGATATAAGAGTCCTTTGTTACAAGATTCCTTTTATGTGTGAAATATTTATTAGGCATTGCCTGTTCACTATTTAGAAAGATATCTGAACTAGTGGGTCTACAGGGGAACCACAAGGCGAGAATAGGGAATGTTTACAGTTAAAACGGTGCTTAATCTCCAAGAATGACAGGAAAAGATTAAGGAAGCAGCAGATAAACCATCTTATCATTAAAAAGTATACATGCTGAATGCAATGTAAAATAAATACACAGCTGTCTTCTAAATGCTGTACGCATCAAAGGCTATTGATATGTTGTCTACTGACAGCGCCGTTTTAAGATGCACAGCTATAGTGTGTCCTACAAGCTTGGGGCAACATGAGCTATGGCTATTGAATAGCTGCTTATTGTTTTAAGGTCCATGTTCACTTATCCAGTTATTAGTTTTTGGAACTGGAGCATCCCTTGCTGAAGGTATAATGCAACATTTGATAAGGACCGATTAGGAATCGTGCATCCTGCATTCATGAAGAGGGTTGGACAAAATGACACGAGGTCCCTTCCAACTTTATGACTCTATATTAAATATGATATCTGAAATACTCTTTGCAAGCTCTCCCCCAGATTTATGAGTTAATTGATTTCCTTTTTATTTTATTGGAGAAGATGGCCTTTTATTATTGTATTGCTTAATTTAGTACATGCTGATTTCATTGGCACTGTTCTGCATAGAGGAGGCTGGGCAGTGAGCTCATTTCTTGGAGAGGTTGATTTCAGAGTGATTAACTGTGAATATATTAACTTCCACCAGTTTTCACTAAAACGAGGGAATTAAAAGAACATGCCACTGCTGACACCCATGGCTTAACTAAGGAGTTGTGCTCAGGAGAGTTGAGTGAGGTAAATTAACTGTTTTCACAGGAAGAAATCCTCATTATGGGTCTAGCCCAGATCCAATTGATTTCAATAAGAGTTTTTCCACTGACTTAGCAGGAGCTGGATTGGGCCCAATGCTTAATCATGACAACTGGTCATTGGTGGTATCATTTAGCAAACAGAACCACTTTGAACATATTTCACCAGTGTGAGCTTTTAAGTGGCATATGTTGTAGGGAAAGGAATTTGATGGGAAAATATTTTGGATGCGCAACCAAGTATGCAAAAATGTTGTTATAAAGAAGATGGCACAACTCAGATACTCTAAAATATTTAGAAACAGATTTAATGGTTTATATTCTTTGTTATATTCCTACCATAATTATTTTTTCCCAGGCAAAGGAATGTTATTACATCACTAGAGAGCAGCCTACTTAAAAATCTCAATTAAAACTTTTTTCCCCTCAAACATTAGGAAAGTTAACAACTTTTGGAAGGCAATTTGTGTAGGCCTGCCATTGAGAGTAAAGTTCTACCGTATGCAACACTTGATCATTTGTCTGAGACTTAAACTGTATTTTCAAAGTGTTGTATGACTATCATTAAAATCAATGACTAACGATATATCAAATATTATCTCCAAGGTTCCAAATAAGAATGCTTGCTGTGAGAAACTTCTGTGACTTTATCATTCCAGGCTTGATTGAGGGCATGTAATCTCATATTGAAGGAGTATACGTGAAGGCAGGAAGATGTCCCACCTTAGAACTAACCATTGCTGTTGCATAAAGTGAAAAAAAGCATTTTGAAGTGTCAGATTAAAATCCCTTGTTCCACCACAATTGAGAAAAGTGACTGCTTCACAATAATTCTTAAGTAAACTATTAAAAAATAACCTAACATCTTTTTTTTCTGGTTTGAAGGTACAGGATCACTCAGTTATATCACTGTAAATCTGGAGAAATTCCACTTCAGCAAGTAAAGTTGTTAAATATTTACAATGATGCAACTCTGGTCAGAATCTAGCTGCCTGATCTGAGAACTGCAGCCTGATCCCCTTTTTTATAAATGGAATGGATGTCTGCCACGTAGACAGTTTCTGACAGCTAAATATTAATGTCCATCTTCATATAGGCATTTCTATGAAATCTGAGTTTACAAAGGCTTATCTTTTGCTAGTTAAAAGAGAGAATATTTTCTACTAGTGTTAGGTCTGTGGAATCCTCAATCTAGGGATGAGGGACACAGTGTCCAGAGGTCCATGATGTTAATGGAGTACTGTTTGACATTTCTTCATTAATGTCACCAAGCCAAATTTATCACTGTTTCTGAGAAATAACTTGAATGTCAAGTCTGCAACTGAAAAAGACTTTTAAGAGTGTTGGTCGCTTGTGTCTTCAGGCTTTGTCAGTATGTATGGACAAAAAAGCTTATAGATGCCTTGATTCTCTGAGTCACACCACTGTGAATCAGTCAAAGAAGTCAATACAGAATCTGTTGGTTTACATTAGTATAATCTAGAGCAAAATTGGACTCATAGGATGTGTCCAGATGAGCGTGCATGTGCGTTTTCCCAGGGACAAATAGCAGTAGTGCCTGGGGGCCTCCCAGGGTTGCAGTGCCTTAACATCGGTGCAAATGTAGATTGCGATGCTTTACTGCAGAGCTAAATTAGTCAACTCTGCAATAAAGTGCATGTGTAGATACACCCACAGGGCACGAACCCATGAGCAGGAATGTGCATTTTCCTGGGATAAAATACAGCAGCACATATCTGTGCTGCTGCTAGTTGTCCCCTGGCATGCCCCTGCATGTGCACTGTGGTGTGTGGCAAATTGCCCTGGGTGGGGTAGAGGAGGCTGGGGCCAGCACCTGGGCTGGCCCCAGCAGCCTTAACTGGGGATCTGGGGGCCTCCCGTGGCTGCAGTGGCAGCGATCTGGGTACATGGAGCCTAGCCACCAGCTAGAGCATGGCTTTGACTGCCCAGGCTCTGGTTGCAGGTGGCTCAGGCTCCTGGTGTCAAAGAAAAATAAAATGCCGCACTGCAAATTAGCAGTGTGGTGAATGCATATATGTGCTGCGTGTGCGGTTTGTGGCTCCACAGATGGGTTTGCAGCACCACAAACTGTGCGTGCATGCTCATGGGGACACACTCACAGTTTCATATTAGGCTGTAGTGGAGTTCTTGTAGTTTCAGTTCCATAAACTGGGACTTGGACCCTTTGAGGCCAAGTAAAATTAGAATGAACCTCTTCCTCTGAGATGCTTGAGCTGAATTCCAGTGTTGAAGTAAGGAGTGTTATGAAGAACACTGCTAATGCTGCTGCTGCTTCTTTCCACAGGTGATTTACTCACTTTTATGTGGTTTCTGTGACCTGGAATGGCTTTTTGCTGCTCCTGCTTATTCCAGCTCTGTTCCTAGAAAGGCCTTTCCCGGTTTGGCTTCAGGATCTGCTCAGTGTTCTCAGTGGGTCTTCACAGAACCAGGGCAAGTAGTTCAAACATGCTTAATAGTCAGAGATGCCCCTATGGGCGTGCAGGGCCTGGGGCATATCAGCCTATGTGGGGCCTGTGTGGCAGGGGGTGGGGCAGAGGGGGTGAGTGGCTGGAGCATGGAGTGGTGGCACCCTCGGCAGGGCCTGTATGGCACTGTCCAGAGCCCCCCAAAGTGCTAGGCCTGGGGCGGTCACCCTGATTTGCCTCCCCCAAGGGATGCCTCTGTTAATAGTACTTGGAAAGGAGAACCTCTTTCCTTTTATGTTGTTACCTTTGGAGAATGTATTAGCTACTCATCCCTGAGTATTTTTTTTTAATAATGCCTAAACTAGGTTCTAAGTCATTTTACTATAATTCTGTGTAAAGTTATTTATACTTCTTAAGCAAAACATTACTGGCCATGGTACCTTTCCATAAAATCTTTTGCTTTCACTCAGAGACTTTTGCTTTTTTGCTGCTCTCAGCAGCATGTGCCCTGATACACATGCATGTTCTCCCTTTCCCTGGAAGTACACTCACTGCAGGGCAAAGATTTGCTATTATCAGAGGAAGAAGTTCCTCTGCTTCATACTGCCCTGAGGAGGAGGAACGTGAGTACAGATTTTGTCACAGAGCTGGCAGTCTGTAATTCCTAGATTATATGATTAGATTGCATAGGCGACTGGTGCCTCCTGAGTCAGGGCGGGCACATGCTCCCCCAGCAGCCAGTCAGTGACCCGGGGTGGGGAGTGTCCCTCTGGGGCCAACTGCACCAACCCGAAGTGCCGGTGGCGCTTCTCCTGGTGCCCCCACTCTCTGGCTGGTGCTTGCAGGGGGGCACTGGCACTCCTGCCTGCCCCCCTGCCTGCCGCCTAAGCAGGGAGCGCTGGCTGTCAGGGGGTTCACCAGTACTCTCAGGGGGTGCACATGCATCCCCATGCACCCTCTACGTGTTGCCATTGTTAGATTGGACAATCAACCCTTCATTTACTTTTTCTGGCACACTTGCCTTTGAACTCAGAGTCTTGTGTTGAGGCAGTGTGGAACCGTACCTAACCTTGAAGTTGATAAGCCTCAGAAAACAGAGTGCTTCCTCAGCCTCATGAGGAAGGCAGTGTTCATACCTCCTTTTAGAGAAAATTCTCTAAATTACACAGCTTCACTGCCCATCAGTCAGGGGAGGCTATCTCCTGTGAAAAGCAAGAGTGGTTTTCCTGTAAAGGGATAAAGGGTCTGAATAATAAGCTAACCACAACTGTTGAAGATTTGGTAAGGAACCGTGATGAGTTTTGTACCTAATTTAGGACATGCAGGAAATGGAGACAAGAACCTAACCTGAGCAGACAAGAGGGTATCTCACAACATCTATCTATTTATTATTGGCAGCAAGAACCAACTCAACAGAGGGGCAACTGATGCAGTCAGGTCTGCCAAATAGGAAAAAGCAGCAAGTGTCAGACTCCCTCTCCAGTGAGAAATCAGGAAACACTATAGTTATACTGGAGATAACAGAATAGCAGTTACCAAGGGCATTTGGTCTATGATGAAAAAAAAGGTGATAATGTGCTCCAAAGAAATCAGGTAGACAAACTTTTCTTCAGTAGAGAAATCCTAAAATTTCGGGACAAATATTTTCCCTTCCAGCTGGGTGCCTATTTCAGGATAGTGTTTTTTTTCCCCTCTACCTGAGTATAGAAACTAATGGCTTGGCAGATATTTTTGATACTCCTTTGAATTACCAGGCAGCTTAATCAAATCCTGTCCAAGCACAGGAGAGGCAGACAAAGACAAATACTTGCCAGCTGTCAATGCCTAAAACAAGTCAGAGAACCATAGGGGAACCTTCATCTTTAATCACAGCTGCCACAGCTTCAACTTTAACAACATAAGAGTGTCTTGATGCAAGAGCATAGTATATCTGCTGAAAAGGCGAGACCATTTATCTGTCTAGGTTGGGAGTCCAGAGGTATTTTCTTTGACATCTTTCCCCCTTATGAAATGTTAATATTAAATAAAAATGTTAATCAATATTAAATACTTCAAGGTATTTAATACTAAAATACTAGAAGGTCTGAAGATGCCAGGGAAGTTCAATATTAGTGGTACAACACTTCCAGCTGATAGTGGTGAGACAGGTATGTACAAGGGTTGTAGGGTGTACTTAACATCACTAAACAGGAATGAATGATCCTTTTCCCCTCAAAACTGCCCTTGCTTTAAGTGAGAAAAAAACCCCTAAACTGTTGGGCACAGGAAGGAATTGATTACCCACACAGAAATCTGAAAAAGGTGGCTTGTCCATTGTGAGGGTGTGCATCTTGCTATATGCACAATACAGGTAGATGGTAACTGCCATAGTTGCCCATATCATTTGCAACACTACCTTCCATACAACACCTGCAACAGGAAATGTCATGAAAAACTAGAAATGTTGTTGGAGGCTGGTGTCTGACATCTTTCTGCAAGTACCACCCTCATCACAGGGCATTTTGTTCTATGAGCAGGTAGGCAACTGGTTTCAGCCTTCTCACTAGTTTACTTTTCAAATAACTGTTTTTTAATAATTATATTTAAAAGAACAGCAAGTTGCATAGTACAATACAAGGAGTTTGGGGTTTTTTTACATGACACTTCTGTTGCTCTTGCATCAAAATGACAGTATGAAGTTAAGTACATCCCACAATGTAGCTATCTTACATGAACACTGAATGAAAATAGTGTGTTCTGGACACATGGAAGGTACAGGATGTCATTGTATTAACAGTTCTGATGTGCAGGTGGCAACCCTCCCAGCAGAAAAGCCAAGGGTCAGGAAACATGTGGAGTTAAAGGACGGGAAGAGAAAGTAGTGAGCCCAGACTCACTTTTCCTGATGACATACATAGCCAAGAGGAAGGCAAGAGGCTACAAAAAGTGACTTTCACTGACTGTAGCATCAGACAGTGGTAAACCTCCTGCACTTATCTATATAGTCCAGAGAAAGAATGTGATATCCATCTGGCTAGGTAAGACTGGTTAAAGAAGGCTATACTCAGATAGGTCAAAATGGATAAAGGAAGGGAGATGGTATTCAAACTCTTTTACCCAGCATAGTTGTTTTCTAATCAGTAGCTGTCAGGTTTTTCTTCAGCCAGCTAGAAACTATATACCTCTATTTTACCACTTGTTTCTTCTAATAACCAGCTGTTATCATAGCATGTTATTCTCCAAACATATTTTGGCATAAATACTTTGTGTTGCTCAAAATATTTTGCACCAGTTCAGACAAAATATTTTCACAGGTTTGTCTAAAAAAACTTATCTTCATTAGAAATATGACTAGAAGGCAACAAAGTGGCAATTAAAACATGCATAAAATAAACCACAGGAATTAATGCAGAAGCAAGTCAGAGAGAAGGTAGAAAATATTAGCATTCATACAAAGCAGGCATAGCACCTGAAAATAGACGTTAAAGTAAATCAGACCAATTCTCACTTCCTAGTAGAAGAACTCTGTCCATCTGTTGTCTGTGAAATGTCATTCTCCATAGCATGTGTGCTCTGCATCATGATTCCCAGAGTAATGATTTTAAACCATTTTTTTTTACAGTTATTATACTTTCTGACTAAAATATATTTGTGGTCATCAGCTGATGTAGTAACTAGCAACTGCAAAGTCATACCACACTTTAATTTTCTTCCCTCATTAAATGGTCTTCGTGCATTTTCAAGTCATCTGCTGCAATAAAACAAGTCTTGTTGGCAGGAACAAGTGACCCTGAACTTAATGCCTTCCTTCCTTGAATGGTTTTAGGTACCTTTTTTGGCACATAAGAGTAAACAGCTGTCAAAGTAGAAGGAGGCCTGTAATGCCAATATCTCAGTGCTGGCAGAATGCTTCCCACATTAAAGATTCCAGTTTTAGCGTTATACAGAAATGTCTGCATGATATTTAGGGGCAAATGTAGGAAATCAGAAAGGCTTGCAAACCTAGACAGGGCATAGAATACATTTTGCTTAGTCTGTTCTGTAAGTGCAGAGAGAGCACAACTTGGTAAAAACCCTGCAACTTGAAAGAAAGATTTTTCTCCCCACATGTTGGTGTCTACTTTTCTCACTGATGTTGCTGTGGCTGTGATGAGAGGTGGGGATGTTTGCTTTCCTGCTCATATAGGACCTTATCTTCTCTTGCACCTGTTCAGCATAGAAGATAACCTGGTCTTCCATTTAGATAGGAACATGAAACCACTATTAGCTGCCCTTCCAAGTTACCTTACCAATCTCAACTGAAGCTCTCAAGAGGAAGGCCCTGCTTAGAGGAGGCAGAACCTTGGGTTCTGGCCCCTGCCCCCAAAACTGTTGTTATATTTTACTCACTGATCCAATGCCAGATACATGCTGGGCACTGCCCTACCTTAGGTCATACCATTGTAGGTCATAGCACTATTCTAGATCGCATTTTAATAGCAAAAGTAGGATCTGTAGAGTTAAGTTTCTTTGCCTGGTGGATCCCTATCAGTTCAGTTTGGTTTGAATGGGAGGGAGTGTTAATCTTCTACAGAATCACCCAAACAGGAGGAAGCTATTCCATGTAGTCCCCTACTGAATCCCTGTGAATGCTAATACATTTCTTACATTTATACAATGCTTCTGTGTTACAGGCATTTTTGGTAGTGCACATCTGTCTTATCAATAGCATAGTGAATAGATGGCATATTTTGTGTGGGTACTGGCATAATACTAGAAACATTTCTGTGGCTCCAAAACTATTTCTGCTTAAGTGTACAGCTAGGGTGAAATCTTGTTACTACCACCAGGCTATTCCTGATGTAAACAACTAGAATCAGTGGTCCTATTGCACCTATGTAGACGTATAGTCCAACTATACATTCAGTGACCACAACTACACAGCTTGTGCATCCCCAGAGGGAATATCTGCTTTACCTTGCAGGGGCATACAGCTCTTTCATTTCAATGAGCAGCCCTTAGATGTTTCTGGAGATGAAGCATTGAACTTGTGCTTAGGTGTCTCTGGCAAATTGGAATCCTATTTCCCTTTAACCATGTAAGACATATACATCCCAGTAGGGCTTTGCTAGACAGCTGCAGAGGCAGGCTAGTGGCTACAGCATTTCCTGAAGATGTAGGAGACTTGGGCACTTGTCCTGCCTCAGGAGGTTTGAACTTCATCACTTGCCTAGCAGTGTACCCACACACTACAACTATGGGCAGATATGGCCAGGCTGTGAGTGCTTTTCACCTCCTCATACTTTTGAAGCTAGCTTATTGGGCAGCTGAAAGGGAAAGCAGGCTAGAGAGTACCTAACTCTGTGGCTCAGGGAAGAAGGTCCAGCCCTACCCTTACAAGGGAGGGAACCCTAGATCAGTAGTGTAGCATGGCATGGGTGAATAGAACAGGTACCCTGGGTGCTGCCTAAGAGGAACGGCAGCAGAAAGGGAGAATGGGGGAACCTAACCCAGCCATCCCTGGCACAGAAAATACATGCTATAGAGTACAAGGTGTTCTGGAAATTGTAGTTTAGTAGAGCAGCGGTGGAGTTCACTGAAGCTGGGGAAAGAACTGTCCACATTTTTATGCTGCCAAAATCAGCCCTCTGGACATGGACTTTGGTGGTAAAAAATGGGGTGAAAACTTCCACACAGCAGCAGCAAACTCCACTGCCACTCCAGAGAACTTTGATGCCCAGAATTCCTTCCACTCCAATGACCCTGCTCAGCTCTCTGCTTACTGCTCTTCCTGCACTTGCAAACTAGAAGGTACTGGAGTGGGGGAGAGAGGACTGCCCTGGGTTAATTTTTTCCATACCACACCTCTGTTCTAAATTGTGGCCTCCACTCACAAAACTGTTGAAGTATTTTGCCTAATGACTCTTTAATGCCAAGTGCATCACAGACAGCAGGATATACCTGGAGCCATGCCATTGTAAGTCATGATATCAGTGCAAAGGGGAAGCAACTCTAGCATGCAGTGCATAGGGGGATTTGGTAACAAATGGCTTGCCAATCCTTAGGATGCTCATTCCACACTTCTGTGTAAGTTGGAGGTGTGGTGAGAGGCATCATGGAAGGAGTGTGACTTTAGGAGACACTAACGCCAGAGTCAGACAGTGTCACCAAGCTGAACTGAACTAGTAATTGAGGGCTGAAGAAGGTGGAATATTGCATGCAGATGGATTTTTTTATTTTCTTAAAGAGGAGTCAGACCTTAAAGTTTTTTCTAACCAATCCATAAGACTTTCTTATCCTCTCTCCAAACATGCTTTCCAATTAAGAATTGCGGGTGTTTTTCAAGAGGCCTTTCCTGAATGAAGAAGTAGTCACAAGATGGCTGCCACTGAAAGGCTTTTCAATTACTGTACTGCAGTCTAGGTATATATTCCAGCTCCATGGGGAAGACGTTTCAAGGGGATAGAGCATCATTTGAAATTTGCAACATTTTAGAGGTGTGCATTTTTGTGCCTGCAGGATTACTGTGTGCAGTCTCTTAAAGAACTATTTATTTATGATGACAATGTTAGATTGCACAGTTAACATTCTAGGGGACCTTAGGATCCTGGTAGGATAGTATAACATGAAGGCTGTTAACCCTTCAAATACACAGATTATTTAATGTCTTGGTGATCTGTATGGGTATATCTGAAATTAGGATCAAGCTTTGAGTAAATATTTCCCTTTTTCTTTTTCACAAGTTTCCCAGTTAAAGAAAAATCACCAGTGTTCAAAATAGTACCCCTCAGTAGGCTTTCCTTAGAAAGATGGACTAGATGATCTAATAGTTCCGTCTGGCCTTAAAAATCTCTGAATCTCATATGCTGCTTGCTCTTAGACCTATGTCTCTCTCTGGAACACATTTTTAACCTTTGAACAGCCTCACAGGCGACACAAACCCAATGGGGATTTCAGTAAACGGACTGTCACTTCCTATCTGTTGAATCTGCAACCCTGGAAGCCTCACTACCTTGTGTTAGTTACTGAGTGGTCAGAGGAGATGATTCAGCTACGGCAACAGCAGGAAGCAGTGGGACAATAACAAGTCATTTGCTGCAAGGTTCCTGCTTGGATAGATGACAGAAGATGGTCATACATAAAAAAAAATGTAATAAATTGATTGATTGATAGATTTACAAAGGAAAAAATAGGCGGAGGGCATGGTATGTCTTTGCATTTAGCTCACTGATTATGGGAGATGAAGAAGGCCACTTTAATGGACTGAAGAATAATGGTCCACTCAATAATAAATCAAGGATTGTCACTTTGATCAGATAAACTAATTAGATTGCCCATCATTCCTAAAATTCAGCTCTAGTATTTTCCAAGCCTCATCCATTTACCGTCTTGAATGGAGTTTAAACAGAAGCCAAACATGTAGCTAGTGGGACTGTTCACCTATTTGGGGAGAACAATGGTCATCATTTGGTTGAAATAAGTATGGGGCAAAAAGGAAGAAAGAATTTAACAAAAAGCTGGTTTTTAAGATGAGCTTTAAAACTTACTAGGAAAAAGTCTTATTAAGAAAAGTGTCTTGTATGGTAAAGAATTTGAGGATTATGAATTAAGGGAGGTTAATTTTTTTGTGTGGTGCTGCTAATAAAAATAGATTTTGACAATACAGCATTTGTAGCAAGCCTTCATAAATACTGGGATCTTATTTACTCTTGCAGAGAACTATGGACTTCATTGAAAACTAACAATTCTAGCATCATACATGATTATCCACCAGGATGATACAATTGGTATTACTGAAGTAGTTCCTCCCATCTTCATAGCAATGCCCTCTGCATCTTGTTTGGACCTAAAGTTGTCCTAAGTAATTCTTGCACCCCAGCTGTTGCGATTCCTGTAATAGTATCACCCTTGTGATTGCGGAAGATTGGACGAAAACAAGGTCTCCTAGGCCCTCTGCTTAATTGACCATAGAAATTACGGTAAATAAAATTAATTACTAGAGAGAAACTAGCTTGAATGCTGTACAAATGTTGTATAAAATAGGTTACTGTATAAATGGAATATTTTCACCGAGGGGAAAAGGTTAATTAAGGAGATGAGTGCTACTGCCAGCCAATCAGTAGGCTGAGTAAGCCAGTGAGTAAAGTGATCTGTACTACTTGGAAATCACATTTCAAGATGTAACAGTAATAGAGTGCTTATGCAAATGTATTGCATTTCAAAAGCTGCTGCCACCCCTATGCCTTCTACTCTGCTAGGAGTCCAATGCACAGATATAATATTAAGGCTATTTGCATACTTGAATTTGTCTGTTTGGCTGCTGAACTAACAAATATTTTGCTAAAACTAACGGCTACTTCCATCTGAGTGGAAACCATGTAATGGCAATTTTTGGCACTCATGCACTGTTTAGCTTTTACTTCTACCTGTGGTGGAACAGGATTGTTCTACCTGCTGAAAGTGGGGAGGGAAAGAAGGGTAAGAGCTTGTCCTACCTTTTTATCTATTAGCTTTGTGGTTAAGGTATTTGCCCAGGAAAAGCCAGACCTCAGCTCCTAGCCCACCTCACCCAGGGGACAGAGTTGAACCTGCATTTTCACAGTTCTTAGTACTAGGCCACACGCTGGGCATTAACCAGAACACCCTGCAGCCCTCCTGAAGCTGTCCCACAGCACCTTGTGCTTTGGATGAAATGAATAAGTAGCACTGGGATTGTTTCCATGGCTAGGGATAGAAGTTACACATAAACCAGTTTAAATGATCAAAAACTGGTTTAAGCCCGTAACAGAACAGAAGTCCAGTGCAAATAAACGAGTTTCCAAATGGTCAAAAGTGGTTTGAGATAAACCTGGTTGAATGTAGTATTAGATTTAACTGATTGAGTTCAAACTAGTTTATGCAACTTCTGTCCCAGACTCCTTCTTAGTTTAAGTTAAACCAGAGTCCCCCAGCATCCCAGCATGCTCTGCAGCCCTGGGCTGAGCTGGGCTCTCTGCTCCAGTGGAGTAGGGCTGGCCCTATCCCTCTGCTCCTTAGCCACAGCAGGGGCAGGGGCATGGCCAGATGCTGACACCTCTAAGGCAAAGAGGGCAGGGAAGAGGTGCTTCCCCACTCCCTCCCCTATCCCACCAGCACAGACCTGCCAGGCATTTCTCTGCTTGCTGCTCCAGCAGTGAGGGTATGGGCAGCCCTGGCAGTAGCCTGAAATGAACTGGCCAGGGAGGGGGTTTAATTCCCCCTCCCTCTCCCACCAGTATGGACCTGAGTCAGGATCTGCCTGTCACTCCCTGCTCACTGCTACAGTGGCGGGGGCATGGCCAGAGGCCAGCTGGCATGGGCCCCTGAGGCAGAGGGGGGAGGGAGGGAGTTTATTCCCCCTTCCACCCGCAATGTCCCTGGGGGACTGCAGCCAGGGTCTGTCAGCCCCAACCCTCACTGCCACCAATTGCTCCCTCCACAGGACGAGTGGTGGAATAAGCTCCTTCACTGCCCCCTCTGCCAAACGCCAGAGGAAGGAGGGAAATAAGCCCCATCCCTGACACCTCGCCTAAAGGGGCAATACCCCAACCCCTGCTGCTGGAGCGGTGAGGGGAGAGGACACTGATGGGGATGGGTAACAGCTGTCATGGTTTCCCAGGGAGTGCAAGTCTTTTCTCAGCAGGGTGCTACACTGCGGGTGGGAGCAGGGTGGGCAGATCTGCCACAGACTGTGCGGGATGAGCAGTGGTGGTGCTAGGGAGGGCTTGCGGGGGCTATGGCCACCACCCTGAGCCCCAGTGCCACCGCTCACCCCACATAGTCTGCAGCAGCACTGACCTCCCCAACCCCACCCACAGTGCAGCCCCCCTCCCGGAAGAGGCTTGTGCTCCCGGGAAACCATGAGAGGGGCTACTGCCCCCATCAGGGTCCCTCCCCACTCGCTGCTCCAGTAAGGGGGCAGGGAAGGAGCTTATTCTGCCATTCGCCCCAAGCAGGGAGCAATCAGCCATTGCGGTGGTTGGGGCTGGCAGATCTGGTGGTGGTGGTTGGGGTTGGTGGTCTCCGGGGAACAGAGGGGGTGGCGGGGGGAATAAACCCCCTCCTTTCCCTCTATGCCACTGGGGCCATGCCAGCTGGCATCTGGCCATGCCCCTGCTGCTGTAGCAGCACAGGGGGAGCACCAGGTGGATCCTGGTTTGGGTCCAGCTAGTGGGATGGGGGGCGGGAAATAAACCCCCTCCCTGGCCATTTCACTTGAGGCTGCTGCCAGGGCTGGCCATGTCCCCCCCCTCCCCCCCAGCACAGCTTCCCTACAGCTGAGGATGCTCTCTAGCGCCCTCTGGCTTCTGGTTTGAGCCACTGCAGGCATGTGCTTGCATTTCCTGAATGTCTATTCACTTGCAAATTGGTTCAATCTAGACAGGTTAGACTGACCTTCAAAGATTGAATGAATTCAGGCTTCAGCTTTTTGACTGTCTGTCCCTAGCCCATGTGATTGGGAGCAATAGCCAAGGCTAGCACCCCAAACCCTTTCCTTAAATCTCCTCTCCTCACCTCATCCTGCTCCCCTGAGCCACCCTCTCCTTGACTTGTTGACCTTCACCTGGGCCCACATATCTTTTACTCTTGGCTGCCCAGTGGTTCAGCTTCAAGAAGAGAGCTGGAGATTGCTTCCGGCAATACCTTGCCTGTGGCCTGGTGGTTAGAGCACTTTTCTTGGAACTGGGAAATGCAGGTTCATACTCTCTTTGGGTGAGGGGAATCTAGAATCTTGGTCTTCTGCTCCCTGGGCTAGTGTCTTAACTACTGAAAGAATCAAGCCCCTTTTCTCCCATCTCCTCCTATTTCAAACACCTCCAATAACTAACATTTTGGAACGTACACAATGTTGTATGCATGCCCAGGCAATTCTATTCCCTTAGAGCACTAACAGCCAGAGTGTAGCCTACCGAACATTCTCAGTAGGGAATTTCAGGGCGAGTACTGCTATGTACAATTGAAAGTATGTGTAGAGAGCTGAAAATTGCAGATGTGTGGTTATAGAAGTACCATTTAGGTGCATGAAGGTAAAATACGATTAACCTTTTCTGTAAAGACACTCAAGGTTTATTTTTATATAATAGTCCGCTTGTTAGGGAACTCATGTCAGATGTAGAAGACTTGGGTTCAAATTGTTCCTCAACTTGAGGAGGACTGGAACCTGATTTTCCTTCCCTCCAGGGGAAGAGGATTGACCCTGGGTCTCCCATATCCTGGGTGAGTGCTGTAACCACTGGCACATTGAGTAAGAGGAGACTTCCTTCTAGAGCAGTTTTGTGAATCCAGCCCAGAACTTTTTCTCCAGCTAAAATAGTCCAGGATATCTGAACCACAATTTTCAGTCACTACATTATTCATTAAAAATAAAAACTCAAACAAAAATCACCCTGCTCTGTATAGAACCCAGAAACTCCACTGCTATCCTATAGACCTTATCAGCACTCCTGGCTGATTGTAGTTCCAGTGGACCAGTTTAGAGGCTGAATCACCTAGCTGTTTTCCTTTTGTTTACTGCCTAGAAGAATATGCCTCAGCTTTATGTCCTGTTACAAAGGGGAGGGAGATTACCAGAGTCCACAAAAAATGAAAGGCCTTTAAGTGCTTTTTTTTTTGCCATGTTCTGGTGTTAGGTAGATGGGAGGGATACATCCCATGAGGGCAGGGAATTGGATGGGGTGCTGCACGAATGACTTTGGACAGGGCTCCAAGACTCTTAAGACTGGGTCCTTGAAAAAAACAGTGTTAAGGCCCTGAGTAGCTAAATGTAGCAGGGAGTCAGAGCTTGACCTTGCTTTGCTCATCTTCCCAGACAGGCCAGAGCTGGAAATAATGCAGCAAGATCTCTCAGCCACAGGTGTGGTCCCTTTAAAACCAGTGTTCTTGGTGAATGGAAGAGCAGAAGCAGAAGCTTAAAAGGATGCTGGTGTCCTGGCCAAAAAGGCCCCTGACTGCCTAGAAACAAGGTATTAACACATCCCCTGGAAAAGGGAAGGAGCCAGGAGCAAGCCACTTACCGGGTGCCTGCGCAGCAGTGCAGGCAGATCTAGGATGAGACTGGCTCTGGAGTTCCTGCTGTAGGCTGAGAAAGGACACGAGACTCTCATCATGGTGTGTAGAGATCTTGAGCAGCCAGGGACCTGTGGGAGACAACAGATAAACAGAAATGGAAAAAGATCATGAGTAGTACTCAGAATCTGACACCAGTACCAGATCCAAAACTGCCTTCTGGCAGGGATTTATAGCCACGCTTGGTAGCAGGGTAGGGCAAAGAGAACTGTCAGGGTCCTATGGGAAGCAGCAACCATGGTTTGTGGAGCTGCTGCAAGGACACCTGAGGTTGACCGCCAGTTCAGGCAGAGAGGACTGGGAATCTGCTGAGCTAGAGGCCTGGGTGGCCCACAGCTTATTACTTTGGGGTAGGTGGCTGAATAAACAAGGAAAATACCCCATGCTGAGCCTGCAGTTTGCGGTCCAGGGAAAGAAAAAGGAGAGGAGAGGAAAGGAAGATGCCATTCAGAACAGTGAGTGGATGGAGAGTACCCTGACGACCCCATGGATGGAGTAACGAGGGTCTGCTGAGGCCCCTAAAGAGAAGTGACTGAGAGTACAGGCCCACACATCCACGATTGTTCTGTTTATTTTCTCCATTTATATAATTTGGGTGACATGCAGATAACTATGATCAAATTCTAATTGTTACGCATTAGATATATGGAAGAAAGTGGAGGACTGACACTCTCTATATGATAGCCAATATCAATGAGATCAGTGGGTGAGAGACAGACCAGGGTGTAGGGGTGGAGGAGCCCTAGGTGAAGTCGGCACCATACACAAAACACCTGAGCAGTCATTGCGGGGTACAGTTTTTCTCCTCCTTCTGTAGATTCATCAAGGCATAGTGGGTGAGATACATAGTGGCAGGGAAAAATTTAGGACCTGAGAGTGAGAAGGTACCAGTGCAAATAGCCCCCTGTGACACTAAGCTAATGTTTAGGACTTAAGGGGTAAGGACTTTATAGTTCAGGAAGCCAGGCAGACCTCTAACACTGTGGTGTTAAAATTAGAGGTATCTAAAATCATATCTGGGCACCTACTGGTATGTTTGCACTGCAATCAGAAGTGAGATTATACCCTTGTACACTATTTGGTCAGATAGCAGCAAAGCTGCAGTGGAATATGCTTCAGTTTCTCACTATTTACCTGTGACCTAGGGATGGCTTTTGCCATGCACATTGAAACTTGTGCTCTTGCAGTGTTGTTCACTTCAATAGCCTGCCATCTATGCATGCTGCAATCATGCTCTCTGTCCCAGGAAACACCGTAACGAGTAATACTCACCGGCAGCTCGGAGCACAGCGCATGAGGGGCGGAAGGAAGAGCCCGCGCGGCTCGTCAGCCACCTGTTTATCCAGCTGCGGCTGGCCGGTGACATCAGTGTTAAACGCCGGCCGGCAAGAATAAAAATGTCAGCACACGCTGTGGAGACGTTGGAGGGTCAGGGAGGAGAACTGCTGCTGGCGGCAGAGAAGTCACTCCCCACAAGACCCAGGGGTTGGAGCCAGCTGGAGTGAGCGCAGGCAAAACGAGGCAGAGCACCTTGACGTTGACCCACATGGGATGGTGAGGGATTGTCCGGAGTGCTGTCTGGGGACATTGCAAGAGCGACCTGGGGAGACGGAGTGGAGCGCAGGTGGGAGTGTGGGGACGATGGGGTGCCGAAGAAGTCCTATCAGGGAGAAGAGGACCCCGGGAGATCCCCAGAGGGGCTGCTGTTGGGGCGGATATCGCCGCAGGACCCGGATGGGTCATTGAACAAGTGAGAGAACAGATGTTGAAGTGACGGGAAGGAAAAGACAACCTGTTCCCCTTAGAGACCCGGGAAGGGTAGAAGGGAAGCCAGAGGGGCAGGTTGCCCAGTGATTTTGTTGAGGCATTCTTTGGTTGTTTTCCTCGGGTATAGGGGTACAGGAAGGGAAGTGGGTCCCTGAGTAGTGAGGCTGAGACGGAGTCCCAGAGGTTTTTGGTCTTGTCATTAGGTTTTCCCTCGAGGGAGGGGTGACAGTTAGGTGGGCTAGGATACAAGGCTCCAGTCGGGGGTGCCCCTTTCACAGAAGGAGGAGGCTGCTAGACGGACATCGCTCCACAGGAGGCGTGAGGCCGGGGTGTAGGGGTGGCGGAGCCCCATGATTAACCGCCAGGTGAGCCACGGGCCAATGAGCGCACCCGAAGGACAACCCTGCACACTGAGGTCCAACAAGTCATGGCAGGAGAGTGCAGGGTTGAAGACTCGGGCGGAAGACATCAGCTCAGGCGAGAACACAAATCCATGAGGTGCTTGACACCAATCTCTCAAGCAAGAGCTGCCTGAGAGCGACTGTTCAAGGCCCAGCGGCTACATTCTCAATTATATTGTAGACATAGTCTAAATATAATTGACCTGATTTTCAGGGATATCAAACACCCACAGATCCAAATTAAGTCAACAGGGTTTTTTTTGTGTCTAGTACCTGTAAAAATCAGACTTTTACTAGTAAGACATGGATTTTCTTAAATAACTTCAGGCCACTCTGTTTAAATATGTGTGGCTTGGTATTTATGCATTCTTGTGTCCATACACAGTCCCTGCCCACTTTTGCTGCACAGTAGTGCCATAGCTTTGCACATCCTGCTGGTTAAATCTGATACAATTTTATCTGATACGATAGTGAAACCTGACAAGGAGTATGATGAAGACTGATAGATTTTGTTCTTTTTGCATGCATGTACATGGGCATTAATGCACTTTTCCTGATGCGCATTAAATTTAGTACCTCCAGTGTGAGGGAACCTACACATGACCACTGAGGTTGCTCTGATGCGCTGGAATTGGAGCACGTTGGAGCAGACTCAATTAATCGAGTCTGCTGGAGTGTGGCAATTGCCACACTCTAGCAGCTTCCTGCGTCTCATGTATCAGTGTCCCCATGCTTAAAAATGGCAGCTTATGCTTGGAACTGCTCTAATTAAAATGCCACCTTCCCCCCATCCCTCACATGTAAAAGTTTCTTAGATACTAAATTAATGTGCATTAGGCTGTCCTAATGCACAGTAGGGCAAGCACACACTTTTTAGATTACACTTAAAGTACAGTAGCCTATTTGATTGTGGATTAGCATAATAGCATTTTTTTACATGCCACTTTAATGCACAGTAAAATAGGCTATTGCACATTAAAGTGCACATGCAGATATGCCCTTTATGTCATATTTGCACTAAGAAACTCTTACAGAATCAGTAGAGTCCTGTCTCCTGAACCCCGTTATGCACATAGTATGTAACATGCTGAATTTATTTTGGAAATTAAGCTGTGTGGAATGACTTTACTATTTAGTTTTTCCTCCTTTTAGTTGGAAGTGAGGCCAGGTTTACACTAAAAGTGATTTGTCAGAAAAATCTATACTCGCAAAATTCTCCTACTCTTCACCAAAATAACCTATCTTGGTAAAAATGCAGTTTTTCTGGCAACATTTATTGTGTCTACCTGAGGGGTTTTTTTTAGCACAACTGTGTCAGACAGGGGCCTCACCTCTTCACATCCTTAAATGATGTAACTATGCCAGCAGGAGTTTGGCCTAAGATGTAACAATGACAGAGGACAAGGGTTGTGCTTAGGCCATTGAAAACTAGATTAGAGATTCTGTGCTGTCAGAACATTACACCTGATGATCAAACAAGGCTTTCTCTAATTTTGTGGGTCCACTGTGGTGGATGCTTCCAAAACGAGCTGCTTTAGAAGGCATATGAATTAGGTAGATCTATTGGTTCTTGCAAAAGTGGAAGTTTTAATGTAGACCAAGTTTCAAGAAACTGCCATGCTAAGGGATTGTCAACACACAGTAGTGAAATTGGTGCACCACCTGTGTCCAGAACAGCCTTAGTTTCTCCTGTTGCTGCCTCTAGGTAGAGCATGCCTACTAAGGCTCTATTAGCTACCTGCAACTTTCACTGCCTTCATTCATGATTAAGGTATCTGTAAGCATGCTTACCAGCTGTATTGCCACTGGCTGCTGCACCTCAGCTGTACTCTGTGACTGATTTTGCAGATGGGAATTATAGACTATACAGCTGGCACTCACTTGCCTCAGACAATGTTATCTTTATAGGTGTCTCCCAGGGACTGGACACTACTGATTTTTTCCATGCGGAGAGGAGGATGTTTTGCTATAGAGAGCAGGCATCAACACAGTGGGATTGGGGGAAACATCCTGCCTTGTGACACCGCTCCATCACATGGCCTACCAAAGCTTGTAGGGGTGCTTGCTTCCTTCCTCCCTGTGCACTGGAGGTGGGAAGAGTGTTTGCACTTAGGTACTACAAAGATCAGGTACAAGATTGAAAGATAAAGATAATGACACTACTAATGCTAATGGTGCTACTGCTGTAAATCTTTCTTCTCTTTTAAGGTGGCTGTGATGAGCTATTTCTGAACCTCAGGACTAAAGCAGCAGGGGTCAGTGTAATTTGTGAACTCAGTGCAAGCTCATATCTCTTCCCTCCAGGTTGTTATTTGGAATAATTAAGCAAACAAAAGGCTGCCTGTCTGCTCCTGCTGCTGCTGGCAGTCCTGACCAGGCTCTTTCAGCCTTGGCTGCCTGTGAGGTGCTGAAGGCAGCTATGGTGGAGAGGAGTCGTGACTCAGTCAGAGGGGAGCGGGAAAGGGAGTGACAGGGAGCTTGCCAGCCTCTTGCCCGATCAGTGCCTGCAGTGTCTCAGGACTCTTTTTGAGAGGCTGCGCTGTCTCTTTGTGTCTTGTTTTTAATGAGCTTTTGGCCACCAGAGTAGCAGATGCATAAACAAAAGCATGTTGGCCCCCTGTTTAGCTAAGGGGAGATGTCCTGCCCCCTCCCTTTATGAAGATCTTTGCCATAGATTGTTTTACAAAAACAGGATTTTCCTAGTTCAGAGGCTGAGTGAAGAGAGAAATTGTTTTCTTAGATACCCTGCAAGGAAACAGGGTAACTCTTCAGGGGACAAAACACAAAACAGACAGTGGTGTGTTGGGAATCTTTAGGGCTTCTCCTTAGTTTTTATAGGGTCTTCTAGCTCTTACGCTTGTGTGAAGTGCTATGCAAATAAGCAATCTGACTGTACCCAAACCCTCAACCATCAGCACTCGCAGACAGGGTCAGGTCCTTTGCTGTGGCTAAGCTCCTTCCAGTGTAGCAGGAAGGGAGGGCTCTCAGAAAGCTCCCGCCACTGCATGCATGCCTTGGTAAGCATGGGAGAGCATGTGGGCCCCAGATCTGTGCATGGAGCAAGGGCAGGCTGCCACTGCGGGCTTTGCCCCAGGTGCCAAACTTCATTGCTATGGCATTGGACAGGAGATTCAAAATGAAAATTAAAAAAATTGCCAGTTTTGCCTCAGTCAAAGCCCTTGACAGGCTGTTCTGAACCATTCAAGTCATCATGAGTCTCCAAGGGGGTGTCCTTCAGTCGAGGGAAGAGTTTGCAGGGAAGGAGCCTTCAATGCTATTTGTGCGGATATATGATTGCCAGCATTCTTCCCACACTGATAGAAATCCAAGGAAGTGGGAAATCCTGCTCCTTTTGCATCACTTGAATGTCAGGATAAACTTGTATGTGCAGGGGCATTTTATGCACATGAATCCCACATGTATCTTGTCTAAATCTAGGCAAATTTAGAGTTGAGATTTTATTCTGAGTTTACATCCAAGAATATACAAAAGTCTCCTTCCTCTCTCAGTACCCAGACCACATTGCTTCTCTGTTTGGATCCTTTAATTGGCTTCCCCAGGACTTAGCATTTGTTTCTGGAAGAAGGCACAGCGTGCCAAACACTAAAGAAAGGAACAGCTGTTGCCTTTTACTCACAGAATTCACAATATAAAAAGACAGACAGGTAAAGGGTAGGTGACAGGGGAACAACAGTCAAAGCTACCAAGATGATGACTGGCCACGTCTTGAGTTGTTGTGTTTTTTTAGTTTTACAAAAAAATACTGTTCCCATTGGCACTTCAACCTTGCCATGATGATTAGTCATCTAATTTCATGTAGCTGCCACAGTAGACAGGGGCTTAGATCAATTTTCCATTTCTTATATGTTAGTTATTTGCCTTCTCCTTATTCAAGTTCTTGCCATTCCCAAAGACAACCTCTTCTCCAGGGGCAGATCCACGGGGGTATAGTGGTGCACTGGCACACCCTGCTTCTGTGATGCCTGGTCCACTCAAAGTTTAAAAACAACTGCCTGGCAGCAGCATTTTTAGTCAGGCAGTGCTGAGGGAGTCAATTGACTTCCTGGGCTCATTATCGTCTACCTGATCCTTCTAAACTCTTCATTCCAGACCAACCAACCAACCAAAATCAAAACCAAACCAAACCCTGGCATAATAACATTATAGTTGAAAATTCACATTTTATATACACTGAGTCAATAAATTAAAACTGCCGTCATTTGACTGAATTTCAGAAAATTGCTTCTTGAAGTTATATAAGGTGAAATGGTTTAAATCTATTGTTTAAATTATATTGTTATAAATACTATAAATTACTTTTAAAAATAATTCAATATAGTGTCATGTTTTTTAAGGAACAGTATTTGTAGGAAGTCTGTCCTAACACATGTGCACGTATATGTGAAGAAATAAAGTGAGTTACAAATGTATTACACTAAAATAATTTGTTTGGACCCTGTAATATATACAACTGTTTTTCATTTCATCACTAATTTTATTTTTTTCCCTTAACTGGCTTAACTGTTTTTAAGGTGAACCCTTCTTGGAAGTTATAACTTGCAATCATTATCTTAATGAGTCCTTTTTGGGAGATTGATTGAAAGAAACACACGAGGAAAAAAGAGAGATAGTGAGTAGTGTTAGTCTGAAGACAGGCAGCAGGCAGGGCAGGGTGGCACTTAGAGCACTTACACATATGCCCAATGCCTGCTCCAGCGTGCGCTGATTAGCACATTCTAGCAACCTCGGCATCACACGTATTCTGTGTCCGTGCACTTCAAAATGGTGGTGGGAGCACTTTAACTAAAGCTCATTAAATGCACTATTTTGAAGTGCACGATGCTGACTACACGAGATGCTGCGGGTGCTTTATTTAGAGTGGCTCCCATCCTGGAGCACATATAAAGGTGCCATTAGAGATTAACTTGTTTAGAAATGCATAAGCTTCTGTAGGCCAACAAAAGCTTATGCATTTCTGAATGTGTTAGTCTCTAAGGGCTTAGTTACATGTTAGTTACAATGTACTAAAGGCACTTAAAATGGGAGTGTGGGAGTGTTAAAGAAGGAAAACTGGTGCTAAGTGCAACCCTGCCCTGCCCACTGCCTGACTTCAGACAAACACTGGTAACTACCTCTCTTTTGTTTCTTGTATCTATTTCTTTAAATCATTCCATCCAAGTAAGATTCATTAAGATACTGATACAGAAAGAAAAAGCAATGCTTATTTACGTGAATGCTGTGTGCCCCCAGAGCAGGCAGTGGTGGCACTGTCGGCAGCAGGAGCGTGGTGGTGGCAAGTGGGGAGCTCCCACAGGCAGCTGCAGTGCTGTCAGTGGCGGGTGAAGGTGGCAAGTGCCGACCAGCAGTCGGCAACCACCCTCAGATGCCGCTGGTGGTGGTGGCAGCCAGCAGCGATCATGGACCACCTGCAGATGCTGCTGGCAGTGTTGGTGGCGAGTGGGGCAGGGTGGTGAGTGGTTACCCCCTGCAGGTGCTGCCAACAGTGACTGCTGTGCCTTTTTGCAGGGGGTGCACTGTGACACTGAGGGCGTGCATGTGCACCCGCATACACATCCTATGCTTTGCCAATGCTTATTTACAGCAGTATCTGGTTATGATAAAACTACATTTTAATTTGAATTGTCATTTGGATGAAAGTTCAATTAGCACCACTGTTTGACTTCCCTTTTCCCTGTGAGTTTGAACTGAATTGAACTGAACTGGGTGGGAGTTGTGCTCTTAAGTCAACTACATGCTTCTGAAAATCTCACCCTCTATCTTTGCTTTACTGTTTATGAAGAAATAAATATGAAAAACACATGCTTATGCATGTGACCATCATTAAAGGCAAGAAACACCTAAACAGGTGTGCTTTCAACATTGCAGCATCTAAGATGTAAGCCTGAAAATTATTGAGTTCTAGAGACAAACTATCAGACCCAATTTTCTTTGTGACTCCAAGTTGTTCTAGAGAGAAATTAGTAGCTGTCACTCACTTTAACCATCAGGAATTTACGCCCCCATGCCCGACAACAGATCAGTCATGGCTCTTCCATTCCCACCCATCTTCTCTGGTGATGTGTCTTGTTACCCCCAAATGCCTGAACCCCCCCAGGTCCTTCCAGCCTATGCATGAATTAAGGGCATTTTTTAAACTTGCCATTACTCTTCTGCGTAGCTGCACGCTATAAATCACAATCTAGCCCAGATGTTCTCAACCTTTTTGGACTGGATGCTCCCCTCACTGGACTTAACTCATCCCTCACTGGACTTGAGGAACCCCTCCATAACTTGTGTGAATTGTGTGGCAGCCAAATTCAAAAACTAATTTATATATTACAGTGTTTACCTCTTTGCAGAGTGGCCAGACAGTAGGGGTGGGGGATCTGCCAGGCAGGAGCAAGCTTGAGCCTGCACTTATCTGCTTATCTCCTCACTCCTTAGGGCACCCTTCAAAGGATTTGGTGGCACCCCAGGGTACCCCAGCACTCTGACTGAGCTTCACTGATCTAGACCAAAGTTAGCAAAGGAGATTCTTTAGGTATCCATAGGATCAATGGTTCCTGCTAGGTTTTGATTACTAGTTCGTGAATATAAACTTGTTTGCTAACCAGTTTCAGCAATGGACAATTGTTTTGCAGTTGAACCCAGAGTTCTAAGAATCACTCAGCAGTGCTACTGATTCCACACATGTAATACTGGAAATGTTGTAATGAGGCCTGAACATTTTTTAGCCTTAAATAATAAAATGTTGTCAGGGGTAAGGCAACAGTGTACTCTTGTCTGAGTGTGGCTCACTTCACTCTTTTTGATGCAAGAGACTCTTTTAGGTGTAATGCAGTTTATTGGAACTTTGGGAAAAAATTGAATTAGAAACTTAGCTTTTCTCACTCCCACTAGAATTCTGTCAGCAGGAGGGATGCAATTTCAGTGGAAATTGTATCAGTCCCCCAATACAGTGGGAGAGCTGAAATTGCACAGCACTCAAAGTAAAATTACAGGCTCATTGACTAATTCATTGGTGGATAGAATCTTATGCAGATTCATTAGTATATCAACCAGAGCAAATTATGCACAACTAAAATTTATTTGTATGAATGCTTTTATTTCTCTAAAGGAGGATATTTCATAAAACTTCTGCCAACACTTATTTGAACACTTATGTTTCAACTACAGTCATCTTAAAAAAAATCCTTTTAATTAAGAAAGTAACACTCCATTCTTATACTTTATTTCTGGAGAAGAACCTACTGTCTGGAGCCTGTTTACATCACCCTGATCTTATTAGATCAATAATTACAACCAAATCCTGCAGGACTTACTCCAACATATTTATACCCCGATCATATCAATAGCATTGTTGCCTGATTAAATAGACCTGGATCTAGACATTAGTAAGAAGAGGTAAAATGCTCAATCTTACAGGAAATAAGGGGGGACCAGGATTCAGGTAACTCAATCATAAGGGACGTACTAGACACATCGGGGTAATATATAAATTATATCAGATCTAAGGATATGGATGTTGCCATATGCAGTCAGTGATATAGTATCTGGGCACCTGGACCAGCTTGAGATAAGCTACATCCAGCTTACTGTATGTGAACAAGGCCACCATGTGAATGCGTCAGAGCTCTTTTGGGAATTTTTGTTGAGGATTAGGTACAAGATTTTACAAAAACATGACCAGAGATTTTAAGCACCTCCATTTTTGTGGAGCCAGTCAGAGATGCTCTCTTACGTGGCAATGATTTTCAGAAAATCATGTGCATTCATCCTCTGAGGATCAAGACTCCTAAGGTGCCTCAAGCTTACACAGATTAAAACTAGGAAGTTTCCTGTTACAAAATACTGTCCTCTTCCTTGAGGATTTCCCAAAGTTTTGGCAGATTCCAGGCACTTTCTTTAGCGTGAAATCATATAGCTCTTGAGAAATAATTTCTATGACTTGCTGTTTTCCAGTTGACAGCCACATCTAACCAGCGAGTGAATTTCCCCAGAAGAGTCTGTGAAGAAAATGTAGTGTATTTTTGGATTTTGCTGAGAAACTGTGGTCAAAAGGATATGTTGTTTCTGATTGCTCCTGTCCTAGGCTCGTGGGATCATCAGAGACCTTCTCACAGGGACGCTCTGCAGCCTTCACCGGCAAGCATCGTTTCACTTTGCGTTTAGCGAGGCAGCCCCCATTTGAACTCAGGCGCCCTGGGAACATGCCAGCTCGGAGCCTTCACTTTTTTTTTTTTTTTTTTTGGACTACGGAAAAAAGAGAGAGCAGTTCTGCTGCCAAGACCCCCGGAAGGCACCCACGGGCCAGAATGGCGCTACCACTGTTTGCAGTTTTCACGTCAATCCTGCTTGCACACCCAACGCTGCCTGGCACCCTGTGGCACCCCTGCAAGGAGCTCAGGTCACCCCTGGTCGAGAATCACTGCCCTGCCCAACCTGCAAGGGCACTGCCCTGCCCTGCGCCAGCCTGATCGGGCCAAATCACCAGTGATTCCCTCTTCACCGCTGCGGCCAGGGGCTGAGGCAGATCTCCGGGCAGGAGAAGGGCTGCGGGGGCTCAGCACCCCCGGGCGCCCAGCGAGGGGGCGGGGCCCGACTCAGGGGGCGGGGCCACGGCAAACTAGGCCCCGCCCCTATATAAAATAGCGGCGCTGCGGGCAGCGCGCAGGCAGTGGTGGCCTCACAGGTGCGCGGGCGGGTGCTGCGCGGCGGCCCCGGATTGCGGCGGCAGCGGCGGATGATGCAGCCCAGGCTGGCGCTGGTGCTGGCGTTGTGGCTCGGCGTGGGCTCCCGCCTGGCTCCAGGTAGGGGCAGGGGCAGGGGCAGGGGCAGGAGCCGAGCGGCAGCGCTCGGCCCTGCCCCGAGGCGTGGGTGAGGAAGGGTGATGCATGGGGCAGGGCAGAGCTGGGCGTAGCCTCCCCTGGGTGGCGAGCGCAGCCCCTCAGTGTCCAGAGCAGTCCCCGCAGCCCCAGGAGCAGCACGGTGGGTCCCCGGCTGGAGCAAAGTTTCCGAAGGGCTGGGTCAGACCCTGTGCCGCAGAGAGGGGCAGCAGGGCTTTCCCCGCGCTCCTTTCTCACTTGCAGCCTCCGGCCCTTCTCGAAGCTGTGGCTCCGAGGCTGTGCCCCTCACTCCCACGCTCAGTCGCGCCCGATGCCCCGTCGCTCCCGCAATGTGTCCCATCCCTTTGCGGCCCCGGCGGACCTGTCCGCGTCCCCCGCGCCCGGTGGCAAGGAGCTCCGCACCGGAGCGGCCGGCTGTGTGCCGATGGATGGGACAAACGCACCGCACCTGCTTGAATGTTTTGGGTAGACAGACATTACAAAGGGCGCACACATTGGTCTAAGGCCAATACATGCACGATTACTTGAGTTGTTCTTCAACCTTTACCACCACGGTGGGGTTTCTAAATGGCTACGTATGTGATCGTGCCTGTTTCAGCAGTCTTTTCTCCCTTGAGGCGCAAATGCTGCGTTCAGTAGCCTAACACCAAAGATCATCTAGGGAGTGGTTGGTTGTAGTTTGGCTATAGATCAGCATCACTAGCTCAATTCAGCTAGTAAATATTGACAGAGAAGTGTCTTAGTATCCCCTTGGCAGAACAGGTTCTTTGGGTAAATGTGGTATCTTTTATTAGACCAACTAAATAGTTGGAAAAATTGTTCTTTGCAAGCTTTCAGGCTCCAACACCCTTCTTCAGGCATAGGGAGAGTCTGCTGTTGCTATATGTTCTCTGTGGTGAAAAAGAAGCCCCCAGTAACCCCTTTCCCTCCCATCCTCAAATACACCCCTTCCAGAGGTTTGATGCTCTGCTATTTATTTATATAACAGCTCTCCTTGAAGCCACTGGGGACTGCAGATGTGCACCTGAGGGCAGGGTTTGGCCTGGGCTGGTTTGTTTGCGATTACCTGGAAAATGGGATAGGTGTAACATTAGTTCTGATGCTTATTATGAGGAAAAATAGCTGCATGATACTATACAAGAGAAAGCAAGCCAGCTTGTATCTCTAGTAGTGATGGTTTTCTAGAAGAAAGTGCAAATATGTGAAACTGGCAATAGAGAAGGTAGAGTTTGATCAGATTATAATAGAAATTCTGGGAAAATATTGTACATTACAGACATAAGCTTATCGTATTGTCACTAATAATAATCAAGTTGCCACTCATCTGAGCTCTGTCTCGCTAGACTTATTTCCTCTTTAGACATCCCATACCAAGAGAGACTCCCTCCTATTGGGAATTATTGGAATCAGTGCTAGAAAGGTCTCTTTCTGTGCTATTTACAATATTACGCAAACTGCCTCACCAGACAGTTATCTAAGACTGAAGTGGAACTGATTTTGCAACCCCGGTGACACAAGGATTCCCACTAAACGCAATGGACACAATGGAACAACTCGCACAAATAAAATAGGAATAATTTTTCCCGCGACAGGGGAAAAAGTGAGCAAGGAAAACAACAATAGCTCATATGACCTTGTGCTTATGATGCATTCATAGAACCATAGAAAATTAGGGTCGGAAAGGACCTCAGATGGTCATATAGTCCAACCCCCTGCTCAAAGAAGGACCATCATTGCACAAAATGATTCCTATTAGTATTTATTAATCGGCAGCCATGGCTAATGTATATGTTCAGTTTATTGTAAGTAAAGTTGGTAGGCTTTTTCCCAAGGGAGTGAGATCATCAGATGAAGGTTCACTTTTTTTCAATGTCCCATATCCTCTTGTTAGACCTTGAAGTTGGCAATGCAAGAAAACAGGAACTCCACCCTAGCTTTATGAATTGTAGTGCTATTCTGCTAGCTCATGACCATCTGCCTATTCTTCCTGTTATGACAGATCTTGAACTTACTGGGATATGTGAAAAGTGATTATTTGCCCATTACAGGTTAACACGTTATGTAAAGGTGTTCACTTAAAATAGCCTGTATGTACACTTTTATCCTGTGCTTTTTCTTATTGAGTCTCACTGGCTTTTGGCTCATTCGTTTATTGATGTTTCTGTAGGCCTGGATCAGCCAACCCTTAGCATCCAAAAAGATATCCTTACAGTAACTGCAAATGATACATTAAAAATTACTTGCAGGTAAGCTGTTTTTCATTGTGTTAAAAGGGGCTATTTAAGGACTATGGGACTGAATTTTACTGATATGGCGTAACTCCATAGCCAGTCTTGTCCTTATACTTCTCCATAATTTGTTTTCCTAGTGGTCAAAGAACTGTGGAATGGTTTTGGCCTAACAATCAGAGCAGTTCTGAGAAACGTGTCACCGTGACAAACTGCAATGACAGCCTCTATTGTAAGATGCTTACTCTGACAAAAGTAATAAGTAATGACACTGGGGCATACAAGTGCCTTTACAAAGACAACCAGGCAAGCACAAGCATTTATGTCTATGTTCAAGGTAAGTGGTTAAAAGATTTCTACCTATTGGTAAGATAAAAAAGAAATTTGGAAGAGAGGTGTCTCGCTTTTCAGGCAGCTTTGCGTTGATTTAATATTCACTGCTTTGATCACAGTAAGGAAACATATTTGACAGATGTGCGTAAAAAATAGCATGTTAAGACTTCCAGCTTTAAAAGAAAATAGTAGTCTCTCCACTTTCTTCTAAGGTTTCAAGAAAAATAAAAACACAAATATGTATCCATTTTTAATGGACAAATCATACATTCATTTTGTTTGTGTATTTACTTAACATGCGCATATTGTCAGTGGTTACAACAAACGGGGAGGGAAGTCTCATCACAGCAGTGAAGGAATGGGTGGCGATCAGACTTTTCTTGTGAGATTTTTGTAGCAACTCCTAGATTTGGTTGAGCTACATGTTCTGCAGGAATAAGATCTTATGGCTTTTTAGTCCTCCCTTTTCCATTCTCAATCAGAAAATGCAGGAGCGTACTGGGAAAAAATTGAAGCAAAAGGTTAATCACATTTCTGCTCTGTTGGGGTTTTGTGTGAAAGTTCATATCCATTTGTTTTATGTCATCTCTCTTAGTTCTGTGCAGTTCATACAGATGCATTTACCGGCATATTAATAGATGTGGGTGGAGCAACAAGCAGAACAGTGCAGCAGCAGAGCATGTATTTTAGTTGTGATAGTAGAAATGTTTTGTAGTAGTAAATTGTGAGATCTTTGATCACTGCTGCTCTTCTCAGTGGCAGATTTTAGAGATGTTCTTCAGGTGTGGTACAAGGGATCATCTTCAGCCTTGTGCAGTTAATATTCTAGATGCAAATATTTGTGCATGACAGTGACATACTCGTATGCCAGTTACTGTCAATGGAGAAGTCCTGGTCCCCATAATTGTTGAATAAAATCTGTAATTATGGAAATTAAGCTAATACAGTCCTCGAGACCCTATCCAACGTTTTTCAGCTAGGTCTGTTTCTGCATTTGTTTTTATATGAAGAACTGATGTTGTCTTCAATAGGAGTTTCATGAATAAGAGAAATACAGGTTATGTGCACATTGTGCAGATAGATACCATGTAATAGGATTGTGTTGAAATCAAGGGTGGAATTTGATCTGTCTTGCATTTAGACTCTTACAGGGAAACACCTCTAGACTTAGAAGGGCTAAGTTTTCAAACTCAGGCTTACTTGCAATGCCTTCAGTAACCTCATTACATACCCACTGGAGAGTAAGCATCTACCTATTTTTGCTGAGTACCTATTATTTCTGCACAGTTGGTTTGCACAGTTGTTTGTTTTTTTACTGAACTACACAGAGCTTTGAAATGTGTATGGACTAGTGGTCCAAAGGTGCGCGTACACACACGTGCACACATTTTTTTAAAAAAGGAAAAAGAATAGCCATCAGTTGGAGATTATACAGCCCTTAGCTGCTGTAACTTTTATATCAGACCATGTTCTTGTAGTTCTAACTCGGGCAAACCTGTGTTGACTTGGAGTTTTGCCTGAGTAAAGACTGTAGAGCTAGGGGTGTTGTTTCTAGAATTGTAATGTTTTGCCATTGGTGCGTTCTTAGTTTTGCAAAAAAAGGAAATATTCAAATAAGCATACCAGAAAAGTACAAATATTAGTCAAATAGAAAAGGATAAAATTGAATATATATTTTAAAAAGAGAGAAACAATGGAAAGAAAAATGGTGGGGGGAAATGAGTTCAAAATAGCATGGCTCAACTCCAAAAATGTGGTGGGTATTTACAAATAAAATCTTCTTCTAGATTACAGATCTCCATTTGTGACTTCAGTGACTGATCAGCTTGGTGTTATATACATCACAAGGAACAAAACAGTGGTGATACCATGTCTTGGAACTGTATCAAACCTCAATGTATCACTTTATGCGGTAGGAAAAAAATACTATTTCATTACTTGTATTTAGAGTTAGCTAATGCCAACTTGACATAAGTACAACAGATTGAAATAGACCTCTTAAAAATTCTTTGGGAATTATGAAATCTATTAATAAAATAATAATGTTTTAACTGTACTCATAATTCAATTTGCATTTCTCAAGTAAAAATCTACTGACTGTAATGAGAACTTTGAGCCAGGATGTTAAGCCTGGGCCCACAATATTGTAACAAATTTAGATGTGACATTTTGGATTTGTTTAATTTTGGGTTTTGACTGGATGTTTTAATGATATTTTTAACAGAGGTATCCAGAAAAGATATTCATTCCTGATGGTAAATTGATTTCATGGGATAATAAAAAAGGCTTCACTATTCCCAGTAACCTGATCAGCTATGCAGGCATGGTCTTCTGTGAAGCTAAAATAGATGATGAAAGCTATCAGTCTGTGATGTACATAGTTGTGGTTGTAGGTAAGCTGAAGATTATTCTGCATGGCCATTGTTTTATCCAGTGTTATATTACTTTATGCGACACATTGATCCATTAAATCCGTTTGGATTGTAGATTAGGAATAGTAACAGGTAATACAAAATGTGTGGTTTAATGTATATGACTCCTTTCACATCCCAAAAGTGCTGTATTTAAAGGGAAAGTCTGCCACAGCCATCTATGCTTACCACCTCTATACTGATTCTACTTTTTTCAAGCATGTAGGGATTTGTTTTTTGTAAACACATCCTCTCACTCTTAAATGCACGTGGACTTACTGGAAACCAAATCAGAACTGAAGGGAACTTGAGAATACGCTTTCATAATATCACCAGCAGTTTGAGAAAATGGGTCTTTACTTGCAATTAGGCGGCTGTGGAAATCAAGGGAGCGTGGCACTGAAAATAAAAAACTGGTTGTTTTACCTCCTGTCACATTAGTGCCGCGACCCTGGTCCAGTTTCTAAGAAACTGAGTGACTGAAGATGCTCAGATCCAAACACCTTGGAGGGGGTGTATGGAAATCTGTTGGCTTCTTTCTCTTGCTTATTCCAGCTCAGATAGACTGTCATCTTTTGCTCTTTTATCTGACAATGTGAGACCATTAAGTAGCTTTTTGGTTAATAATGATCTAGGAGTCCACTTAGCCTGCATGTCTTAAATTCAGGCTTTGCATATGACAACAGATCTACCTTGTGTGTCTGTATAATTTAGGGCCATCCTGGCAAACAGAGCCTACATGATCGCCACTCCTTTCATTTGGCTATATGCCCATCTCCACACTGAACTCAGGGTTTTAAGATTTCTGCCCAGTGGCTGGAATTCCTAAGAGGGAGCATACATGTTATTGGAGAGGTATCTTCCTTAAGTCCTTTAACGTACTCTTTTTTCTTTCATATTTTGTTTCATTTGCTTCCTGCAGGATACAAAATTTATGACCTGACTATGAACCCTCATCGTCAAGTAGAGCTGGTAGCAGGGCAGAAACTAGTTCTAAACTGTACTGTAAGGACAGAACTGAATGTGGGAATTGACTTCAAATGGGACTGTCCTTCTGGCCAGGTAAAACAATTTTTTAAAAAAGGTTGCTCCCTTTCTTAGAGGCAACCTATTTATTAATCTGGAATAATTAAGAGGGATGCTTCCCTCCTTGTTTTAGCTTTCAGAAATACTTGCATGACAATGACATTTTAAGTTGACCATCTAGAATGTTGTTACTGCTGTAAATATTAACATGAAAGTGAGGAATCAGCCTGTTGCATGAATGAGAGGAAAAGTTGGAATGAACTGCATTTCAGTAACTTTTATCTGTTATAGGGTAAACATGTCACAATCAGGGATTTAAAAACACCAGCAGGGAATGAACTGAAGAAGTTTGTAAGCACTCTTACAATTGAGCACGTGACCTTAAGTGATCGAGGCCAGTACACTTGCCTGGCATCCAGTGGCCGTATGACAAAGAAAAATGGAACTTATGTCATTGTCCATGGTATGAAATTTTCAGGCTTAATTCCACAAAAAATTTTTGGGTAGGGATTACTGGGATGGAAAATGAACAGGTTGTAAAGTCAATAGCTTTACTGTAAAGAAACCTAAATATGTGTAATGTGAACTGTCTGTTCTCAGGTTGCTGCTGCAGTTTTTCCATGGCTTCTAGTTTATTTTTTCAGTAATAGTATTTGTATACCACCAGATTTTTTTTTCTGTTTAATGATTAAACTTTTAGATTCTCATGTGTGATTATCACTGAAAACTGTAAAGTAACCTTGAAAAACTGATAATAAAATAAACTCAAATTGATGATCATCTAATTAAATCTCTCCCTAAATAGTCCTGTAATATTGAAATTGTGTAGAGAAGGTCAGATTTTGCCACTCTCTTACACTGAATAGAATTCAAGATGCTGCTTCCAGTGGGACTATCTGCAGAGGAAGATATTGCTGAGTATAAGTGAGGTGACAACATGCAGCCTTTGGCTTCTACATTCTGGAAATCAGATTCAGTTTTGATTATGAGGAAATGACTTGGAAGAAATTACTTTGGCTAAGTCCTTAATTATCGTTGGGCCAAAATCTCTGATCATTTCTCTGTCCTCACTTGGCCAAAACTCCAGTGGCTTTTAAAGCTTCCCCACCCCTTTGAATCAAGAGTTTTACTGAGTGAGATGTTAATGAGTGTGGAAACGTTGGGATAGACATAGAGTTTTGAGTCTCGTGGAGGCTGAGTTGAAGCCATAAGTGAAACAGATTTCAGCCTGTTGACTTTGTACATTCAAATTCATTTATCTGACGAAAGTGATTAGAGATGGAAAAGCTCTTTGAGGCAATTGAGTCTGTTCCTCTGCAAAGATAGGTAATGGACCCCTTTAGTGCTAGAGATTTGTATTAGATGTTAAATTTATCTATGTGTGATTTTTGCTACATAGCCAGTTACACTGTTGTTCTGAATACAATTTTTCTTTTTCTGTGTGGCAAAAAAAATAGTGTAAATCCTTTCAAAGTTGTTTTCATTGCAGTACTCAAATAGATAATTTCAACGATTTCTCTACTGTTTAACTTGATCACATAAAGTTTGGAATACTGGTGTTCCCTGGAATAGATCAATTACAACCTTTTTGTATGATTACATAAATGGGAACATTGGAGAGGTTTTAAATGAGATATTATATAACTTTACATACACGTATCAACTTTCAACTTTGTTTACACTGCTTATTTTGCTACTAATCAGTAGTAGTTAGACTTAAGCACCAGAACAGAGATTTGCTGCGGATCTCTGAGAGCTGAATCTTGTCTTAATTGCAGTCAACTATTTCCAGTGCCAAGGAACCACTGACTGCTGTGGAAGGGCAACAGAGAAGACATGGGTTGGGAAAGTTGCAAAGATCTGCGTAGCTAGGAGCGCGTTCCATATGGTTGTAGAACATTTGAGATGGGGAATGGACAGCTTCAGGCTGGAGGATGCACGAGCATGATGTTTTATTTCATTACTATCAATTTAATTTATTTCAGAAAAACCTTTCATCAGTCTGGATAAAATGGAGTCTATGGTGGAGACAAAATTAGGTGAGCAAGTCAAAATTCCTGTGAAGTTTACAGGATATCCCCCACCAGAAGTAAAATGGTAAGAGTCTAAAGGTGATACCTTTTTAAAAACGAATCTTGCTTTTATGTGCATGTCCAGGTGAATCTCTAAAGCATTCAAATACTACATATTCTCCTTTAGGTATAAAAATGGAAAAGCCATCAGCACAAATCATACGATTAAACTTGGTTATACATTAACAATTACTGAGGCAAGTGAAAAGGATGTTGGGAATTATACTGTAGTACTCACAAATCCCATTAACAAGGAGCAAATGAAACACACGTTTCATTTGGCTGTGAATGGTAAGTTGCATATGGCTGTGGTCTTTTTACTGTTTCTTTTATAAGGGTATATTGTATGTTAAACCTTTCTGAATTAAAATTCACAGGTAACTATAGCTAGCATAAACCACATCTCTACGGCCCTAAACTGCCTTTCGTTTCTGAATTACAAAGATTTAAAACTACCACAAAAAAGCAGCAGCAGCCAAGGGAAGTAATTGAAAAACCCTAAGTGATGGGGAATACAAACTATATATTCTTTCTGTAGTCTACAACCAAGGCATGTTCAGGTTCTCCTTATTACATGAAAGGATTTCTTTTAGTTTTTTTGTATATTATTTCTTGGCCTGTGTCTTATTCTTTTCCTGTCCCCTGTGCTGTCTCCCACTTTGCATCATGACTTCTTCCCCGCCATCCTGGTCTGCCTCACCCATCCTTCCTGCCCCCCTCGGGCTGTCAGTTCTGTTCTGTTCTGTTCCACTCCCAAAGCCCCTCTTCCATTTTGCTCCTCAGGAAACCTGGTTAGTCTGAGAGCTTAAAAAATAGTAGGGCTTCAAAATGGCAGTGTGGCTAAATACAGCAGGATCGTGGTTACAGCATAGTGGGAAAGGCTGGGGGGGTGGTATGGTGATCGCCTACAGGTCAGGGCATGGCGGCAGCGAGCAGGGAGCTCCTGCTGGTGGCCCGTGTTGATGGAGCTTCTCTCAGGGGGTGCACCGCCAATCTCGGAGTGCACGTGCACCGGCTTGTACCCCTTACACATTGCCACTGCTAATCAGTGTGTCCCCAAGACCCTGGTGCTGCACCTTGCAGAGACTTTCTAATTTCTGCTGAAGGCAGAATACCTCCTCTTTGATACTTTTGCTTCCCAGTGAAGTCAGTGGGGAACAAGAATACTCAGCATCTTGCAGGAGAAACCCAGCAGCACGCAGGTTGAAATCTTAAAAGAAATACAACAGTTCAAGTGAGTGAGTCCGTGTGACAGATACAATACACTTCTCACAACAAACTATTCTTCCTCAGTAAGAAGAGGTGACAGAAGGCAGAGAATTTCTCTCTTTCTTCATGGTCAATAATATGCAGATTTTTGTCCTTCAGTTCCACCTCAGATCGGGGAGAATGCTTTGCTGGCACCTGTTGATTCCTACAAGTACGGCAGTACTCAAGTGCTCACTTGCACAGTCTATGCCATTCCAGCGCCGGTCAGTATTCGGTGGTACTGGCAGTTAGAGGAAGAGTGCACTTTCAGCCCTCAGTAAGTACCACACACCTTGCCAATTGAACTACTTACTGTCAGCTCTGTAACTCCTCACAGGTTTATAAAATGCCTGTTGGTCTATTGTCTTAACAGCTCAGCTCTTTACAAAACTATAAAAACATTCAAAATCAGATACCCAGGAAACAGAAATCCTGGGTGGCATTTCTGCAATGCAAAGGGGTCATGAATACAAATTAACCTAGTGATTCCCCTGTGCGAGGCAGTTCCTAATGCACAGTACCTGTCTAGTGGCTGTATCTTCCCTTGTGGAGCACTGCCAGTTTCTCAGAGTAACAGTTGCTTCCAGAAAATATAGCCGAATATGTCTCTTTTTTACTTCCCTCTATGCCAATGCTCCCACTGATTATAGCAGGGTAGGTAGTCTTAAATTTCTCTCGGGCTGCAAAACAGTTAAAATTAATCATACATCTGATCAAACAAGTGTGTTATATGATATACCAAGATCACCAAACTCAGGCTGGCAGGCTGCTGTAGTGGGTATTTTCTGGCCAGGATCACCCACTGAGAGAACCTATCAGTTGTTTATAGTATTTGATGCCTTTTTGGCTAGCATCTTGGCTTGTTGCTGGATTCCAAACAGAAGCATCGGGTGCCCTTCCGTCAAACTTTGCTGGGCAGCAGCAAGTCCCAAACATGACACCAAAACAGGAAAATTGCTGTATTATGCTAATTACAGTTCTTTGTGTCTTTTCTTACACTGGTCAGCTGCTGTGTGTGATGCTGCCTCTTATCTGTGTGAAAGTGTAGCTGAGAGGAAGTGCGCACTGATTGATGTCAGGGAATGATAGAGAGAGCTCCTGACCAAGATCCATGCAGCTTCCCTTATCTGGGCCTAGCACAAGGCCAGACTTCCTTAAAAAAAATAAAAAAATAAAAGGCATTCCGCTTTCCTGTTGTTGTTTTTAAAAAAACTTCCACTAGCTTCTTCCTTTGGTGCCTGGTTATTTCCTACACAAGGGCAACTGTCTTGAAGAAATTCTTTTGAGGAGCCAGTGATTTTTTTTGCGTCTCTCTGTCTTCCTTTGAAACTAAATTAACTTGAATTGTCAATTTGTGAAAGGAGGCCTGTTCCCAGAATAGTTCCTTCCCTCAAAATATCCTGATTGGGCTGACCTGAGTAGATTAATTAGGAAATTCACCTCTAGGCCTGGGAATTTCTATTTTTATAAAGCACCAAAGGTCTTGGAAAGGTTGTAGGTTGCAATTAAATAGAAAAGTTTTCAGGAACAAACTTTTATCTCCCACATTATATACAATGCCTCTTCTTTTGTCTCTTGATTTTTTTTTTTTAATTTAATTTAATTGCTTATGTATTTAATATATAAACTGAACAAAAATGGTCCTTGAAGCACTGAGATTTTCTTTATCCATACTTGTGTCCATCTGTCTGTCTGTCAGTCAAGCAGGTTTGGGAAATAATCCTTATGCATGTAAAAAATGGAAGGACATCTTGGACAGAAAGGGTGGAAATCGGATTGAAATTGTTAAAAACCAGTTTGTTGCTATTGCTGGGAAAATGAAGGTGAGTTGATATACGTCCATGCTCATTAGGAATAGACAGCTTCTGAGAGTTTTATACTGAGTTTTATGTATTTGTATTGAACCATAATAGGAAAAGGTCTAACAAGCAGAAGTAGAGTTGTTACATGCTGCTAATGTTAGTATAATTCTGTTTTCAGGCCATGTCTACATGTGCATTAATGTGCCATAATTACAGCGCATTAGTAGCTGTAACAGGTACTAACTTAATGCATTGTTACAGGTGCTACTGCACAGTAGCGCCGGCATGCGTCTTTTAGGTGATGCTAATGCACAATAGACTAATTCTACTGCATATTAGCATGGCTGTTGCCATGACATGCTAATGTGCAGTAGAATTAGTCTACTGCGCTTCTAGCATCTCATATAGATGTGCTCTCAAATACATAAACAGAAATCTACATTTTAGAATGGACCCAAAAAAGAATCTGATTCTTTCTTTTGGTTTCTTTTGTTTTGTGAAAATGTAGCCATCAATACTATGTTTCATAAACCGCAATATGAACTGGGTACCAAGAACATCATTAATTTGTATTATGTGAGAAATGCACCCAAAAGTTTTCTGGTCTATCTCCCTTGTGTACTTTGGCACTGATATTGTATGAAATTTCTCGGTTATTCTCTTGCAGACTGTAAGCACTCTTGTGATTCAAGCAGCAAATGTGTCAGCTTTGTACAGGTGCATGGCTACTAACAAAGCTGGAGTGGGTGAAAGGGTAATCTCCTTTCATGTTAGCAGTAAGTATAACTTGTGGATTGCATAAATAGTAAATTAACACTCTCTGCTTCAGTATTGACAGTAACTTCACCACATTATAGCCTGATCCACTTTAATGTATTTCCCACTAAATATTAAACTTAGCCTTTAAAAAACCAACATTTCGTTTGTGACTAGTTAAAGTAGTAGTGGTATGTGACTGGATAAATCCAATGGTGTTAGAAGGGCATGAAACTAGTGTCAAATAAATTGGAATTGAGCTGTATGCGTGCAACTGGTTTTTGCCAATCAGACAATTATAGGTATATGAAAAAAGAGAGAAAATATATTGCTATGAATTTAGAAATGATCGAAGTACTGTGCATGTGCATGTCCCTGCACGTATGTGTCAGAATAAAATACTATATGACAAAATGCCTAGATTTTTGAAACTGGGTGACTTCTAGCTTTTCAGGACCTTTGAAAATCAACTAACTTCTATATGCCTACATGTGGATTTAGAAGCATTTAAATGTGAGGTTTTTTTAATTGAGCCATAAAAAGCCAGATAATTAAATATGACACACATTCATATGATACAGTTGATACAAGGCTGCATAGGGATTCTACATAGGCCTTTCTTGGCTATTCAATAGGAATATTGCTCATGATTTGTGGGGGGAAAGTGAATAATGGGACTGATTCTTTATGAGTCATTCTTATCTGTGAGAAGAGGATGGAAGGCTCTGTAGAAACATAGCCAGTAAATTAGTGAATGAAAGTTTTCAAAATGACTTTTTCAGTTTAATATTAAATGAAGAGGACTTCCTTGACAGAACAGGTGCATTTTTAATAAGAAATTTTTAATTTGCAGGAGGTCTCGAAATCAATTTTCAACCTAGACACCAGCTCACAGAGAGGGATAATATGTCCTTGCAGTGCACTGCAGACAAATTCACTTTTGAAAATTTAACCTGGTACAAACTCCGCACTCATACTTCACGAACTCCTGCTGGAGGCTTACCAATGCCAGTGTGCAAGAACCTGGATGCTCTCCTGAAGCTGAATACCACGGTTTCAAAGAGCAATGGTGAAAATGTGACCATAGAGCTCATCTTCCGTAACATTTCTCTTCAAGATAGAGGGGATTATGTTTGCATAGCCCAGGACAAAAAGACCAAAACACGACACTGTCTTGTCAAGCACCTTACTGTTCAAGGTATGAACCCATTTATGAAAACCACAGTACATTATTAAAAATGCATACTAGTATAAACCTGTGGGAGCCTGAAGGTCTAACATTTGACTGATCTAAAACTGTACTCAGTTAAAGGTTAGTGTACAGGGCTTGGGGGGAAAAATGTAATTGTCATGCAAACAATTCAAATATGAGGTTTAATGTAGAGACATAGCTGTACAAAATAACATCTTGAAAGCTTTGTGTTTTTTCACTGCAAAGCACCTGCATACAGAGGTATAACAAGTAGCTTTTATGCTCCGGGCAGTGAAGATGGCTGGACCGGAGGTCACAGCAGTAGTGGTGGCCACCAATCTTGAATCTGTGGTGCCCTGCTTGCCCAGCCTTCATCTATATATGCTTATGCTGGTGGTGATGATAATGAGGATGCTTTGTTTGACTGAACTTTGGTTTGAAACTGCAGCAACAAATTGTAATAAAAATAGGCCAGGATTAGACCCCCTAAAATACAAGTGATTGCTTGCTTTTAGATGCAGAGTGCTAATTGACTGACTTGACCCAAAAAGAAAAACCTTGTTGTGGGGCCTTGCAATCCTGGCTGATATTGATCTGAACTGAAGAAAGTACTTATATATATGTTTGTGTTTAGGCCCTTTTTCACAGGCTGTCCTGACCCAGCATTATTACACCTCTTGTAGTGGGAGTGGATATGGAGACGAGAGAGGAGGCAGCTTTAGCCAATTCCTTCCTCCTCAGCAACCTGGGACTCTTTGCATCATCACATCTAAAACAGGGGACTTCCCTGGTGATACAAGAAAAGTATTCTTAAATCTGTGTTTGCATTTTATTTTCATGCAATCAGAGCCTATGGCACCCACATTGGTAGGGAATCTTGAGAATCAAACAACAAATATTGGTGAAACCATAGAAGTCTCCTGCACGGCGAATGGAATTCCTCCTCCGAACATCACTTGGTTCAAAAACAATGATTCCCTTGTTGGAGACTCTGGTGAGGAAATGCTTCCTTGTTAATCTCTTGTGTATTTTTTTTCACAAAACTTTCAGTAGTGTTCAAGTGCAAATTAGATGCCAAATGTGTCACTAACAAAACATTTTATTCAGAGTGGGGTAAAAGTTTTCAACTGAAGCTTTCTTTGTTTGTTTGTTTGTTTGTTTTTTTTCCAGTGAAAATTGCTGGTAAAGCTGTATTGAAATGTTTTGCAAATGAATTTTGATTTTGGCCAAATTGTTTGTTTGGAGAAAAAAAAACATTAAAAATTTAAATTTTTGTTTACTAGAATGATTCATTTCTAATTTTTAAAAATAAGTTAATTTTAAAAGTTTCTCTGATTTTTTTAAAAAAATTAAATAATTGCTTGAACTTAAAGCAAAATTTCTGTTAAAATTTGGTCTGCCAATTTTATTTTTAATGACAGGTATAACCATTTTTGTCCTTTTTATTTATTTATTTATTTTTTGACTAGCCACTGAACTCAATTAGAGCTGAGTAAATAACAAAATGTGTGAATACTTATTTATGCAAAAGTATAGAACAGGGATAACTATTGATTTCTTAGCAATGGGCTGAATCCAAGGCATAAAGCAGAATTAAGAACCATTAATTTTTTTCAGGTATTGTTCTGAAAGATGGGAACAAAACTCTAACCATCCGTCGAGTAAGGAAAGAAGATGGAGGTCTCTACACCTGCCTTGCCTGCAATGTCCTTGGATGCAAGACGGCAGTAACTTATTTTGCAGTAGAAGGTTAGTATAGATTTGCTTCTGTTAACTATTTGTGCATGAAATTATAACTACTAAAAGAAAAAGAACCCTATGCATAATATCCAGATCGAGGTTCGCTAAATATACTACTACTGCCTTGCTGAACATTTTCTTATGCAAAAATGAATGGCGTTCATATATGAATAAAGATTTAAGGGAATTAGGCCCAGGTTAGATGGAGGTCATACCAGCCTGGCAGTCTGGTAATATCAGCTGTTGAGGGTGATGTTTTGCTTTATATAAAATCACAGATTTTATTAAAACACGCTAAAGAAGTCTCTAGCCTTTATGGTTTCAGAGGGAACCTTGATAATGTAGCTTGATTATCCACAAATGCAGTGATATGTGCCTGAATCCATGCCCATGACATACCTCATTTGTATCTCCACTCTGTGTTCAGTGATACTGTTTAATATTATTGACATTTAAATTATATCACTGTTGTTGAGGTATTAAAGAAAGCATAAGGAGGTTCAAGTACAATCTGCTGTGAGTGTTATCCCATCTTGGTGACAAAAATGATGGTGTTTTGGGGGAAGCACTTTCGTTTGTCCCATCAGTCCTGTGTAGGTGAAAGATGTCAGAAGGAAAAGAGAGAGACTGGGAGACACTTAGGCTAGGGACAGACATTATACACAAACCAGGTTAAGTGATCCGCAACTGGTTTAAACTTGTAACAGAACAGATGTTCAGTGTACATAAACCAGTTTGAAAATAGCTGAAACCGGTTTGAGATAAATCTGGTTAAATGTAGTGCCAGACTTAACTGATTTGGGTCAAACCAGTTTATGCAATGTCTGTCTCAGACCCCTTGTTGGTTTAAGACAAACCGGATTCCCCCAGCATCCCAGCACATTCTCTGGCCTGGGCTCCCTGCTCCACAGCAGAGCTGGCCTTTGCTCCCTGGCTGGAGATCAGCAGAGACTGCAGGCATCTGCCTGGCTTCCTCCTGCTCCCCGCTTCTCTGCCCACTCCGTGCTGAATAGGGATTGCCCTGTCCCCTCTGCCTTACACAGACACATCTTAGCATTAGGTAGTAGACCACATGCTGGCTACTGTCCGTGCTGTGGCAGACAGGACAAAGGCAAAATCAACAGGTAGCTGGTAATGTCCCTCTGTTGTTTTCTTGATGGGGTGATAAACACAGAGTTAGGGGTGATAAAGACTGTTATCAGTTCCCTGGTGGGCTGGTCAGAAGGCAGGGGGAACAGAAATGTGCCTGCATTTCTGGGATGTATGTGCAGTTACAAACTGATTCAGCCTAGTCAGGTTAAACTAACCTGCAAGATTAAATCAGTTCAGGCTCAGGCTTTTTGAATGTCTGTCCCTAGCCCCAAGCTCTATCAGTAAACTGTCAATCTGTAGTGTTCAGAAGTACATGCAAGCTCTGGCATCCAAATACCACCACTGGCATGAGGCCAGGCAACTTCTCCCTGACTCCCATGGCTGCTGCTGCTCCTTCTGCCACCTGGAAACTTTGAGAGTGCCACCACATTTTTCACTCATTTCGAATTCTAGTCTTTAGGCAGCAAATGCACAAAATCCTTCAGCATATGATTACCTTTATCCACATACCTGAGTCCTAATGAAGGCAGTATGTGTTAAACATATACTTATACATTAGTATACGTTTATGTGCATTGCTGATTGCCTTAATGATGAAAGTGACTGTAAGGTCTTTGCTGAACTAGTAGCTTTCTGCTGGGTTTAGTGGATTAGAACTACTTCTTGTGGTGGGCACCATGCCCCAGTAACTAATGTTTGCAAAACTGGTTCCTTGATTATTCAATTCCAGCACTGCTTTTTCTGAATGCAAAAGCTGAACCAAATGCTGATACATGATCATGCTAAATTTTAGACAAATTAGAATCCATTTGACCTTTCCATTGGGGAAAAAAAATTGGTCAGAAGCTCCTTGACTATTTATAGAAATCTACTAAATACTTCAAGAACACTTGTCTCCTAATTCAAGGTAATAAGTCATATTAGACTTGAGCTAATGATATTTTGTTGTTCTCGTAATTCCTGTTGTAATATTAAAGGTTCTGGGTAGCATATTTTTGTTGGACAGAAATGATCTATAATAAACTTAATGTAAATGCCTGATTTCAGCTCATGTAATAAAAATAACTCTTTGGAGTATGATCTGATAGCTTTGTGAAACATGGAAGCATGTTTATGATGCATTGTTTCATGCTAAGGAATTTACGTTGCTGCTCATCATGGGCTGTACAATGGAAAAAAACAATGTGCTATTGTGTGGGAGAAGCTATGCCATAAGGGCTAAAGTGCACAGGAACGCACTTTAAGAAATGAGGGTTGCGTTATCAGATGTGCAAGTGGTACTGTGTTTATTCCTTTTATCCTGGAATAAGGATCCCTCAAATACATCCTTCCTATTTGACATACTCTCTCAGCTAGTACTGCAGGAACTACCTCCTAACATTCCAATTTTAGTAAGTAAAGACGTGTAGAGTCATTTCATCATAGGAAAGGACATCTTTACAACTTTTTCAATTTTGGCATGATGCATTTTCTTTGAATCTTCTTTGTAGAAAGGTAATTCTCTTTGTGTTTAAAAATGTTCAGTTTGGGATATTCAGAATACCAGTTACTTTTAAACTGGTATTACTGTCTTGAAATTCTGCTCTTGGTTATATACACTGATGTATAACTGTGTTTCTTAGAAACAAACTTGATATCAGTGAAGTTGCGTAGCTGTAAACTAACATTTTACACCAATTTGTTGGATTCATAAAGCTTATGAGAAAACAGTGGACCAAGTCTTTGCTAACTTTTTGCATGGACAATGCCATTTCTTACTAACTTTAGTGGCATTGCATGGTGTGTTAATCAGCATAGATCTTGGCCCAGCACTCCAACATGCTAGACAGGGGTTTTGTCTTGTCGTAATTGGCTTGTTACATGTTGTGCTTTTAAAATGAATCTTCAGAACAAAGAACTCTGTTTAGTGCTTTGGCTAATGACCTAAACCAATAAGCTGTCAGCTATCAATGAAATCTTCATTTATTTCTTCCCAGGCGCTGAAGAGAAAACAAATCTGGAGCTCATTATCCTGGTTGGCACTGCAGTGATTGCCATGTTTTTCTGGTTGCTTCTTGTAATCATCCTCCGGACCGTTAAGCGGGTAACAAAATCATTCTCTGACTGTCCTATTGGCACTGGTCTTGCATGACAAATGAAAGTTGACTAGAGTTCATTTGTGTTGTTTCTTTCTATTGTTCTTATATCAACAGTCACATATTTTTCTCTCAGTGGCATAACAGTGTTGCCTGGAACTGAGGGTGCAGAATTTTTGGCTTAATTGAACAGGCACTTGGAGGAAAAAATGCTTAAACTGTTTTGATTATTAAAAGGGTATTTAATTAACGAGAATCCATGTTTATGTTTTTGACGGCATGGGGGGAGGAAATACAAGTTTACGTTTCTCTGAAACTTGAAAAAACTGAGAAGTGATAATTTTGTAAACAGCACTGTTCAGCCAGGAAATATAGTTTTATGTGACTGGAATTGATAATGTTTTCTAGGCCAATGAAGGGGAACTGAAGACTGGCTACTTGTCAATCATTATGGATCCTGATGAAGTCCCTTTAGATGAACACTGTGAACGCCTGCCCTATGATGCCAGCAAATGGGAGTTTCCTAGAGACCGGTTAAAGCTAGGTATGTTTCCACTGCACTAAACTGACATCACTGGGGCTTTAATGCACAGCATATATTGTATATAGGGGCTGAAGAAAGGAAACATTGCAGGTGGTAACTCTGGTGGAATTGTGGGTAACGTGCATACAGTTGCGAGAACACACTGGAGTACATTAGTTCACTTCTGTGGGCCAAGAGATGCTAGGATTGTGGTCTCATCTGACTCAACTGTGCAAAAACAGCTAGTTTGATAATCACTGTTGTGCATCCTCCCTCCAACCTCCATGCACATGCAAGGGAGGAGGTCCATTCCTATTCACATTGACTAAATTAGTTAAAATTAGCCTGGATTTTTTTATCCATTACTTTGACAGTAAGTCCAAATCTGCACACCTTCTTTTACCAGGTAAACCTCTTGGACGTGGAGCATTTGGGCAAGTCATAGAAGCAAATGCATTTGGAATTGACAAAACTGCTACCTGCAGGACTGTTGCAGTCAAAATGCTTAAAGGTACAGAGGAAGATTTAAATCCATTGTGGAAAAGATGCAGTGTATTTGTAATTGCCAGTCTTCTGTCTAGGAGTCAGGAATTTGGGGTGGGACAAGCGGAATCTGTCTTCCTCGATTGTGTGGTGGGCTGTCCTGGCTCAACCCCTTTCCTATCTCCCCTCTTTCATAGACCAGTCAAATACCACACCAATGGTGTTCGAGTGCCTTGGGCACTCAAACTCCATTAAAGCACATGGCACAGTAGTTATGCCTGTGCTTTTGGTGACTGAATGCTTGATGGATTCAGACTGCTATGCCAGATAGGAGGCTAGTGACTGCTTTAAAAGGTTGCATAGGACAAAGGAGCTACTACCATAGTAGTATAGATAATTTGTCTGTCCTGTCAGATGTTTTACCTTTGGCAATGGTTGAGGAATGTTGTTTCAAAACAAAGCAAAACCAACTCTCTAATGCATTTCTCTGGCTGTCCGGTGTGGAAGAATGTACGTCTCAACAGTCCCATGAGAACAGTTTGTATTGGCACCCTGAAGCATTTCTGGCCTAGGTTAACCTGCAAATACATTTACCAAATGTTCAAAAATATTAAATCATATAGTTAGCAGAGGGAAAATCCTTTATGCCTTTGGTACTGTTCAGCCCTATAACTTCTTGTCTTTACAGAGGGCGCTACACACAGTGAACACAGGGCACTTATGTCAGAGCTCAAGATCCTCATTCATATTGGTCATCATCTCAATGTTGTGAATTTGCTTGGTGCCTGCACAAAACCAGGAGGTGAGCAATAGATGGAGAAGTTTTGGTACTTTTATTTTAGTGGTTGGAGTTACCATACGAATTCAGAGAAGCCATTTCTGATTAGTGGAGAATGGATAACAAGGGTTTGACTTTTCACTATAATTATTCCAGGGCTATGAAAATGTGGCTGAAGTGCAGTGTGTGGCATCTCTTCTTATCTTGGAGTTTCCCTTGCACAGCCCCCACTGCTGATTGGGCAGGGGGCTGCTGCTTGCTCCGATTGTTGGGGAGGTGAAAGCTGCTGGTTTAACTATGGCGCCATTTTTGCCTCGTGGCCAGTCAGCAGCAAGCAGCAGGGCCACCAGCACCCCTCAGCCAATCAGCAGTGGGAAGCAAAAACTGCACCACATTTAAAGCCATGGGTTTCACCTCCCTGCCAGTCATGAGCAAGTGGTGAGTGGTAGGGCCCCTCCACCAATTAGCAACAAGAAGACACATGAGGAAAACTGCAAATTTAAAGGAACCGCTGTACCATGCGCTTCTGCTGCAATTTTGGTAGATCCCTAATTATGGGGGACTATGGACTGAGTGCCTGGATGATGGGATGGAAACTCAACAGCCCTGTGTTCTGTTTCCAGCCTTATCACTGAACTCTTATGTCACCTTGAGAAAGTCACTTTACTTGTCTGTACTTCAGTTGCTCTGAAAGCAAACATACTGTGTGGGTTTGGAATCTAAATCTCGGCCAACATTTCACAAGTACAGTTTTTCCTGTGCCTGTAATAGACTAAATCACCGACAAACTGTAACACTCCTCCCAAACTTTTGTGTACTAGTTGAGAAGAAATTCAGTGCAAAGAACTTTTGTAATAATATTCTAAAGAAGCTGGCTTAGTGGTGATTTGGTTATTAATGTAACAAGCCTACAATTTCCTTTTTGCTGTTCAATAACTGTCATACAGTATTGGGGAAAAGAATAGTGCTATAAATGTTTCTAAGGTGATATATTAGTTGTTGCCCTAATACGAGATCCATGCCCAGGACTTTAAATTATAATTTAACAAATGCTAAGTGTGTAATTGTGCCAGTATGGGCATTGAATACAACATTTGGGCATCTTAAATTACATAATTGGGATTACATTTTTTTTAAACATGCAGGCTTCTATATGCAAAAATGTATAAAAATGATGTGGTTATGTTTTGTACGTAATACTTTACTCTGGTGGCTAATTTATATTACAGTGCATGCTGCTATCAATTTAGATTTTTTAATGGGTATCCTATATGCAAAATAATTTGGTGTGCATGGTAGTCCAAGGTATTTGTGCAGGTAAATAGAAACACAAGATTTCTTGCATGTTTTCAAAATGAGGTCTCTGCTGTTGAAAGTTTAGTGCAAACTAATGATTCCTTCTATCCAACAGGGAGACAGAAGTTGATCAAAAAAGAAGGTCATCATTGTCCTACTTTAAATAGATTTTTACTGAATATATTGTAGACATTTTCAATAAAATCATTTGGAAAAATGGCAGAATGCTTTTTAAAAACAACAGATATTTCTAGCTTTAAGTTAAGTTTTAGGGTGGACTAGAAAATAAACTGCCCTTCTTAAATAATTGCTTCATGTTTTATACAGGCCCACTGATGGTGATTGTGGAATACTGCAAATTTGGAAATTTGTCAGCTTATTTAAAGAGCAAGAGAAGTGAATTTATTCCTTACAAGGTACAGACTGCTGCTAGTGTCAAGAGTAAGAGTATAGGCTAAGGAGTGACTAAATTTAAATTCTAAAAGCTCTTTTCTGAGTGGAAAGTGTGCTGGGAATTCTAGGGACACTATAGTAATAATGATATTTGGGTCTTATAATAGAAATCAGAGATGGCAAAAGACATTACAGTCCATCTCCCTGCCTGTACAATGTAGTTAGTTTGTTATTGTTGGCTTTAAATATGCAGAAACAAGGCTTGCACTGTTTCCCTTGGCAGCCTATTCTACCTTTGGCCATATCTGTCAGGAAGGTTTTCCTGATAATTAGCCTGAATTTTTTTCCTTTCTTATTTCCTTTGCACTGTTCTCAGGTAAACTACCCATGCCCACTTAAATAACTGCATTCCATGCATGGTGTATACACCACTCAAAAAACTTTACACAGTCATGTCCTATTGTATATCATATATTTTCATTGTTAAATTAGACTACACGTAGTGGGCACTTTTCATTTTTCTTCATAAATCAATTCGGCCAGCCAATTCATGTCACCCTTTTTATCTTCAAAACTTTTTGAAAAAGACTTAACTACCTAGATGAGATCCCAGCTTTACAAACAGGGAGCTGGAGGGAGAGGGGCAAAAACCAGCCTTTCCATACTGGGATATGTGGGCCTCTGCGGGAACTGGGGTTGTTCATTGCCTTTGAATGTCAGGCCATTTATGAAAATCATGAATGTACATGATTTTGGGTACTTAATACTGAGCATTATGACTGAGGAGTCTTCCTCAGAGCCCAGAGAAAGCCAGTGTCAGAGGGATTTTAAGACTGTGGAAATGGGAAGTATTTGTGTGCAGGGGATAAACAGTGATCTGCTCTGTCTGGTTACTGCAGAGAAAGAGAAGAGAATGAAGACAAGAGATGAATGTGAGGAGGGTGTTGAACATTGCAAATAAACAGTGGGGATTATGAGAACCAATGGGGGCGGGAAAGTCATGCTCTTTGGCAATGACTATCACAAAACTGAAGCAGAAGACAATGGATTTGTAGGGAAGATAGTCTGTTGGCTCTGTAAATCAGATGCTGGGAGCTGGAAGGGATCAGCCCAGGTTGAAGTACAGCAGGGAGGACTTATAGAAGGACTAAAAGAAAGGGGATTGGAGTGAAGAGACTGAGCAGAGTGAGGGGAGAATTTCTAAAATAGTGCATCTACACAAGATGTTTACTGTGGAGTTGCCTAATTAGCTCTGTGGTAAACATCTCAGTGTCTATGCACGCAGCACTGTTAGGCCACAGGAAACTAATAAACTCTGCAGCAGGGTAGGACTTGTAAATACAAGTCCTACCCTGCTGCAGAGGTTTTTTTTTGTATTGAGCAACACGTGTAGATGCTGACCTGGATGGCTGGGACACAAGGGTACTTCAGTGCAGGGGGCTACCTGCTGGCTAGCACCACACTGGAGCACCTTCATGCTCCAAAGCTAGCCCCTACACAACACGTTGAGCCATGTCAGAGCAGTCCCAGGCTGTCAGGCTGACCCACTGGGCCCACTGCCAGTTGGGGCTGCTCCAACATGACTTGCCATGGTCCTGGACACGTGTAAACACAGCATGCAATAAAATCTGGTGTGATACGTGCTGGAGTTTATTGCTTCACATTAATATGTACTTGTAGATGCGCCCACTATGTGCATGCTCGTCCAGCAAGTTGTGGAGCATAATGACACGGCAAAAGGCAGGCCAAAATCTGTCTCCCGCAGCAGCCTTTTGTAACATCAGATACTTATGAGCTCTGCCTTGCTTCTTTGCAACTAGATGTGTGAAGACTGCAGTGGGTAGCTGCTGTATCCAGGTGGAGGGAAGTTAGGAGCCTACTTAGTGCCTTCTGCATGGCTCTTTCTCTCTACTCTGTCTCTCAGTGAGGCCTTGCTTTACGCAGTGTGAAATGTCACTTCCTGTTTAAAAAGTCTTGAAAAAACTCGGATTTGTTTTCTCCCCGCTTAATAGGCTAAAAGTGCCAGATTTAGGCAGGGAAAAGAAAACTATGTTGGTGACCTCTCAGCAAACTTGAAGTGCCGCCTCAATAGCATCGCAAGCAGCCAAAGCTCAGCCAGTTCAGGGTTTGTGGAGGAGAGATCACTCAGTGATGTGGAGGAAGAAGAAGGTAAGATATATGTCCTCATTTGGTTTTGGATAATTGTTCTTTTGTAGGACCTGCCTTAGAACATGGTAAGCAGGGCTGAATCAGGCTGGAAGCTTGATATGCAGCAGATCAGGTTGAACAAAACTCTAATTTGAGGACCACTGTAATTTAGAATCTCTTTCTCTTCAGTGTAGCTTAGGGTAACTTCAGAGTTTCCAAGGATTATATTTCTAATACATTTGTCTTGAATTCCCATGAGCTTATGTTGGAATTGGGCAGTTAGAACCGCAGACATCATGGTGACAGTTTAGAGATGTGTGTGCGCGCGTGTATTTTGAGAGTGCCAGCGTATTATGAAAACACCAGCTGAATTTCACATGAGTTTTTTGCCAGAACTTAACTAACTATAAAATTCCATCTGCTACTCTGCTTATTGATTTGTTCCCCTGTCCCCGGAACAGATATCAGAGAGAGACAGCCTAGACTAAGGCTGTCTTCATTTCCTTTAATACAGGCTCTCTAAACATTTTCTTAGTGGCTGTTTCAGGAATATGCTCTGGCTCCTAGGAATTAGGTTTCTAAATACCTTTGGGATCTGGGCTTGAGTATGCATAGTTATGGATTTTTTTTCAGATTGCTAGAGGATGAGATTAAATTAATCACTCCCCCACGTAGCAGTTTGTTTATCATCCATGAAAATATTTCCCTTGACCTCTTATCCCCTAATGAGCACTGGATGGGATCTCTCTGTTGCACCACTTCTTGTTCATCTCTTGGGATAGCTACACAACTTTCCATTTCCTGTGTGCTGCTTTTTGCAATTCACTCAGCTCCTGTAAATGCTGGAAATGAGAAAGCAAGCAAGGCTGGAATCTGAATCTGTATTTTTTGCCCAGCAGTGTAAAATGTAAACTTTACCACAGGGCTATAGCGTGCAAACTGGAGGTTTATGGTATCATATACAAAAGAAAATATCTCAAGGCGAAATCAGATGTGGAGAACATGTTTGACTGGTGTCATTATTTCCTTACAGCAACTTCTGAAGATCTCTGCAAGAACTCTCTGACATTGGAGGACCTTATCTGTTATAGTTTTCAGGTGGCCAGAGGGATGGAGTTCTTGGCATCACGCAAAGTAAGAAACCTCTCAGGAAAATGGCATTTTAAATATAAGTAATCACTGTAGGAAATGATTAGCAGTTCTTTATACAGAAGCAGTGTGTTCATCTTTGGACTGGCAACCATCCACATCACTTTTTTGAATCCTCTAAAATGTATCTGAGTAGTTAATATTACAAAGCAAAACAGTCCTTGCAAAGTACTTTTATTGACTGGAATGTTAGCAATTTGTGTAAAGTTCAATGGTCACCAATTCATAGAAGAATGATTTAAGTGGTCCAGGGGAATGTTTTATGAAGAAAGTTGAAAAGAACTAGGGACCATTTCACGGTAAATGGTGCCAAGCTAGAGTAGATGGACTTTGCTCTGAAGAAATCTCTCTGTAGCTCATTGTAAATGTTGGAAACTCCCATGTAGGACACTGCAAATAAATGAATGCAGATACAGTAGTGTAAATATCTCCTTGATGGATCTCTTCCTGGCCTATGACACAATGGAAGTGCAACATTTCCATTGCATTCTGGGCTTTTGTAGGTGCCCTGTTAGGATTTGGCCCTGAGTGTTTATAATTTGGCCAAATAATGGATAAACATTAGGAAATATTTTTGCTAACAATACCTCAGGAAGAAAGAGGCATTCTGCTTTATTTTGGAAGTGGTAGGATAAAAAAACAAAAAAAATTAGATAATGGAAGAGAAAAGTTAGGCTAGAGATATGCCCTAATGGTGGGATCCATTAGAATACAAAATCAGCTCTCTGAGGAAGACTTAAGTTTCTTTGCATCAGTCCTTAAACATGCATGTCCTCAAAAATATATTGCATTGAACAATCCTGTACATACAGCCTGCTGGGCGATGTGCATATAGGTGTTATGTGTCCCTTTTCTGTGCCTGAACCATGAAGGATGTGAGATTAACATCTTCAGCTACAGTCTAGCTTTCTATTTCAAGCTATAGAGGCTTGAATGCTTGGCTTGTAGGTTTCTAGTGTGTAGTCTATGATGATAGGTTTTACAAGTAAGAGGATGGTGATTTCCAGCTGTAATTGATTCCAGTAGAGAATAATTTTAACATGAGATAGTAGAGCATTTTAAACCTGTGTGTGTATTAAAAAGAGCAGCCTGTCACAGACATGATGGGAAGCATGGATTTGATGAAAATGAATGTATACCTGTGGTAATTATATCCTAATTTAATTTGTCACTTTTTGGCTAATTAACTACCTAACTTGAAAAGCCCTTCTCATTGCACAGATATGTTTTAACTTGGCTCAGAATGATTTGAGGACAAAAATCTGTTACAATAATGAAAAAAGCCCTTAAAATCAGTAACTGATTCTGGGCTTTATTTTGCTTAATAGGGTTCAAGCAGTAACTGGCCTTTGAGGGTGAGCTCAACACAGACAAGAAATAGAACAACTTCTGGACTGGGTTGTGACAACAGCCAACCTATAACCATATTTTCTTCTCTTTGTAGTGCATCCATAGGGACCTGGCGGCTCGCAACATCCTCTTATCAGACAATAACGTGGTCAAAATCTGTGACTTTGGCTTGGCACGAGACATTTACAAAGATCCAGATTATGTCAGAAAAGGAGATGTAAGTTTCATGGACTAATTGGAACCATTTAATTTGAAGCAGTACTAATTATTCTTTATCCCAACATTCATTCTTTTCAGAATCATAGAATGTTTTCCTTCCCTTGTCTTTTTTTATTAAAGTTTAATTGTATTTACCAATGCTTTCAGGCCAGACTACCCTTAAAATGGATGGCACCAGAAACCATTTTTGACAGAGTGTATACCATTCAGAGTGATGTATGGTCCTTTGGGGTTCTGCTGTGGGAAATATTTTCATTGGGTAAGTCCTTTATTATTGGTATGCTGAACCTTCTTCAAATGTGACCAATAGAACCAGATGAAGAATCAGTAAAGTATGTTTGCGGGATGTTGTAGAAATGTTTGACATTGTGAAATTTCAAAACTACAAGGGAATACATATTTTCAGGGTTTCTTTTTCCCCCATCAAAAAAAATCAAATTCAACATTCAGGAACAGACATCTGAAGTGGATTTTCATATAATTTACGTAGGGCATTGTGTGCATAATTTTTACAAACAGTGACTGCATGCAACCTAGGTGATTGAATATGCAAATACTGTATATCTAAATGATTGATTTGTTCATGCAATAGCAGTTGTTTCATGACCAATGTAGTTGAATGATAGTAAGGCCAAGAATTTTAAGTGCCACTGTTGTCCTCTTAGGAGCTTCACCTTATCCTGGTGTGAAAATTGATGAAGATTTTTGTAGAAGACTGAAAGAGGGAACAAGAATGAGAGCACCAGATTATACAACCCCAGAAATGTAAGAATTGGAAGCTAGGCAGATGCACCTTAAAGAAGTAGCAATCTTTTGAAATAGCAGAATCTGCTGTCCTCATTGCCTTGATATTGTCGTGGTCTTATCCCTCAAGGTACCAGACAATGCTGGACTGCTGGCATGGTGATCCTAAGCAAAGACCAACATTTTCTGAGTTAGTGGAACACCTGGGAAACTTACTACAAGCAAATGTTCACCGGGTATGTGAAAAATGCTCTTTTTCCTGTTAAAATATGGCTGGATACTTTCCTTCCTGCATGGAATCCTGTAAACAGAGCATTGACTTGTATAACATTTTGTTGGGCCTTCATTTATTGCATTGTTACCCTGAGTTGAAGCAAATAATAGAAATCATGGTTCACAGAGGTCTATGGTAAATGTACTCTAGGTCTTTTTACTGCTCCCTGCCAATGTGCCTGTTTTACTCTGCATCTGGGTCACTGAAGACCAGGAATCCTGGTTTTCTCCATTTAAAAATAGCAAATTTTCTGGTTTTTTTTTTTTAAATGCAAATTTTGTAATTAAGACCCCAAAATCTGTGTTTTTTCCATGATTAAAATGAAACGCCACTCTATCTAATCTACCTATCTATTAGGGCTGTGCGAAGCTTTGGTCCCCGATTCAATTCTGCCCAATTCAGTGACCGAATCTCCAAATCCAAATCAAATCGGAATACCCTTTAATCTCTCCGAATCGAATCTCAACCCTCCAAATTGATTCAGACATAGAGACACCTTTAAATGTTTTTTCTACATACCTCTAGGTAGCAGGGGCTTGTGAGTGCTGCGATGCTGGGCCAGATGGAGTGTCCCACAGCAGTGCGGTGGGACTCCTCAGCGTGCTCGGCAGCAGACCTGGAAGTGGAACAGAAGCACTTCCAGCCCTCTGCCAGGGAGCCCCCTCATGCCCCTCTGCATTGGTGACTGGTGTGTCCTGGGTCTGGGGGGGCATCCGGGGTCCCCCTGTGGCCAATTGCTGAGCCAGGGGGTGTGTAGGGGGTGGGGGGCTCTGGTGCGCTTCCCTGCAGACCTGGAAGTGGACTGGAAGTACTTCTGGTCTACTTCCAAGTTTGCTGCTGAGCACATGGAGGGGTCCCTTACACTCCTGTGAGATGCTCCATGCACACCAGCATTGCAGCAATCATGAGCCATGCCTGGTACCTCAAGGTATGCAGAAAAAACTTTTAAAGCTGTGTCTATAGCCGAATCGGTGTCAAATCTTCAGATTCGGATTTGGCCAAATCGAATTGGGGCAGTGATCCAAATCAACTAATCATATCACTGTCCCTGATTCAGGCCGAATCCAAATTTGAATTGAATAGGGCACACTTCCCACACCCCTACTATGTATCGATAGAGCAGTGTGTGTGTGTGTGTGTGTGTGTGTGTGTAGAGGTATCAATTGAACATAATATTTTATTGATATATTTACAATTTTAAAGCAGTTTGGAAGCCTACCAGTGCCTCACTTACTATAATAAAATAAATTCTAAATACCTTTAAATTTTGGGATTTGATTTTTGGGTTTATCATGGAAAATTAAAGCTCTCCTTGCCCCCTTTGCCCATGAGAGGGAACACATGCACGCACCCTTTGTGGCACTGAACAACCCTGATATGCCGGTGCCCTGCCTATGCCATGTTTCCCCTCACTTCTCACCTACAGCTCCCCTGGCCCTGCCAGGGCTATGTGGCCAGGGGCACAGCTTCACATCCCCCTGCCCCCCTGCAGCAGTGCCTGAGTCCCAGCTGCCGCCTATGGGCCCAAGTGGGGAGCAGAGCCTGGCTCCCCCTCCCCCATGGCTGGGATGGTTGGAGTGGATCATGGGGCGGGGTGGCAGGGCACGGATGCAGGTTGCCTACTGCAGGCTCAGGGTTTCCTACCTTGCTGACCTCCTCACGGGGCCTCCACAGCCCAGTGGGTAGCACCCAGCATGGCAGGGTAGAGTGGGATGGGGAAGCTTGGTGCTGCCACCAGGAACTCCATGCTGCCATGATGAGGTGCCCCCTGCCCACCTGGTAGCAGCATGGGGCACAACCCTATGCCACCACTGCTGCTGCTGGCAGGCAGGCAGGCAGGCGGTGCCTCGTCATGGCAGCATGGGGCTCCAGGTGGTGGCACAGAGCTTCCCTGCCCTGCTGTACCCTGCCACGCTGAGTTCTGCCCACTGGGCCACGGAGGCCCCAGGGGGAGGTCAGCAGAGTGGGGAGCCCCACGCCCATGGCAGGCAGCCTGCATCTGCCCCTGTCCCACAAATCTGAGCGGCCCTGCACCCCAGGAGTGCATGCAGAGGTGGGGAGCCAGCCCCCCCTGCCACCCTCCCAAGGAGCCACCTGCAACTCCATCCCTCACTGTACCCAGGACCTGCCAGCTGCTCGTGACCCTGGGCCCCAAGCCCCAGGTACCACCCTGGCTGAGCGACAGCCCCAGCCCCGCACAACTCCCTCCCTCCCTCCCTATGGGGGCCTCAATCCCTCCTTTCTCCCCTTCCCCCACCAGACTTACCTGTGGGGAGCTGCGGGAGCTGCTTTCCAGGCTGTCTGGTGGTTATGTGCATGTGTGCGTGCACCTATGCACATGGCACCCCCTGCCTGACTGCTCCCCCCAAGCCTCTTGCAGGCTAGAACTCTGCCAGCCTGCAAGGGGAAACCCACCCTTTCCTATGTTTTTTCTCCATTAAAGAAGAAAATCTGGGTTTTTCTCCTTAAAAAGATAAAATCCAGTTTTATTGCATTTTTCTGTAGTGAACAGAAAACCTGGATCCCTGCTGAACACACTCCAGTGGTTGAGATGTTAATCTGAGATTGAGGCTTGTATGCAGTTCCTTGCCTCACCACAAGCTGCCTGTTACACTGTACACAAGTCACTTAGGCCCAGATCTACAAAAGAATTTTTGAAGCAAACTTCCATTTATTGCTGTGGGATATGGGAAACTAAGTAGGAGTTACTTGTCTAAATACCTTTTGAAAATTTGGGGTGTAATATCTCTCACTCTGTATTCTATCTGTAAAATGAGGATAATGACATATCCCTATTTCACAGCAGTGAAATGACCGTAAAGACATTATCCTAGTTACTTAACGCTTGACTGTCTTTAAAGGGGCAATATAATTAGCAAGGATAGATAGACTCTTATTTCTGTGGCTGTTCTGCATTTGCTTCATTTCTACATATATGCAATCATAGGCATACCCCAAACTATGAGATGTAAGCTTAAACTCTTTACACACAGCTTGCCCTTAGATATGCATATATGTTGTTCCCATTGAAATTAATGGGAATTTCCCTAAGGTAGATTTTGACTACTTAATATTACTCTATTTTATGTATGACAAATTTCAGAACAAGAAGGTAAATTTGTTTCCTAGCATAAAGGTCTTTTGAATTTCATATGATGTACATTCTGTGCATACTTGCTCAGTCAAATGTATTTGACTGTTGACTATCACCATCCAGATGGAGGACTGTGGTACTGTTATAGAAGAGAAATATCTTGTTTTCTGTAACCAAGGAGTAAGTAAATCTTTATATGTAATCAAGATTACATGCCATTTGGGTAAAAGCAGGCTAATTTAAAGTGATGAGGCTAAATGCTACCTTCACTTACACCTGAGTAACTAAAGACAGAATTTGGCCAGTGGTAATAAGTTTTACTTGTTAGGTACACTGTGCAAAGAGATCCTTGACAGTTCAGATGTGCATTCAGTTTTTCTATCCAAAAGGAGTGCATCAACCTTTTCTGGTTTCAGTCTCATTTCCATAGATAAAAAATTGTTTATAAAAATCTCAGTATATCCATCTAAGGGTCTGAACCGTTGAATCATGGCTACCAGACTATCCTTAGCCTCTAGAACTGACAATATGAACACATTTCTCTGTTTAAAGGTCCAGTCCTATGCGGAATTGTACAGCTCTTTGGTGGTATTCAATTCTCATTTAATATAATGGGAAATGATGGAGCTTAAACCTTTGTGGATGTGATTTGAGTCTTAACTGCTTGAACTAGTGTTTCATATAGAGAAGATGTGAAATGTACTATAACAAATATCTATTAGTAGCAACATATGTGGGCAAATATTGGTAGCATGCATTGTGTAGACCAGGGGCACTCAACCTTCAGCCTGTGAGCCAAATCCAACCCATGGAGCCATGGAATCTGGCCCAGGGGGAGCTCCATGGGTTGGAAAATGTGTTATTGGGGAGCAGTAGAAGCTCTGCATGGGCAGATCCTGGGCCAGTGGGATCAGGGCCAGGCCTGCACCTGGCACATTTGGAACAAGCAGGTCCCATCCCCTGCCACCACCCTGCACATCTGGATCAGGGGTGGGATGCTCTGCCCTCACTTCCACACCTTCCATGTGTCCTGATTGGGGTCAGGTTGCTCCTCACCCCCCTGTGCATCCAGATTGGGGCTACTCCATGTCCATCGCCCCCCCCTTCTGGATCAGGGCCAATCCACTTCCTGCTCCTCCTGGATCAGGGTCAGGCTGTGCACCCCACTGCAGCCAGATCAGGCCCCTGCCACTCTGGCTCTGTGTACTCTATTGAGCACACCAGTTTCATCTGGCCTGAAGATGGACCTGGCACCGCCCATCTGGCTTGGGATGAAAAGGTTGGGCACCACTGGTTTAGACTAATAGAGTTGCTTACAAGCCAAGCAGTAACTACAGATGCATATATATTTCTCTGGTAATTAATCTAAAATTAAATCTTGAAAGAAGAAATTATTATAATCCTTTAGGCTACTTTAAAAATGCATTCGTTTTTCATGTGCTCTAACTGGTTTGTCGTTGATGCTCTATTTTTGCCTGCAATGGGTTTTTCTTTAATTTTTTTCCATTAATCAGGTTGATTAATTTTTTGCCATTAATCAGTGTGTTAAAATCAACATCTGGAAATTCAGTGACTGTTATTAGCTTACAAGTATGTGGTCCCTATACAACTCGGTAAAAATCCTTATTATCACTAATATCAGTTTAGAATATTTTACCAATGATTTTTGTGTGTGTGTGTAAATCTGATCTACTTTTAGCTGTCTGTTGCATGTTTACCCAAGTCATGTAGACTGGTCAATTTCACTTTGGTTTCGGTTATCTTCTTATTTCGTGCTCTGAAGCAGTATTTTGTTTTGTTTTCAATCATTGAAAGAAGCTACATTTTTAAACTGAAATAAAAACATGTAATTAGATATTAGCTTCTGTTTTAGTACTGAAAAATCTAAATCTTGTGTCAAAATGTTGAAATGTTTCTTTAAGTTGATAAAACTTCATACTTACATTATCAGCATATGTCATTCTGTGAAATAGCTTTGCTTTTATAACAATTCAGACACAGAGTGCCTGCGACAGTTATCTCTGATCTTATTCTGTGTTCCACAGGATGGTAAAGACTACATTGTCCTTCCTCTGTCAGTATCACTGAACATGGAAGAGGATTCTGGACTCTCTTTGTCAACCTCACCTGTTTCCTGTAGGGAGGAAGAGGAAGTGTGTGATCCTAAATTCCATTATGACAGCACAGCAGGAACTAGGTATTTTATAGGGTTAACATCCTTTTGGGGCCTCTAGACAATTTTCTTCAAGTTGGGGGAGAGAAAATGAAAGGAAGAGACTTCAGCTTCTGTAGTCCATATTTAATTCTGTCTGTAGGATAAGAATAAATGTCATCTGTATAAGAGAATGTGCAAAATCTAATTTCTTTTAGTTCTGAACTGTTCAGCAATAATGTTAATGTATTTCTCTCTCTCCTTTCAAGAACTCCTACTCTCATCCAAAAAGTACAATAGTATTAATAGGTAGTTTGTCTAGGCTAGTTATATCTAGTCTTCCTTCTTAGTTTTGTTTAGGTTCTTATACCATATGCTACTTATACCATAATGATAATGACTCTGTCGCTACAATGGTAGTGAATCTTTCACTACATCTTTCATCCTTAACAAGAACCTTACACCAATCTCCTAATATTTCTACTGACAAAATAGGAAAGTTGATATTTCAGTTTTGGATTGATACCAAAGAGAAGTTGAGTTAAGTTGTTGTTGTTGTTTATTAGGTCCCTTTTAAAGGGACTATGAGTAACTGGAGTTTGTGAAAAGGCATCCGAGGGGGTGCTGCTGAAAGAGACAGTGGGCAATATGAAACATGGCTTAGATATAGCTTTCCCCTCCTGGTGACAAGAGTTTTGCAGCTGACAAGGCAAGCTAGGAACTTAATACACATGATGTTGAGAAGGCTGAAATGTTCAATGTCTTATTTTTTTGTCTCCAGAAATTGTGGCTTACTAAAATTTAATACGAATAACAAGAGGGTAATCAAGAATAGAGAAAGAGCAGGTTAAAAAATATTTAGATAAGTTGGATGTTTTTCAAGTCAAGAGGGCCTTATTTAATGAACCAACTGAAGTAGTTTCTGAACCAGATATAGTTGTTTTCAAGAATTGTGGAGGACAGATGACAACTGAAGAAGGGCAGACATAATGCCTATCCTATAAAAAAGGGGGAGTGGGGAAGGAGGGCTAGGGGAGATATTGTGATCAATCTGCTTAACTCTAATACATGGGAATATACTAGAACAAAAGATAAACAGTCAGCGTAAGCAACTAGAATAAATTATTCCAAAAAAAGCTTAGTTACCTTGTTTGGAAGGATAACTCGTTTAATAGATAAAATATGAAATGTGTTATCTTAACTTTAGTAGGGTTTTTGACACAGTCTTAAGTGACGTTTTCATAAGTAAATGAGGAAAATAGTCTGGATGAAATTGCTAGAAAGGTAATGCACAACTACAGCTCATTGAAAAACTGTGCTCAATGGTTTGCTGTTCAACTGTAGGCCCTAGCAAGTGGAGTTCCACAGGGATCTGTTCTCAGTCTGATTCTAGTTACTTTATTAATTAATTGGATAATGAGAGGGAGAGGAATGCTTAATACACTTGAGGGTGACACTAAGCTGGGAAGAGTTGTTAAGTACTTGGGAAGATAGGATCAGAATTCAACATGATCTTGATAAACTGGAGAAGCAGTCTAAAAGCAACAAAATGAAATTTGGCTCTTGCAAGTGCAAAGTACTTCTCTTGGGGAAACAGAAATTAAATTCCCAAATATGAAATGGGAATAAGCAGCTGGGCATTAGAACTGCAGGAAAGGATCTGAGGGTTATAGTGAACCTTGGACTGAATATGTCAACAATATGATGCTGTTGCAAAGAAGAAAAATGTCACACTGAAATGTATCAACAATTACGTTGTATATAAAGAGATGGGTGGAAATTGTTCTGATCTGCTTGGCACTGGTGGGGCCTCAGCTGGAATGCTGCATTTGGTGCTAGGCACTACACTTCATGAAAGTTATCAATGAGCTGAGCCCAGAGGGGAACAAGGATGACAAGAGGTTTAAAAAACATGACCTGAGAGGAAAGCGTGAAAGAATTGTTTGTTTATTCTAAAGAGAGGAGATGGAGCGGACATGAGAACAGTCTTAAAATATGTAAAGGACTGTTTATAAAGAAGCTGATGGCTAATTATTCTCCTTGTCCACCAGGGGTAGGTAAATGGTTTGATTCACAGCGTGGGAACATAGGTTAGATATTAGAAAAACATTTCTCACTAGAATGATAGTTAAGCGTTGGGCCAGACTTGCCTAGTGAAGTTGTAGATTCCCCATTCTAGGAGGTTTTTAAGAACAGGTTGGGCAACTTAACTGTTGGGTATGATCTGTGTATAAATGATCCTGCCGCAGAGCCCGGGACCTCCTGAGGTTCCCTCCCACCCTTCTTTTCTATGGGGCATGTCTGTATGACACCAAGCTAGCTGTATTGTTCCCGAAAGGCTCAAGGCACATTAGCTCAGCCTTCTGACCAGGCTAACGAACACTGCCAAGAAGTACATTAGTTTGCATGGAGAGTTGTACTAATGTGGCTATACAGCTTCTGGTACATGACCTAGCTTGTTTATGACTGACTTGAGTATCTCTACATGGCAATACTTTTGTCTCAGTGATTTCACCATTTGAATAGACAGATTGGCACCACTTTTCCATTTAAATGGAGGAGTAAGAGCAGTTACCTCCAAGGTCCTTAGCCCATGCTGTTGCAACTTCTGCATCGGTCAACTCCACTTTTGGGTAGGTTAATCTAGAAACAAAGCACACATACTATTTTCCCAAACAGAAGGAACTCTGAGGTTGCTGCTGGATTGATAAGCTATTGCTGTTTTCTTGTAATTTGGTTACTGAACTCCTGCTCAGAAGCTTCTTTTGGAGAAGAGCCTCAAGAAAGGCGAGATGTGGAGCATATGGTCCTAAACTCCCACAGTTTAAGAGGAGGCAGATTGCTGAGTTTGCTGTTGTTGTCTGAAGTCCAGCTTGGGGTCTCAGAAGTACAGTCCAAAGAAAGAGACTTATGATTGTGATCCAGGCTCCTGTGTTTATTATACTTCTAAGTGAAGTTTGCAGGAAATGAAACCTCCAGCATAATTAAGAAAAGGAGGTGGTTGTTTTTTAAAATAAATTTCTTAGAATTTGCTTGGGGATCAAGGTTTCCAGCAGCAGTAGGTCAGAAACAGGCCACTTTCTGGCCAATTTCTCCTTTTCAATAAATGCATATTTTGAGGTTTGCATAATGTGTTATGTTTGCTGTGGAAAGATGAAGGTTTCTGATCTTAGGTATGATTTGCAGCCAAATAACCTCACACACACATACCATTTTTCTCTTTCAGTCAGTATCGACAAGGTAGTAAAAGAAAAAGTCGACCTGTAAGCGTGAAAACCTTTGAAGATGTCCCATTAGTACCCACAGTACAAGTTATTCAGGAGGTAGGTCTGTCTGTCTGTCTGTCCTTTCTCTTGTTTTTTTACAACCTTTCATATTTCTTGTGCTCCTTTTCCATGCTTGTGTGTGATTCTGTCTGATCAGTTGCATCTCTTTGGCTCTTTAAAGGACAATCAGACCGACAGTGGTATGGTTCTTGCATCTGAAGAGCTAAAGACACTGGAAGGCAGAACTAAACAAACAGGCCCTGAAACGCTTCCCTTTAGGTATGGTTCATGCTGCCTGTGTGATGCACTAAGCTTTTCAGATGTGGATGTACATGCTCACTGGAACCATGAAGAGAGATGCTGAGCTAGTGCTGCACATATTAGTTTCAGAACCAGAAGCAGCAAAGGCATTTTAGTATGGTAGTCTACAGTAATTTTAGATGCTAAGTTATCTTGAAAGACAGAAGCTTCACCCAGAGTGATCTCACTGTCACATTAAAACATAAGCAAAAATAACCAATGCATGCTGTCTGTATTTTATAACACATCGCATGTTTATATTTTATGACATCTATATGCTCTTCTAAGGGGCTTTGTAGCATAATATCAATTTGTATAGGCAAAAGAATGGACTACTTACAGAATACTTACATGTCCTAGGGAACATAATGGGGGGGAATGGGATCTCATATAATACACCTCTAAAAGAGTTTTAAGCCATTATCATGGAGAAGCAAAATGCTATAGTTAATTTTGAAATGGAAAACAGCCATCTACACAAGTCAGCTACCTACTGATGGCCTCCAAACTCTCAGAACTTATTTCAGTTCTGTTTGCGTTTCTCTTGCAGTGCTCTGGTACCCAGTAAAAGTAACGAATCTGTTATGTCTGAAGCCTCCAACCCAACAAGTGGCTATCAGTCAGGATACCATTCTGATGACATGGACCCTGCGGCTTACTCTAGTGAAGAAACGGAACTCTTGAGCACGAAGGAGGACACCTCACAAGTGTGCTGCCTACAGACACTTCCCTATGACACTGGTGTTTCACTCAACTCGCCTCCCTAAAACAAAGTGAACAGCAGCAGAGATTCCCATGGAACGTTCCTTTATTTCCCAAGCTAGTGGTGTTCAGGTTTTGTGTGTAGAACATATACATTCACAAAATTAACAAAATACACATTTATCTGAAACTGCTTTCATAAGAACGACACGAGGGTATTGTAGTAAACTGCAGTGACAGGCCAGGAGATGCATCTTCAGAAGACGTTGGCAAAAAAGAACTATCACTGTCATGAGCATGTGTTTTGTCTCTGATTGCAATATGAGCCTTCTGGGCTTTAGGACCCAGATGAAAAGTATATTGACACTGAGTGTCCTTCCAGTAGCATCAAGAATACAGGCAGTGGGACAGTGTTCACAAAGGCACTTTGTGTTTCCAGTTTTACAAAATGAAGGGCCAGCCCTGCCTTTTTGTGTTCCCCTTGTGGCTGGGCTACAGGAAGGAAACAACACCACAGTGGGTTCTTGTCTCAGAATTATCCTTTACTCACCTCTGGTAAGGACGAGGGACCTTCAGATTAATGATTGGCCTTTATGGCTAAACATAGCCCGGGATAAATATAGAACTGGTTGTGTGTCCCTGTCCTTGATGGAGAATACATTTGCTGTGTGAGACCTGATGCCCTGTGTTTCTTTGGATAAGATTTTTCCTATGTCAGGGAGCACCAACCTTTTTGGCAGGGGGACTACAAATTAGCCCAAGTGGCATTCTGATCCCCTTCCCATGCCCAATCTGCTGCTCTGCTTTC
>NW_017729033.1:72196163-72198455 GCF_001723915.1 Gavialis gangeticus | reverse complement strand
TTCCTAAGTGAAATTGGTTAATATGCACCCAGTCCAAAGCTAGATAAAGCAAATTCAGGTTTTCCTATGGACTTTCATCAACATTGTATCAGGCTGTCTGACTGGCAGTAATCAGAGTAGAAGTTACTATAGTGTTTTAGTGATCTTTACCAGGATATCTTTTAACCCTCACTTTTCTCCCTAAAAGAAAGGCCAAATGCTTTTGTTCCTAAACTTAGTACAGTTTTTGTTTACAGCAGCAGGGAACATCGCCCATAAACTCTTGAGTCTTATGACTTGTTACATGGCAGCTCAAATTTTCTAGGAGTGATGATATTTTAATTTCTTAATTGTTGGACAGGTTCCTACCTGTGCTCTTGTAGCCCCAAGTTCTGGTGACAAACACAATATGTGCTACAAGATTTTGTAACTGTAAAATTATTTCTACTGAGCTTCTTTTTGTATTTTGATTTTTTTTTTTAAATTTGTGGTTTTGTTATTTGGTTTTTACCATAATGTCAAATGCGGGAACCATGAATCTAAGGCAGAGAATGGCACATACAGTATTTATAGCCTCTTTATGTAGAAATAAATGTAATATATTAAAATATAAATTTTTATATATATATATATATATATTATATAATGATCATCGTAGTCTTTATGTTTGTATCAGTGTTAAGTAGCATTATAAGGGTCACAAAGTTTTTTTAATAGTGGAAGTATTTCACTTTATTAAAGAATCAAAAAATATAAAACACAAGGAGACTTTGAGTATATCTCTCTCCTTTTATAGTAATCAGGTTCTTATACTCTGTCACCATGTGCAATTTAGCTTTAATCCTGGTGAACAAATCGTATGCAATATGAACCTATGTTGTACTACAAGTGAAAGTAGAATATACTTTTGTCTGTATGCCTAGTCATTTATGCCCTGCATTGCCAAGACACCTGAATACTATCCCAATGCTAGTAAACATTGTTTATGGTACTAATTGAAAAAAGATCATTCAGGTAAATTGATATTGGAACAAATTATTAGCATATACTGAGTGTCCTGTGGAAATGCCTTTTCACAATAAGAAATGAAATATTTTGTTTATTTTTACTTTATCATTGCAACTGGGAGAGGATATGTCATATAATCCATTTGTCCTCCCCACTGCCCCATTCAAACTTGCTCTCTCTTTCTTTCTGCATCTGGAATATTAATGCCCATTCTTGCACACTCCTAGGCTCCTCCTTCAAACCTATCCCTAAAATTTACCTTTTGCTTACACTCTTTTCCATTACTGACTCTGTCTCTGTAATATCTGCTATTCATCTTGTGTAAAATTTAGAGAGGCATGGGACGTGCTGGAGAGGATATCAGGAATCCCCAATATCCTGACACTTCATGCTAAAAAAAAAAAAAAAATCTGTTGCGAGGAATAATCAGATCTCAAGTCCACTTCTAAGTAAGGGTTTGGGATGAGACCTTTATGGGACTAATTAGCCCATACCTACCTACAGTTGTATTTTTTTTTTTGTACTTTCTTCTAAAGCAGATGGTGCTGGCCACTGTTAGGGACCAGGATACTGGACTAGATGGGAGACAGGCCTGATGCACTATGGTGATTTACTAAATTCAATTTTAATCTCTGTTTAATAGCATAAAAACTATAAGAGTCCTTACATAAAAGATTCATATTGCTGTTGTTTGCTTTAACAATTTGTTCCTTAAATCCAAACCACTTTGCCTCACTTGTGAATATTCTGAGTGCTTAGTTTTAAGGCCAGACAAAATCCCTTTACTTGCATGGACTAGTCTAATTAAATGTCGTGAGACCGTGTGTTCCAAAGCACTGATAGACTCCAGTGCAGTTTGTGGCACAGACAACTGCTCCTGGGCACAGTGTTTACATGTGTGCCTGAGACCATAGCACTTTAAACCAGGGTGGAGCAGTCCCAGGCTGGCAGGGGGACTGGGGAGTCAGTCTCAGGCTCCAGGTGGTGGTGTCAGGCAGCAGAGGGGTTGGCTGGGGTATGAAGGTGCTAAAGTGTGGGGCATGAGGATGGCAGGTAGCCCCTACTCTTTAGCACCATTGTGCCCCAGCCAGCCCCTGTCACTGCAGGTTTGTTTTGATGGAGTACATTACTTTACTGTAGGATAGTACTGTCAGAGACAGTTAATTAATATACTGTGCCCTAATACCAGTGCACATGTAGACTGTGACACTTTTTACTGCAGCGCTAATTAGTCAATTCAGCAATAAAGTACATGTGTAGATGCACCAAAAGCAACTGAAGACATCATAATCTGGCCCTTCAATC
>NW_017729033.1:72186410-72191163 GCF_001723915.1 Gavialis gangeticus | reverse complement strand
AGGTTCTAAAGTGTGGGGCATGAGGATGGCAGGTAGCCCCTACTCTTTAGCACCATTGTGCCCCAGCCAGCCCCTGTCACTGCAGGTTTGTTTTGATGGAGTACATTACTTTACTGTAGGATAGTACTGTCAGAGACAGTTAATTAATATACTGTGCCCTAATACCAGTGCACATGTAGACTGTGACACTTTTTACTGCAGCGCTAATTAGTCAATTCAGCAATAAAGTACATGTGTAGATGCACCAAAAGCAACTGAAGACATCATAATCTGGCCCTTCAATCTCAAAGATTTTTGAGGCAGGGATTACAGTCTGGCTGCACCTCAAGTCATGGTCTGATATGATATATCAATTATGCATTTCTAGCTTCTGAAATGTATCTACAATAAGACATGCCATTAAATGTAATGGTGCCCTTGAAAGCTTGTGGCTCAAAAGGTTTGACTAGTGAGGTTTGACCTGTAATTAGAAAGCTTCTTGTAGTCCTTATCAGCCAACTGGATTGTTCTCTTGGTTCAAGCCATTTTATAAATGATTGGGAAATGCAAGAATGAGCTCACACCTGTTAGAGGAAAGGAAGTTTAGCTTCTCTTTTTATTTTTACATGTATTCAGTTTCAGGAAAAAGAAATGTTTCTATAAATGTGTTCATATATTTGGCACTTGGTTCCACAATTCTTTTCTTAGCCTATATCAATTACATCCTCAAAAACACCTGGGCTTTTATTATGTTCTTAAAGCAGCAGGCTCGGCTTTGCTCCAGTCAAGAAACATCTGTCCTGATAGCGAGTTTAAGTTCTACAACGTATGTTTTAAAAAGAATAACAGACGCATCACAGAATCTTGCAAATTTGTGATGCTTCAGTAACCCACCCATTCCTCATTGTGTCAGTTCTCAGAGGGGGTGGAGGCTGAAGACTCAGCAGTCAGCTTTGCATCCAGAACTCAAAGCTTAGGAGAATTTCACTGTCTAGAGTTTGTTAAATACATGAAAAACTTGCAAGCTCTGAAAGACCCCAGAATTAAACAGAATTCAGACATAGGGTCTGGATCTCTGTAGCCAGAAGTTTTATTTGTCTTCTAGTTTATCATTTTCAGGGACATTTCTGTAAAGCCACAGTTGATGCCTAGGTGTTTTCTCATGAACTCTTTTCCTCTGAAAAGCATCTGTGTGTCACGTGTGCAATTCAACTGGAAACACAAAGCTGGACACATTATCATGATTTCCTTCTCTTTATCTGAGGCATGCAGTGTCCAGCACCATGCAGGTGTCTCCAGGGAGTGCTACTCTGGCACTGGAAGTAGTAGCAAAATGATTTACAAAAAAATGTTCTGCAGGTGATACCTTTCAATAAGTGTTGCTGCTGTTCAAGTGAAAGCCCACTAGCAAGTCTCCATCCTACTGCCATACCAGTTGATCAACAAGAAAATGTGAATGCTTTATTTTTTCTGAGTGCTTTATAATGACCAATAGTAAAGCAGGCAAATACAGTTTTCTTTTTGTTCTTTTTTCTTTTTTTTTTTGAGGCTCCCAAAGAGATGGAGCCACAAATGCTGTCAGGCTTCAGCCATGTCTGTGTCACCTATGGGAGGTTCAGAACTGCTAAGCAGTATTGTGCAAGGAAAATACCAGGTGGAAAAGCTGTTTTCTAAATGGAAACTTCATAAAAACAGCCAAGAGAATCCCCTTCCCATTGGTTTTTAAGAAGGCACCAGGTATGCGTCCCTCTTTGATAGTTTAAGAATAATAATTCCTGCATCTTTGCAAATGGTTGGACCAAATGATCCTTAGGATCCTTTCCAAAACTACAATGTCATTGTTTTGAGGAATGGAATCCTAACTGGCCTTGTTGCCTGAGCAAGTAGGCTGGGCCAGCCACCTTTGGGTAGTTTTGGCCTGTAAGGGTTTACAGCCTGATAATCTGTGCGGTGCATGGCCATTTTGTCAGGCTGCCCACAATTGTTGTCGAGTGAAAGCGCATCTATCCTCCACCTCATGTAAAGTCACTTATGGTCAGTGCCACATACAGCAAAAATGCCACATTTCTACTTCATGCAAGTTTTTGAGTGGGTCTAAATCTAAACAAGTTTTCCACTTTAACATGTCACCCTGTGAAAAAAAAAAAAATTGTTCAGGCAAAGATTCCAGAAGCTCTAGTGGCAGCTCTATGTAAATTAGATCAGCTGGATCAGGAAGAGTAGTGAGGAGAAAGCTGTCTGGCACTCAGCTCTGTGCATGGCAGAGTCTCTGAGTGGCAGTGACAAACACCCATTGCTTGGATCATTTGACAATAGTGTGGAGAAAATGTTCGATATGTCCTGTTGGGGCAATCTTGACTGGCAGAGGGATGGACTTGAAAAACTAGCAGATCATTTCCATAATTTATTTCCGTGGTTGTTTGATCATAAAGTATGTCCAGAGAGTATGGATGACCTCCAGACAAGAATCTGGACTTTGTCATTATTATACCAGTCAAATCCAAACTGTGAATCCTTTGAGGTTTGCCCCTCACTAATACATGAGTACATGTCCTGTATTTCCTTTGTAAAGCTATAGCAGAGAAAACAAAGTTAACATTTGTGAAACTGTTTATGTTCTGATTATCTGATAAATTTATGACACACAGAAACTAGGCTGTGAAGACCTTTCCTTTGGACTTCAGCCCTGGGTTTAAAATCTCCTTGGCTGAATGCTGTATTCTAAACCATGATGTATGTCCTCAGCTCCTTCACTCCTGACATTTCAGACTGATTAAGTCCCAGAAGGTCATTTGCAAGCATAGCAGGAGTTCTTAGCATATGGTGCTGATAAGCATCTCAATGTCTGAGATAAGAAGTTGTTTAATGGGATCTTAGGAAGCTTGGTCTTTGTTACCATAAAACTGTACAATGTAAAGCCTAATCCCTGCACAGTTGTAATTAGCTGCTAAGCATATCAGGTTCATGGTGAAGGGTGTTCTAGTTATTCATAAATTATTCTGTGACTGCCACCGGTTGGTTAAAATGTGAAGCATCTCAGACTGCAGCTTGTTAGGATCATGTTAAGAAGAATGATGAGTCATGTTAGTGAAAGTTTTAGTGAGCTTGAAAAATCAAACATATGTAGCTGCCACTCTGTCTCCATCACCAAATTGAATCTCTGCTGTCACAGCAGTGGCCAGAAAAAATATTACCACTGTTTGGTTTTCTAAGTCTTAGAAATGGACTAACACATTTTTTTTCCTATGAAACATTTTAACTGGGGTTTATGAATCCTAATTTTAATGATCAGGATTAAATTAAGCCTGCTGAGGGATGGGGGGACTACCGTCACTGCTGGCCCGCTAAGCCACCCTTGCAAAGCCAGCAGGCCAAGGCACTTAAGGGAGCCCACCCCTGCCCCAGCCCTGGTACAATCTGTGTACAGGCAGGACACCTGCCTGCCTGTACACAAATGCCAGGAGCTTGGGGAATAAGCGGGAGGAACTCATCCTCCTGCTTAATGCAAATAATTATGACGTCATAGGGATAACAGAGACCTGGTGGGACTCCACCCATGACTGGACCACAGGTATAGATGGCTACACCCTGTAGAGGAGGGATTGAGTAGATAAAAAGGGTGGGGGTGTAGCTCTCTATGTTAAGGAAAGCTACACGTCCCTGCAAGCTGATGTTGATGACCTGAGTGGATGACTGGAGACCCTCTGGGTCAAAATCTGTGGGGAACACGGCACGGGACACAAAGGTGGGAGTTAACTACAAACCTCCCACCCAAAGTCCTGAGCTTGACCAGGAGTTCGCCCATAAACTGGCTGAGGCTGCATGCTCCAGGACCATGGTTGTCATGGGTGACTTCACTTACCTGGAGATCTCATGGGAGGATCACTCAGCAAAATCCGAGCGGTTGCAAAGCTTCCTCTCGTGTGTGGATGACCTCTACCCGACTCAAGAATTCTACGGGCCAGCGAGAGGTAAAGCACTGCTTGAGCTGGTTCTGGCTACTGAAGATGACCTAATCAGTGACCTAGTGATCGATGGGAAGTTGGGTGACACCGACCGCAAGCTAATCCAAGCTGATCACCTTCACCATCTGCCATAAAGCTGGCAAGTCAGTCAGCAACATGGAAGTCCTTGACTTCAGGAAAGCTGACTTTGACAAGCTCAGGAGGCTTGTCAGTGAGGCCCTAAGGGACCATGACCCCAGGGAGAGGGGAGATCAAGAAGAGTGGTTGCTCCTCAAGGGGGCGATCCTCAAGGCACAAGTTAATTCTATTCCATCTCAGAGGAAAGGCAGCAAGAGGCCACAGCAGCCCCCCTGGCTATCCAGGGATCTAATAGACCTCCTGAGGCTAAAAAGAAAGGACTACAAAGGATAGAGGATGGGATTCACCTCTAAGGAGGAATATTCTGCACTGGTCTGGTCCTGCAGGGAGCAAATCAGGAAAGCCAAGGCTGCAACTGAACTCCAACTAGCTTCGAGCATCAAGGACAATAAAAAGTCCTTTTTCAGATATGTGGGGAGCTGGAGGAAAAGCAAGAGCAAAGTTGGACCCCTGCTGAACCAGATGGGACAACTGACGCCCAGGAAAAAGTCAACCTATTAAATGGGTACTTTGTGTCAGTCTTTCATCAGTCCCATGGGATGCCCATGTCCGCTACGGGACATGGAGTTCTGGCTGAGGGAGATCCCCTGTCCTCCATCAGTGCCAACCTCGTGAAGGAATACCTTGAGAGGCTGGATACCTTCAAGTCAGCTGGCCCTGACAATCTACAC
>NW_017729033.1:72182536-72185537 GCF_001723915.1 Gavialis gangeticus | reverse complement strand
CCACAATTCAAAAAGGATGTGGAGAAGCTTGAGAGAGTTCAGAGAAGAGCCATGCGCATGATCAGAGGTCAGGAAAACACCTTATGACGACAGGCTGAGAGCCATGGGGCTCTTTAGCCTGGAAAAGCGCAGGCTCAGGGGTGATCTGATGGCCACCTATAAGTTTATCAGGGGTGGCCACCAGGATCTGGGGGAACGTTTGTTCACTAGAGCGCCCCAAGGGATGACAAGGTTGAATGGTTATAAACTACTGTAAGGTACCGTTTCAGGCTGGACATAAGGAAGAATTTCTTTACTGTCCGAGCCCCCAAGGTCTGGAACAGCCTGCCATCGGAGGTGGTTCAAGCACCTACATTGAACACCTTCAAGAGTAAATTGGATGCTTATCTTGCTGGGATCCTATGACCTCAGCTGACTTCCTGCCCTTTGGGAGGGGGGCTGGACTCAATGATGTTCCGAGGTCCCTTCCAGCCCTAATGTCTATGAAATGTTTAAAATGAGGATGCTTAATATCTCACATGGCTGGCCTGCTAGGTTGAATAATGCACTCCTACACTGCACACTTCAGTTGGGAATGTTCTAAGAAAAATTAAGAGTTCAAATTTTTCCATGAACTTCGCAAATCAAATGAGAGCTCAGCTGTTGCCTCACCTCTGTGCAAAAGAAACAGGAAATGCTTATGTCTTTAGTTCTGTTTCTGTTAGGGGCATGGATGACTGATGTCTCCTGAGTTTGGGGGGGCACCCACAGAAGCCGACAGCAGGGACGGGGCTGTTGAGCACCCACAAAAGCTGCCAGTGGTGTCAGCAGCGGGGATGGGGCTGGGAAGCAGAAGCCACCAGTGGTGAAGGCCGGCCCTGTTGGGGGGGCCACATCCCCCCCATGCTCTCCCTACCAGTCACCTCTGGTTAGGGGCCATCTATGCTGGAAGTTTCCAGATCACAAGGGGGTTGTCTTTTTGGTCAGGATAGAGGGTAGTGGCCCAGTCTACATGGGATGCTTTACTCGAGATTAGAGCTAATTACTGCACAGTAAATGTCACTGTCTACACATGCAGACAGCAAGTGTTCCATTTGGCTTAGCAGGGGTCCAGGAGAACTCGCTGTATTTAAAGAAACCTTATTGAGGAATTTAGGAACAAACCATCCTGATGCACAGGAAGAATAGCAAATACGGCACAAGGCCAGCTTGGCTTAGCCGAGAACTGTTTGGTGAGCTTAAACACAAACAGGAAGCTTACAAAAAGTAAGTACAAAAAAAAGTACAAAAAGTTGAAGCTTGAACAGACGCTTAGGGAGGAGTATAAGAATATTGCTTGGGCATACAGGGATGAAATCAGGAAGACAAAAGCACAAGTGGAGTTTCCGCTAGCAAGGGACGTGCAGGGTAACAAAAAGGGTTTCTACAAGTATGTCAGCCAGAAGAGGAAGAACAGGGAAAGTGTGGGTCCCTTGCTGAACGGGGGAGGCAACCTAGTGACAGGTAATGAGGAAAAGGCTGAAGCCTTTTTTACCATGGTCTTTACAGGCTAAGTCAGCTCCCAGACTGCTGCACTGGGCAGCACAGTTTGGGGAGAAAGGTAAGCAGTGCTTAGTGGTGAAAGAACAGGTTAGGGACTATTTAGAAAATCCACATGTGTACAAGTCCATGGGGCCAGATGCAATGCATCCATGGGTGCTGAGGGAGTTGGCTGATGTGATTGCAGAGCCACTGGCCATTATTTTTGAAAGCTCATGATGATCAGGAGAGGTCCCAGACAGTTGGAAAAGGGCAAATATAGCACCCATCCATAAGAAAGGGAAGAAGGAGGATCCAGGGAATTACAGACCAGTCAGCCTTACCTCAGTCCCCAGAAAAATCATGGAGCAGGTCCACAAGGAACCCATTCTAAGCACTTGGAGGAAAAGAAAGTGATCAGGAACAGTCAGCATGGATTCATCAAGGGCTAGTCATGCCTGATCAACCTGACTTCTATGATGAGAAGACTGGTTCTATGGATGGGGAGAAAGCAGTGGATGTGATGCACCTTGACTTGAGCAAGGCTTTTGATATGGTCTCCCAAAGCATTCTTGCAAGCAAGCTAAGGAAGTATGGATTGGATTAATGGACAGTAAGGTGGATAGAAAGCTGGCTAGATTGTCAGGATCAATAGGTAGTGATCAATGGCTTGATGTCAAGTTGGCCAGCTGGTATCAAGTGCCCCAGGGGTCAATCCTGGGGCCAGTTTTGTTCAATAACTTCATTAAGAATCTGGAAGATGGGGTGGAGTGCAACCCTCAGCAAGTTTGCAGAAGACATGTGAAGAGTAGATAAGCTGGAGGGTAGGGCTAGGATTCAGTGTGACCTAGACAAATTGAAGGATTGGGCCAAAATAATCCTATGAGGTTTAACAAGGACAAATGCAAAGTCCTGCACTTAGGACAGAACAATCCCATGCACCACTATGGGCTTGAGACCAACTGGCTAAGCAGTAGCTCTGCAGAAAAGGAACTGGGAGTTGCAGTGCACAACAAGCTGGATATGAGTTAACAGTGTGCCCTTGTTGCCACGAAAACTAACAGCATACTGAACTGCATTAGTAGGAGTGTTGCCAGCAAATTGAGGGAAGTGATTATTCTCCTCTATTCTCCACTGGTGAGGTCACATCTGGAGTAATGTGTGCCCCCCCCCCCCCGACTATGGAAAGGATGTGGACAAGAGAGTCCAGCAGAGGGAAGGAAAGTAGTTTGGGCACATGACTTATGAGGAGAGGTTGAGGAAATTGGTCTTATTTAGTCTGCGGAAGAGAAGAGTGAAAGGAGGGGGTGGGAGGAGGATTTGATAGGAGCCTTTAACTACTTGAAGGATAGTTCAAAAGGGGATGGAGCTAAACTGTTCTTAATCTAGATGGCAGGTGACACAACAAGGAGTAAGGGTCTCAAGTTGCAGCAAGGGAAGTTTAGGTTGGATATTAGAAAAAACTCTCAGTAGGAGGGTAGTAAAGCACTGGATTAGGTTACCC
>NW_017729033.1:72175969-72177536 GCF_001723915.1 Gavialis gangeticus | reverse complement strand
CAAGGAGTAAGGGTCTCAAGTTGCAGCAAGGGAAGTTTAGGTTGGATATTAGAAAAAACTCTCAGTAGGAGGGTAGTAAAGCACTGGATTAGGTTACCCAGAGAGGTGGTGCAATCTCTATCCTTAGAGGTTTTTAAGGCCCGGCTCAACAAAGCCCTGGCTGGAATGATCTAGTTGGGGGTGGTGCTGCTTTGAGTAGCGGGTTGGACTAGGGTTCCACCTGAGGTCTCTTCCAACCCTAATTTTCTTTGATTCGATGATACTGCAATCAAAAGTGTCACTACAGCACATGTAAACATCCCTGAGCTAGTTTTAATCTAGTTAGTTCAAATCCCAATAAAAGCACTTCAGTTTGGGATAGCTGTCTAAATAAGTACAAAAGTGTGGAATGAAGTTCATATTGTCACAGCTTTACTCTTACTAGTATCTAGGGGAATTGCAGCTAGTGTTAGGGCATATCTACACATGCTTTAATCTGACTGCAATGTAGACATAATCTCAGAAGTAAACAGTGCAGTTGTGCATATTACTTTCACATGGATGTTTACTGGAAAATCTGAACAGCAGTGTATACCATCCTGAACAGTGGTTGTACTTATTTTAATCTCCATGGTGACAATACTTTTTTTCTCCTAAATGTCATAATACTATTTCCATTGTTTCTTCCTAGTCTTGAGTGAATTTGAGGATAAATTGTTTTAAGCTTTATTGGGCCTATTCACAAGAAACCTATTCTAATGAATCCTGTTTTTAATCTTTAGATAGCTGACTGTGGTGCTTGCCTGATAGGAATGGGTAGAGAGCAGGGAATGGAGTTCTGAGTTGCTGGATTTTTTTGGTTAGGCAGTACTGGGGGTAATAAATGGGTTGCAGTATTTTGAGGTTTGGGCCACTAGTGTTCATGGGTGAGAAGATCTTGGCATTAAAAGGAGCATGAACTGATAAGTTTGAAGACGATAGGTTAGCAGTTAAAGAAGATAGATTAGCAGCTGCTTGATGGAGGCTAAAACTGGAAGGGTTTTATTATGGTAGGGGTTATATAGAAGCAATGAAGGGGCTTTAAAAAAGAAAAAAAGAAAAAAGCAAAGTGCAGATCAGCAAGCTCCGCAGTGATGTTATTCACTAGTGTGGTTCCTGCCAAAAAAACCCAATGGCATTACTGCTTATATAGGCAACTCCTGAAGGCTGCTTTTGTGTGAAAAGTTTGTGGCAGAAAAGAGTATTTTCTTTGCCTTAAAGGCTAGTCTTCCTTACCTCCAGGCATGCAAAAAGTGCTCTTCAAAAGAGAGTTTTATAGTGACTGTTTGGAACTTTCAGGGTTCACAATGCTGGCAGTCTGTTTATTGGAGGCTAAGTGCATTGCAGTTTCTCTGCACTGTTATGTGTTACTTTGGGAATTACACCTTTTAAAGTGCTAAGATAGCTGAAAGCTTACAACATCCACCATAGACTGAAACAAAAATCTGCTTTGGTACTATACAAATATAAAAACATTGCTATGTTTCTACTGTAGTATAGTTTCATAGTTTCTAGGGTCGGAAGGGACCTGAGAAGATCATCTAGTCCG
>NW_017729033.1:72171787-72175313 GCF_001723915.1 Gavialis gangeticus | reverse complement strand
GATTGTAGCCTGCTTCTTCCTTCTAGCGTGCCCACGTCCCCCCACATCTTAGTGTCATCAGCAAATTTGAACAGGGTGCTTTTCACCCCCTCGTCCAAATCACTGATGAAGATGTTGAACAGTGTGGGCCTGAGGACCGAGCCCTGCGGAACCCCACTACCCACGTCCTTCCAAATTGAGAAGGACCCATCCACTACCAGAAGGACCCATCCACTACTGTACTTCTTAATAAACAAGCTTACATTAGAATATTTCCTTATTCAAGTAGTATAAGTGATGTTGTAGCTGTATTGGTCAAGAAATTATGCAAGAGGCAAGGATGCAGGACCTGAGGAAGAATATCTTGCATTTGAAAGCTTAGCTAACTTTATCCCAACTACATAGTTGGCTTAATAAAATATATCACCCTAAGACATGGTTGCCATTCTTATTCAAACTCATTGTGATGTCACTAGTGGAGCAGGGGGTATGCAGCTTGCAGTGGAATGGGAGGAGAATTTATAATTGTCAGTCAGTCAGGCATCAGCATATGAAAGGGGATAAGAAAGTGATGTTTGAATTTGGGTTCTGGCCCAGAAGGGACCCCAGAATGAATCAAATGCAACTATCTGCTATAGAGATAAGATTTTCCTGTGTGGCTACTATTTTGAGCATATGGGGGAGAGGTGGGTTCAGGAACCTGAACAGGCTCAGAAAGCTTCATATGTCACATCTGGCCAAAATGGCAGCATCAAATTGGACAGTCAGAACAAACAAGTCCCTTCTGCAGCTTTATTTTATAAAACCAGCAACAGCTATGGCCTGACTTAGCATGTTCTATTTACAGGACTATCAGGGAGGGTGCCCACCTGGGTTATTGGCTCTGCCTTCTTTTCAGGGTCTTTCTCAGGCTCTCACAGTATGGGGAAATGATCCTGGCTGTCCACGAAAATATTTTTATCACAAAGAACCGTTTGTTGGTGACCTCCTCAAAAAAGGCAGGGCATATTTGCTAATCAATCCTGCCTTCTACTTGACTGACGACTAACACAGTTAGCTCGCTCTCTCTGCTCCTGGAAAAAATCTTAATCCTTCATGGTAGCAGCCAGAAGTTAAGGACTGCTAATAGAGCTCCTTTTCCTGACTTTCTGTCTTAGCTCTTTGCTTCTGCTGCAGTGCTGAGCAGAAACCCAGAAGTTACCCATCTAAGTCAACTGCATAGCTATGCAATTTTATATTTTTTATTTTCTTTACTGCAATGGCCATGATTAAGGCTGGATTGGCCCGTCTTCTTTCTTCAGAATATGAGAAAACCCAGGACCTCTGTATATCTCTATGAAAAGTGCATAGGGATAGCTGTTATGATGTTGCTATAATCAGGGTATAACATTGATGGTGTGACTTCAAGAGTGTGCAGTTACAAATGGCAGAAATCCTATCTGTGCACCAATCATTTAAATGGGGGAGAAGATGTCTATTTGGCATGACTCCAGAGCTGTAGCTAGTACACAGGCAAACAGGTCGTTCAGTTCTGACATGATGATAAAATGATTTAGAAATAATTTGTCCTGCATTTGTGTATGGAGTTAGACCAGGTGAGCCTTGAAGTCTCAAGCATATGATTCTATCATAAAAAATGTGTGGGAGAGCCCTTCCAAGCTAGTGTGAAATAGAGATGCATCCATACAAATCACATTCTACATTACAAATGAATTAAGTCCATTTCAGAATGAGTTAAAGTGGATTTTAGAATTCTAAGTAGTTGGCCCCTTGTTTCACAATAAGTAGAAGCATAGCCAGCAGGGTTTGTGCCTGGGTGAAAGCCTGCCAGACATGAATGACTGGTGTCTCCTGTGACTGGGGGAGCACCATGGCGGTGAGCAGGGACCACCTGCAGCTGCCGCTGGCAGTGCTGGCAGTGGGGTGGGGTGGCAAGGATGAGCAGGGACTGCCCACAGCTACTGCTGGCCGCATCGGCAGTAAGGGGGGTGCGAGTGTAGGTGTAGGTGCGGGTGGTGACTGTCTGCAGGAGCCAGTGGTGGCCAAATCTCAGAGGGGGCACATGTCCCCCCTTACCTTCCCTATGTGTTATCTATGCCACCAGAGCATGTGAGTGTGGTGGGTGCAACTGGGGAGGTGGAGTCTTACCTGCTTCAGGGACTCAAAAAATTTCCTGGCTGCTGCTGCAATGGCTTAATTTGCCCACCCCAGTTGTTGCTGCTATAGCAGCAGCATCATGTCCCTGCACCTGGCTGCTGGTGCAAAAGCAGGGGTGCCCCCTAACATGCCATACTGCTCTGCACGCATCTTTTCCCAACAGTCCAGCTGCATAGACAGAATTCTGAGGACAAGCTAATGGTCATTGTCACTCAGCAGTCTTCAATAGCTTGCTCCCAGGGCCTTGTGGAAGTGTCTCCACTGCTCTTGATTAAGAAGCTGCATATGTGTGGAGCTGTGTGGTATGTCTGAGGATGCCTCTGCTGGGCAATGGTAAGTTTGAGGTCTAGACATGGTTTCAGGCAAGATGTGAAGTCAGGCATGGTTTCAGGTTGTCTAAGGCAACAATTCTTATGGGTCATTAAACCAAAGAGAAAGGTGCTTTTTTATTATTCCCTCATTAGTATTTATAGGATTTTAGTAAAAGTTTTATTACTAGTAACAGCTTAGAATTTCACTTGTATCTATCACCATTTCTTACTCATGAAATATTTTAACTGACCTTATGCCAGGATGGCAGATAAGGTCCTCATTTGAGAGAGCATGTGTTCCTTTTATATCTTTGAAAAGTTTTGATATGAAGCTAGACAACAAAAAATTATGGGTGTTAAACAAAGGTCCCAAGACTACTTTTCTGCAATATGAGATTGTCCAAATGCACATGCCAGCAGGCTTACCTTTCAGAGCTTGAGATTCTGCTGTTTCGATTGGTGGAGCCCATTCATCAATCAGAAGGCAGCAAGAGAAATAAAGTCACACTCCTTTCCTGAGGGGAGGGGGAGAAGAGCTCCCCCGGACCTGATTGAAGACTGCAACACTGTCAGGTCCAGCAGACTTCAGAGGCGGAGCCCTGGAGAGTATAAAAGGAGCTGCGTGCTGAGCATGAGGGGGGATGCGTCAGGGACAGAGGAGAGAGAAGAGCAGGGCTTAGAAAAGCTGAGGAGAGCTGCTCAGCAGGGTGAAGCTGTAGCTCAGGAAGAGCCCCTGAAGACTTCTATCAGTGGGGAGTAGCAGACGGCTTCAGCAGTTAGGCTCTCGATGCATGGCGCACAGCGTCTGGACCCTGGGAGCTGCGTGAGGTGGCTCAGGTCTGCAACCTCTGGCACGCAGCCAGAGACACAGTTCACAGGCTAGTGCACAGAGCAGGATCTTTGGAGCCCCTTGGGTGGCTCAGGTCCACAACCCCCAGCACGAGGCTGGCAGCTCGGTGTATGAGGCTCTGCACGGAGGGTGAGACCCTGGGAGTCACTTGAGGCGGCTCAGGTCTACAGTTGCTGGCACGGAACAGCAGCTCAATGCAGACAATGCTGCCCAGAGAGTCCAGGAGCAG
>NW_017729033.1:72166333-72166787 GCF_001723915.1 Gavialis gangeticus | reverse complement strand
CAGCTCGGTGTATGAGGCTCTGCACGGAGGGTGAGACCCTGGGAGTCACTTGAGGCGGCTCAGGTCTACAGTTGCTGGCACGGAACAGCAGCTCAATGCAGACAATGCTGCCCAGAGAGTCCAGGAGCAGACTGACCCCGGTGCTGCACAAGGCTGTCCAGGTCTCCAACCCCTAGCACAAGGCAAAGTGCCCACTACACATAGCGGTGCATGTGGCCCTAAGCCAGGCCGATGGCAGTAGAGTCAGGCGGCAGGAAAGCCTAGCAGGGAACAGAGCTCAACCTGGAAAATGGGAGGCAACCCTCCAGGACTGTGGAGTAGTAAGTTACCCTGGAGAAAGGGCCCCCACAGGGGAGGGACCCCCCAGGGTTGTGAAGGGGCACCACGTGTGCCGCTCCTGGGTGATAGCAGAAAAGCTTAGGAGTCTTTGGGGTCTCCCTCTCCTTTTCTTTCC
>NW_017729033.1:72159862-72163023 GCF_001723915.1 Gavialis gangeticus | reverse complement strand
TAATTGATTGACTGGACCTGACTCTATAGGGGACAGAGGCAGGCATTGAGCTGTTTTGTCCCTCCGCAGCACACTGCCCTGCCAACAGTTCCCTCAATTGGAGAGGGGAATATGAACCCATGTACACCTGGGCTACACACAGATACAGTCACTATCTTGTGTTACCCTTAATGATACAACTTGAAGTGGAGTTTGCTGTTGACTGACACAAGGGCGCTTACCTTTCCCTTCTGTTTAGAGATAAAGGATTGCTCCAAAGTTCTCTGAAGTCCATGAAAGGGGCCTATACCCAGCCATCTTCAACTGACCATGAAAAAGGATAGCCAGCATGTGTACACTGATTACCACCCCAGAATGTATTTAATCTTGAATGGGTGGATCCTGTATCTATCTATATCCAACTCCCCACTTAGTTTCTTTCTGCAGAGGCAGATTAAGGTTTATTTGGGTCCTGGGCAAAAACAAAATTGAAGGCCCTTCCTGTCCTGGTGCTGCAGTTGCCAAGAGCGGGATGGGCTTCTGTGCCCCACAGGGGAGGCTGGGTGGACCCAGCTGGGCTGGGGGTAGAGGCACATGCCTGCCTCTCCTCCCTGCCCTCACTTCCTCCTCCCCACCACAGTTGGAGCGGAGCCCAGCCGGGCAAGGGGGGATGCGGGCTGCCCGCTGTGGGCTCGGGGCTCTTCACTCTGCTGCCTTTGCCCTGGGGGTCCTCTCACTTCCTATCATGGACATGGACATACACACGTACACACACTGCTCTCACTCACTCCCGGCCATGTACACGGACACACAGACACAAACACACTCTCTCTTCCTACCATAAACACACACACATCTACACACACGCTGCCACACACACTTTCCCCTCACAGGACCTCCCTCCCCCCCTGCTGGCCCATGCATTAATTTGCCTATGCCTTTGTGATGAAGTAGGTTGATGCCACAGTTTGAAATAAAGAAAATGATGACTCACCTACCAGATGTACCCTGATGTCTGCAAATACTATGTATTACTGTGGTACTTACCTGATTTACTGGTTTCCGGCCACTACTTCTATTTCTGCCAGTGGAGGCAAATTTCCAGAACTGAGCTGTGCTGTGTCCAAAGTAGTTCAGTTTCCTGACAGTTCGAGGTGGCTCCTGCCTGACTGCGTGGTGGGATAAGATGTAGAAAACAGAGGCTGTATTGCTGGAATACAGTACAAACAGCAGCACCATTTACTACTTCAGTCCTGCAGAACTGAGTGAAAACATTGCCTATCTTATCAGTTACTTAGTGAGTTAAGACCCAGAGGTATAAAACATCTCTTTAAACCCTGGGTAATTCTCATAAACACAGCCCTCAGGAGATAACTCCATAATAAGAACTTTTTGGGTGCACTTATACATAGTTTTAAATTACAATCACAAGGCCATCTTTATATTTTCTGATAAAGTTCTTAAATTGGCAACAACTTCTTAGCATTACAGTTTAGTTAAAGTGCTTAAGCAGCAGGGAGCATGTAGATAAAGGAACACAATTATTAACGTATGGATTGGTAATGTTATAAAAACAATGGTTCTTGCCATTGCAAACATTCTCACACTAATGCTGCTACTTTTTGATGAGGATAATTAAGTTTTATCAGCAATTTTCATCTCAGTGTAATTGTATGGATATTAGAGAAATCAATAATGCATAATGTAGATTTTCTTGATGACTATACACTTTGTTTGGTCTGTTACGAGGCCAGCTTTAAAGTCAATTTGTGCAGAACTAATTATTATTCTAATAGAGTTAGGTCAGAGTTCTAGTCTATTACAGCTGGGTTATTCTAATAGAGTAACCCAGATACCATCAAACTTCATAGGGGGTCTCAGAACATATCCTCTGACTTGTATCCCAAAAGCACAGTGATAATTTGAGACGTAGCATGATAGAATAATGCAATATAGTGCATTTGTTTTGCACGTTTGACCATGTTACCTGCCCTCTGCCCTCTCTGTTCACTTCTAAAGTTCCAAACCTCTAGAGAGACACTGATCGTACAGTAATTCATATAATGATCATCTTGTCATGAATCTATTTCCTTCTTGCCGGTGGAAAAGTATTATATTTAAATCCAATACCCTGTGAAATAATTATTTGCACCAGAAAGTCAAAGCTAAGATTTACCTTTTTAATGGATTTTATTTTAAGATTTTTATTATCAGTTTTGGCAGATTGCAAGATATTGTATTTAAAATTGTGATATTATTTTGTTGTGGAAAAGCTACCCAAGATAATTTTAGATGGTTCAACGATTTGTGGTAATGATAATATTTTTACTAGTATCGATAGTGTTAGAGTAATGTTTAGGGATTCCAATAAGATTTGGGACCTACTACAGTGCTAGACACTGTTTAAAATAGAATAAGACAGTCTTGAAAAGTTTTCCACCTACCTCTACTAAGGGATGGATAGAGTATGTGGACTAGATGAGCAATGTATGTTACACATAATGTTACGTAATATATGATACACATAATGTTAGTACCACCATGAGTAGTAGTTTGCATGTGTGTCAGGGAAGTGATTTTTCCACTCTATTCAGTATTAATGAGATCTCATCTGTAATTCTGTGTCCAGTTTTGAGCACTGCACTTCAAGAAAAATCAAAAGGATGAATGAAAAGTTTTTAAAGGAGAAAAACAAAAATGGTAATAACAAAAACAATTCCATATTGCATATGAGCAAAGGCGGAGAGAACTGGGATTATTTAGTTTAGAGAACAAGACTGAGGGGGGATTTGATAGTAGTGGAAATAGGTGAGGAGCAAGATTTGATAGGTAATATAATTTACTGAACTAAAAATATACTTGTGAGATATTTTAGCCAAGCTCTGGGGCAAAAAAATGTTCAAATACAAAAAAGGTTTATGAGAAAGATAATGGTTATCATTTATTCTTTGTGTCCCCAGCTGAGGGGACAAGAAGTAACGGACTGACATTGAAACAAAGGAGATCTAGACTGGATATAAGTCTTTCTTACTCTGAAGGTGGTGAAGCACTTGAACAGATTACCTAGGGAGCTGGTGGAATCAGGCATTGGAAGTCTGATGTGTAGATTAGGCAAATATTTGTCTGGGATGGCTTAGGCAGGGATGATTCATAGATTCATAGATTCATAGATTAAGGATCGG
>NW_017729033.1:72157793-72159851 GCF_001723915.1 Gavialis gangeticus | reverse complement strand
CCATTCTGCTGGCAGAGGATGTGTAGTGCTCCTTGACATGATCTTGCCTTGCAGTCTATAGATGAGCTTTGTAGGTACCTTTGAGTCCTATATTTTTATGTATTTTATTGTTTTTCAGTTATTTGATTAAAAACCCCTTTTTGGGAGTTGGGACTTTGCTGGGATGAGATGGACTAAATGGCAGGACACTGGAAGAAAGTGGAGACATTGAAAAAATGAGGTATAAGCATAACCTGCTGGACAGGTAGAATGATGTTGAAAGGCCAAGACTGAGTAACAGAAGACATAACTTATTGAAGCAAATAGCCAACCAGAAGAAGGAAAAGAATATTCAAAGGAAAATTGTATGACAATACAATGTTATTCATTTTATTGTGGAATACTAATACGCTTTTTCCATATACAATAACTTTCTTTAAGGGCAGTACAAGTAGACTTACAGGCCCTATTTTTATCCATCTATTATACACCTAAGCATGATTCAATTCTACCCTGTTCAAGTCTTGAAAATTCATTAATACATCTACTCTTGTAACACTATCATTTTACCCTTAGGGCTGAGTCACCAAAAATCAGTGAGAAGGAGAAGGCCTCACAAATCTTTTATATCAAGTTTTTCAGGTACTCAAGCAGCGTGGAATAGGTGCCTAAGTCCACTTACATGCCTCAGTGGAATAAGACCTGACCCATGATATCAACATGGGAAAGCTGAGGCATTCCTGGAAGTTGGTGTAGATCTACATGTACTTTAAAGAGAGCGGAGGAACAGACAGATACAAAGCACAAGACACAGAGGAATTAGCAAAGGTGTATGAGATGTAGTTTCAATGTACATTTTTAAAACCCTTTAATTTTTCAAATATGTTTATGTAGAATGTGTTGAGACACAGTATGTCCAAGATGGTGAAAAGGTTCCTGAAATTTGAGAAAACTCACTCAAGACTTTGCCATTTTACACTGGTAAAATTTTCCCTGGCAGTGCATTGACTGTACATATTTCCTCTCCTCCAGGACCATTTGGCATCCCTTTTTTAGATATTAAAAAGGGAATCCCAATGGATATTTCTGCATCCTGAAACAGCCTTAACCCTATGACTGGTATGAGCAGGGCAACTCAGCTAGAAGAAGCTCATCAATTGCAGCACAATCAAAGATAGAAAATTAGGGTTGGAAGGGACTTCAGGAGGTCATCTAGTCCAACCCCTTTCTCAAAGCAGGACCATTCCCAACTAGATCATCTCAGCCAGGGCTTTGGTTGAGCCAGGCCCAAAAAACTTCCGAGGGTGGAGATTCTGCCACTTGTCTAGGTAACCTGTTCCAGTGCTTTGCCACCCTCCTAATGAGAGAGTTTTTTCTAATATCCAACCTAAACTTCCCTTGCTGCAACTTGAGACCCTTACTCCTTGTTCTGTCATCTGCCATCTAGATTGAGAACTGCAGTGGGTTCCAGAGAGGAGTCAGTACCAGCTCCTGCACCAGTGTGGGCGTGCTTTATGGCAGTGTGCCAGTGCCAATTTGTCGGCTGGTTCCTTGAAAAGGGAATAAAAACCCCGATGAAGAACTGGAAGTGGGTTCCTCAGTTGGCCCCAGAGTGGTGGCAGCCCTAGAAAGGGGTCTTCTAAAACCAGCAAAGCCCAAGAGGGTTAAAATATGTACCTGATGGGGTGCTGTGGATTCTGGACGTTTCCAGATAGGATTGGACCCTCCAGGGACCTGAAGAGGGAAGGAGAGATGGATGTTTGGATTGCGGCAAACACCACCCAGGGAGAGGGGAAAATATATTGGGGAGTAAGGTAACCCGGGGTCAGGAAGGAGTCTAGGCCAGTCCTAATACAGCTTAAAACAAACCAGCCGACACAACATCCGAATGTGACTATTATAACTCAAAAGGCCAGGCCAAAAGACCAATACCATGACCAGACCTAGAAAATTGGGAAATAACATCTTTGGTTGGTGTTAGGTGGGGTATAGGGGAGGCAGAGCCCCAAAATGTGAAAATGGACAGGAAGATTGAAGGAGGGTGCTAGGCAAGGTAGAGCATACCATCTTACTCCCTAT
>NW_017729033.1:72150714-72152793 GCF_001723915.1 Gavialis gangeticus | reverse complement strand
GGTGTTAGGTGGGGTATAGGGGAGGCAGAGCCCCAAAATGTGAAAATGGACAGGAAGATTGAAGGAGGGTGCTAGGCAAGGTAGAGCATACCATCTTACTCCCTATTTAACAAGTTTATTCCAGCAAGACATGGCAGGAGAGAACCCCTGAGGGCTTTCCAAGAAATCTGACCCAGTCCCAAGCTGTCCATTCCACCAGCCATGGTGAAACCTGAAAACAACTATACGAACAAAGTGCACAGGTGAACAGCACAGGAGATCACAAAGTGGTGCATTGGCTGGGAACTGCAAGGAAAGGGTGACCCTGGAGGCCGACATACAATTGGAGGTAAATCTAACACCCCAAATCGAGTTGTTGGGTCAGATGTTACACACGGTGACCAAGGTTATAGAGGTCCAACAACAGCAAGTGCTGCAACAGCAAGAATGGATGCAGCAGAATTGGATCTTATTCCAAATTCATAGAATAACTCCCAAGGATGATGCTGAGGCATATATCGAGTTATTCAAATGAACGGCCATGCAAATAGGGCTGGACAGGCTACAGTGGGTGAGCCAGTTAGGGTCCCTCATCATAGGAAAAGCTCAAGCAGTGTACCAGGCTCTCACTAGGGAGAAGGCCTATGATTATGAAAAAATAAAGGCAGTGATATTACATCACTTAGTGCTCACATCTGAGCATTACTGGAGGATGTTCCGAGCTCGGAAAGGAAAGGAAGACCAAAAACCGAGGAAGTTGATGTAACTTTTAAAGGATCTCATGAATAAGTGGGTACCACCAGAAAAGGTAGACCAGGCTGCTTTAGCTGACCAAATTTGTTAGAGCAATTTGTGAAGGATTTAGAAGACAAGACCCAATTATGGGTACACCGACATCTCCCTATGACAGCCAAAGAACCTTTAAGGGTTGCTGAGGCTTTTCTGACTTCCAAAGTGGAGTACCTTAGAGAAAAGGGGTACAAAAGTATGGGAGCCAATACTAAGAGGGAGGAGAAACTACAGAGAGGACCACCCAAGTTCCCAAGACAAGGGGTAATATGTTAGAAATGTGGGAAGGCAGGTCATGTGTCTCAAGAATGTACTTTAGGCCCACAAGAGAGGTGGAAGCCAGCGGGGGATAGCTCAGGGTCAAAGGAAAGATCTGAAGCAAATGAAGCCATAGAAGAGATGGATTATAGCTTCGGACGGAGCAAAGAAATAGTGGTCTGGGATAAGCCTAGACGGCATGGGTAGCGGTTAGAGCAATCCAAGCTACCTTGGATACGGGCTATTTCCAGACCCTAGTAAGGTCTAAATTGATTCTGAAAGACATTGTAGACTGGTGCAGACCAGTAAGGATGTATTATATCCATAGGGAAGCTGACCAGTATGAAAAAGTCTACATCGATGTGAGGATAGCCAATAGAAGGGGTAGGATGTGAGTGGGATTTGCACCAGAATTGGATGGCCAAATGATTATAGGGCAGGACTGGCCACCCCTGTATGAAGTTTTAGAGGAAGTCTGTAGGGACAAGTTCAGAAGGAAAGGCTGGCCCAAAGTTGAGGGTTGGGTAGCCGAAGAGGAAGCGTTGTCCTTAGGGGAAGAAGACCTGATGAACCTAGGAACAGAAACCATGGGGCCCCAGTTCAGGACTGCACAGAAAGAAGACAAAGAATTCCTGATGATCTGACAAGAAGAGGTTGCTCGTGTCAAGGATGAAGTAACCCAACTGGACTATAACGTAAGTGACCCACATTTTGAAATACATAATGGCTTATTATATAGAGTAAAGAAGTACCCAGTCAGAGGTGATTGGACACGACAATTGATGGTGCCATGTCCTTTCTGTAGATGAATATGGAAATCAGCGCACACCATAGATTTCATAGATTTAGGGTCGGAAGGGACCTAGTAGATCTTCTAGCCTGCCCCCCCACCAGGGCGGGAGAACAACAAAACCCCAAAACAAAAAATGGGACTCAAATGAGTCCAGCCAGGTAGGCATCCAGCCTCTTCTTAAAGACCCCCAGGGTAGGGGCCAGCACCACTTCCCTTGGAAGTTGGTTCCAGCTCCTAGCCGCCCTAACTGTGAAGTAGTT
>NW_017729033.1:72144883-72149812 GCF_001723915.1 Gavialis gangeticus | reverse complement strand
CTCTGCAAGCTGGCCTGAAAATTCCCTGTCCAGATCCTCCTCTTGGTTGGGGGGTCTGTAGTAGACCCCCACCGTCAAATCCCTCTCCCCCTGCCCCCCCTGAATCTTGACCCAGAGCACTTCAGCTTGCCCTTCCTCTGACCCCATTCTGCTGGCAGAGGATGTGTAGTGCTCCTTGACATAGCGTGCCACCCCCCCCTTTCCTTCCTTCTCTATCACGCCTGTACAGCCTATATCCCCTAATGTTAACTGCCCAGTCATGGGACGAGTCCCACCACGTCTCTGTTAGCCCTATGACATCTGGGTTTGAACTAACTATTCTGAGGGCGAGAATTCCTATGGGAGGCTATTTTGGGAGAGACAAGACTCTCTCCAAGATCAAGCAATATTTTTTCTGGCCAGGGATGAGGGAGGAGATTGCACAGCTGTGTCAGGCCTGCCCCGAATGCCAAAGGGTGCAAGAAAGATGGTCATCGAGAGCACCATTACAAGTGATGCCCCATATTGAAACACCCTTTGATAGAATATCACTAGATATTGTGGGCCCTTTAACAAAGAGCAGCTCTGGGTACGAGCACATACTGGTTATAGTAGACTATGCAACCCGCTATCCAGAGGCAGTACCCTTATGAGTGGCAACCACACCTCAAATTGCCAAGAGCTGCTAAAGTGGATATCCAGGGTGGGGGTCCCTAGAAAAATAATTACTGACCAAGGCATGAACTTGATGTCTGGGGTTATTAAGGTGATGTGTCAAGTGGTAGGAATATAGCAGTTACATACATCAGTTTATCACCCACAGACCAATGGCCTAGTGGAACATTTAAATGATACGATCAAATGTTTACTATGATGCTGTGCCCAAGAAGAATCATGGAGGTGGGCCCTAGTTTTGATATCCTTGCTTTTCGCATTACGAGACATGCCCCAGACGTCCACAAAATTGTTCCTGTTCAATTTGATATTTAGACATAAACCCAGGGGCTTGTTGCAAGAAATAAGGGAAGAATAGGAAAGCTTGGGCAGACAGGAAGTCAGAATTCAACAACATAGGCAGGAGATGGTAGACAAGCTTAAAAAAGCCAGGCAGTTGGCCCAAGAAAACCTGGCAAAGGCTCAACAAAAGCAAAAACAGGACTATGACAAATGAGCACGTCAGGGAGTTCCACATAGGGGACAAAGTCCTCGTATTACACCCCTTGCTGGTGGATAAATTATTGACATGATGGTAGAGGCCATTTGAAATTATAAGGCAGGCTGGCCCTGTAGATTATGAAGTTTACCATCCAGGGCATTGGAGGCAGCAGCAGATTTATCATGTTAACCTGCTGAAGGCCTGGCAGGAGCCAGAGGACCCTCCTGAGGAGCTCGGGCCTAAAGAAGACTACCAGCCAAGAGGGATAGCATAGCATGGAAAGGTAGAACAGGGGCTGGAACTTAGCAGGGAACAGCATAAGCAGTTACAAGGACTTACAGAAGGATTTAGCAATGTATTTAATGAAAGTCCTGTAAAGGCCAAAGGTGTGAGGCACAAGATTAAGACCCCAGCGGGAACCATCATACGAGAAAAATGGAGTCCATTCCTCACCATTTACAGGCCAGCATACGACAGGAGATCTGGAAGATGCTAGCCCAAGGGGTCATTATACCCTCCTACCATCCATGGCAGAGCCTGATGGTAGTGGTACCTAAAGCTGATGGGTCTTTGAGAATATGCATAAACTTCAAGAGGATGAATGAAATTGCCATATTTGACACATTCCCTATCTCCCATGTAGAAGAACTTCTAGAGAGAATAGGCCAGACTCGCTACATATCTACAATTGATCTGTCAAAGGGGTATTGGCACATACCCATGGCCGCCAAAGACCAACAGAAAACTGCCTTTGGAACGCCATGGGGTTTATCTGAATTTACAAGAACGCTGTTGGCGTCCATGGGGCTGCTGCTACCTTTCAGCATCTCATAGATCGCATACTCACCTCGCACACAATGTACACTGCTGCCTATATTGATGATATTGTTATCTACTCAATCTTGGTTTCAACATGTGCGCCATCTGAAGGCAGTACTACAAGAGCTTGGCCAGGTAGGGATGACTGCCAACTCCCAAAAGTGCTCATTGGGGATGTAAGAAACCAATTATCTGGGGTTTAGGGCCAGACAGGGGATTATATGACGTTTGGCCAGTAAGGTAGCCACAATAGAAAACTACCTACCCCCTCAGACTAAGAGGCAGTGAGGTCATTCCTGGGTCTAGCTAACTACTACAGAAGATTTATCCCACGTTTTGCCAAAAAAGCAGCTGCTCTGATGGATGCAATAAGAGGAAAGGCTCATGGTCCAATATGATGGACACCACAAACAGAAAGGGCTTTCAAGGACATCAAAAGGGCTCTGTGCAATGATGTGCTAATCATAACACCTGACTTTTCCAAAATTTTTATCCTGTAGACGGATGAGTCAGAAATGGCCATAGGAGCTGTGTTATGTCAATACCATGAGGGTGTGGAGTGATCATTTACCTTTGCCAGCAAAAAGTTAAATGCAGCCGAGACAAGGTATTCTACTATTGAAAGGAAATGTTTATCAATAAACTGGGTAGTAAATTATTTTTGGTATTATTTAATGGGGAGAGAATTTAAATTAGTGACTGACCATGCTCCATTACAATGGCTAAATAAGGCCAAAAACAATAATGCATGAATAATGCGATGGGCTTTCTCCTTACAGCTCTTTAAATTCTTTGTAAGTTACAGGCCTGGAGTAACCAACAAGGTTGCAGACTTTTTGTCAAGGTGTGATGGGACTGAGGCAATGGTGACAGATCCATTCAGGAACACTATCCGAGTTATTGACAAGCAGAATTGAAAAGCTCCTCTGCCACAAGGCAACTTAAGTGGGGGGATGTGTGGCAGGTATAAGGCCATGGAGAAAAACTTACCTGATGAAGGAGATGAGTGGAGCCAACAGGATGCTGCACTGAGCCGGGAGCATGGGGGGAGCGGAGTCATGGTGGGGAAAAACGCCAGGCCGGAAAAAACAAACAAACAAAAAAAAAGCAGCAGGTCTGAGAGGACCCGGGATCAGCTCCCATGCCAGTGTGGACTCGCTTTCTGGTGGTGTGCTGGCACTGATTTGCCGGCTGGTCCTTTGAAAAGGGAATAAAAACCCTGATGGACTGGGAGCAAGGGGAGGATCTGGAAGTGGGTTCCCTGGTGGGCCCAGAGGGGCCTGAAGTGGAGCAGAGCCCCACTAAAGGAAAGTGGTGGCAGCCCCAGGAAGGGGCCTCCAATAACCAGCTAAGCCCAAGAGGGCTAAATTCCGTACCTGACATGGTGCCATGGATTCTGGACATCTCCAGATAGGATTGGACCCTCCAGGAACCTGAAGAGTGAAGGAGAGATGGATGCTTGGATTGTGGCAAACACCACCCAGGGAGAGGGGAAAATATGCTGGGGAGTAAGGTAACCTGGGGCCAGGATGGATTCTAGGCCAGTCATAATATGGCCTAAAACAAAGCGGACCATGCAACATCCAAATGGGACTGTTATAACTCGAAAGGCCAAGACAAAAGACATACCTTAACCAGACCTAGAACATTTGGGAAATAACATCTTTGGTTGGCATTAGGTGGAGTATAGGGGAGCTGGAGCCCCAAAATGGGAAGATGGATGGAAAGATTGAAGGAGGGTGCCTGGCAAAGCACAGCATACAATCTGTAACAGGGGGCTTTCTCAGGGCTAGTCTGTCATTGGCCTACCCACCTGTTCTTGGGCCAACCGCCCGCCTCCTCGTCTGCGATGCTTTGATGGTACATAATTATGGTGTTAATTAGGCAGGAGGCTGCCCATTCTTCCCTTGATGCTAGGGGGTGCTATCTGCAGCTCTGTTCCTCACCTACACCACAGCCCAAGCCTCGCAGATGGCATCCACAGTTCTTAACATCACCGGCCCCACACTGGGCCCCAGAATCCTTCAGTCCAGACCCCAACTGGATCCCTCCAATCAGGTGGCTACTCCGCTCTCATTCTGGGCTACCTAGCTTCCTGAACTATTACCTCTCTTGGGCGTAGCCCTCCCAGGACCTTTGGCCATACAGGCCTTGGCCTCACCTCCAAAGCCAGTTGTAACCCCAGGCCCTTAGCTCTGGGTGTCGTGATGGGCCCTTGGCCCTTTTGACCCTTCTGATCCTGGCTTCAGCATTGACCAGTCAAGGGTGTTTCAAGTCAGGCTCCTGAGCCTCTAGCTCACTCTCTAACCTGGGTCCACCTTCTTGGCTCTACTAGGGGGTAACCTACCTGGTTGTGGGAGCTGGGGTTATTAAGGCGCCCTGACCCGCCTTTCACTGGGGTGGTTTCCTAGGGGCTTCTGCACCACTGGGAGCCCTACCAGGCCACCCACTCCCAGCAGGGTGCAGTTTTAGGTCATGCCTAGGACCAGGAGCCTCCAAACCACCCCCTTAAGCTCCTCCTCTTACCTCCAAGATGTAGCATTCAGTCTGCAGCTAGGCTATGTTTCTGCCTGGCCTGCCAGCAGTGAATTGTTCTGTTTATATAGGCGGCCGGAGATCTAAAATGGCCACCACAATCAAGCACGGAAAAGAGCCAATGTGGTCCCTATTTTCAAGAAGGGGAGGAAGGAAGAGCCTGGCAACTACAGGCCAGTCAGCCTCACTTCTATCCTGGGGAAGGTCTTTGAAAAAATTATCAAGGACCACATTTGAGAGAGCCCTGCAGGGGAAGTGATGTTGAGGGGCAACCAACATGGGTTTGTGCCAGGCTGATCCTGCCAGACTAACCTGGTCTCTTTCTATGACCAGGTAACAAAAAGCTTAGCTGTGAAGGAGGAAGTCGATGTCATCTTCTTGGACTTCCAGAAGGCCTTCAACACAGTGTCCCACCCAATTCTGGTGGGCAAGCTGAGGGA
>NW_017729033.1:72139581-72144602 GCF_001723915.1 Gavialis gangeticus | reverse complement strand
GTCATGCATCAACAGGGGCATCACTAACAGATCCAGAGAGGTCTTGCTCCCCCTCTATGCAGCGCTGGTCAGGCCGCAGCTGGAGTACTGTGTCCAGTTCTGGGCGCCGCACTTCAAGAGGGACGTGGAGAACCTGGCGAGGGTCCAGAGGAGGCCACTCATGTGGTTGAGGGCCTCTGTGGCCAGCCCTATGAGAGGAGGCTGAGGGACCTGAATCTCTTCAGTCTCTGCAAGAGGAAACTGAGGCAGGATTTTGTGGCTGCCTACAACCTTATCAGGGGCCAGCAGCAGGGACTCGGGGAAAGTCTGTTCACCAGGGCCCCCCTTGGAGTCACCAGGAACAATGGCCACAAGCTGAGGGAGGATAGGTTTAGGTTAGATATTAGAAAGAACTACTTCACTGTAAGGGTGGCCAGAGCCTAGAATAGGCTGCCCAGAGAGGTGGTGCTCTCACCTTCCCCTGGAGATCTTCAAGAGGAGACTGGATAGGCACCTGGCTGGGGTCTTATGACCCCTCCCACCCCCAGTGCTCCTTCCTGTCCATGGCAGGGGGTCAGACTTGATGATCTGTCTAGGTCCCTTCCCACTCATTGATTCTATGATTCTATAATAAGCACCTGCTGGCTGCTTGTCTCAGCCCTTAAAGTGGCAGGCACCAACAGTGCCCTGCCACACTACCTTCCTCCCAATTTAACAAGTTTATTCCAGCAAGACATGGCAGGAGAGAACCCCTGAGGACCTTCCAAGAAATCTGACCCAGTCGCAAGCTGTCCATTCCCTGAGCTACGGTGAAGCTCGAAAAGCCCATACAAACAAAGTGCACTGGTGAACAGCACAGGAGATTACACAGTGCTTCACCACCCTCCTAGTGAAAGAGTTTTTTTCTAATATCCAACCTAAACTTCCCTTGCTGCAACTCGAGATCATTGCTCCTTGTTCTGTCATCTGCCACCACTGAGAACAGTTTAGTTTAATCCTTTCTGGAACGACCCTTCAGGTAGTTAAAGGCTGCTATCAAATCGACCTTCAGCCTTCTCTTCTGCAGACTAAACAAGCTCAGTTACTTCAATACAATACATAATACATCTGTACCAGTCTGTATAGTAGCTAGCACAGCTGCAGAGAAGGTAAGCCACTCATTATCCCAGGGATGGGTAATTATTTGGGCCTGTGGGCAAATAATATAGGCAATTCTGGAGAGCTGCTGTGGGCTGGTTAGCAACCTCCACATGCAACAGCCTGGAGTCCATGCACCCTGAGGTTCATCCCTGCCACTGCCAACAGTGCATAGCCCCAACCCTGACCCCAGCTTGCCCCATGCCTGCTCCAATCTTGTTTTGGCAAAAGCGGACCAGCTGGAACCTACATGCACAGCCCTGATCTGGCTCACTCCATGCTTGCTCAAGACTGCCTGCCCATGCTGAGCAGCAGCAGTGGCTGGGCAGAAGCTGCTGCTTGGCATGGAGGAAAAGTGGCCCCTCCTCCTCACTGCTGCTGGGCCCTTCTTGCTGCAGTCACCTTGAGGCCACACCTGGATTCCTCTCCGCTGCCATCACTACCACCTCCAGGCTGCCCAGGAAGTCAGTGGTGGCAGCAGAGAGGAGCCACAGGTCAGCCTGAGTGCAGGCTCTGGATGGCTGCAGCAAGAGGGACCCAGGAGCGGCAAAGGTAAGGAGCCGGTTTTCTTCTGCAGTGAGTAGCAGTTTCTGCCCGGCCATGGCTACAGCCGTTCAATGTAGGCAGGTGAGTCTGGAGCAGACACGGGGCAGGCTGGGGTCAGGGCTGTGCATGCAGATCCCTGCCAGCACCACAGGGTTGGGGCCAGGGGCTGCGGCAGCTGAAATGAGCTGCTACTGCCTGGGCTGCCTAGAAAGGCAGTCCACCCACAGTCCTGCTGCATGCTCAGGGGGTGGCGGGATGTGCCACAGGCCAGGTGGTGCCTGGGCCAGACAGGACTGAGGGGACCCACTGAGGGCCAGACAAAGTCCCTCTGTGGGCCAGATCCAGCCCATAGGACCATATTTTGCCCACCCCTGCATTATTCTCTCCTGAATATTTTCAGAAGTTGCAGGACAGAAAGGTATCACCTCCTTTTCACTCAATAGCCCAGTACTCTCTCTTCACTTGAGGTAAGGATTTCTTGTAAACTCCAAGATATACACTACAGATATTTTAGTCCTAAACAATAGGTTTCTTTGTATTTGACTTTTTATGATGCTGCATACTATTAATGAGGAAAAATGTGGAGAGAGACTTCGTTCATCTAGCCAGAACATTAAATTTATTGATACATGACTAAGCAGAGAAGTTCATTATTAGATGGATTTCAGAGGATATGTAGAAAATGCTAACATACTGTGAGACAACCTGAAATATATGCAAAGAGTTTATAACGTTTACTGAGACTTGCCTGCATTTAAGATTGTGCCCATTATTGAGCACATCAACTGGGAGAACTTCAGCCTTGATTTTCAGGTTTTGGCTGGAAATGAACAATGCATTCCTAACATTTCAAGCATACAGTTAGACTATCATCAAATATACCAGGCTACAGCAAGTGATGTACAGGAAATCTTCTACAGCTTCAGGAACTGATGGACTTCCTACATATTCTGGCTAGATTAGAGAGTGCTAAAGACAGATATCCTGTAAACTTCCACACTCTTTTGGCAAACACTTCAACTAATTAATTTTTATTAAGCAACCACAAAGAAGAAGATATATTTCCTTTCATGTAAACTGGTAAAAAAACCCATTTGTTCTTATTGTTCCAATTTTTTAGTCTTGACCAAAGTGCACACATTGGTCAAGACTAAATCAGGCAGGACCAGACAAAACACAATAGGAAAAGCTCACTGACAACACTGGGAATTTCACACACGGAAAGTCATTGCAAAGCAGATTTTCAAAGGGACCGGAAGGTTTTCAGCACCCACTAGTCCACAAGACTTGAGCATCCAACTTACTTGTTTTGCTTTTAAAAATCTTCTAGTCACTGAAGTTTGTGAGGTGCTTAGACTTGACAACCCTAGAAAACCTTATAGGTCTATATTGATAGACCCATAAACGGGTCAGTAGAAAAGAAATGAACACTCAATTCTGGGAGCTGTCGAGTGTCTTCTGCAAGATCATAAACACCCACCGCTTCTGTTTAAATGAACAGAGCACAGAACCTGATCCTGGGTAAGGACTTGACACTGCTCATTTAAATATACTGAGCTACATTCTACTTTTAATTACAACTGTGCAAAATACACTAACATTATTGATGCTGCACGGGTGTAACTGGACAAAATCCAAACAAATGATTTTATAAGTTACATGCAGTACACTTTCATAACAGATTTCTGCACTGCTGTATGGCTGCAGCTTTCCATTAGCTAATCCCTCCTAAGCCATTTAACAATGTTGAAGGAGATGACCAGATCCCTTTATAAAACTCTACTCAGAGGAGGCCAGTTCTTTGTTTCAAAGCAGAGCCCACTTGTTCTGTTTCTTGACTTTCTTGTGTTTATCACGGACATTCTTTCCACTCCTGGGATGCTGGAACCAATGCTGAAAGATATCTATGAACCTCAGTTCTGTAGTGAAAGATGTTGAAACATATTGTGAATGGCTTCCAGGTGAAAATTAGTTTCTCTACCAAACATTAAGCATCTTACAAATCTGGTCCAGTGAGCAGACAAAATCTTGGATGCCTATCTAAATTTCAAATCTCTCTCTCTATCTCTATATCTATATCTGGGCTGGATTCTTACAAAAACAGTCCCTCAGGACTTCCTGTTTTTCTGATCCTGAGCAGAACCTGGAAAAACATAGACAACACAAACGGAAAGATAATGATAAAAGTGTTATCTGAACATTTTAAAACTTATTAAGTGTTACCTCATCCTCTATCTCTTCCCTGTCCCCCTTCAGTCTACTTTGAAGCAGGGCTGTCTTACAGAAGAATTTTTATTGTAAGGTACTTAGAGCAATGAGTTTTGGATATGTATGGTATCTCTAATTACCTCTATAATGCACATAATTTTTGCTATTGTTATTAAAACATGTATAAAGAATATTTTCAATGCAGTGAATGAAAGCCTCAAGGTAGCCCATTCTAATGTCTCAGAGCTTGGGAGCTCATAAGTTGTTTACAGTGTGAAATGGCATTCCCAGCAGTCCTCCAACACAGAATCATAGAAAATTAGGGTTGGAAGGGACCTCAGGAGGTCATTTAATCCAACACCCTGCTAACAAGAAGGGCTTATACAAGAAGGGCAGGACCAACCCCAACTAAGTTATCTCAGCCAAGGCTTTGTCCTAAAAAGCTCCAAGGATGGAGCTTCCACAACCTCTCTGTTCCAGTGCCTTACCACCCTCCTAGAGAGAAAGGTTTTCCTAATATCTAACTGAAACTTCCTGTGTCACAGCTTGAGATTGTTGCTCCTTGTTCTGTCGTCTGCCACCACTGAGAACAGTCTAGCTCCATCCCCCATCCTAGCTTCAACTCCTTCAGGTAGCTGAAGGCTGCTATTAAATTCCTACCCAGTCTTCTAATCTGCAGACTAAATAAGCCCGGTTCCCTCAGCCTCTCTTCATAAGTCATGTGCTCCAGCCCCCTAACCATTTTAGTTGACCTCCGCTGGACTCTCCAATTTGTGCACATCCTTTCTGTAGTGGGGGACCCAAAAATGGACACAGTACTCCAGATGTGGCTTCACAAATGCCAAACGCAGGTGAATAATCACTTCCCTTAATCCGCTGGTAACACTCCTACTAATGCAGTCCAGTATGCCGTTAGCCTCCTTCTCAACAAGAACACACTCTTATCCCATATTCAACTTATTGCCCACTGTAGCACCCGGGTCCTTTTCTGCAGAGCTGCTGCTTAGCTTTCATCCCTAACCTGTACCAGTGCAGTGGGATTCTTCTTCTAAGTGCAGGACTTTACATTTGTCCTTGTGCAACCTCATGAGATTTCTTTTGTTCCAATCCTCCAATTTGATGCAGTCTTTCTAAATCCTAGACCTACGCTC
>NW_017729033.1:72132729-72134581 GCF_001723915.1 Gavialis gangeticus | reverse complement strand
TTACCTCATCCTCTATCTCTTCCCTGTCCCCCTTCAGTCTACTTTGAAGCAGGGCTGTCTTACAGAAGAATTTTTATTGTAAGGTACTTAGAGCAATGAGTTTTGGATATGTATGGTATCTCTAATTACCTCTATAATGCACATAATTTTTGCTATTGTTATTAAAACATGTATAAAGAATATTTTCAATGCAGTGAATGAAAGCCTCAAGGTAGCCCATTCTAATGTCTCAGAGCTTGGGAGCTCATAAGTTGTTTACAGTGTGAAATGGCATTCCCAGCAGTCCTCCAACACAGAATCATAGAAAATTAGGGTTGGAAGGGACCTCAGGAGGTCATTTAATCCAACACCCTGCTAACAAGAAGGGCTTATACAAGAAGGGCAGGACCAACCCCAACTAAGTTATCTCAGCCAAGGCTTTGTCCTAAAAAGCTCCAAGGATGGAGCTTCCACAACCTCTCTGTTCCAGTGCCTTACCACCCTCCTAGAGAGAAAGGTTTTCCTAATATCTAACTGAAACTTCCTGTGTCACAGCTTGAGATTGTTGCTCCTTGTTCTGTCGTCTGCCACCACTGAGAACAGTCTAGCTCCATCCCCCATCCTAGCTTCAACTCCTTCAGGTAGCTGAAGGCTGCTATTAAATTCCTACCCAGTCTTCTAATCTGCAGACTAAATAAGCCCGGTTCCCTCAGCCTCTCTTCATAAGTCATGTGCTCCAGCCCCCTAACCATTTTAGTTGACCTCCGCTGGACTCTCCAATTTGTGCACATCCTTTCTGTAGTGGGGGACCCAAAAATGGACACAGTACTCCAGATGTGGCTTCACAAATGCCAAACGCAGGTGAATAATCACTTCCCTTAATCCGCTGGTAACACTCCTACTAATGCAGTCCAGTATGCCGTTAGCCTCCTTCTCAACAAGAACACACTCTTATCCCATATTCAACTTATTGCCCACTGTAGCACCCGGGTCCTTTTCTGCAGAGCTGCTGCTTAGCTTTCATCCCTAACCTGTACCAGTGCAGTGGGATTCTTCTTCTAAGTGCAGGACTTTACATTTGTCCTTGTGCAACCTCATGAGATTTCTTTTGTTCCAATCCTCCAATTTGATGCAGTCTTTCTAAATCCTAGACCTACGCTCCAGTGTATCTACTACTCCCCACAGCTTGGTATCATCTGCAAACTTTCTGAGGGTGCACTCCATCCTGTCTTCCAGGTCGTTGATGAAAATATTGAATAAAACTGGGACCAGGACCAACCCCTGGGGCATGCCACTTGATACCAGCTGCCATAGACATTGAGCCATAGAGTACTATCCTCTGCAACCAAATTTCCAGCCAGTTTTCTATCCAACCTAGAGTCCATTCATCCAACCCATACTTCCTTATCTTGCTTGCAAGAACGTTGTGGGTGACTGTGTCAAAAGCCTTGCTAAAGTCAAGGTATATCATATTCACTGCTCTTCCTCAATCCACAGAGCCAGTCATCCCATCATAGAAGGCAATTGGGTTGGTCAGGCATGATTTGCCCTTGGTGAATCCATGCTGACTGTTCCTGATCACTTTCTCTTTCTCCAAGTGCTTAGAAATGAATTCCTTGAAGACCATAAGTGCTTAGTATAATGGATTCCAAGAACTGAGGTGAGGCTGACTGGTCTGCAGTTCCCCAGATCCTCTTTCTTCCCTTTCTTAAATATAGGCGCTGTATTTGCCCTTTTTCAATCATCTGGGACCTCTCCTGATCATCACAAGCTTTCAAAGATAATGGTAACAGACTCCCTCAGCACCCTCTGGCCCCACTTCCAGCTTTTCTAAATAGTCCCAAACCTATTCTTTCACCACTGTTGGCTGCTC
>NW_017729033.1:72127528-72127729 GCF_001723915.1 Gavialis gangeticus | reverse complement strand
TGTTCTGTCGTCTGCCACCACTGAGAACAGTCTAGCTCCATCCCCCATCCTAGCTTCAACTCCTTCAGGTAGCTGAAGGCTGCTATTAAATTCCTACCCAGTCTTCTAATCTGCAGACTAAATAAGCCCGGTTCCCTCAGCCTCTCTTCATAAGTCATGTGCTCCAGCCCCCTAACCATTTTAGTTGACCTCCGCTGGACT
>NW_017729033.1:72108768-72122528 GCF_001723915.1 Gavialis gangeticus | reverse complement strand
GCTCCCCTCCTCCCCAGACCTCCTCTTCACCTCCTTCCCAGGTGCAGTAGTCTGGGAGCTGACCTTACCTGTGAAGACTGAGGTGAAAAAGGCATTGAGTACTCCAGCCTTTTCCTCATCATCTGTCACTAGGTTGCCTCCCCCGCTCAGTAAGGGGCCCACACTTTCCTTGATCTTCCTCTTGTTGCTGACATACTTGTACAAACCCTTCTTGTTGCCCTTCAAGTCCCATGTTAGCTGCAAATCCACTTGTGCTTTTGCCTTCCTGATTTCATCCCTGTATGCCTGAGCAATGCTATTATACTCCTCCCTAGTTGTTGGTCCAAGTTTCTACTTCTTGTAAGCTTCCTTTTTGTGTTTTAGCTCCTTGAAGAGTTCCCTGCTAGTCCAAGCTGGTCTTCTGCCATATTTGCTAATTTTCTTGTCTATCGGGATGGTTTGTTCTTGCACCCCTCAGTAAGGTTTCTTTAAAATACAACCAGCTCTCCTGGACTCCTTTCCCCCTCAGACAGGCCTCCCAGGAGATCCCGCCCATCAGTTCCCTGAGGGAGTCTGCTTTTTTAAGTCCAGGCTCCTTATTCTCCTGCTCTCTTTCCTTCCTTTCTTCAGGAACCTGAATTCAATCATCTCTTGGTCACTGTTGCCCAAGCTGACATCCATTACTACATTCCCCACCAACTCTTCCCTTTTTGGGGGCAGCAGATCAAAAAGAGCAGGGCCCCTAGTTGACCTCTCCAACACCTGCACCAGGAAGTTGTCCCCAGCACTCTTGAAAAACTTCCATTGCCTGTGTACTGCTGTATTGCCCTCCCAGCAAATGCCTGGGGCACTGAAGTCCCCCAGTGAGAACCAGAGCCTGTGGTAAATAAAAACATTAAAAAAAACTGAGGCAAGACAAAGTTAATGTTCCAAGCGGATTTCAACTTTTCAGTTGGGGGCTGAAGCCATCTCTGTCATCTGCTGATGCTGATTGTGTATAATCAGGCTAAAGGGTATTGCTCCTCTGCTTAGGGGCAGGTTGACCACTATACATGGGATCATGAAATTATTTTACCTTATGGACTGTGGGGGTTTTTGTTTTCTGTGTAGCAAGGAACATGATCTTTTTCCTTGGATCTCTCAAATGTATTTTAACAAACTACCTCCTGTCCTTGAAGTGGTAGGACATTGATGGTGTCCTTGCCCCTGCTTTATCTATGGCAATGTGTTCTTGATGTTTTTAGGCACTGTGTTTCGTAGCTGCAGAAAAGGGTTATTGGTGCAGTTGTGTTTGGAATAGGTTAGATGGACACTTGTCTAGGATAGTTTAGAGGAGAAATGATCCTTTCTTGAGCAGAAGGTTGACAACATGACCTACTGAGATCCCTTCCAGCCCTATTTTTACATGATTCTGGATCTCCACGGTCTTTGCTTGCCACTACTGGTTGTTGATGTCCCATAGCCTCCTCTGAACAACAACTTTGAGCTGGTGGTAAGCCTCTCATTTTTGCTGGTTGTGGGGTTCTTTTTGCCACCTGCAGAAGGTGGCTGTCTTCTGAAGGGTAAGTCCTAGGATTTCCTCATTGATATCATCAAACCAATCTTGGTGACGGTAAGTGGGGTATCCAATTGATTCAATGCATGCCTTGTGAATAACATCCTTAAGTTCCTCCCAAGGTTCCTGGACGTCCTTGATGTCATCAGGTAGGTCAGAGAGCCTCACAGTAAGGCATTTCTGAAGAGCCTTGCATCTAGCTTGGTCTGGGAGTGCCTTGATGTTAAATCTCTTCTGCATTTCTTACAGTCATTTATATTGTTGTGATGCAAGCTGCATATCCATGATTATTCTGACTAAACGGTGATTCATCCAGCAGTCATCTGCACCTCCCAGGACTGGGGTGATATGGACATCAGTACAATCATGGGCTCTGACAATAATGTAGTCAAGAAAGTGCCAGTGATTGGAGCATGGATGTTTTCAAGTGGTCTTATATTTTTCACTCTGTCTGAAGATGGGATTCGTGATAAGCGAGTCACGCTCTGCATATTTGCTGAGGAGAAGGATCCATTGGAGTTGACTTTCCCCACCCTCTTTCCCAATGGTGGAGAGTCATGAGGTGTTTGTTAATGCCCACAGGGAGTTGTGAAAGCTGGCTGACAGTCTTGTTCTTGATGGCAAAGCCAAGTCTGTGAATGCACTTCTCTTTCCAAACAAACCCTGTAGCCACCTCCTCCTTCTTTCAGCTGGCCTTCATCTGCCCAGTGGGTAATGCTTAGAGCAGCAAAATCAATGTCATATCTTGCAAGTTCTGTAGCTACTATGGCGGTTCTTCTTTCAGGATGCTCACTCTTCAGGGAGTCCATGAGAGTTCAGACATTCCATGTGGTGAATTTTCCTACATTACTTTTTGGTTTCGGCTGCAAGTTGAGTGATCCCACTTGATGTGGCAATCCAGGTAGGGGAGTTTGAGACAGCCTCTGTTTAGGGAACCTTTTCTAGCACCTTCCTCATTCAGGGTGAGCAGAGGGAGTCCTGAAGAGGACTGCTTGCTCATGGCTGCAGCTGCCAAAGTGTACTGTCTTGATACATACAAAACAACCATCATATGACCACTGCCTACATGCATATTTGTGACTAGGGATTCCCAGAAATCATTTTTCCTGACCCCACTGCCACTTATCTGTTGCCACAGGACTTGGTTTGTGGGAGCTGTTAAAATCCCTGGAAGAGGTCTGTGCATGACATCTTTTAATGTGGAGAAGCTGGTGCGCAAGCTACAACTGCACAAGCTTGACAGAAGAGAATCCTGAACCCAGTGGCAACTGGAGACCTCCATCCCACTGCAGCCTCATCTGCCTTCAAATCCACAGAGAACTAGCATGTCCTCAAGTACACCTGTTCCACCATTGGGGTCTCCAGGAGTTTGGACCATGCTTAGTCTGGGACCTCACTTCAGTTCTGTTCGCCAGGGGGACTCTACCAGGAGTACAAGACTCCAGATGATGTAGCTCTGAGGATCATTGGAACACATAAGCCTCTCCACCACAACAAGGTTATGGTCCAAGGCGAAAGAGTTTCACTGACCAGCCTGACATAAGAAGCTTTATTTAAGCAATAAAAGCCATTCATGGGCCATGTTCCAATGGCCCAACCCCCTTGCGATCCCAGGACAGCTCCACTCTTCTCATGGACAATATATCCATCAAGCAACACTGGAAGGAGCACTTTAAGACTCTTCTCAACTGGGAATCTGAGGTCTCAGCTGCCACCATTGAGTCCATCCCTCAACACCCAGTAATAGAACCTTCCTGATCCCCCATCCTTCAAGGAAGTCTGGTGTGCCATCGCTCAGACCAAGAACAGTAAGACACCAGGGCCAGATGGCATCCTTGCAGAGGTCTTCAAAGTTGGTAGAACAGCAGTAGCACAACATTTTCACCAACTTCTCATCAAAATATAGGTTAATGAGGAAGTTACACCTGACTTAAAGAATTCCAACATTGTGACCATCTTCAGGAAAGGGGTCAAGTCAGTGTGTGGGAACTACCGAGGCATTTCCCTCCTCTCCGTTGCTGGGAAGATTCTTACTCTCATCCTTCTGAATTGCTTCCTCCCCCTTGCCGAAGATGTCCTTCCAGAATCCCAGTGTGGCTTTAGATCATCTTGGGGTACCACCAACATGATTTCTGTTGCACGACAGATCCAGGAGAAGTGTAGAGAGCAACACCAGGAGCTGTTTATGGCATTCATTGACCTAACCAAGGCCTTCAACTCCATCAATCATGAAGCCTTATGGAAGGTGCTGGCTAGGTTTTGTTGTCCACTGAATTTCATCAGTGTTCTCAGGCTACTCCATGATGGGATGACCACCACAGCCCTTTGCAATGGATCAGAGAGACCCATTTACCAACAGTACTGGTGTCAAGCAGGGCTACGTTCTCACCCCAACCTTTTTTTCCATCTACCTTGCTGTAATTTTGATTTTCATCTATGATTGCCTTCCTCCCAGAATTGGAGTTGAGAATCAAATGGATGATCAGTTTTTCAACCTGTGGTGCCTTCACAGCAAAATGAAAGTTACCAAGATTGGCATCACCAACCTTCAGTATGCTGATGAGTATGCTAGTGTAGCACACATTGAGACCGATCTGCAGTCCACCCTTGATCTTTTCTCAAGTGCCTATCACAGACTGGGATTCTCCCTTAACATTGGGAAGAACAAGGTACTCTATCAGCCTGCCCCAGCACAAGCTGCCCCACTCCCTCCAGAAATTACCATTGGTGGAGAACCCCCGGAAAATGTCAAGCGTTTCCCATAAATTGGCACTTGCTTCTCCCAGTCAGTCAGTCTCGATGTAGAAATTGAATTTAGGATTCACTGTGCCAGTATAACCTTTAGAAAGCTGCTTTGCCATGTCTTTGCTGATCAAGATCTGCAGGTGGAAACTAAGATCCTGGCCTATAATGCAGTGGTTATTTCCATGCTCCTCAACAGGTTTGAGACATGGGTGGCATATCAAAGCCATCTTAAGTGCCTAGAATGATTCTGTCAGTGTTGCATCAGGAAGATCCTTGCCATTAGCTGGGAAGACATCTGCATCAATGCCAGCAGCCTCTCTGCAGCTAACATAACCAGCATTGAGGCAAAGATCATGAAACACCAACTCCACTGGGCAGGCCACTGTGTGTGGATGGCTGACGCTTGTCTCCTGAAGCAACTCCTCTTCTTTCAACTTAGTCATGGTAAGAGGACCCATGGAAGACAGAGGAAGCATTACAAGGATACCCTGAAAGCATACCTTAAGAAGGGAGCATTAACCCTACAAAATGGGAAGTGATGGCTGGTAACAGGTTTCAATGGCGCTGCACTATTTATCAAGCTACAGTCCACTTTGAAGAGAACTGTTCTGCTCAGGAAGCTGAGAAATAGCAGAGGAGGAAGGAAAGTGCACAACATCCTGGCTAACAGTTGTGCTCCCACAGGGCACCACTTGTGATATCTGTATAAAAACTTGCAGAGCACAGATTGGATTCCTCAGCCACCTTAAAACTCACCAGTAATCTCCCACTGGCAGACATCCTCGTATCCAGGGATAGCTGATGATATGATTCTATGATCATCAGCACTAATCAACATGTTTTGATAGCCATATTTACACAACGATTTGCAAGGTCATTTGGAAAACCTTAGGCACACATCTGGCATTGTTCTAAAAATAGGATACAGGGCAACAAGTTTAGACAGGCTCAAACAAATGGAAAATGTTGAGGGTAAAGTTTGGGCCAGCATAAGAATATTGCACATAAAAATAAATCTAGCATTTTAATATACAACATGCCCTAAAATTTCATGTTTCTGATTCCTTTTATTGATGAATTTGCTGACAAATGGAAATGTTTACATTTTCTATTCAGAGCATCTTCTACAGTTCAACTCTAACAAACATTCTCCTAAAGAGATCAATTAAGGCCTCACCAAAATCAGTGGGAGTTTCACCACTAATTTCAATAGAGCCAGATCTTCACTCTTTGCTTCAATTTTTCTGCACAATCCCACACATTCTGAAGAGAAAAAATATTTTTCAGTAGTCTCACAGTAGTTGAAGCCCTTGGGACACTATTCATGGAAAAAACAACAATGCAAATTAGACAACAATAATGCAAGCTTCTGCCTACAAAAGAGCAATGTGCTCCCCATCCAGTTAAAGGAAGCAACCAGCCAGATGAGGAAGGTAAACTTGGAATCTGAAAGGAAAAGGTTTCTGGTATTTATAAAAATCAGAAGTTCACACGGAAATTTAATTACAACACTGATCCTCTCGAATCTATTCCAGGATGTACAGCATCTTAATGACTTGCCTATATGAATTTGTTCCATTTAGTTTTGTAGTATCTCTTTTCTTAATTTGTATTGTTGAAATCCTTACATTTCCATTTATTAGCACTCAATGTTGAAACAATAATAAATCTATAAAATGGAAAGTCTAAATTCTAAAGTTAGTTGAAATGAATTGGAGTTTTGCCTGAGCAAGGCTGAAGTAAAAATGAATCACAGTTTCAGAATCTGGCCAATAAATATTCAAGATGAAAAAGAGAAGAAGAGATTGCCTACAACAATCATTGCCATGAAAGTCAAAGAATGCTGATCCATTTTTTTACAAACACTTTACAAGGAATATCATAGACTATATTCAGTCACCATCACTGGGGTAATAGCATGATTTAAAAAGCAAATATATATATGTTTATCTGATTATTAGTGAGAATCTGGCATAATAAAGGATGCTACAATTAGAAAAATGCACATAACCAGATTTTCATTGTTGCAATGAGCAAGCAAGGATATCCTTAATTCTAATTCCCATGGAACCAGCACTAGAATAAAGGTAATCTCATCCTGTTACTTCTAGTTTCTGAAAGATATGTATGTTAGATTCAAGACAGCTGAAATTGTACTTGGCAATCATATAATTTGACCATTTTATCCTGAACTAGATGAGAAGTCACATCTTGAAGGCAATGTATGCTATTGGTAGATTAGATAGTACAGTGGGTTCAAGCCGCTTTATTGCATTAGCTATCCTAAGTATTTTCAATCATTGTATCTGAACCTTCATGTCTTGTCCTGTACCCCATCAACAGAGCTAAGATCAGTTAGCAATTGGGTACCGTTGAATTCCAAATTTGGATTTCAAGCCTAATTCTGACATTTGCCTTAAATCTGGAGTAACCTCATCAGTAGCCCATGGAAAACTAATATTTTAACCAAGGGATCTTTGAAAATTTGTCCACCTTATTCACTGAAACACGTTATGTTTCTTGGATAAAATAGTAATCACTGCATGCTTTTGCTCTCCCCTACCTACAGTCCATCAATGCCACAATCTTTTTCTCCTCAACAAGTCAAAGACAACATTCCCATGCCAAATCTTAGAGATCTGCTAGCTGCTTTTGATACTCTTCACCAAGAGGTGTTTGCTGATGAATCTATGATCCCCAGCAAGAATGAATGGAGTGTCTTAATCCCTTTAACAAGACAGAAATAACCCAGAAAGTATTTATGGGCAGCTGCTCATGGACCACCACAGGATTCTGTTTGGTCACAACTCTTGTCAATGTGGACATATGGCTAATGCAGAGTAGGGCTAGTAGGGCTGTGGAGAGGAAAGGGCAGGGGGAAAGGGAAGAGGTGCGTGGGGCAGATGGAGGCCCCCATGGTGAGGGAGGGAATGAGTGGGGAAGGGGCAGGGGCAGAGACTAGGGTGAATGGGGCTGGGGCGAGTTGTGGGATGGAGTCATGGAGACTCATCCAGGGCCGTGGGGGCCAGGGGCAGCTCCCCACCTCTGCATGCACCCCTGAGGGAGGCATGGGAGGCATGCTGCCCACTGCGCTCCTGAATGAGCATCTGATGGCTCTGTCCCATGACCTGCCCCAGCCCCTGCCCCACTCCATCCCTCATCATGGGGGCCTTGATCTGCCCACCCCCCCTGCCCCTTCCCTTCTACAGACTTACCTGCTGGGCATTGCTCTACATGCCACCGGGCTGCATTCCTGTAGGGGTACCATATTTCCAGTTTCAATAAACAGGATGCTGGTGGTGGGGTAATATGATTATGGAAGGGGCAGTGATATGTCCATGCCCTGCCCTGCCCCTAACTCCCAAGCCACAGCCCCTCTCTCCCCGGCCTTGCTGCTGCCCTCACTCCTGACCCACGGTACCCTGCATCCTTCCAGGAGATATGGGGGTTCCCCCTCCCCAGGCTCCAAACCCCACACACACCCACAGCCCCCTACACCTTCAAAAATCCCCCCCGACATGCACATACCCCCAACTATACAAAATGCCTACATAATTTGGCATAATTTCAAGTTTTTCTGCAATAATTTTGAGTTTTTAGCTTTGCGATTAAAATCACAATTAATTGTGACTAATTTTTTTAATGGTGTAACTAATTGCAATTAAAAGTTTTGTTTGACAGCCCTAGTAATTTTGTATTAACAATGCTTGTTTTTGTTGTTTAATTTCTTTGTTTTGTTTTTATTTTGCTGTAGACTAATATCAATGTATTAGTGCACAATATAGATCACTCATGATTCCACAGAGGCTAAAGTACTTTTCATGGAACTGGTCAACCTCATTTCCTTTTCAGAATCTTTCCTGACCTATGTTAGTATAAACCATTTGTTTTTTGCAACAGATTACTCTGAACTCTCTAGCCTTTGAGGTTAAGCCTGCTGTTCAGTAACCACCTTATATTATCTCTGCTTAGGAAACTGGAATGGGACTGGTGTCATTCTAGCTGATTTGCTCAACTCCAAGTAGGATTCTTCAGATTACTGGTTACACCTGTTTATCATCTGCAATAAGAAAAGCTGCAAAAACCTTTTTGCAGGAGTACTGTGTTTATCTGAGGTCTCAAGCTCTGGATCGTGAGATCCTCAAGAGACTCAGTTTCAACTTGGTATCCTGATTCGTGGCCTCGAGTTGTTTGTTTTGAAAACAAAACTGTCACTGATGTCCCTCGAAAACAGACCTCTGTGCTTTAATTGTGTTGTAGCAGTTACTTGATAGTACAGCTAAAATGAGTGTACATATCAGTGTTAATTGAGGTCAGCTTCAAACACGTTTTATTGGTTTCTGATTGCTACCATTACATCCCTTATTACTATTGGTTACCTTTCCACCGAAATTCCAGTGACCCTCCTCAAACAGCTGGGTACACTCATCACTAAGCAAGACAATCATACTCACTCTTGATCTCTCTCCCTCTGGTCCAATTCATCTTTAATTCCCTCAGGTAAAATGGGACAACTACAAAAAAGTGGAGTGTGCCCTCCTTCCCACCCCCTCTGCACAAAGTAGCTTAGATCTTAGTGGTTTAGGATACTCTTACTTGAAGTGAAAAGGATAGGTTTGACCCTCTCTCACATACGGAGAAATGCCTAGTTTATGGATTCTGACACAATTGAAGTTTGTATTTGAGACCTGTTTGACAAAACTCTGGCACCTGGAGAACGTCCGTGTCCAAAACTGAGACACCTATGGAGTTTAGGCAATACCTGGGTTATGCAGTATTTGACTGGTGCTTTTAAAAATCGCTGTTCTGGACTTGGGTACCTCAATTCTGCCTCTGTCCTGCTTTACTCACATAAGTCTCTCTTTGGATCCGCATCCACGTTCTTTAGCCTTTGAAGGGGAAAAAAATATTGTTAGGCCACTTAGTCCATTTCCATGGCAATCTGAAATGGTTGTCTGTCATGCTTTTGTTAGGTTTGCCCAGTCTAGTTTTAAACATATATATGTACTGCTCACTCTCCTGTTGTAAGAGATTCCTGAATGTAGGGAGAGCTACTTTAACATGCAGACAAAAATAAAGAGACACACAAAATTGTTTGTGAGAGAAAGCAGGGTGAAAACAGAGGGGAAAAATAAAATCAAGAGAGACAGAACTGGAAACATGTCTGGAAGACAAAAAATATTAAAAGAGAAATTTTTTTTTAATGAAAAATAAGCTCAGATTTATAAACGAGTCACCACTGCACCACAAATTGACCTATGCTTGTTTGTATTGGAGGAAGGAAGGGACAAAGACAGTGGAGTTTCTGCTTAAGACCCTGTTCCTGTAATCCATGCAGGTAGATTGGTTTGGCAGAGAAGTCCAGAACCTGGCACAATCTTTCACAAGCGTGAAATTTTGCTGTTCTTTCAAGAGTCTAATGTGACAAACCCAGTGAGATGTAACGATACTAAGAAGGTTCTTCCCATCATTGAACGTACACTTCATGTAACATTCTATTAGTTAGCAAGAAATGATGGCATACATTACTTACCCACAGATGAATTATACCCACTGTCACTGGATATTCCATGTTGAAAGGACATTTATTTCATAATTTTTGATCTATACACGGTGATATATTTGGACAAAAACATATACACAAGGGGACTACAATATCACAGAAGTGTGAGATGATACTCATACAGTGGTTCTGGAATATGTTTGGTAGAAAAATGCTGTGTCGCTAAGGTCAAAACACAAGCATGTATCATTTTCAACTATAAACTTTTTAAATGACTCAAAATGAAATGGAATGCTTCAGTTCCTTTCAATATTTATAGTACATTAAAATGATAAAATATACCTTAAAATGTGTTAGTTTGCAGTTCAACATTATCAGACTGAAACATTTCTACATTAACAAAGGTTGGAGTTTTGGTGTAGCCATGATGGTGCAGGAAATATATCAAATGCAAAGATATTTTTGTGATATCTTTTGGATGCTTTGTGCCTGAAAGCTTGTCAAACTTCTCTCCCACTTATAACATTGGTCCAATAAGATATCACAATAAAAACTCTTTTTCTCAGCATTAACAAAACATTTGCTTGCAGGAAATGCCTTTCAAAATTTTGATTTTTTAAAAATTCGTGTTTGGCAAAATTTTCTAGTTGTGCTTGTTTTTATTGGCACCATAGTTTTCCTCTTGGTTTATTTTACAGTCCCTGCATCCAGCCCCCACTCACCCTCTGGAGCTGCCAGCTCTGCACTGGGATCCAGGAGCCGGGATAGGGGGGCAGAAGCCCTGTGTTCATTTATCAATACTTTTCTAGATCATGTATCACACAGCATGAACTGTGGATTGAGTAGTATATGTCATATCAAGATGAGGTGATGTGGAGAAGAATCACTTAGAGTGACAAACAGTTCAGCACTACCTTAATGTCAGGAAGATACAATGATCACTACACGATTTTGATGTTTTTCTGGGCATTAAATTTATATGGAGGCAAGCAGATTTTCCCACCAATCACCTTATTCTCAGGCATCCAGATTTAAATTATTACTTTTTTTATCTCCTTTAGAAAAAGAATAGGTTTGGGCCTGATCTCAGAATCTGAACGTCTTTGTTGAGAAAATATGTTTGAAAAATGAAAGAGTTGTAATTAATAGCATCAGTCTGATAATTCTTTTACAGCATTTAAGATGAGCTTTTAAGAGGGGCTCCTTAACTTGATTTGTTGAAAGACCTTTTAAAAAAGAAAATCACCATTCATCTTTGCACTTCTGTTGATTGAAGTTACTTTAAGGATCTCCTTTCAGTAGGAAAACAAACTGCATATATAAACTACTTTGACTACTGTTTATCCAAGCCAAAGTGCTAGGACCCAACTTAGGTGCGTATAAACATTTAATGTAATGGGGTATTAGTCTTTAGTTCCAGGAATCAACAGGGCAGTAAGTATGGTGTACTTCAAACTGACACTGAGACATGAACATGTGTGACATGATTTTTTATATTTCTACAGTATATTTATTTTTTGTATATTTATTTTCACCATAATAGAATCACTAATTCTGTATTTTACCTACCAAGACACCAGATTAATGGTTAAGGTAAAAATTGTAAAAAAAAATTAAATCAAGTAAAAATAATGTGCCTTCACATGGGAAATTGAGAGAATTTTCCACGTGAAGGAATGGAGATTAATTATGAATGTTAGCAAGCATCATTGTCCCTATTTTACAAATGGGAAAGTGAAGCAGAGGGACTTGTTTGAGGTCATAGATGGAGCTAATTTGTGACATGGGATAAGATCCCAGATCTGAGTCCCAGTCCTGTGTTCAGTGCACCCTGCTTGTTGAATCAAAACAAGTCTACAATAGAAGCTCTGGTTTACGCTCTAAATGAACATTGGATTAAGAACTGCTTCCTGGGATGAATAAATACATTGAGCTGGACAACGGAAGAGCACTCAATGGATCTGAACAGACTTCTACAATCTGGAATCAAAAATGAAAAGAACTTTTTTTTTTAAATGAAGGTAGCAAAGTGTACTTAGGAAATACAGTGAACTTTGTAGAAATTTGATTTCTGAGGTTGAAAAACCTTAGCTAGCAATTATCATTATCTTCAAAACTCAAAAGGGTTATATTGCAACAAAATAACATGAAAAATTACCTCCTGTTTCCTCCCTTATATGTGTTCAGTCTTCACACAGGCACCTCACACTCAGAATCTGACCTTGGGGCAAGAGTGCTCACAAGTGTTGAAGAATGACAGAGACAGTGTCCTCACTATAGAAATCCTTATGAAGACCTTACATGAAGGCTTGAAAAGGGAGATCAAATTCTGGGAGATTAAAAAGAACAAAAAATAAAAAACACCTTTAAAAAACCCTCTGTGAAAACACTGTTTCATTGCCTTTTAAATAAGTAAACAGAAGAGAGCAAAGAACATCTACACGTATTTATTTTTATTGGTAAAATGTGCATTTAATTTAGAATTAGTAGGACTAGGTTCTATCCGAAAGGGACTTACTCAATTTGAAAAATATGATTATACCTCTAGATTTTGAAAACAGAAGTCAGTGAAAAATTAATGCCATAGACCACTAGGGTTTTTCTTGTTTGTTTTGTAAGTTTTGTAAGTGAGAAAGAAACTTTCAGATTTCATTTCATGCACAATTTTCTATTTGCTCTATGGGTGACACAACATCAGGCAATTATATTTGTGTGTGATATAAGGCAAGTAAATTATGTACTGCTTTTTTACCACCTGTCTACATCTTTTGTTAATGTTCTTTTATTGTGCTGAACTCTCATTTGTAGCAAGTTTTAATGTTATATGTTTGTTTTAAATAAATGATCCAGTTGCATTAGAACAGGGCTGTTGAACCTCCAGCCTTCATGCCACATCTGGCTTGTGGAGCCATGACAGCCAGCCCACAGGACTCTCATGGGCTGGGAAATTTGATGGCAGAGAAGCCGTGGTAATTAACACAGCTACCCTCCCTCATTGCCAAATTCCCAAACCCCAGGCCCTGCACGGTGGGTTGGAGCTGGCCACACCCCCTTTCCTCCATAGCTAGATTGGGCCAGGCCATGCCCCCTTCCACATGGCAGGGTTGGGGCTGAGCCACACTACTTCCCCCCCTGGGGCTGGATTGGGCCCAAGCCATGCTGCCCCCTTCCCCTGTAGGGCCAGATTGGGGCCCCGCCATGCCTTCTTCCACTGCATGGCTGTGTTAAGGCCCTTCAGTGAGGCCAGGGCGTGCCAGCCCCAGCAGCTGATCAAGACCACTGCCAGATCTGGCCTGTGGCTGGACTGGGCATTGCCCATCTGGTCCACCAGGCAAAAATGTTGGGCACCACTGGGTTAGAGCAAAGCAATGGATTTTAGACTTCTGAAGATGCTAAGTTTCAAATTCTTTCTGCCATGATCTAGAAATGAATTTCACAGTCCTGGACCAATTTCTGAGAGAGAGGGACACATCCCAACACACACCCCTGAGACTATCATTTTCATTGGTTCATGGCAACATAACTAATGCGGTCACTCAGAATGAGAAGGCATTTCCTTCTGGGTAACTTAGGGTATGTCCATACTGCTTCCCTGGTGCTCTTAAAAACATGGCTGAGAAACACAACACAACCATCTGCTCCATTGTGCACAACCCAAGCTGAAAATAAAGGGTGCTTACACAAGGTACATTTTTTCCATGATAAGGCCCCCAACAGCACACTACAGCCACGACATAACACTCATTCATGACTCCAGACCTCTTTTAAAATGGTCAATAATATGAAAAATTAACCCTTGCTAAAGCAGCTATTAGTTGAAGGTGCTTTAGAGCAGAGGGAACTTCTGTTCAGATTCCCTGTGTGGGTTTCATAGTTTCATAGTTTCTAGGGTCGGAAGGGACCTGAGCAGATCATCTAGTCCGACCCCCTGCCATGGCAGGAAGAGCACTGGGGTCAAACGACCCCAGTAAGGTGGTC
>NW_017729033.1:72101743-72103768 GCF_001723915.1 Gavialis gangeticus | reverse complement strand
CCGCATAGAGGGGGAGGAACACCTCCTTGGACCTGCTCGAGGTGCATCTGTGGATGCACGACAAGGTGCAGTTGGCCTTCCTAGCCACCTCCCCACATTGCCGACTCATGTTCATCTTGGAGTCAATAATGGGTTAAGTCTGGGCAATTCCACCTGCATCCCATGCATCTTTCTGGGGTGTCACAGAGAGGAGAGGATCTCCTCCCTTGCAGTGGGAGAGCAAGGGTGAGGGTGATGGGGGGGAGGGGTGGAGGTGGGAGTGGGAAAACATACCCCTGGTAGGATCTTGGGGGGAACCGGCCTGAGCCCATGAGGTGACAGGCCTCCATTCTCCCCTCCTCTGCGTCCCCCCACCCCAGCTCCAGCTGCAGCCTGCCAGCCTGCAAAAGGAAACTCACCGTTTCCCACATTTTTTCTTTAAACAAGAAAATACAGCTTTTTTTCTCCTTAAAATGAGAAAATCCACATTTTACCATGTTTTTCCATGACAAACAGAAAACCCAGATCCCTGCTTATAATATTGATTTTAATGCCAGGACTCCTCTTTTGGGATGTTGTTCCCTTCTTGGTGAATACCCCAGCAATGGTTTAAGATCTGTCACAATTGTGAATTTGTGGCCACATACAGTCTCATGAAATTTCCTAGCCCCAGCAATGACTGTAAGAGATTCCCTATTGATTTGGGCATAATGCCTCAGTCTTATTGGTAGTTCATGAAGAGTAGGCAATAGGAGCTTCACATCCATCATTTTAAAGGTGAGCGAGGACTGCCCCTACTCCATACGGTGAAGCAATGTAAGTAAGCAGAAGTGGCTTCTCAATGTCACAATTGACTAACATGTTGTTAGACAACAACAATTACTTCACTTTATTGAAAGCCTTATTGTTCAGCTTAGTCCATTTCCAAGTGGCATCCTTGTCCAATAGATGATGCAAAGGCTCAGCAATTGTAGCTTTGTCTTTTAGGACAGAATGGTAGAAATTAAGCAGACCCAGGAACACTTACAGTTCCTGCTTATTCCTAGATGTTGGGCCATTATGAATAGGTTGTACCTTTGTATTTGTTGGATAAATTCCAGTGGCATCAACTCACAACATCAGGAACTCTCCACTTGTTACTCCAAAAGCACATTTATCTTTCTTGAGTTTCAAGCCAGCATTAGAGATGCAGCACAACACTTCTCATAGTCAGACAACTAATTCTGGCATGGACCCTTCTTCAGTGAGGACATCATCAAACTATGGCACAACACCCTTAAAACCTACAAGCAAGTCATCCATAAGCTTTTGGAAAACTCTGGGTGCTTACTCCAAATTGTAGGCACTTGTCTCAGAAGTCTCCCTTACAGGTGATAATTGTCTGTACATCCCCATTTGATCAACCACAAAGAGTCGTTGATCCACTTGAGCCAAGTTTAATTTAGCAAAAACCTTCCCTCCAGCAAGAGTAGCAAGGAGGTGGTTTACTGCTGGAATCTGGTGTGGGTGCTTTATTAACGGTATACTTGCAGTCAGCACATAATTGAATACCTCCATTCGGCTTTGCACGGCACAATAAGCGGACGATTTGTAAGCCATAGTGGGCATGTCTACATGTGTTTTTATGTGTGCCTAAACTTAATAAGCATTTGCGTAATGTGCATTAAGGCGATTTAGGCGTGCATGTACACATACATGTGCTAAGGTGCATTAATACGGTGTGTGGACTGGACTGACTTGGGACTAAACTTAGTCCCAAGTCAGTTGAAATACACAGCGTTAATGCACCTTAATACATGTGTGTTAAGGCACTTAAGCTATTCATGCATAAATTTGATACCTGCTTTTGCAGTTATGAAATTTAGGCATGAATAGCCTAAAATCAATATTTTAAAGGCACATTAAGGGTGTGCACATGTAGACCTGTGCCCTTAATGTGCCTTAAAAATGGCTAATGTGCCTTAAATTGGCACATGTAGACGTGCCTAGTGAACTTTATGTCTTTCTCCCCCTCCCATTCCTGCCACTTGTGAGCTGCTCCAGGAG
>NW_017729033.1:72094518-72101433 GCF_001723915.1 Gavialis gangeticus | reverse complement strand
GGGGGGAGCAGGGAGCTTCAGCCCAGCAGCTTCTGCCCCATGTCTGGAGCTCCAGCTGCAGCCCCCGAACTGAAGCCTTCCATCCAGCTGCCTTCCGCCTTCCAAGGTGTCTGGGAGCTCCACACATGGAGCAGAAGTTTCCTGCCCCCACCAAAGCTATGTGGCATGGTACAGCTGTGGCAGGGGCAGCTGGAAGTGGGGAGGGCAAAACAGCCCCCCAGAAAGGGACAGGAGGGTACAGGAGGGGGCTTATTCTGCTGCTTGGCGGTGATCAGGGTGGACACACCCGGTTGCAGTCTCCCAGGGGCAGTGGGGGTAAGGGGGAAAATAACCCCGCCTCCCTGTCCCCTCTGCCTCAGGGGCCACACTGGGCTGCCACTGCAGCAGCAAGGGGGGAGTGCCTAAGCAGAACCAGCTCAGGTCCCTGCCATGGGACAGGGAGGGGGGAATTAAACCCCTCTCTGGCCAGTTCAACTTGGACTGGCCATGCCCCCCACCAGCACACCTCCCCTGCAGGCAAGGGCACACTCTAGCGCCCCTGACTCCTGGCCTGAGCAACTGCAGGCACGTGCCCGCATGTCTGTTCTGTTACAAAGTGGTTCAACCTAGGCAGGTTAGACTAACCTGCAAAGGTTGTATCAATTCAGGCTCCACCTTTTTGAATGTCTGTCCCTAGCCTAAGGGACAACTTGCCTACTGGAATTTTATTTGAATCAGCAATGGTATTAGTGGTAACTAGAGGTGCCACTCCTCTTGGTTGCCTTCTTCCCAGATAACTTGGACTTCTGATGACACACATTCAATATTACCCTTATGCTGGGAATAGCGGCAGTTGGCACCATGATTTCTCCCACAGCTATAACCACTTCTTTGGGAAGAAGAAATTGTATTCTTGTGCACTGGTGGTAGCTTTCTTGGAGATTTCTCCCTTGAATGCACTTAGTATGCCTCAGCTGAGATCAGTTGTGCTGACAATGCCAGGATTTCCCTTGAATGGAGTAAGCCAGCTTCATATGCAAGGGCTTCTTGAGCCATGACACATGTTAAGCTATGACTTGCAAGAAGTCTGCATTGTAGGGCTTTGTCTCAAACCCCACACACAAGATCATATCTAGGAAGAGAACCAGACCAGTGCCGAAATTACCCTTCTCCAACAGTCAATGAAAGTTTTGGATGGGGTTGGTGCAAAATGATTATTTAGCAATTGGAGGATTTCATGGTAGGACTTTTTATAGGGCTTAGCCAAGGGTACAAGGAAGCAAGTAATCTCAAAGGTCTTTGAGCCCATGACATTCAGTAGCACTGCATGTTTCTGGTTATCACTTATCAGTAATCTGATTAGCTTCCAGAAAGAAGTCTAGCTGGTCAGTATAAGAGTCCCAGGTGGCTGGACTAAACACATCAAATTCTTCAATGTGGCTCAAAGTAGCCATGTTAGAGAGCAACTACATAGGCCAGCACATGGGAGGAAAAGAGCCCATCTCACTTGCAGCACAGATTACTGCAAGTTTGTTTTTTTTTTGGCCTGTTGACTGAAGTACTAGCAGCATTCCTACTCACCAGGATCCCATCCTTGCTACTAATATTGTATGTCTGTGGGGTTCTTGTCTTGGAGATGTCACACAGAGAAGAACAGGGGAACCATCTTTGTTAACAATAACTAACTACCCTTAACACTAAGCAGAACAGCAACACAAGATAATGCAGGTTAGGCAGTGCCCTCTGCTGATGGAGTACAGAACATATATATAAAAAGACTTTTTTAACCTTTCTCTGTGCCTAGCATGGACAAAGTGAACTCTTCCAAACAGGAGATCTTACCATACTTTCAGCTCTCTTGTGAAATATGAATTTTCATTTCTATCTAGGAGAACTTTTACAATCTCTGCTCTCTCTTGTGCCTAATGATGGACAAGTGTGCCCAAAAGCACACTTGTTTGCAACTATTTAGTTGGTCTAATAAAAGTTATCCTCTCTTCCATGAGTTTTGATTCCTTTTGCCTCTAGACCAATATGGCTACGATCTGGATACCAAACATACATACAGACATGTATGTGATATAACACAATATATAAATAAACGTATAAAAACTAATAACAAAAAATACTGTATGCAGATTGTTTTCCAGAGAAACTCCACATCAGACCAGGAGTGCTTAGCAGTGACTCTCGAAAGATATACTGTTTCAATATAAAAAAACAAATCTACAAGGTCCTCAGGGCTGCTACTTCCAGGAAGTAATCTATTTTTACTATTGCAAATGCTTTCCTGTTTTCTTTTCTTCAAGATTTCATAGTGTACATTCATTCCAAAGGTTTAAATGAATATTTTTTCCCCTTAGACACAATAGCAATCGGACAGAGATCAACACTTGCCATTTATTTTAAGAATGATTCTGCAATTCTTTAATTGCCCTGAGCAACACAGATATGCTTTAAAGCTTTGGGTTCACAAATGTTGTTCTTGTTACACAAATGGATACTACTCTGAGAAAGCTCTGTGTGTATAGCATGTGTGGAATATACCTGTTAGAGAGGAAGAAAGTCTTCTACTGATCAACAACTAGATTATGCATGTGATCATTTTTGGTTCTTATAGAATTGACAGTGAAGGCGCCACACAAAGTAACCATCAAATGGCTCTATCTGAAATCAATGCCAGACAAACCTTTCACATACAGGAAAGGCACAAACATATCCTGCATTTAAATATATAATTTTAACAAGTGGGGAGAATCCTCTTCATATACTTGGGAAGAACCTTGCAAGAAGCAAAGGGAGTGTGTCCAGAAAAATCTTTATGCCTGTTCTTCTTATATGCTACAACTTGATTTTGGGAGTGTGCTGAGTATTGTGGGAATGTGAATGTAGTACAGGAAGAAGCAGGAAAACTCATGGGGCACTTTTACATATGCTCTGGGGATAGGGAGTGGACGGTGCTTTAATTAGAGCAGATCTGAGAGCCGCTTTAATTAAAGCACTGCAGTGTCTCATGTATCAGTGCCTCTGCACTTTAAAATAGCGGTGAGTGTGCTTGAACTAAAGCTTTAGTTCAACAAGCACCTCCACCGCCATTTTGAAGCACAGGGACACTGATAAGCAAGATGCAGAGACTGGCTGGAGTGTGGTAACTACCATGCTGCAGCAGACTCGATTAATTGGGTCTGCTCCAACGTGCTGTAACTATAGCATGTTGGAGCAGTTTCCTCGCTTGTGTACGGACACCCATGGCTACTGTCTTGTACCCCTTTTTGATATGAGTAGATGGCCAACAAACTGATGAGCAGTGATCCTGGTTTTCGCTGAATAAAAAAAATCCCCAATTTTCAATTTTAGAAAAGTAACCCAAAATCTACATTTTTCCATGATTAAAATGAAATAACACTAATATATATATGTGTATCTATCTAGCTATCGATCTATGTATATATATGTGTGTGTGTGTGTGTGTATATCTGTGTTTCATTTGGGGATTTTTAATCAGAGAAAACCAGGATCCCTGCTGATGAGGGAGCCAGGTGTTTCTGATGCAAGGAGTATAGCAAGACAGCTCTGTGCTCTGGACAGCAGTGGCATATGGCATATGGGGCAGTGCCGGCTGCTTTATTACCAGTGGCAGCAGCATGGTGAGCCACCAGCTTCAGTGGCTATTTTTGTGCTCCCCTAAAAGGCAGCACTTGAGGCTGCTGCCCCACTCACTCCCCCTCAGTTATACATTGTTTCAAAGAATGTATGAAATCCTCTTTCATTAAAAGGAAGAGGGATCCAATGGGAGATTATTGCGTTGCTTTCCACCAATATTTGATCCCAAAGAGCACCTTCTCTCAATTTTTTCTCAAGGCCGTGCTATTACTGCAGCTGTATGTGTTATTTCCTTGACGCTTTTTCTCTCCAGTTCTCTGGTCTTTCTGTGGGTGCCCTCATGGGCACCTAGACAAATAGTTTCAACAATCAATGTTCCAGCTTCTGCACTTGCTTCATCAGTCCCTAGGGAAACACCTTGTATCATATGGTTCAACCTTTACCCAAGCTTTGGTGTCTCCACCATTTCATTTAGCTGGCTTAGTAAAGAAGTTCAATAACTTTTTTACATTTATCTTTTGTAAAGGGGTAAAGATGGCATAAAGGATAAAAATGGCACTTCTGGTCACTAACTGCAGCAATATTTAACCCAATCTACTGCTGGACATCTTAATTCTACATCATCTTGATGCAATCCAAAATGGTGACCCCTTGGCCATATATTCCAGACAAAAAGAAATAAATACTTTAACAAATGACAAATCTGATGCAATCTGAACTATTTAAAAATGTCTCTCATATTACCAATTCCAAACTATTGTATTCCCATCCAAATCTCTGTGGAGTTTTTTCATTCTTTGTGTGATTGCCTTTCAACAATGCCTACTGTTTCTGTGGAGCCTGCTGGCTGTGATGGCCCTGACCATTTTATTCTTATGGGAAACTCCATATAACTCTTCCAGCTTTACTTTCCACAGCTACTTTTTTGAGGGTTGTGTGAATTGCATTCTCTTTTGATGAACAGTCCAAAATACCAGTAAAAACTGATTGCCAGTTTGGTGGTTGCAAAATTAATTAAAAAAAATTCTAGTTTAAAGAAAAATTTAAAAATACCAGTTTAATTCTAAAGTTAAACAAAAGCATATTGCAAAATATCAACATTTTCCATGAACCTGGTTAATCCTACTAAGAAGCTCATTTTTAAAAGTATTTGATATATGTGTTCATCAGCCACTCTTTTCTCTTATTTTAAACTCCCGCTATGGTCACAAAGCTTTTTCTGCAGTGTGATGAGAAGATTGTATTTTCACAAGGTGTCTACATTCATCAAATGATTTTAAAATACACAATATGCTGGATCCCCTATTTGGGAAATGGCTGGCTTCTCTTGAGGTCATTCTCACCACCTCACATCCTCTGTTCCAACGAATGAACCAGAAATATCTGCACTTCTGAAATTATGGCAAGATAAGTAACAGCCGTCTCTTGTTGAGCAGACTCCTTTCTTTGAGTAACCATTTCCTTGTCCCCCTGCTTGAAGTAATATTTAGATTTATGGCCATTTGCTGACCCATTTCCAGTTGACAATCTGCTTCTGGTTTTAAGATTCAGTATATAATACCTTATTGAGTTGCCCAGGGAGGATGGTATTATCCATTCTAATAATAGAGATGGGCCTTTAAAGGGACTTCACTTAGTTTTCTCTAGTCCATGAAGAATCTGGTATTTCCATCTTTTTTCTTTCACCAGAATCATGAGTAACACCCCAGAACCATCTGACCTCTCAACTATGCTAGGAACTGTGCCAGGAAATGTCTCAGCCATGTTCCAGTTATGATAGGAAATGTACTAACATTTCCTCAATGGCCTGTAAGGACACTTCCCTACTGGTAAAGAATGAAGTGCTTGCTTAATGAACTGGCTTGAACCATGTGCTGGACTAATGCCATACAACCTACATCTTTGGCAGGCTAGTGTCCAGTAGACCTGAGTGAGGGCTCCGGAGGTGAGCCTGGAACAGCCTCACTGGCAAACTTCTGGCTCTGGAGTGCATCAGTGAATTCGGGATTGCGGGAGGGGAGGAGGGGGAGAGAACCGAGCATGTCCAATCCTACCTTTCCTGGGGTTCACTGCTGACCTGATAGAGCAGGGGTGGACAAAGTATGGCCTGTGGGCCGGATCTAGCTAGCAGTGGACTCCATTTCCCAGCAGCCCCTGCCCTAGCGGCTGGGGCCAGTTTCCATGGAGACCCCAGCAGCAGCTGTGCTGTGATAGTTGGGGCTGGGGTTTCCAAGGTGACTGGCCCCAGCAGTGCTAGGCAGGCAGCAGCAGTGCCAGCCGCTTGCTGGTGGGGGAGTTGAGTGGGCGGGAGCAGGGTGGGCTCAGCTGCTGCTGCCTATGAAGGGCAGGCAGCAGTGGTGGTGCCACTGGGAAGGGTGGCTATGGAGGGCTATGGGGAATTTTGGGGTGGCTATAGCCCCCCCAAGACCCTCCCTAGTGCCTCCCCAGCTGGCATGGTGTGGAGCAGAGCAGGGAGCTATTGCAGAGCCAGGCTGGGATCTTGCAGTGGTGACAACATGCTCCTGAGCTAGGCAGAGCATGATCTGCAGAATGCATGCTCTGGGCAGGGGTGTGCAGGGAGCAGATCATGGCTTTGCCCTGGCTCCGGACCATGCTGTCATCACTGCAGGGAGCTGGGGTCACTGCCTGCCCATCCCTGCCCAGGGCATGCAGCCTGCAGATTGTGGCTCTGCCCTGGCTCTGGACCATGCTGTCATGACTGCAAGATCCCAGCCCAGTTCTGAAGCGGCTCTGCACCCTGCGGTGTGCCCTGTCAGTGCTGTTGGGGTCAGTCTCCATTGAAATCCTGGCCTTGCACTATCACAGCACAGCTGGTGCTGGGGTCTCCAAGGAAACTGGCCCCAGCCACGCAGAAAGGGGCTGCTGGTAAATAGAGTCCAGCTGCCACCAAGTCCCACCATTTTGCCCGGTGATAGAGACAAGCCCAATGAGATACAAGCTTTTGTTTGTTTGTTTGCTTGTTTGTTTTGTTTTGGGGTTTTTTTAGCTCCCCCAAATTGGAAGGTTTCAATTTTCAATCTCAGTATTCTCCATTTTGGGATAGGTGAATTTTTGGATACCAGCCACTGTCTCTATTTGAGCCCACTTACATAGTTCAATTTTCCCTGCTTCCTGTGCGGAGACATTTGTGATGCTCTCTCGTGGCAAACAGCATTTATTTTTGTGACCATGTTTTTCCACAGTACTGGCATGCATCTGAAATACTTCTGTTAGTGTTTGCTTTATTGACGATTTCACTTACTTTACAAGCTGAGTTTCTCACTTTATTAGCATTTAAAAATATCATGACCTAGATTAGGTTCTTCATTTTCC
>NW_017729033.1:72086972-72089518 GCF_001723915.1 Gavialis gangeticus | reverse complement strand
AAAAATATCATGACCTAGATTAGGTTCTTCATTTTCCAACATTTATATTACAGACACACTTGAAGCTACAGGGCTGATGTTAACCAACTTCCATCTTCCTCACCAGCAGCTGCTTCCTCTTCTGGTTCACTACTACAATAAAAGATTTGAGTTATGTGGGAGATTACACAGACTTTTGGGCTATATTTGGCTTCCTTTCACTGATCTTGATCTGCAAGTCCAAGTCCAGCTGAGCAGTTATTTTTTGGCCCATTGCTAATTTATCCTGGAAGACTTGGTTAGTATCTTTGTTTGCCAGGAACACAAATCTTCACAGGTGCTTTGCAAGTTCAGGTGGATTCTCTTTTGCTCTCTTCTTAACTCAGTGGCTCTCCTGATCCACTCAGATTGATGAGTGGATAGGAACTGTATATCAAGAGCTGAGTTGAGATCTGGATAACTCTTTTACTGGATTTTTTTCTAAGGGTAAATTTTTCAGCATTATCAGATTTGCACCGTTTATGCTGACTGCTATGAAGTCCCCATTCTGCCCATCTTTCCAACATCCCATTTTGAGTATGATGTTGATCTGTGCCAGATAAGTGCCCCAGGGAATTTTCTGTTCAAGGATATTGAAAATTTGCATTATTTGATTTGGGACAATCCACCCTCTTCCCTTTGGAAGTCAGCTGATTACAAACAGGATAGGAAGCAGTGGTAAATGTCTAATCTTAACCAGTTTGTCTAAATGGCCCAACTCCACATTCTGAAGTTTGTGACTCTCTGGTTTTCTTTTCAAGGTGATCTATTTTAAGAGGAGTTCTTACTACAGCACCTCTCTGCTAGTCCATTTGAAATTGGCCAAATCCTAATTTTCTAGATTTCATGGAAAACTTCCTGCTTCATGGCAGTCGTGCTGGTCACATCCATGATCCCTCTCACTATCTGAGCTAGGAATGCTATTTTATTGCTGGACTGCTCAGTCCAGCCAGGCTTCTTGTTGCTGCTGCCAAACAAACCATCTTTTGAAAGTCATCTCAGTCCATTTTTGGGAAATTTACAGATCATACTTTAATTCCACCTCTTGCTTTAGGTCTGTAGTCTCCCGTGCTGTTGACCTGTGTGTCTTGTCCATATGGGCTTTTCTGGTTTCACCGTTGCTTGAGGAAAAGACAGCTCATTACTGGGTCAGATCTTGGAAGGTTCCCCAGGGAGTCTCACCTGCCACATCTTGCTGGAATACATTATTTTAATTGGGAGGAAGATGGTTTGTCCTACCCTTCCTGGTGCCTTCCTTCAATCTTCTTGACTGTTCTTCCTGCTTGGAGCTCTGCCTCCCCTACACCCCACCTAACACCAACCAAATATGTTGTTTCCGGTTTGCAAGATCTCGTACAGTATAGACTCTGGTGTTCCAGTCTTCTGAATTTATGCTGGTCGGATTCAGACATTATCTTGTTCAAGTTTGCCTTGACCGTACTTGGTCCTGCCTAAGCATCTTCCTGTCCCCTTGTTCCCCGGCATTTCTCTCTCTCTCTCAGCTCTATACTTGCTGCGGCTCAGATGTCCGTCTCTCCTTGTCCCTTCAGGTCTTGTTTGGATTCAATCTGGGCTGGAGATATCCAGAGTCCACGGTGTTCCTTCAGGTAAGTCACTGAGCCTTGTATGGCTCTGTTTATCTTCAAAGGCCCCTTTCTGGAGCAGCCACCATGTCCCTTCAGTCAGACTCTGTTCTGCTCTGGGCTGCTCCGGGCCCATTGGGGAACTCAGTTCCGGTCCTCTGAGCTGCTCTTCTGCTGGGCCTTTTATCCCAGTCTCAGGGGGCCGGCTGGCAAATCACACCAGCACTCTGCCATAAAGTACGCCCATACAAATGCAGGAGCTGGCCCTGACTCCTGGCTCTGCTGTTTCTTTTTCCCTTTTTCTTTTAGTGCAGCATTTTTCCCTTTCACTGTGCTTCTGTTCCAGTGTGGCATCCTGCTGGCTCTGCTCCTTGCCCAGTCAGGGTAAGTCTTTTCTTGTGGCTCCGTGCCTGTCACAAGGTTTCATCTTAAAATCTCTCAGCCATCTTTAAAGTGTACACATGCTGTGTAGGTTTGATAGGAGCCTCAGCTCCCATTTCCCCTTCTTGTAAAGTAGATCCAAGCCATACCCCTATATTGATTTAAGCTGTTTTGTCATATTCCATTAGAAAGAGGAATTGGTGATAGAGTAAGGTGCCTTCTGTGATGTGCTCCAGTCTAATTTACAAAGCCTCCACAAAATCTTGGCTTTCTCAATTCTGGGAGGATCAAACAACAAGAGTTTCTTTGCTTGCAAATCCTGCTTCAGCCAGTACTCATTAGGGCTGTGCGATTTGGAGGAGATTCAGCTTAGTTTGGTGGCCAAATCTCTGAATCTGAATTGAATCAGGGGACCAGTTAATCAATTCAAAGCTCTCTGAATCAACTCAGGAACGATTCAGAGACCTTCAGCGATTTAGGCAGTCCCCACTGGCTGCAGCAGGGAGCTGAATCCAGACTCTGTGCTGGTAAGTAGGGGGCTGGGGCGGGAGAGGGGGAAGGGGG
>NW_017729033.1:72083259-72086936 GCF_001723915.1 Gavialis gangeticus | reverse complement strand
TAAATTAAATCAGACTCCCCCAGCATCCCAGTATGCTCTCTGGGCTGGGTGATGCTCTCTGCTCCACAGCAGAGCTGACCCCTCTCCTCTGCTCCCTGGCTGGAGCCCTGACAGAGGCTGCAGGCATCTGCTTGGCTTCCCCTACTCCTCCTCCTCCCCTCCCCCATGGCTGCCCTGCCTGGCCCCAGCTCCCAGTTGTTTAAAAAAAGCCCCAAGTCACCTGGTGCTGCCAGGTGGGGGGCGATCCACACTGCATGAGGGCCTCTGCCATGAGCCCCTCACCCCCACCCACTGTCCCAGCCTCCCCCATGGCAACCCCGCCTGCCCCAGCTCCCAGCCCTTAAACCCCCCCAAAAAAATGCCCCCAGGACCTACCAGCTGCTGCAGAAGCCTTGGGGCTTCTGGGGACTCATGGAAGAGCCCCCCATGCAGTGTGGGGCAGTGGCGGACAGCGAGGGTCACCCCCCCACCAGGCAGTAGCTGATGAGTGTGGGTTTTATTTTTTTTAAAGGGCCAGGAGCTGGGGCAGGCAGGGCAGCCATACGGGGGCTGTGAGAGTGGGTGGGGGGTAGGGGCTCATGACAGAGCCCACCACATGGTGTGGGGCAGTGGGGAGCAGTGGGGATTGCCCCCCACCAGGCAGGAGCCAGTGAGTCAGGGCTTTTTTTCCCCAAAGAGTCGGAAGCTGGGGCTGGGTGGGGCAGCCATTGAAAATGAGCAGGGGATGGGGCCTGTGTGATTCAGAGATTCGGCTGATTCAGCAGCAGCCAAATCTCTGAATCAGATTTGGCCCAATTGATTCAGGACAGTGATTCGAATCACCAGATTGAATCACTGTCCCATGAATCAGCTGAATCCAAATCCAAAGCAAATACTAGCCACTTTGCACAGGCCTAGTACTCATTCCCAAAGCTCCCCCTCCACTTTTTTCTCAGAGTCATGTTATAAGAGCTTTAGGGATTATCCAACTTATGGGGTTGTTGCTGCCACACCTACCTACTTGGACTAGGGCAAGAGAACGGGTTTTTTGTCTCGCTTTATTATACTATGTCCCTGAATAACAGATGCCAAGTTAATATCAGCTCTCTTCTGCTGGCAGAGCTGCATCTCGACAGTGGAGTGTCCAACAAAACTTTAAAGTGTAGAGCAAATCTTGAGCATTGTGTTTGGTACTTCTGTGTTGCCTTCTCATCAGCCTGTGATTCTGTGTTTCTGTCATGTACACAAATACTTCCACCAATCAGTCCCCTAAGCTCTTACATGTGACTTAGTCCTGTGCCTCATCCACCTGACAGCCTGTGTAGATCTTTCATGTCTGATAAACAAAAAATATTAAATTTAGAAACTTGCTGAAAGTTTACTTAAAGCTGAAGTGACTGTTATTAATACTCCTGATTTCCCCCTTTATTTACTCATAAACTTTTTCTTGATACCAGTAATGGATGTCACTCACCATCCCTCTGACCTAAAGGGACATGTGTGCTCATAGAAAGTCTGAAGGTTTTAGCACCACCTTTTCCCATGCTGAACGCTGACCACAATATTCTGACTGTAAGGTGTTACAGTTACATAACACTTGCCAGAAAGTTTTTGCGGCTGAAATTCCTTGTTATGTGTATCAGTCTTTAATCACTTCCATTTTCATTAGCTTCAAACAGTGAATTTTCCACTATACACCCACCAGGGTGCAGAACCCCTCCTCCCTCCAGAACAAAAAACAAAACAACAAACGGCCTCAGGGCAGAAAATGAATCACTGTTGCTTTGGATGTGCTAACTACAGATACAGCAAATATATAGAAAGACTTTGAAAACGTTCCAAAGACAATGCACTATTTAAACTATAAAGAGCAGTTTGGGGATTTGAATGTGTTTATTTTATACTGAAAAAACAAACATATGGCGCATGCTGTAAAACTTTTTCCAGTAGATTGACTTCCAACATCAGCACATGGCCAGAGTTTCTTTCTCCGTCTTTTCACCCAAGGAGGAACATTGGATGAGAGTTGAATTCTTATAAGAGGAATGCTCTACTGCTGTGTGTCCATATCACCCTAAGGAGTGTTGCCCCTGTGGTAGTTCAATGTTATATAAAACAGTCTGATAAATTCTGTGAACACATGACTGATTCCCCCCACGCCACCCCCAAGGAAAAATAAAGTGTTTCCCCATACTCTGATCTATCTAATATTGGGACTTTTCGTATTCCAGAACATTTTTGTTCACTTACCATCACATGTGCAGATCAGATATTGATACAATTTCTGTGTGTACCTACTTTGTGAACTTACTCTTCCTGGAATAGGGTTGCATAGAAGTAAGGGAGGTCAGAATTTTATCTCAATAACTTTTTATCTCAAGCTCTTTTTATATTATGCCCAACTGGATACCTTGTGAAAAAAGTTGTAGATAAATTGCAAAAAGTAGGCTAAATTTTGTCCTAAGTGGCATATATGGGATGTAACAAGAGGGAGCCATTGGAAGTTTGATCCATTACTTGCAAATATTTTGCATACTGACACTTACAGAGATAGTGTTGATGCATTATTTCTTTCAGCATGTGCAGGTGGTGACCGGAAATGAGAATAAACTACTGACCTTCTTTTCGAGAATTCTTTACTGTTAGTCCTACTATAGCTGTAGAAATCTGGTTTGGTGACTCAACCAGGGGAAAAAGCAAAGTAAAACATCTGTGATTCATTTTGAAAACACTGTGTAAAACAATACAGTGTGAAAGTTCACACAGCTTCTTTGAACAGAGCCAATGACATAGTGGGTTTGCTGATGTTTCTTTTCTATGAGTTGCATGGAGTTAGTCATGCCACAGGCACTGACTTTGGCTGTTTTTGTAAGACAATTTTGGACAATGCTGAAAAGCAAAGCATTGGTACAAAGTTAGCAATGCTGTCAGCAATTGCCTATTTAAAAGAAAATCTTAGAAGAAGTTAATTTTTTCTCATTTTAGACATGAGACGAGCAGAAGGAGGAACAATTGTGTTGTGCTTGGGTGCTAGCCAACAACTTGTACAAGGTTCAGTGCCCTGCTCTGCCCTGTACTCCTTGTGTGACCTAGGGCAAGATACTTGGCCCTAGTCTACACTGAAAAATATTTTCCAGGATAGATTTATAGGATAGCTGCAATTGTGGCAAACCTAGAGAAGAAACAGCTTACCTTGGCTAAAGAGCACTTCTACCATATACATTTTACTGGCTTCATGAATCTAATATACTAAAATGCTTAGTCTGTCTGTGTGTCTGTCTGTGTGTCTGTCTGTCCATAATGCTTTTGGACAATTACGCATGTGCTGCCAAGAGGGTGGGCAGTGATTGCTTGTGTGGCCCAGGCTGTGTGGGCCCAAGTTTGTGTCATTGCTGGTGAAGTTTGTGGTGGCAGTGAACATGCCCTGGCCAGTTGAGTAACAGGGCTTCCCCCTTGCCTCTTTGCCTGAGGGTGAAGGGGGAGGATTACAGTGGCAGTACCCCCCTACCACCTGGCCCTGCAGTCCCCCAGAACAGCTGGTGGGGAGGAGGAGGTGGAAAGTAACAGCTGGCAGGGAGGAGGAGGTGGAAAGTAGCAGCTGGCAGGGAAGGAGAGGAGGAAAGGGTAGACAGGCAGATGCAGTCCAGGTGGACGTGGATGTGGGTGAGGAGCGGAGCAGGACAGGGTGGTGGGTAGAG
>NW_017729033.1:72082427-72083197 GCF_001723915.1 Gavialis gangeticus | reverse complement strand
GCAGGGTGGGGGGGACCGGGGCTGAATGCCGGGGGTGGGTAGAGCAGGACCAGACCTGGAGAGCTGGGGGGGAGGGGGGTAGAGTAGGGCTGGACCTGGAGAGGTGGGGGGAAGGGAGTAGAGCGGGGCTGGACCCAGAGCATTGGGAGGGAGGGAGGAAGTGGGGATGGATGTGGGGAAAACAGGGATGGACTCAGAGCAGTGTTGGGGGTGTGCACAGCTGGACTCAGGGCTCGGTCCCTGCCCCCTGGCCCCCCATCATTCTTGATGGGCAATTTGCTAGTGAAATAATATATGCCAGCCAAAACACTTTGCCAACTGCATCTATATTGGGACTTCTGGTGATGTAAGTTATAGCCTATTTTCATATATCTTCATACTATGGCAGCGTAACTTGTAAGGGTAGACATGGCCTTAGTGTCTATGATGCTTTTGTTCCCACCTCAGTAATGTGAGCTGGGCTCTTCTCTATTTCAGAAGGCAGAAGGCATGACACCTTAGAGCTGTTGTTCTAAACCTTAGATCTGAGGCACCCCTAAATAGATTTGAAACACCCCTCAGAAAATGCCAGCTCTTTGTTTTCACTCTTTTTTTTACTACAGAAAAATAATAGAGCTATTCTTTTGTTGCAAAGAACTCAGAAACTCTCTTTCTGAGACCATAGCAGGTCAGAATGATTTTAACACTATGGATTCCTGTTTGAAATCTATGGGTTTATCTTGTGAATTATGTTTGTACACCTAATGGTGTGGTATTCTGCAACATCCTTG
>NW_017729033.1:72070122-72077427 GCF_001723915.1 Gavialis gangeticus | reverse complement strand
TTTTTTTTTTTTTTTTAAGGGTTGGAAGCTGGAGCTCAGCAGGGGTTTATCTTGTGAATTATGTTTGTACACCTAATGGTGTGGTATTCTGCAACATCCTTGAAAGACTTTCAAGACACCCTGAAGTGCCACAGCACCTTTGCTGAGAATCACTGCCTTATTCAAAAAGGCATAAGCTTTCACAGAGGAGAGCCTACTTCACCAGATGCTACTACCTGAGCTCATTGACACAAGATGTTTACTGTGCAGTTGACTAATTAACTGCACAGTAAATGACTCAGCATCTACACATGCACCCATATTATGGTGCAGAAAACTAATAAATTCCACAAGTCCTAACCTTGTGCAGATTTTTTTTGTGCACAGCAGTACATGTGTAGATGCTAACCTGGCTAGCCAGGGCACAGGGTGCTTCAGTGTTGGGGCTGCCTGCTGGCTAGATGCACACTGAAGCACCCTCATGCCACAGCTAGCCAGCCCCTCCATAGCATGTGGATCCCCATCAGAAGAGCCCTGGGCTGGCAAATGGACCCCTCGGGTCCCTCACTAGGCCAGACTGTTCCAGCCAGGCTCAACATGCTGGGCATGAATAAACTCTGGAGCAATAAGCTCTTAAGTTTATTTGTGCACATTAATCACATGTGTAGATGTACCCACTGATGCACAGAGAGCAAGGTACTAAATAGAAGTAATAAAGTAATTTAAATACAAAGGATAGGGAAACAGGTAGGAAAGATAGGGGGAGAGGCACTGAGAGTGACAAAGGTACGTTGAAGACATCAAAAAGGATAAACAAACCAGATAACCCACTGAGGGGCATAAGGGTTATAAAAAAGCTAGCTCAGGTAATGGGATGAATATAGAGTCTCTGTTGAGACCATATTTAACACGGTCCAGTCTGTGGATGAGTTTTAGTTCCACTACTTCACATTCAAGTTAGTTTTTAAAGTTTTGGTTGTATTCTGAGGTCAGTGAGAGAATGGCCAGAAAGGTTAAATTGTTCTGCCATAGACTTGTGTCTTTCTGGAACTGATGTCAAACCATTCATTCTATCAAACACGGATCATATCATCTGTCAAATGTAGACAGCATAGGGACCCTGTAAGCAGTGTTGGGTTATATGAAGTCGGTAAAGGGGTAGGTAAATAAACCCCAGCTGTTACAATCCATAATATAATTATTTGATCCAATAATGTTGTGGTCTGTGTTGAGAAGGGGACACAGCTGGCATCTGAGTCTGGAACAAGATGTGGTACCTTGGTGAGAATAGGAATTATGTAATCTGTTGCTGGACAGATGTCATTCACGGTTGGGGAGCTGCCTGTAACACAGGACAGGCTTGTCCCCCAAGGCTGCCTTGAGATGGTTGTCATTTTCCAGAAGGGATTAGATGTTATTCACAATGCATCCAAGGTATACAAGTTGGGGGCTACAGATGACAACAAGAGGAGTTTTGTTGTCCCTGTCAGGGGCTGGTATTGTAGCAGATCAGAGCAGGGTCTGAGTCTGATGGCTAGAAAATTGTATTTAGAGGTTTGCTTTTGGGAATTGGTTTGTAGGTAAAGTAGATATGTGTTAGAACAATGGTTCAGGGCAACAGCAAGGGATAATTTATTTCTAAAAGCCTGTTTGTGCCTTTAAGTCTCACTGGGTCTGACACAGGCAAGCAGGAAGCCGACACACAGGCTGGAAAATTGAAGCTCTGTACCACGGTGTTCCATAACATGAGATAAGGTGGTACCAGGTCACAGTGCCCAACTGCAGGGCCCTTGCGTTTTCCAGTTTTGGGGGAACAGACTAAAGGAGAAGACTGGAAATGCCCAAATTAGGATGTGTGCATGTGATGGGCTTGTGAAAAAAGGAATATGCTGACAGGACAGGATGTGGACAGTACGGTGTCCACGGAGAGACCAATCAGCAATAGCCAGAGATGAAGAGTCATCAGGAGGGGGAAAGAATATAAAAGGAGGCATTTCAGAACAGCAAAGGGTCCTGGAGAGGGGATCCTGAGGCCACCATGGACAGAGGGCATATGACCAGCCTGTCTCATCCTCCCCACGGGGGAGTGGGGAGACTCCACCTCCAACCTCCAGGCTGTTGACATCTGACATTCAAAAGAAAACCTCAGAGGGTAGCTTGCGTACTGGCCAGATGTACCTTGACTCTGTGAACTCTAGGACTGGTAGATATATAGAATTGTCTGCATTATTTTTATCTGCTATCACTGTGTATCAGTAAAATTCCCTTATTGAATGAAGAGGTTGTGGTTGGTCTGAGGGTTTTGAGTCCACCTGGAACAAGGTATCTGGGCCATAACTCCAGTGCTAGCAAGTCTGGCTCTGATTTGAGTGACTATGGTTTTGCAATTATATTTTAAATGTAGGAATTCCTGCTGCAGATCCTTAAAATGTGTTTCTGGTCTGTGGGATCAGACTAGGTACAGATGTAATGTAGAATTTGGCTTTGTTTTGACTGAAATTAGTCACTGTTACTCTCCAGTTCTTAAACATATTAAAATGTGGCCCCCAGAACTACGTGCAGTATTCTGGTACAATATTAGCTTTAATAAATCTTTATATAGAATTCCCTATTCTTACTCCTACTCCTTTGTTTATACATCCAAGGATCTCATTTACCCTTAAAATGCACTAGGAGCTGAGGTTCAGTTTCTAGTCATGATGAACCTTAATTCTCTACTAGAGTCATTGCTTTCCAGGGTGCAGCCTCTTAATGCAGCTACAGTCTGCATTCTTTGTTTCTAGATTTATGATCTTACATTTGTTTGTATATTAGGTTGCATTAAAACACATTTTATTTGAATGGATGCAGCTTACCATCCGTCCAGATCACTTTGTATGCCTGCCTTGTCCTTATTATTTACCATTCGACCCATTCCATCTTCTACAAATTGTATCAACAGTATTCCAGAGATTTAAGAGGTGTATAAAACCCTCTACAATAGGTGAGTGTCATCCAAAGAAATAGAACCATTATGCTGCATCCACACAAGTGTGGACATTTGGTTCCCCAGAGACAAATAGTGGTGGCACACCTTGCGTGCGGCAGGTTACCCCGGGTAGGGTAGGGGAAGCTGGAGCCAGCACTGGGCTGGCTCCAGGAGCCTTACCTGGGGTCCTGGGGGTCTCCTGGGACTGCAGCAGCAGTCATCCTGCTGCTCAGAGCCTAGCCAGCAGCCTTAGTGCAGCTCCGACTGTCCAGGCTCTGATTTTTAGTGGCACACACTGTGCCCATGTGCACCGCTCTGTTTTTTTGTGTATGTGAGATATTCAGGGGTCAACACCCCCCTCCCTCCTCCCTCTCCCCTGCTGCTCCCTTGTAGTGTGGAGAACAGCTGAATGTGCAGCTGCATGGCCACACTCTTCTGGACGCAGTCTTAGAGACCATAGAAATGAACCTGAATCTTTCTGTTTGTTTTATTTATTCAACGGGTCTTCAATATATGATGAAAGGCAGGCAATAGGATGGGGGGCAACTGGAGAAAACCAGACTGGCAAGCATTGGGTGGACAAACATGCATTTGAAGCCCTTTCAAAAGGGGAGCTCTTGATGGGGCGCATGCAGCAGCTGTTACATTTTAACACTTACATGAGCATAAGCCTGAGTGATACAAATGCAGAAAAACTTTCCCGGCTTTAACCCTGGATGAAGCAGTATTGAAGTTGAAACTGTTTTCCTACATTTGGATAGTTTCCTGCACATGTAAAGCTTAAAATATAACAGCAAAACTGTTACATTCTTGCCCCCCAAGCTCACCTCTTGAAATGACACAGATGTATGCTTGTCCACACCCATTGATGGAAGCAGAAAAGTAAGCTAAGCACTTCGGGGCAGGGGATCGCTCACAGTGTTTTTGTGCTGTGCCTAGCCCATCCTGTTTGTAGCTCCTACATGCTAATATAACAAAAATATGGAACAAATAACATGATACTAATAAATGGCAGCATTCACTTTTAGTGCATTGCTTCATTAGCTCTTAGTGAGTTGCTTCACCTCCTCTACAGTAGGTGATGTGCTCTTTACAGCCTCTGCCTCCAGTGTAGTGCTCTTACTCATATCTTTCCATGCTTACTGTTGTCATTTTGGCATCTGCCTCTGCCTCATCATTCCCTTGGCTGCCTCTGTGTAACAACTAAATACAGTCTTGTCTCAAATTCTGGCTTTAATTACATTTTTCTACTTCATTTTATATTAGGACTTTGTTTCACTCTGATGCACAGCATCAAAGCTATTTTTAATTAAACTTCCACTGTTGGCTAATAAACAAGCCAGAAGAGATAATTGAACTAAAACTAAGAGAAACTCTATCTGGGAACCATTTTTAATACTAATTTCTCAGATGGTAACTCATATACCTCTCTCCTGTATCCAGCTTCATGGTGTAGTACAGGGACTGTGTAAAGCAGCAATTTTTGCTCCATGGTTTTCTGCTTCAGTCCTAGGACATATTAAGCAATTCAGGGCTTGTTCTAGCTTTTGTCCGTAGGATACTGTCTTCAAGAGACTCTGCATGAGCAGAACATCAGGGTTAACTAAAGTGTAGTCAAGACCACCACTTTTTTTTTTTACTTTTTCAATGCTCCAGCACTGAACAGCTGTAGGTGGAAGAGACATAGAAGCCAGCTCCCATGTCATTACCCAAACAAGGATCTTACCCATGCCAGGGGAATTCCATGAAAGTGGACTTGCAGGAGATTTTTGTCTGTTCAGCATAACCTGACGAGTAGGAAGTAAACTGGCTCCTGCGGAGAATATATCTGCCTAGAGAAGTTATGCAAGTTGTGGAATCTCCCTCACTGGCAGTTTTCAAAGAGATGAAGTAAGCATTGGTTAGGGATGATTTAAGATTACCATGCCTGGAATATTTGGTGAAGAGCAACAATTGGAAAGTCCAGGGGATCCCCAAGTGCACACATGCCAGAAATCTCCTAGAGAATTGCTGAAAGGTCATGAGAAGGACTTTGCAGTCCAGAGCAGGTGGAAATAGGACAGGCCTGTGCTTGGCAGCAGGAGAATGGAGGAGAGCTCCACAACCAGCTTGTTTATGAAAGAACATGAAGTGAGCTGGGTTAAATTTGTGGATTAGACAGGATGACAGAAAAGGGAGTTCTGGAGCTCAGGTCAGGCTGTGTGATCTGTAGATTTGTGTTTGCAATCCCCAGGTAGCAATGCAGAGTGGAGGGTGTCTGGTTATCCCATGCTTCTGGGCTTTGCTGGTCACCAGTGGGTTCAGGAAGAAATGTTATTTTCCTTCCTGTTTGCTATTATTATCTTTTTTTTTTCTTTCCTCAGAAACATTAGGTGCTGGCCACAACCAAGTCTGAGTTTTGTTTTTTTACTAGAGTGTGCTGATGCTTCTGCTGGGACCCAAACATTTCCAGAGGTTTCTGTCTAGAGGGTCTTGCTCATCTGCTCAGAGTCAGACCACATCTGGGATAAGGAAGAAGTTTTTCTTACTATCAGATTGGACTGTGGGGGTCCTTTTCCTTGGATCTCTTGGGTCTATTTTAGCAAATTGCCTTCTGTCCTTACCTTGGCAGGATGTTGACCGTATGTCCCTGATTTATCTGTGGCAAAGTAAAGAGTTGTTTTTTAATGTTTTAAGCATTATACTAGGTAGCTGTGTGTTAGTAGTGTTTCTGAAGTTTTTAAGAGCAGGTTACATAAACACTTGTCTAGGATGGTTTAGACAGTGATGACCATGCCTTGACTAGGAAGCAGATGACTTCCAGATGTTCCTTCCAGCCCTATTTTCTCATGATTTTATTATTCTAAATCCACACTATCCTTTGAGTTTTTATTATAAATAGGTATGCACTTCTAGATAGCAGCCTGATGCAAAGTATTTAATGGGGGCTAGAGGGGGTGGGACTGTGAAAAGTTTTTCCAGTAATGAATAAAGTTCACAACACTTTAGAATCAGGCACATTTTATATGTGGTATGATACTAAATTAGGAGTTAAAACACATTCTAGAATATAAAGAATTATAACTTCTGCAATAGCTTGTTATAAAATATTATTAGAAGTCTTCTAAAATGTTTTCTATGTATTGCTAATATAATTAAATATCTTTATTAAGGACACTGGCTATTGTTGCAATGTTATTCTTTATAAAGACAGGATGAAAGAATTATAATGAATATTATATTAATTTGTTCTCATTCCTAACTTAATTTTCCTCATAAGAAGTGAAACATTGGATGACTTATAGTTTTAAGAGAAGCAAACTTTATTTTGGGGTTACAGAGACATCTAGTGCCTGTAAGAGAAATCACCTTTATTCCATGCACATTTGCACATATTCTTTATTTCATTTTATTTTTTTCTTAGCTCTATATTTCAATATGTACCTACCTTCTCAAAATACCTTTACACTTTGTAACTAAAAATAATAGAGAATACCTTGTCTTTTTTGTTATTTCTTTCTCACTGCTGAATATAAATTTATTCTTGGGTGAATAACTTATCTTTCCATGTTTACTTTGTCTCATTCAGACATTTTAACATTTAAAGCTATATTCTGTAATCTAAAAAGTAAATTTGCAGAACACTCAATCCCCTTTTTAAAACAATTTTATTAATTGTAGCCATCTCTCTATTCAAAGGCAAACCTTGACCATCCCCAGAAGATGTTTGTAGATGTTTCTCCCTCAAAAACTTCAGGGAAGGGTATTCCAGAGTCTCCTAAGTAAATGGTTGCCTTACTTGACATTTACCTTACTTGTAACTGCATCACGTTGTTGATTCATAATGAGTTTGTGGTCTACTGTAACCCACAGGTCTTTTTCCCTCCAGGTCATTAATGAAAACAGAGGAGCCTGGAGGAGTTGGGGGAGGAAGTGGTGGGGAGGGCAGCATCATATGTCCTGTCAGTTTGGCAGCACACAATCTTTCTTCATTAAACTGTGTACCACATCATGGTGATTTCATCTGGATCATAGTTTACTCGTTTGTTTCTGAGACTGTCATTTAGAATATCTAGGCATATGTATAAGGTGTAAACAGTGTAAACCTTAAAGTCCAGATATATTATATGCTAGGTCAGTTATCATGTCATGGAAGCGCACACAGCCATGTGATCCAGCAGGGAGAAGAAAGTGCTCACCTTCTTAACTGGACTGGCCTCCAGCAATGAGCTCAGACTCATTAGATTCTGGAACCTGTCCAGAGCGCCGTATGCCAGCGGAGATAGGATCCAAGATGGCCCACTGAAACTGAGTCTTCTCACCAGGGTCGATTCTTTTTTTCCCCACACCGCTTTTGTCTTAGGTGTTTTTTTTCATAC
>NW_017729033.1:72062636-72065122 GCF_001723915.1 Gavialis gangeticus | reverse complement strand
GAACCTGTCCAGAGCGCCGTATGCCAGCGGAGATAGGATCCAAGATGGCCCACTGAAACTGAGTCTTCTCACCAGGGTGGATTCTTTTTTTCCCCACACCGCTTTTGTTTTAGGTGTTTGTTTTCATACCTAGGTCCAAGAAAAGATGGAGGAAGTGCTGAATGGCTTTGGAGCCCTGCACAGATTATCTTCCTTTTATAATATAATTGTCAGGCAGCCAGGTCTGCGGATCACCCAGGGTCAGAAGAGGCAGTCAGCATCTGAGGGGAGTGTGCAGAGTCTGAATGCATGGAAGCTAAAAGCCAAGCTATTTGTCTGGGGAACCAAGTCAGAGATCCAGAGGGTCAGGCAGACTGGGAGGTTAGAAGGCTAGCCAGGTCAGGTATCCAGGAGATCAAACTAGAGTTGGGTCTGGGTCATGCCAAACTCAGGGTCTATGGGCAAGCCAGGTTGGCTATCCAAAGAATCTGTCAGCCAGCAGCAGCACAAGCCAAGAGTTCAGCAGTCTAGGTATCAGATTGAACCTCATTGCCCAGACACTTCCTCTTCTGGGTCAGGGGTTTATACTGGAAGGAGTGAGGGGTCAGCTGACCCTGGGAGTGGGTGTGTGGCTAGATCCAGTTGGAGGGTTCTGGCACCCTGAGGAGGGGGCTGACTGGGATGAGTGGCTATGCCAGGCAAGCCAAGGCCCTAGTTTCAAGGCCACAGCCTGACAGTCATCTGGAAAGGGTCTGGGCATACGATATTTTGCTGAGTAGACCACTATTCCTTTGAGCACTAGTAGGCAACTGTCAGTCCTTCTGAATCATGGTGTATGCATGTGAGGTCACCCAGACCTTTGAGCATATGCCTAGGCAGGAGTGGAGGCTACCCATACCTGCCATTGCCCCTTCAAATGATTAACACTGAATCCAAACGTTCAATGCTTTGATGGCTGTGGTTATGTGCACGTCCAGGAATTGAACCCAGGTTTCCCATGTGCAACCATAGATTTTACCACTGCGCCACAGCAGCATTACCTCAAGGATAAAAGGTAGGACTTTGTATTGGTAGTGGCTGCATTTACATGAGCTGCTGACTGCACATTTGTTACTGTACACTCATTTAGTACTTGCATACACAAATACTAAATGACTGAGTGAGCAGTAACTGGTGTTATTGGACAGTAGCATCCCCAAATGGCTTTTTGGTGATGCTGATTGCACAATAGCTTATTACTAGTGTGCAGTAGCATCACATCACGCTTTGTGTAGCTTCAGTCAGCATCTCGTGAAGACGCAGCCAGTGATTCTGACACACCACAGACCTTATGCACCCCTCTATGATGTGTTATGATGGATTTGTGGAAGCTGTGACCTTGAAGATTGAAAGATATGAACCATTTCCTCTATTCAACAGAGAGAATTATAGTTGACTAGTGTCACCATATTGAACTTCAGCTTGCAGATGAACAAAATGAACATCCCTAGATCCAATGTGGGTCATTACCCTCCTTTCTTATTCTGATTAGGAAGTAACATCTATAAAACCCTTTTCACTGGGGATGGGAGTTGGCAGTAAGCACTGAGATGAACTAGTTGGTGCACATTGTTGAAATTGTACCTAAGACCCTAAGACTTACTGGTTCATGGGAATAGAGGACCATGCATGCCTGAAGTGGGACAGCTGGTTCTCAATGAGGAGCATAACTGGTTCTAGAATCACAAGAGCTACTTTGGACCTCTCAACAGACCAGTCAAAATGATGGTTTATGAGCTGGGGGGAGATAAATGGAACATGAAGATGAGTTACCTTTTTATGTAGAAGTGCTGTTCTTTTGTACGTACTTGAGAATCTGTGGTGAAAGAGGAGGCCATGGCTAGTTTTTTGAAGGGCACACAACATAGCCTGCTATACATTCTTTTATATGCCATGCTGTATAGACCCAAGGAACAGCATAGTGCCTGGAGTCCTTCATGCTATGATGTTATCTGTATAGGCACCGAAAAATTCACCTACCACAAATGGCTTCTTAACACCACCCTGCAGGTTATGAAGAAAGTCCAGCCCTTTGCAACTAGGATAAATATTACATGACCATTATCTGCATAAAACACAACTGACACAGCTTCCTTTCAAGGGTTACCTTGTAGGGTGGTCTTGGCTACCCAACTTGCTGTCTAACACAACTGATAAAAGGTCTGCTCTGCAGCCAAGTGACAGCTTGTACATAAAAGGGTAAGCCTCTCATTGACCTGAGAAAAACTAGAAGGAAGAAGTTTTTTAATAAACAATCATTATTAAACAGGATGGTATGAAAAGAAATACTTAAGTCTATCAACATCTCCTAAGAGAAGAGCCCGATGGATCCCAAATGGTGACTAACCACCTAGAGCTTAAGGGAAAAAGGCATAGATGTGCAACTTAATTCTAAATTTCACACAGCCCGCTCTTTGGCGAGAGAGGCAGCAAGCTGCTGGGAAGAGATGGGCTCCGCCTCTCTCCCC
>NW_017729033.1:72061138-72061361 GCF_001723915.1 Gavialis gangeticus | reverse complement strand
CCTTTTTCAGATATGTGGGGAGCCAGAAGAAAAGCAAGGGCAACATTGGCCCCCTGCTGAACCAGATGGGGCAATTGACAACTGACGCCCAAGAAAAAGCCAGCCTATTAAATGGGTACTTTTCATCGGACTTTCATCAGTCCCATGGGACGCCTATGTCCGCTACAGGACAGGGATGTCTGCGTGAGGGAGATCCCCTGCCCTCCATTAATGCTGACCTCAT
>NW_017729033.1:72056948-72059791 GCF_001723915.1 Gavialis gangeticus | reverse complement strand
CTTCCTGCCCTTTGGGTGGGGGACTGGACTTGATGATCTTCCGAGGTCCTTTCCAGCTCTAATGTATATGAAATCTATGAAATCTATTAAATCTTTTCCCTGCTCTGTCTCACCTGTACCCCTCAGTGTTTATTGCCCTGTCATGGATAGAATCCCACCAGGTTTCTGTGAGCCCCACTATGTCTGGGTTTTTGCTAGCTAGCAGGAGGGCGAGTTCCTTCTGCTTATTTCCCATGCTTCGAGAATTTGTGTAGAGGCATTTGAGGCCTCCTGTAGGTGCCCGTGCCATCCCCTTGTTCCTAAGTCTGGCCTGGTCCCTGTCACTTACCTGAGTACTACCTGTGCATATCACCTGGCTTGATGGTGAAGTGTCCTCATGTTCCTCTGCATCCCCGTCCCCTGGCGAACCTAGTTTAAAGCTTGCTGTACGAGATCAGCCAGCCTGGAAGAAAAAACACACTTACCTTTTGGGGAGAGACAAAGCCCGTCCTGCCCAAGCATGTCCTTTGTGCAGAAATGTGGGTCATGGTCCAAGAACCCAAAGCCCACCTGGTAATACCAACTCTGAAGCCATCAGTTGACCTTGCTGATGCATGTTTCATGGTGCCATCCACATCTGCTCACTGGAAGGATAGAAGAGAAAACCACCTGCGCACCCATCTCCTTGAGCTTGGCCCCTAGAGCCTTGTAATCTCTCATGATGTGGTCTGGGTTGCCCCCAACTGTGTCATTCATTCCCACATGGATGAGGACCATGGGGTAATGATCAGAGGGTCAGATGAGCTTCAGGCAGGCAACAAACCTCATGATGGAGTTGCCAATGACGGGGACCCGGCATCTTTTCTTCTTGGTGTTCTGCTGGCGAATGGCCTGTGGCATGCTTGGAGTGGCATAGGTTCCTTTGGAGGCATCCTCTCCTGCTTCCTCCTCCACGGCTGCCAGGTCCTCGTTCCCCAGCTGTACCTGGGGAGCTGACACTGAGGTAGCACAAATAGCCCTGGCTCTGGAGGTGACCGTCTGCCATACCTCTACGGCAGGTCCCTCCTGGGTGGCTTCTCTAGGTTCCTGACCCTGCAGAGAATGAAAGTACCCATCAATTTCATCCTCAGCCACCCTAATCCTGCTGACCTCAGCCTGGAGCTCCCTCATTTGCTCCTCCAAGGCCTGAAGGTGGGCACATGTGGGACAGGTGAAGGATCTCCCACCAGCCCCTCCCCCCCAGGCTGCCAAGGCCCCACCAGGCAGCCCCCACAGATGGGCAGTCCGCCGTGTACTCACCATTATTGTAGAGAGAAGTGTCCTGCTTTCTCCCCTGGTGAAGTCTCTGACCTGGCTCGTTCTGCATGCCTGCCTTGCATGAACCCTGGTGCACCCTCACAGAGGGAGTGTACTCCTGCCCACGAACTGGCCTGTGAACTGCTCCTGTTGGCAGTCCCTAGTGACAGGCTCCCTGGTTACCTGGGGAGTCTCCTTTTATACCCTCCTAGGTTGGGCTGACACAGGCCCAGGCAGCTATCCCACAGTAATTAAACAATCAGCAATCAACACTCAGTCCCAGCTTCTCAGAGCACACATACACCCACCACACAAACAATGTAGTCACTGAAATCTTTATTTAGAAAACTAAATGTCTGTTTCAGATAACAAAAGTGTTAATTTTGGGCACTTTTACACATGCTCTGGGAGCGGGGGGGGGCGGGATATGGCACTTTAATTACAGGGGCTCCAAGAGCTCCTTTAATTAAAGCACTGCAGCGTCTCATGTATCAGAGTCCCTGTGCTTAAAAATGGCAGTGAGAGCGCTTGAACTAAAGCTTGTTTGTCAGCATCTACATGTGTGCAGCATTTACTGCACAATAAATTAGGCTAATGCACAGTTTCCTAATACCAAGAAATATAGCTACTAGATTAACTGCACAGTATCTACTGGCCATGTCTACACAAGACACTGACTGTGCAGACATTACTGCACAGTCATTTAGTACTTGTAAGAACATGTACTAAATGACTCTGCAGTAACTCAGGGAGTTAGAAAACTCAGGATTTACTGCACAGTAGTGGCAATGAATGGGGTTTTTCTGTGAGGCTACTGCGCAGCAACATTGTGTCACGGTTGTTGCCATGTGATGCTACTGTGCAGTAGTATTGAGCTACTGTGCAGTTAGCATCTTGTGTAGATGCAGCCACTCTGCAGTAGCGCGTGTGTAGACAGCTGACTGGAAGCAAATTGCTCCCGGTCAGCCCAGACAGCAGGGGGTGGAAGTGAACTGTCCCACTTGTGGGGCAGCTCCCTGAGAGCTCAGTGCTAAGCAGAAGGTGCAGATGCACCTACTTGAGCTTTCTAATGGCTGCTGCATGGCTCAGAAACCTTCTTTCGGTTGTGGAGGTGGTGTTGCTCTGTGGGCACTGGGGTACTGCAAATGTACACTCAGCTCTGCTGCAGAGTAGACCAGGGCTATGTGCCACTTTTGATGTGCCACCATTGTCTATAAAAGGAGAGAGTTAATAATCACCAAAAAGAGCGCTAGGTTTGGTCTTAGAAGCCTTCTCTTATGCAGCTAAATACAGTGGACTACACTGCATCACATTATAACAGTGAAGCCATGGATTTTTACCTTTGAAAGTATATGTGCTCCTCTTCATTATATTCAGAAGATAGATAGTTGTATGATAACCAGCTCTGGGTAGACAAAGTTTCAGTAGCCCAATGTAGAGGAGAGGGGGACCTGAATGACTGTAGGCATGTTATCAACCAGGAAGAAAAGGCACACATAATTACTAAGAATGTGCTCAGGAATTCCAGTGATAGGGACTGCAAGAGCACCTAGACAGATAGACATTGC
>NW_017729033.1:72049867-72051948 GCF_001723915.1 Gavialis gangeticus | reverse complement strand
CCCAATGTAGAGGAGAGGGGGACCTGAATGACTGTAGGCATGTTATCAACCAGGAAGAAAAGGCACACATAATTACTAAGAATGTGCTCAGGAATTCCAGTGATAGGGACTGCAAGAGCACCTAGACAGATAGACATTGCTGTCAGAGAGAGAGAGAGAGAGAGAGAGAGAGAGAGAGAGAGGGAGAGAGAGAGAGGCATTTCTCAATACTGTTGCCACTGTTCAGGTGTCTAGGGGTACTGATAAGTTCACAACAGGATTCTCAAAACTGTGTACCAATTTAATTTAAGTATGTACCTTAATGCTCCTTTTTTATTTGTTCCCTCTGTCAAGCTGCTCCCTAAATCTGGAATGGACTTGCTCTCCAAATCCTCCTTTTTTCCTTTAGTTGAAGAGGTATGAAGGATTATGAAGGATTCTAATCTCTCTTTCATCCTTTTCTTCCCTAGTGATCATCTTACTGTCTCACCTGTGCTCCTTTTCATGGTGTCGGTAAGGACTTTGAAAAAGAGTCTTTGCAAAGCTTTCTATGAATGATATAAAACGTATCTTATTATTGCTAATGTTCATTTAAGGTAAAGATATGTGTACAGAGCACATCAACAATCATGTCCTTTACAAACATTTATGGATTTGGAATTATGGCTTCTGAACTTTCTTTTAAATCACATATAAATTATGTAATGGTTGCTATCACTTTTGTTAACCATAGACATACCACAAATGTTGATAGTTTTGCTTTATGTCTCCTTGGTTTGTCTTAGTTTTCAAAAAGAGAATTAGGTGTAGATGTTTGATGGACATCTCCACTGCATGAGTGGAGCCTTAAAAATTGCTTTGAAATACAAGATTCTTTTAAAAAATGTACATAGTAGCTGTTAAGGTGCTTAAATATCAAGATAAAAAGTGCTGCTTAAGATAGGCAGGAATATGACAAAATAGTGTTATAAAGAAATAGAGTTGTGATTTATAGATTTATCCACTGGAGGGAGCCCTTTGCCATCCAAATAGGACCATCTTGAGCTGTATTCTCTTTAGAGCACACTTCAGAACCTACCAAAGACCAACAATGGCATAAAATATGTGACAGAAATCTAAACCGAAGGGCATAATGAATAATCAGTTTAGGAAAACTGAAAGCTTGTTGTGGGATTACTTCTTTTAATATAAGCAATTCTTCCTAGAACCACTGTTTCAGGAGTCTTTATTCCTGATCTAAGTAACTTTCTGGTGTTCCCTTGTTTTGACTGTAATTTAGATGGATCTGGAGGGAGGGAGGGAGTTTTCAAATTAGTGATGCCTCTTGAAATGAAGTACAGCTGAGAGGCTTTAGGCTAGATTTGAAAAGCTACTAATCTGAAAACTGCAATTAAACAGAAGTCTCTGTAATTTAGCAATAGGAGCAGGTAACCCCTTTTAGAAGACTAGGGATACAGGTTATAGCTGTGTTGGTCTGCAGGCAAAAGTAATCAGAACTCTTAGGGAGGTGATATTTTTTATTAGACCAACTAGATAGTTGCAAAAAAAAGAAATCTTTATTTGCAAGCTTTTGGGCACACGTGCCCTTCCTCAGGCATAGGAAAATGCAAAGATTGTAAAATTTCTCCCATGAAAATTCATATTTCACAGGAAAATTTTTTGCAGCTATCTAGTTGGTCTAATATAAGATAACACCTCCTCAAGAGTTCTGATTATTTTTGCCTGCAGACCAACATGGCTACAACCTGTACCCCTGAGACATGTAAGATATCAAAATTGGTCATTTTGAAAAGAAAACTTCATAATTTTACAAGAAAACAAAATTCAACACCTAGAGACCTGAAAGGTGACACCCTTGCTTCAGCCTTTTGTTTCCAGCCAAAGTTTGCATGGTCACAAAGCAATCTCAAGGCAAGAGAAATTCCTTGTCTGGGAGAGCCTTTCATCATCCTCCTCCTGTGAAATATGAAACATCAGAACAAGAAAGAAGCATAATTCAACATCTGACTTGCCATCAGAAGACAACTCTGAGGTAAATAGACTGCTCTAACTTTTATTTGAGTCTATTTTGCATAAACTGGACTTTTCCAACCAGGATATCT
>NW_017729033.1:72041948-72044867 GCF_001723915.1 Gavialis gangeticus | reverse complement strand
TTTGAAAAGAAAACTTCATAATTTTACAAGAAAACAAAATTCAACACCTAGAGACCTGAAAGGTGACACCCTTGCTTCAGCCTTTTGTTTCCAGCCAAAGTTTGCATGGTCACAAAGCAATCTCAAGGCAAGAGAAATTCCTTGTCTGGGAGAGCCTTTCATCATCCTCCTCCTGTGAAATATGAAACATCAGAACAAGAAAGAAGCATAATTCAACATCTGACTTGCCATCAGAAGACAACTCTGAGGTAAATAGACTGCTCTAACTTTTATTTGAGTCTATTTTGCATAAACTGGACTTTTCCAGCCAGGATATCTTACACCATCTTTCAGCTCTCCTGTGAAATATGAATTTTCATTTCCACCTGGGAGAAATTTTACAATATTTGTACACTCCTATGCCTGCGGAAGGGCATGTGTGCCCCAAAATTTGCAAATAAAGCTTTTTTTTGTTGCAATTATCTATTTGTTGTAATAAAAGATATTATCTCCCAAGAGTTATGTTTACTTTGTGTGTGTGTATGTATACATATATATATATATATACATACACACACACACTGCATATCACAGGGAAGCTTTAGGGTCCTAATCCAAAAGCTCACAGAGATCCACAGGTACATTGATTTCAATGGTGTGTTAATGACAAGGCCATTGATACTTGGCTGTATGTTCTTTGAATAATAATTTTAATTTCAGGGACAATTCAGTGATGTTGAATTTAACATTGAAATAGGTGTTGATTCCAATTAAATCAGTTGATCTAATCATCCACTTCAAAATTCTCCTTCAACAATCTTTGCTTGGCTTTGCACTGGACATTCCTCACACATGCTCTTCCAGCTATGGACTCTTCTCTGCTCTTCTTGTTTTGCCTCTCCACCATAAGGCCTGGTCTACATTAGAAAGTTTACCAACTTAACTATACTAATGAAGAGTATGAAAAAGCCAGGTCAATTAAGGGTATGACCTATGCAGTGAAACCCTGTCATAGGTGCAATTATAGTGGCATAAAAAATGGTTTTGCCAGTATAGCTTATGTCATTTGGGAAACTAGAATAAACTATATCAGCCCAAGAATTCTTCATAGGGCACATCCAGACAAGCCTGCATATGCCACTTGCTGCATCTTAAAGCAGCTTGAGACATGGCAAGAAGCACGCTGGGAACAAAAAAGCATTCACCATGCTGCATATTTGCAACATGGACTCGAAATTTGATACCTGGATATCCAGGTCTCAAAAAATAACCCAAAAAAACCCACAGAAAAAAGTGGGGCAGAGCACAGTCCAGGACCATGCCCTGAGGCAATTGGAGGTTCAGGTCCTCCAAAGAAATGCACTGGTAGCTGTCCAGAGTGTCTCTACGGCTGCCCGTTGCCCCAGTTGTGGGGCAAGGAGCAGTGCAGGCTGCAGCAACCTAGACCTGGGCTCTGTCTCCAGGTAAGTAGGGACTGGGGGTGGAGGGGACTGGAGCTGGGGCTGTTTGAGTGTGAGGGATTGGGGAAGAGGGACACTGAGGGGTTGGGGGCTACTTGGGAGGGGTGGGTCACATGATTAACCCCCAAAAGGCCCACAGCTACCCCCTGCAGCAGCAGCGGCCAACATGGCACTTGGGGCCCTCCTGGCACAGCCCTCTATGTGGTGCAGGGAGCACAGCTTGGACTCAGCCACCTGGCACCCAGCCTGTGGCATATCATGTGGGCCTGGCCTGCCTTGGCGTAGGGCCATGCACCTTAGGGCAGCTCCAAGTTGCTCAGGCTGTCACCTGGGGATGGGCACCACTCATGGGACTGCCTGTTGTGTTGGGCCAGTTCTATGCACACAGGACCCAGCCCAGTGCAACAGCAGTCCTCATGAGTGGTGCTGGCCCACCAGGTGACAGTCCAAGCAGCCCAGAGCTGTCTGAAGGTGCATGGTGCCATACTGAGCCAGGCCAGGCCTGCATGATGTGGTACAGTTACCGCTGGGTGCCAGGCAGCCAGAGCTGAACTTCACTGCCCCGTGCCATGTGGAGGGGATGTGCCAGGAGGGCCCCAAAGGCCCTGACAGCCACTGCTGCTGTGGGGGTGAGCTGTGGGCCCTGCAGGGGGGAAGGGGCTACAGCCCTTGTGGGGGGCATGTGGGCACTGTGGGAGGGAACTGTGCCCCCTGTGGGGGGGTAGTCTGTGAGCTGGGGGGGGTGCTGTGCCTTGCAGAGGGGTTGTGACCTGCAGGGGACAGGGGACCCACCCCTCCTGAGCAGCCCCTCCACATGCCCCCCCCACAGCCACAGTCCCCCCTCAATTCAACCACAAACCCCACAGCCTCAAGTTACCCCCACAAACCCCTCACCCACATGCCTGGCACTGTGGGTCAGGAGTGAGGGGACTGAGGCAGGGGCAGGCCGTGGGTTGAGAGTGAGGGCAACGGCAGGGGCAGGGCACTGGCAGGGGCAGGGCACTGGCATATCAGCGCTGCACATTCTGGTGAGTGAAGGGGGTAGAGGCAACTCTGATTTTTCTATGACAAAAAAGCCAAAAATAAATGCCAAAGTGTATAGATATTTACAATATATTTTATTATGATAATAGAGGCAATGGTAGGCTTCCAATTTGCTTTAAACTTGTAAATGTATCAATAAAACATTGCCTAATAGGGCTGTGAGAGGCTTTGGACAGAGTTTCGGATCTGAAGAAGCTTGGATGCTTCGGGGTCTGAAGCAGCATGTCCGAGTCGAAGAGCTGGCCTTGTTCAGCTTCCCAAAGTGGAGATCTAGCCATAGGGTAGAATGGGGAAACAATAAAATATCTATAACTTTGTTGTTTTTTGTCTGATTTGGATGAAATTTTGGGGGATGGTAGACTCTTCAGAGAGCATGAAGTCTGCCAAATTTCAAGAAGATCAGTGCAGGGGCTTGGGGGGAACTGCACCCCAAATT
>NW_017729033.1:72038119-72041123 GCF_001723915.1 Gavialis gangeticus | reverse complement strand
ACTGCTAAGTTTCAAGAAGATCGGTGCAGGGGTTTGGGGGGAACTGCCCCTCAAGCTGTGGACAAGCAAAACTTGTGCCATGGGTGACACTGTGTGTGTTAAGGCGCAGCGGGGTGGCAGCTGCAGGGATGGTGGCCCCTGAAGTTTTCACCCCCCTGTGGTGTAACTCACAGCTGTGACATAAGTTTGGCTTTCAAGAATTTGGGGTACAGTTGCCCCCAAACCCCTGCACCGATCTTCTTGAAACTTAGCAGTTTTCATGCTCTGAGCAGAGGCTACCATCCCTGCATGTTTCATCCAAATTGAACAAAAAACAACAAACTTATAGATATTTCATTGATTCCTCATTATACCCTATGGCCAGATCTCCAAGGCAGCTCTGAAGCTTTGGAGTTGCATTGGCTGGATCGAGGCGGAAACCCTGTCTGGAGCTCCGTATTGAATCACTGCAATCCAAAGTGGCCGAATCCAAAGCCGGATCGGATTGCTGCTGACTTTCACAGGCCTATTGCCCAACAGATCTCTCTCTATATAATTGCATTTCATTTTAATAGTGAAAGAACACTATTTGGGGTATTTTAATGAGAGAAGCTGAGTTTCTTATCAGAGAATTTGAAATTTTTAAACAGGGAACACCAGGCTCTCTGCTGGTGAGACAAGTGGCAAGACCTGGGCAGAGGAGCCTGTCCAGGGCCAAGAGGACACACTTAGACAGTTCAAAGTGAGCCACCACAAGAAACACATCTTTTGGGCGATAGCTACCCAGATGGCAGAGCAGGGGCACCCCATCCAGGTCTGGCAGGTACGCAGCCATGGGGCCACAGGTCTAAGGGGGCGGATACTGTTGCAGGTGGCAGCAGGTCACAGCTAGGCAGCAGCCCCCACTGTCAGACTGCTGCAGTGGGTAGAGGGGGCAGGGGCCAATTCAGGTTAGGGCTGCTTCAGCAGTCCAGCTGGCACAAGGGGTAGTGTCCCCAGATACCAACTGGTTAAGCCTCAAAAGCTCCTGAGGGCAAGTAGCCCTGAGCTGCTCACCAGGCTAAATTTTTATATTGCTGGGGCCAGCACAGGGCAGGTTTTTACACTGCTGAGGCCAGCACAGGTGCTAGCCCCAGGCTCTAGCTCCCCCTGGCTGCAGATCTGGGAAGAGCTGGTCAAGGTTATTTTGCCCCAAGTGGCACAACTTGCCCCATACCAAAGTTCATGTCTGGGCACGTGCACTGAGGCAAAAATCCTTGGCTCAAATTTGCACCGCTCCTATTGGAGCTGATGCAAGCGCATGTACCTGCATGTGTGGACGTGCCCATAGTGACCATTCTTCATATAGTTTTATAAATATAGCTGGTATCTCCACTGGGGAGTTTCCAACATAACTCTACCGCAATAACTGCATCTGCAAACACTTGAAGTGTTGACATGGCCTAATCTGATTGAGTTTGTTCTTTCATTTGTGATTCTCCCTGTGTTTGGTACTTCTGCTCCCTCACGGTCACTTCTCTTTAATGTTCACCTCTTCTCATTATCTTATGCTTTTCTTTCTCAATAGTTGTATGTGGTAATGTGGTGCTGTGTGTTGGTGATGTGTAGGGGGTTGTGATTGGCTGTGCCCCCACTGAGAGAAGCGCTGGCGGCACTTCTGGGTTTGCTGCCAGCACTTATGCCGGTGGTGGCAATCAGCCACTGGGGGAACCCTCCCCCCCCCAAATAATTGGAGGCATCAGTCGCCCCTGGTGCTTTGGGAAGTTGCAGAACAACAAATAAGGGAAAAAACTTAGAAGGTTAGACTCTGATTAGTTAAACTTTCAATAGGTAGATTACAGACTCAATATGAGTCTGCAGTGTGATGCAGCTGCACAAAAGGCTAGTGTGGTTTTGGAATCCATCAATAGAAGCATTAGTTGAAAGACATGGGAAGTGATAGTGTCTCTCTACTCAGCACTAGTTAGGCCTCATCTGGAGTACTGTGTGCAGTTTTGGGCTCCACATTTGAAAAAGGATGTGGAGAAATCAGAGAGAGTCCTGATGTGGGCAACAAGGGCTTGGAAATTAAATTATATGAGGAGAGGCTGAAGGAGCTAGGCATATTCAACTTGTGGAAAAGGTGCTTAGGAGGGGACATGATAATAGGCTTGAAATACTTGAAGGGCTGTCATAAAGAAAAGGGAAAGCACCTTTTTTCTCTTGCTACAGAGCTGATGGCCCAATAGCAGGTGTGGCTCCAACTGTTGCTGCTGCGTTCTGCTTGGCAGTCACTCCTATACCTGGCAATTGGTTGGTGTGGTGGCACCACACAATGTTAGGCACTGCCTGCACTGTGTAGGATATAGGACCTCTTTGTGCATTCACAACCACAGGCTGCCATTTCTTAGATCCCCTATAATCATGGGCCAATGCCTTTTAGACTACATGTAGCTGCAGAAGGGTGCCTGTTCCTCTTGTCATGGCCTGCCTTCCTGTTGCTTCAAGTCTGGTTTTGCATTCCTGTGCACTAACAATAATTAGGCCATGTTCTGCTATACTGACCCTGCCTCTTCTTTCATGGGATGTGAGGCATTTTTGAAGACTGTACAAATCATTCAGCCAGCTCATTTGTATGCATGGTATGGTGGAGAAACTTGATCCATTTGTCTTCATGGTCACTTGAAGCTCACCTTAACTGAACTGTAGGCCATTTTCAGTTACAACTTGTTCTGACAATCCTGCCCTTATAAACAGACTTTGTAATTTTTCTAGTTTTCATACAGAAAACTTCTGGACATCTGGAGTGGGTATCCGTCACTACTAGGTATATCATCCCTAAAAATGTTCCTGCAAAATTAATATGAAGCCATTGCTAGGGAGTGGACAACCATTCCCATGAGTGTAATGGTACTGGTTTGCAGGCATGTGCGAAGTGTCTAGTATTCGCTTCAGATTCAGCCGATTCAGGGGACAGTGATTTGATTCAGTGATTTGAATCACTGTCCTGATTTGATTCAGCTGAATCAGCCAGGCCAGGCCCATC
>NW_017729033.1:72012395-72037930 GCF_001723915.1 Gavialis gangeticus | reverse complement strand
TCTCAGCCCAGCAAAGGCTGCCCCACCTGCCCCAGCTCCCAGCACTTGGCAGAAAAAAAGCCCCAGCTCAGCAGGTGCCACCAGGTGGGAGGCGATCCCTGCTGCCCCCCAATGTCCAATGCTGCATGGGGTGCTTTGCATGAGCCCCCACCCCCCACCAGCCCCCTCACAGATGCCCTGCATGGGCCAGCTCCGGCCCTTTAAGAAAAAAATAAAAAAGACCTGAAGAAATCCTGGGACTCACCACTCCTGCCCGCGGAGGGCAATCCCCACAGCCCCCAAAGCCCCAAGGCTGCACCTGGAGCAGCGAGTCCCAGGGCTTTTCTCAGTTTTTTTTTCCTTAAAGGGCCAGAGCCACGGCAGGTGGGGCAGCCATGGGGGGACCCTTGCAGAACACCCCATGCAGCATAGGGCAGTGGGGGCAGTGCAGATCGCCCCCCACCTGGCAGCACCTGGTGAGCCCCGGGCTTTTTTTTAAAGTACTGAGCTGGGGTGGGCAGGGGCAGCCATGTGGGGGCTGAGGGGCTGGCAGGGGTCCCCCCCCATGGTCCCCTCCCCTGCCCCTAGTACTTACCAGCTTGGAGTGGCTGCAGTTCCCTGCTGCAGCCACCAAGGACTGCCTGAAACATCAGAGCTCTCTGAATCTTTGCCGAAGATTCAGAGACCTTTGTATCGATTCAGACCTTTAAATTGGTCCCCTGATTCGATTTGGATTTGGAGATTCAGCCACCAAATCAGGCTGAATCAAATCACCACCCGAAGCTTCGCACAGCCCCACTGGTTTGGGAATCTTCTGTACCTGTTGGCATCCCATACATTCTTTAATGAGGTGTTCTATTTGTTGATCCTGGTCACCATACAAAGCTTCTGGCTAATGCCTTCATTTTTACAGCTGCTAGGTGCCCTACATGAAGTTCTTCTAAAAGTCGTGTGCACAGTTTACTGGGTATAACAACTTGAATCCACCATCAGACATCCTTGATGTAGAGTAATTTAGGTATTACTCTAGATCAAGGAATTCATTCATAGGAATTCATTCATTCCTATTTCAAAAGGCACTCCTCCATGAAATTCTAGGGCATCCTTTGCTGCAGCTTCCATAGTTAATTCAATCTCAATAGCACATTTAAAGGTGAGGTCTTCCTCTGTTAAGAGGTTCCTTTGTATGGCTTCTTCACAAATTTGTAACTGAGAGCCATCCTTAAAATGGCAATACTCAGACAACTTCCTCAATTCCATTACAAAAGAGGAAATAGATTCACTTTCAAGTTGATTCTGCGTATGGAACCTGAACTTTTCTGGATATGGGTGTGGAGAGCCAGTAGGGGGTGCTCCTGCATTAAGCCACCCACCTCACTGCACCTGACTACCTTCCAGGATCTGAGTGCCTCCCTGGAGGTGCCTCACATCTGGCTGACCCCCTTCTTGGAGCATACCCACAAGCCTGGGGGTAACGCTACCACTGCTCATGAGTCTTGGTCTGTTAGTGGCTCTGTGCCTCATGAGGTACACAGGCTTTATAGACCTGAAGGGGGTACTCAGCCCACTGCAAGAACTTGGGGTGCTTCCCTTAGTCTGAAGTACAAATAGTGGTCTCCCTGAGTCAGCTGGACCCAGGGACCCCAAGGCATGATCTAGACCCTCTCTCAATTAGTCTCCCATGCTAGGTACAGAGAAGAACTTTATTGGTTACAGGGAGTAGGTTTGGAATAGGGTACAGGGTAGAGCAATATCAGAAAAGTAGTTTAGAGCAAGCCATGGCATGGTAGCCTTTGATCACACATCTGAGTTACTGCAGGCTATATATCTAGTTAGATTTCAAGTAGCTTACTCACAAGTATCATCCAGAGGCTGATAGAGCTTTCCTCTGGAGGCAGGCAGTTCATAGGGTGTCCATGTGTTTCAAGAGAGAGAGAGATGGAGAGCTGCTGAAGTTCAGCTACTCTCAGTGTCTTCATCATAGCTGCCAACCCTCTCCCTGGGTAATCTTTAACTTATATAGACCTTATGACCTAATTTACCTGATCCAATGAAGGCCTGCAGTTGTTGGCTGCCAGCCAACCATTTTGAAATGCATCACTGGTTGCCAGGTAGACTGGCAGGGTCCCTAGCCCCCCTCCCAGTCCTGATGTCATTGCTTAGAACAATAGGGAGTTTAAGCCTCCCCTCCCCCCAGGTATGTGGGGCCAGTCACGTAGGCAAAGGGAGCAGACTCTGCCCTCCCTCTGGCATGTATCCAGCTCAGGTTACAGCTTGGGGTTACCTGAAGCAGATGGGAGGTAGGGGTGCCTGCTCTTTCCAGTGGCCATGGTAACCAAATTATCAGATAGGTAATAAGCCTGATAGCAGAGTTTGGGGAGAGACTAAGATGGCATTCTGCCACAGTGGGTGCCAGATATTCTTGGACAATTTTCACTAGTTCCTTAAAAAAATTGCTTGCTGGCTTTTCTGGGACAAGCAAACTTCCATTAAACTCAGTAATACAGCTGCATGTTTGGGTGGGAGAATCTCATTTACTTCAACAAACTCTATGTATGTAAGCCAGTCCTCCATGATGCTGACATAAGTTCCAATTGTTTCAACAGAAGCAGCCATTTTGGATCAACTAGGACAGAGTGTGAGGTCTTGGAGGACAGGGAAATGTTAATTTGCAGGAGCTATATCCTTTTCACAAAATTTCTTTGTTTTCCAGAAGTGCTAAAAGATATTCTTAAACTTTTAAGGTCATTTTCCACTCCCCACCTTATACAACCCACTGGTACTCATAGGAGCAGTGTGTAACAGAGCTATAGAAGGGACCTCTTGTTTCATCAAGTACTCTCTTGTGATATTTTTCCAGCCCACGTCATATAAAATGCTTTTCACAGACTGATCAGGCCCCATCTTAAAAACCTGGTAGGATTTTTACTTGCCCCTAGTACTCCTCTGAAGATGCTGTTCTGGGATCGCACCCATCTAAGATGCTTAGGAAACTACTTTTAATTTTTTGCCTAATTTTTTGTGGTTAGTTTATATCTATTTGTTCTTGTGCCAACATTGTCCTTTAGCTTAAACAGTTCTTTTCCCTTTTTAGTGTTTACTCCCTGGCATATTTATAGACAATACTCCTATCCCCTGTCAGCCTCTATTTTGGTGGGTTAAGGCAAGCCAGTCTCTTTTTTAGTCCCTCTAAGATAAGGTCCACATTTCCCTGTCTTCCTAGCCTTTTGTTGTATCTTTTCCAGTTTGAATTCATCTTTCTTGAACATATGTGACTATAACTGTACAGTATTCTGGGTGAAGTCATAACATGCCTTAGACAATGGCACAATGTTTTCCTTCTTGCTACTGGACATACCTCAAATACCTCTTTGGATCACTTTTGGCTTTTCATGGCTGCATCACATTGACTGCCCATATTTCTCCTCTGATTGACTAATACAGGGGTTTTCAGCTTACAGCCCATGGGCCAAGTTCCATGGAGCTGTGATTTCAGTGGCATTTTGGGTGTGGGTGGTGGGGAATACTCTTTCTGAACATGCTGCAGTTAGATGCAGGGGGCTCCAGCAAGGGGGCTGTCTCTGCACTGCACCACATTTGGGTGCCTGGGGTCCTGGTAGAAGGGAGTCCTTTCTATGGGGTGCTGCAGCTGAGGGCACGGCCTCTGATAGAGATGGAGGTGGAGCTCTCCCTGTGCCATGTCACAGCTAGGAGGCAGGGAGAAGCAGCAGAGGCAAACAGGTTGTAGTGACCTCCCACTTCCAACCTAAGCTGTTCCCCTCCCTCGCCACCCCACAAAAAAAAATTCTGACTGCTGGATGGGCAGCCTCTGTATGTGGCATACTGGGGAGGGTACTGGCAACACAGCAGCAAATAAGGCAGGAAACAGAAAGCAGAACAGCAGATTGGGCAGAGGAAGGGGACTGGAGTGACACTCAGGGAGGGTGAAGGGCTAATCTGTGGAATGCCTGCCAAAAAAGCTGGCCCCACCATCATAGATTATGGCAGAAATTCTTGCTAATCCTAAATCCACACATGATCTTGAAGCCTGTTCTTCCTATTTCTATTGCTCATGGGCATTCAGTTCTTTGGACAATAGCTCCCAATTTTGAATCATTAGAAACTTCTTCAAAACACTCCTCCATTTTCTGCCAAGGTCATTAATGAAATAGTAGATGAAGGTGATCAAGATTGATTCTTGAGGAATTCTGCTAGTCATGTCCTCTTTCAACATAACCTGTTGTAAGAGACTGGGGCATAGGCAGTCTAGCCTAGCAGTTAGGCCACCAAGCAGGGTCTGGGGCTGAGTCAAAGGGCAGAAGCCATAGACCAAAACTAGAGGGAAATCTGGAAGCAGCATCCACAACAGAGTCCAGGTCACGATCTGGGGGGATCAGATGCTGAGTACCAGTCTGAGGGGCAATCCACAGGATGAAGTCCAAAAACAGACAAATCCGGGTCAGGAGCCAAGAAACAGAACTGCAGGAAAAATCCAAAGCTGATGTCCAGAATTAAGCTGAATACTAGTAGCTGGGGCTTATTGCAGGTGTGGCTGCTGAGGTATTTGACTCAGGCTGGTCTGCTTGCTCAGAGTCCCTCACAGTACTTGGCCCAAGCTAGTCTGCCTGATTAGTGTCCCTGACACCTGTTATCTTCCCTTTGGATGTTCCTTACAGGTAGTCCTCCACTTATGTTTCAAGTTACGTTTCACACTTACAACATTTATAAATAGACCCCCTGTTTTGACTTTCTGACATCAGTTTCGACTTGACAATGCTTGATCTGATGTGATGCCATGCCAGCAAACAAGTTGACTGCATCACCCATCTCGCTGGAGACCATCTGTCCAAACTTCCTTGGAGACTTTCTTTAAGAAAGCAGACAAGACTCCAGAAAAACCTGCAGCCAAGACTCCTGAGAAGACTCCCACTAAGAACCCTTCAAAACATCCAACCAAGAGCCCTTCAAAATGTCCAGCAAAGTCTCCTCAAAGAAGTCCTTCCAAATCAATGTGATTGTTATTTACAATATAAAGACATTAATGTAGCTATATTACTCATCTATAATTGATTGAGTACAAAATGCTGGGGTATTTTTGGTGAAAATAGGGTATCGGGTTCAGGAACCAATCCCCCATTTATGACATTGTTTCCTATGGGAAAATTGGTTCTGAGTTACAACATTTCAACTTAATTGGTTTTTGAAAACCATGTCTTATGTTGTAAGTCTGAGGACTGCCTGTATTTATTTACAGTTCTTGTACTAATTTTTATCTTCTCCAGTTAAATTGTGGCACAGTAAAAATACTTTTCTGAAGCCCAGAAAGATTAATTAAATTGCTTTTGTTTTGCCTAGAAAGTCTGTTGTCTTATCAAAAGAAATATATCTGTTTAATTCAGCATATCTTGCACTGGTAAAATGCATATCATAGAATCACAAAAAAGAAGGGCTGGAAGGGACCTCCATAGGTCAGCTAGTCTAATCCCCTGCTCAGAGCAGGTTCATGTCTATCCAAACCATCCTATATAAATCCATACTCTAGCCTCTTAATAAAACTACCATCAACCCTGACACAGTACAAGACATAACATCCTAACCTGCCAAAGTCAGAGCAGGGGACTATAGCAGTAAAATTCCTCCTTGTGTAAAAGTTTGTCAATATATGGTCGAGATCCTAGGTAGGGGGCCATGCCCCTGTTCCATATCATCCTGTTTCCCATTTACCTCTATGTCTCTGAGTATTCTTTCCTTCATTAAATAATGGCTTTTCGGAGAAGTTCTCCAGATGAAGCCACCGCCAGTATGTGAAAAGTCCATCTTATATGGAAAAGATCCCTCCATGCAGGAAGAAAATGCCTTTAAATTTCCATTTTCCTTGATATGGGTTCTATTAAACCAGACTAATCAGTAGGAGTCTAGTTTCCATTCTAGCCCCTGTACTTCGGGTGTGCACCTTAGGCTAGTTCTGTTTCATAGATTTCCTAGATTTCATAGGCATTTGGGCTGGAAGGGACCTTGGAAGATCATCGAGTCCAGCCCCCTGCCCAAAGGGCAGGAAGTCAGCTGGGGTCATAGGATCCCAGCAAGATAAGCATCCAATTTGCTCTTGAAGGTGTTCAATGTAGGTGCTTGAACCACCTCCGATGGCAGGCTGTTCCAGACCTTGAGGGCTTGGACAGTAAAGAAATTCTTCCTTACGCCCAGCCTGAAAGGTCTTGTAGTAGTTTTTGACTGTTCGACCTTGTCATCCCTTGGGGTGCTCTGGTGAACAAACGTTCCCCCAGATCCTGGTGGTCACCCCTGATAAACTTATAGGTGGCCATCAGGTCACCCCTGAGCCTGCGCTTTTCCAGGCTAAAGAGCCCCATGGGTTTCAGCCTGTCATCATAAGTTCTGTTTTCCTGACCTCTGATCATGTGCGTGGCTCTTCTCTGGACTCTCTCAAGCTTCTGTAATACCTTATGAAGACATGAAGAAGTCTTGTAGGCCGCATCTGGTCAAATTCATTATGAAGAATAAAAGTCTTACAGTATTCATGAATCACATGTAAGGACACATATGAACAAGAGCATGTTTGGTAACATCTTGACACCAGTTTTCTACCTCTACAAGTTGGTAATATCTGGGAAATATTTTACATCTGTTCCCTTATCCAATATTGGAATTCTGATCTGACTATAACAATGGCAAAGCTAACCAGGAATCAAGTTAAGTTTGTAAAGGGCCATTGGAGGTTGATGACCCTAATGGCTGACTGCTCACTGGTCCCTCAAGTGAGTTTTCAAGGAGCCTTCTCTCATTGGAGCACCCTTCACAGCCTTCTCCTTTTGCTTTCAAGAATGAGACTGTATAGCTGAGTAATTCACTCTTATGTTGGGCTTCTATTCCTTACTTACAGAACAGTCCCTTGTTACCTGCACCTGAAGACTGGATCAAAGCCATATGAAGTTAGGAAGTCTGATTAGGTCATATGATGTGATCAACACTGTTTGGCTAACTGACAAGAAAAAGTTTTGTTTCTCATAAAAAGGAACAATGTCTGGACCACGTAGGGGTTTTTTTTAATTTACCTTAGTTTTTTGCAGGGCATGGAGTAGACAGCAGCAGAGAGGATATGATGGCAGATCTCTGCTTTGTTTTAGTAAAAAGCTCAGAGTATTGAAAACTGTCTTTTGTCTTTCAAACAATGTCAGCAGCTAATACATATGAATTAATGTAATAATGACTGAGTCATATTTAATGGGGGCTCATTTCTTGTGCTACGTTAAACTGAAGTGCTATGATTGTTCCTAAATAAACACATGTAATCAGAGCTTGGACTCTTTCTGAATTAATAAAGAACTTTCATCAGCTGAGCTAAACACTGCCTTTCTCCTGATGAAGCAGTTGTGCTGCTATTTTGCCTCAAACGGTTGCGAATAAACCTTCAATTCTTTCACTGCTTTCTAATGTTGTGATATATTTTCAATGTTGTAGAATTGAATAATACTGTCCAGTGAGATTCTGTGGCATGGCTGCACTTCAAAAATAATAGGAAAATTATCATTTGGGACTGTCTTATGACAGAAGCTTAAAGCTGGTGAGGATGTGTGAATTAAAGCTGGTGAGGATGGGGTCCCACAGGGCTCGGTCCTTGGGCCCTCCCTGTTCAATATCTTCATCAGTGATTTGGATGAGGGGGTGCAAAGCACCCTGTTCAAGTTTGCTGATGACACTAAGATGTGGGGGGATGTGGGCACATTAGAGGGGAGCAACAGGCTACAGTTGGACCTAGACAGGTTACAAGGATGGGCGGAGGAGAACAGGATGGGGTTTAACACGGACAAGTGTAAGGTGATGCACCTGGGGAGGAACAATCGGCACCATACATACAGGCTGGGGAACTCCCCTCTTGTCAGCACGGAGGTGGAAAAGGATCTGGGAGTCATTATTGACTCCAAGATGAACATGAGTCGGCAATGTGGGGAGGCGGCTAGGAAGGCCAACTGCACCTTGTCGTGCATCCACAGATGCATCTCGAGCAGGTCCAAGGAGGTGATCCTCCCCCTCTATGCGGCACTGGTCAGGCCGCAGCTGGAGTACTGCGTCCAGTTCTGGGCGCCGCACTTTAAGAGGGATGTGGACAGCATCGAGAGGGTCCAGAGGAGGGCCACTCGTATGATCAAGGGACAGCAGGGTAGGTCCTATGAGGAAAGGTTGCGGGACCTGAACCTGTTCAGCCTTCAAAAGAGAAGGCTGAGGGGGGATCTTGTGGCCTGTTATAAACTGGTTAGGGGGGATCAGCAGGCGCTGGGGGAGTCCCTGTTCCCCCGAGCGCCGCAAGGAGTGACCAGGAACAATGGTCACAAGCTGGCGGAGGGAAGGTTTAAGTTGGACATCAGGAGGCTCTACTTCACGGTCAGGGCGGCTAGAGTCTGGAACCAGCTTCCAAGTGAGGTGGTGCAGGCTCCCACCCTGGGGGGTTTTAAGAGGAGGTTGGATGACCACCTTACTGGGGTCGTTTGACCCCAGTGCTCTTCCTGCCATGGCAAGGGGTTGGACTAGATGATCTGCTCAGGTCCCTTCCGACCCTAGAAACTATGAAACTATGAAACTATCTCTTGGAATATAGGAAAAAAACTAGTTGATATGAGCTTTAAATTGTTATTTCTCTGGGGCAGGGGTCATGTTTTTGTTATTTGCCTGTACCGTGTCTAGCAGCCCAGGGCCCCAACCCGTGAGTATTACTGATATAGCATAATGTCTGTTCTACCAGTTAGCCGACTTTGTGCCAAAGAAAAAGTTTATTTCAGAAAGAGCAGTGTTCCTGAATGTTTCCTTTCAGGAATGCAAATTAAATAGACTGGTAGATACAACAAAATCCCCACAGGATTTAAACAAAAAGGAAACTAAAGGATGTACTTAAACGTCAGAACCAAGTCATTTATAGCCCACTCAGATAGCATATCTATCCAGCAGCATTTAGGATACCTCTTTACTGCAGACTTAGGTTAGGTTAGTATTTGGTTTACCCCAGACAGGGTGTAAGTGTCTTCCAAAGCCTAACCTGTATTACTGAGCCCTTTTTATTTCTGCACCTGCCCATTTGTGGCTGGGGGTATGTAACATGGCTCTTTGTTTTGATATGCACCACAGTCAATGTTGTCAATTGTGAGAGAACTGTTCTCTCCTCAAGGCAAGTTATGGAAAAGATGTTAGAGACTAGCACTTAAGTGATCTTGGTTGTATCCTCCAGGCAAAATGTGAAGGCTCTTTACCTACCAGCCCAGGCTTAACACACTTCCAAGTCTAGGCTAAACTGTTAAAGTGTTTTTTTTTGCATAGATGGCTGAAGGGATTGCACTAGAATCCAGATAAGCACCAAGCCTGACTGTCCAGTGAAGACATAAACCTAGCACTTACAGGGCTGGCTTAACCCTTTAGTGGGCCCTAGGCAAACAAACTAATGCTCCTCCACCCCTTAATACTGTATATTTATATTTCTTTTTTCACTCATTTCAATTATAATATGTAGAATAAGCACAACCGGGCCCATTTTTCACTTAGGTCCCTAGGCACATGCCTAATTTGCCTATGCATTAATCCAGCCCTGAGCACCTACCACTATGGTGGCTTCTCCTTTCAGCTGTATAATTGACCTGCTCCCTAGTAAATAGAACTCATCCACCTTCTGCTTATCAGTGAACCATTTTGCTAGGCTCCCAGGTGTAAGCCCTTGGATCCTGATTGCCCTCTGTGAGGAATCCTACCTCATTACCCAGATCTTTTGCACCTGTATTGAAGGTCTGGCCTGCCAATGCTGAATAAAGCATTAACTCCCATCCTGTTGCTTATAGAAAGAACAGAAAGGAAATTAAATCCCTTTGTTAAGTATTTAAGCCCTGCTTAAAATATATAATCAAGCTATAAGGCAATAGTGCACTAGATTTTTTTACCTTGTATATATTGAATCCATAGATATTCCTCTTATTCAACCCACTGCATTTTTTCACATTTTGTAGCAATGAAAAAAAATCAGCCATGTAAAATAAGTTTTTTCTGAATTGTAAGACTGCTTGAAGTACAATATGTACTGTGCAGTCATAATATACACATAAAGTGTGTCTGTGTAGGACCTACATTAAATGCTACATATAAAACAATATTCAATTCTACAATGATGTGTTTTAAAGAAACAAGTAGAATCAGGCAGGATGACAATTTGCACAGTTTAGCCATTTTCTGAGACAATATCAGGAGGCCTAATTAAGAAAAATTAGCCAGGATTGCTGGTAGCACTAGATGATCATACACCTAGACAGTTCTCTGATTAACACTTCCGTGTAGCTTAGTGATGTCAGGTGAATAACTAATGCCCTCTCTTGCTCCTAAAGAATCATTTTTTAGCAATAATATTCCCCGAGTGAAAGGGCTAGAGAGATCAGTTCAAAGATTCATATAGGTCAGAATGTAAATCTCAGAGGAAGCAACAGAAGTCTCCGAGCAAAGAAACAGGAACACTTGCCTCATCTCGAGCAGTGGGGCACAAAGAATCATGGAAATTATTGCCAAAACATCACATTCACCGGGCTGCAGATAGGTTTTACTTTCACAGAACTGCAAAATGGTGACCATTTATTATTAAACAGATATAATGCTCTTTATTATTTCTTCCGGTTTAAACCATAAAAATCACCCTGCCAATTAAACTGACATTATAATAATAACAACCCAGCATCATTACAAACTTATAGAGGAATAATGCATTTTTTTTCAAACTAGGCCAGAATCCTTAAAGCTACGCTATGTACATACATACACACAAGCAGCTTGTCTGAGAGCTAGGGACTCTGGGAAGCCCCTCAGACTTGGAGCAGTCTACAGAGCCAGGTTAATCTGGAACGGGCAAGCCTGGAATTCTCAAGAGTCCTTCATGCTGCCTGGAAAGAAACCAGGGAAGGTGATTAAGAAAAGCTTGCGGAAACCAACGTGTTTTCATGAATGTTTGACAAGCTGGAATTTTCTGGCAAATATGTCACTGAAAGATTCCCAACCCAACTGTACATTGATTAAATCAGGTTTGCAATTAGAGTTTCTTCTGTGAGGCATATGAACAGTATTTCATATTTATGCCAACTGTTTCTGTTAGCAGCGATTGTCCTTTGTTTATTAGCAAAATATTCATTTTCTGCTCTATCCTTTTAAAATCTTCTTCTGATCAAATGTGTTCCAATGGTTTTAGAAAGTGTGTCCCTGTTATTTCCTCACTACCAAAAATGTTACTTTTCCAGTGCTGCCAGCAATATTATACTCCCCAGTTTACAGGCCAAAAGAAGTTAAATGACTTATCCAAAGTGACTATAAGGCAACTACAATCCAAACTAGAATTAAAGCTGCACAGTTCACTATAAGGAATAACTTTTTAATTATGCATGTATATTTTTGTTCCCTTGTGAATCTGTCACCATTAGTATAGCATGACTATGGAACTAATCCTTGTGAAAAAGTGCTCATGGTGAATTTGAATACAGGCAGTCCTCGGACTTATGACAGAATTGGTTCCTGAAAACTGCATCTTAAGTTGAAATATTGTAACTCGGAAACAATTTTCCCATAGGAAACAATGTTATAAATGGAGGATTGGTTCCTGAACCAAGGCCCGATACCCTATTCTTGCCAAAAATAACCCAGAATTTTGTATTCAATCAATTATAGATGAGTAATATAGCTACATTAATGTATTTCTATTGTAAATAGCAATCATATTAATTTGGACAGATTTCTTTGAGGTGACTTTGCTGTACTTTTTGAAGGGCTCTTGGTTGGACTTTTTGAAGGGTTCTTGGCTGGAGTCTTCCCAGGAGTCTTGGCTGCAGGTTTTTCTGGAGTCTTGTCTGCTTTCTTAAAGAAAGCATCCAAGGAAGTTTGGACAGATGTTTTCCAGGGAGATGAGTGGCGCAGCAAACTTGTTTGCTGGCGTGGCATTGCATTGGATCAAGAGTTGTAAAGTCGAAACTGACATCATAAAGTTGAAACAGGGTGTCAATTTATAAACGTTTTAAGTGCGAAATGTAGTAACGTGAAATGTAAGTCGAGAACTGCCTGTATAGATTTAAAACCATGATAGAGGATTCCCTTCCCCTGATCACCATACAGGGTACAACCCTGTGACCCTTGAAGACATCATAACTGCAATGGGAGACTTAGTCTTTCAGTTTATAAAACGTTCTTCCATCTTGCAGTGCATGGAAACAACTCATGAAGACACTTGTTTCCCTAACCCATTTATCCATTTATGTACAGAAGGACACCAGGATTATACCAGAATGAAAATTTATGTACATTGCATTCTTTATTTGAGATGTTGCCACAAAGAGGCAGTCTCCACCAGTGAGAAAGAAAAAAAACACTTGAGTCAATGGGAAATACCAGATTCATCGGAAATACCAGCAAATGGAAAAACAGAGTCAGTGTAATATCTTTGGGCAAGTGCACCTGAGTTGCTTGAGCAGTTTCGTCTACACATACATTGCTGCTGCTGCCAACTCGTAATCAGGATGCTCATATACCATAGCGAGGATAAATTTCCCTAGTCCACTAAGACAACAGAGTTTTCTTATCAGGTGAAAAACACTGACATTTGCCATATGGCTGTGAAGTTTTCAAAGGGGCTCCTCCTAAAAACAGATGCAACAGTACCTGATGACATTTTATGCTATATTCACCAAGCACTCTGTAGAGGAATCCTGACTATGTACTATTTAGCCCAGAGGCACTTATGCAACAGAATATTTTAATTTAAATTAAACCCACTGGGCAGCCTAAGGAGAAAATGGACAAGAACTTACAGCAGGTTTTTCCCCTTGGTAGGGGGGTTCTTATAAACCTGGAAACTATATTTTTCTTTTCTTTCTAAGACTATAAGAACAATGTAAAAATGTATTCCTTTAACGGTTGGACATAAGGGTCCCTGCCTTTTTTTTTTTTACTTGGAACTTTGTGCTACCAACATTCCTGAGTACAAGAGTACAAGATTTCCACCTGCAAGTCAAGGATGTTTTTCTATTAAAATTATAATCGTGTCAATGAGGTTTATTCATTGTTTCAGAGTTGCTAGTAACAATTAGCATGCTGATGTTCGCTGATTAAGAAAAAAGACTTGGGTAAATAAATCAACTTAAAAATTATCCCTCTTTGCAAACAACAGCTGCACAGGAAAAGGAAGACTGTTAGCCATCTTTCACCGATGTGCTATGCTGATCCAGTAGATGCGTCTGAGCAATCTGTGGCTGCAAATGAATATATCCTACACTGCACAGGAAAGAACTATGCAGGAAAACAAAAAGGCAGAACAATTGTGTGAACTGAGCTCCCCATCTTATTCTGAAAACATCTGGCCTCTGAGAGTTTCATTCATTCATTCCATTTATTTATTTATTTATTGTTAAGCCTGCCATAACCCTCCATTTTTTTCAATTATTAATAGAAATAAGAAATGTTAGTTTAATGGTCCTTCACATTTTACTCAGTGGAATATGCATTCAGGTTACTGGACCTATTTGCTTTCTGAAGATATATAAAGTATAGAAATATTCAACACTGAGGATCATTGGAATGTGTAATCTTGTGGGAATTTGAAATATCAAAAAATACTAGGAATAGCAAAAGTCTTTGGTATATTTAGAATTCTGAAACCTGAGGATAATCAGAGCATGGAAGACCTCAGTGTTGAGGGTAATCAATACTGGAGATATCTGGAAATAGTTGGAGACTAGAGTACTGGAAATATATAGATTAAGGGATATGGGCATGGAATCCTGATTCCAATAATCTGCCACGGACTTCAAGGGGTCAGGATTTCACTTTTGGACCCCTCAGTGGTCAGGATAGAGTCTTCTGACAACATTACAACATTTGAAGTCCTCAGAAATGGAGGGCTATATTCCCTCCAGTAATGACAACTGGAAGGATTAAGCTGCTGAAGGGTTAAACAGCCAACTGCCTCATGAATGACTATTTCATTTTATGTAGAAAACATAACAAAGCCTGGAAATGCAAACATTGAGAAAAATCTTTTGAGTGATTTTTTTTCCCTCAAAGCTGTTATGTTACAGAGGCTTAAGAAAACCCACACTGTTTATTATAAAGTGTTTATCACTACAGACGTCAAGAACGGCTGACAAGTTTATTTTAAAAATTCCGGATCTTACATTTTCCCAGTTGTTACTTTTCCTTTCCTAGTGCTTCATCTTTGCAGAAGAAAGGGATTAAAGTGATGTATTTTGTTGCACATTTTCCTGTAGTGTGTTAACCCCTAGCCAACAAAGACAATGAAGCCAGCACTCATACATAGAAATTAACTTGACAGCTCGTCTATTTCAAAGCCATTCTCTCATTGGATTCCATTTGGGTTAGCTTTAACAATCCATTTGGCTTAAGCAAGCAAGCTGAACCAGGGTAGAAGCTATTATTTAATCTCATAGCACTTTTATAGAGATCAGTCTATCAGTCTGAAGGGGCTGTCAAATTTAATCTCATTTTCAATCCAAATCACACTGAAACCATAGAAATTGTTTTTGCTCCTAGAACACCAGGAACAAGTAAACACTATTTATTTTGGAATCAGTCTTTCTTATAAACCCTGACATTTGTCAAATTTTCAATAAGATATTCAGGGTCTGATCCATGGTCGGTGTAAACTAGCATTGCTCTCCTGAAAACTAAGCTACACCATTTATCAAACCCCTGAGCAGGTGTAAATCTTTAGTTTAAAACAATAGCTTTACACATTAACAAGTTTAAGAAATATCTCAGCCTGTTACCTCTCCCCTCAAAGTCTGGACCAAATGTCAAAATTCCTAGTCAGGCAAGACTCCAATGGCTACAAGTCCTCTGAGGGAGGACACCAGGTTTTGGCCCTGCGTGACATATCTTGGCAGCATACTCAAGATGAATTCTCATTGCACTTGCACCAATGCTGGTGCCGCTCCAGGGAGACTCTTTCCTGCCTACATTACTGTCACAACACAAATAGAAGATCAAGGTTTTTTATTGAATAGTGCCAGATCAGACCACAAGCAATTCACACTCACTTTGCTTTGGTTTAAAGGACTGCAAAACGGCCAAGGATGTAGAAAATCAGGTCCAGTGGGTTAAATAGTTACTCTTGATTTATAGCAGTGTGAGTGAAATCAGAATCTGCATTTCATGGGCTCCAATCCTGACCCCAGCTTCAATTTCTTTGTGCTGCTCTACCAGCAAAAGTAGAATACCAGCCACAAAACGGCCTCAGTGGGCAATGGACTCATCTAGTGTGTGGGAAACCCCATGAGGCCCAGAGCTGCATACACCTGTTCTCTGGGCTCCACTGGGCCTTCACCCAGCAACGATGGCTGAGTGAAAAGAACAAATCTTAAGCATTTCTGCACTCAGCTGATCCTGGGCTGTCTGAAGGGCATCTGTTAGCATAATTTCAAGTTGTCCTGAGACTTTCTTATACCAGGGTCCCAAGTACTTCTGGAAGTTGTGGAGATTCAGGAAGGCACTTTGCTACATAGTCATTCAGTCTAGATTCTTAATTAAACACAGTTGGATCAGCCATGAAAGTCAGGATCACAATATCAGGAGCCCTCTATCTCATCATGCACAGGAAACAATTTCTCAGAATCTTTTGTTTCCAAAAGTCAGTCAGCATTTAGCACCATAGAAATTATGGCTTATAACCAGTTACTACTACTACTCTCCCTTTAATGTAACAACCATTAATATAAAAGTACTGGCCAAACATGTTTCTGTTAGTATAATACATGACAGAGGGATATGTTGTATAATACTGCCATAGGTATTGATTTTTTACCATTGAGCAGAGAAACTGATGGAAAAATGTGTTCTTTCAACATGCTCCCTGAAGATGATTTATGATTCAGTTAGACTATGTTTGCATCAATTTCATTTGCTTTCTCCTGGGTCCTCATGCTATTGTTTGTATGAGTGTTTAAGAAGTGCTTATGTATGAGTATTATTCACACATGATAGACTGTATTGACTTATGAACAAATGTATTCACAGATAAATAAAAGTTTTCTTTCTGGAAGCAATCACCTGGCCAACCTATGCACATAGGTACTTCCTTGACAGAAGTATGACAAGAGAAACTTGAATGTGTACATGCAAAAGAGCCAATAAATATGGTTAATGTCTCTCAGTGAGGAAGGAGCCCAGCTATTTTTAAATCTGGGGTCTTTAAATATAGCCCATGTAAAGCACTTGCTTGGGCAAAAAAAGAGCAGGAAAGGTTTTAGGTTTCTTTAGGCCTGTAGAATGCTATTGACCCTTGTTGTGGCTAGCCCCCAGCCCCAATTACAAGGTCACAGCTTTACAGTTTAACCTGACCTGAAGTGCCTTTTGATTCTTTGTCTTTATTATCATTTATCACCCTATTAAAACTGCCATTTAGCAATGTCTGAGAGTAAAGGAGTACCGCACAGATTTCTTAGCGTGATATCTTATTGGACTAAATATATTGCTGTTATTCCAGCTTTACTTATTGGGGAAGCCCCCATTAAGATAATGGTAGTGTTACAGTAGTTCTATGTACCTATCAGGAGAACCAGGGGCGGAACCAATTGTCATCCCTACAGGCTACCCCATCTATAGAACTAATAAGTTGCTATTAGCTAGTCACTTTAGCATTTAAGCTGTTAATTAGAAGAGAGGAATGAGCTGAAGGAAATGAGATTTTGTTTTCCTCGTATGCCCAGGTAAGACATTACAAGAGGCTCTGATCACTTATAGCCTTATAAATTTAGGAAACAAGGACAGGCATTTTATATAGGCTGTTGTAAATACCTGTATTACTTTGAATATAGCCTACAGATTTAAATTTCACGTAGGTATACCCTGAAACCCCTCTCCAACTCTATTACCTCCATGAAACACCTTCAGCACTTCCTGGATACCCTATACCAGACCTCCCTCCTGTTTATTAACAGCTTCCTCAAGCTCTCCACCAGGCTCCAGGTAACTTTCTCCCTGTAGACATCAACCTGCTCTAACCAGGCCCCACCTGCTTCCTTTCTCTAATTACTGGTTTCAGATGCCACCCACCTTTCTGATAAGGTCCAGGTGGTACACTCTTGCTATCACCTGGGAGCTGGACCTACTCTTCTTAAAAGAGTCAGCAACCTTCTTCCAGGAATGTATTTGTGTGTATATATGAAAATGCAGGGCTGCTAATATTATCGTGGAATCTTGTCTTTGTCCTTAACAGCAACAAGGGGATGGGAGAAGAATGTGTGTATGAAAAAGATCATTGTATTTACTGCCCAATAGTTTGTGTATAAGAATTTAGCAAAACATTATTAAAAATATTTTATGTGAGTTACAACAGTTGAGTGCATTATTTGGTTTTATTAACAAACTGTGATCTGTTATCATATATATATTCAAGGATTCATGAACAATAGTTCTGAAGCTTAACTCTGGCTAATGATTTCTGAAAAGAGTTATAAAAACAAAACTCTAGACTGTACTTCAGCAAAACTAAGTTGAAGTGCAGAAAGAATGGAAGAATTGTATATTGTACATTACCATAACATTCCTAGCCATATTGCATATGTTTCTTGGTGAGGTTAATCATGTACAGTAATTTAATTATTATAAATGCAACACTTTCTGTGTTCTACAAAGCAAAATACATCATCTTAAATTCTTGACTACAGTTTTCCTGACCCTTGAAATTATAAATATTCAAATGGTCAGGTTTTTCAATCTTATTGTGGGTGTTGTGATACTTGATGCTTTTTCTAAAAGCAACTGGAGAATCTTATGGCCTTAAGTTACCGAAAAAGTAACCTAACTGCACTCAATTCTAGGGGGGGGTAAAAAGCATGCAACTATATCAGTTTAATTCCTAATTTTAAACTATTTCTATAATTTTTGGATGCTTGATTCATGATTTCTGAATTTCTGGAGTTTGCAAACGTACATGCTACAGTATATTACTATTAGCATTAGCTTATTGTACATGAACTAGAAGGTGAATTGTCAAACTGGAGAAATTAATTAATTAATCACTACAGTAAAACTTTGTTAACCAGCATTTTACTAACCAGAATACTCCATTAACTGGAATTTCCAGCATACACATCAAGTATTTCTTGAGCAGTGCCAGCGGGGAGAGCAGTGGGTCCCCTCTGTGCGCTGCACAGGCACCGCCCAGCAGGCCGGACGTGGGGGAGAGGAGTTTGCATGCAGCTGTGGCCATCGCTGCTGCCATCCACCACGCTGCACTGCTTCCGCTGCCACATGCGAGTCTAGATAACCAGAGTTTTTGGTAAGCAGCACCGCCTTTACCCCACTCATGCCGAATAACAAAGCTTTTGCTGTACATCATAGACAAGGCAGCTAGAATGGTTTGTTGTTTGTTTGTTTTTAAATTAAGATTGCTCAACAATTCCTTTTATAAGACCCTACTTGTAGTTGTTTTACCTCTGCTACATTTTAAACTAGGATTTCCCAGGCAAGTATCTTCCTCAGGTTGACTTGTGATGGGGAGGATTGGGGGCAGGGGCAGAAAGAAAGAAAACTGGGACTGGGAGTTGTACTAGGAAGATTAGGGATGACTAGGCACAGAGATTCATATATGTTAGGGGCTGGAAGGGGCCTCATGAGATCATCGAGTCCAGCCTCCCTGCACTTGGTCAGGAAAGACTGCTGGGGTCAGGTGACCCCAGCAAGTTGTGCATTGAGTCATTTTTTAAAGATCTCCAGGCTAGGTGACTGTATCACCTCTGGAGGGAGTCTATTCCAGACCCTAAGCACTCAAATCATAAAGAAGTTTCTTCTTATATCCAATCTGAAGCAATCTTCAACCAGCTTGTGTCCATTGTTTCTTGTCTTCCCATTGGGTGCCTTGGTGAACAGATGCTCCCCCAGATGCTAATGTATGTTCCTTATATACTTATAGACTGCCACCAAGTCCCCTCTAAGTCTTCCTTTCTCCAAGCTGAACAGTCCCATGTCTTTCAGCCTCTCATATGACCTGCTCTCCAGACCTGTAATCATGTCATGGCCCTCCTTTGGACTCTCAAGTTTCTCCACATCCTTCCTGAAGTTTGGCATCCAGAACTGAATGCAGTACTCTAGCTGCGGTCTCACCAAGGCCAAGTAGAGTGGGAGGATGACATCCCTAGTCTTGCTTGAGATGCATCGGTAGATGCATGCCAGTGTTTTATTCACTCTGCCAGCTACGGCATTGCATGGGTGTCTCACGTTCATTCTGTAGTCTATCATGACCCCCAGGTCGCTTTCGGTTGTGGTGTTGGCAAGTGTAGCACCGCTGAGCCTGTAAATGTGTTGTGGATTATTTCTCCCCAGATGGAGTACTTTACATTTCTCCATGTCAAACATCACCATGTTTTGATCTGCCCACCTTGCAAGCCTGTCCAGGTCAGCCTGTATCCCTACTCTGTCCTCAACTGTGACCACACTCCCCCATAATTTGGTGTCGTTCATGAACTTTGCCAATATGCTTTTAACACCCAAATCCAAATTGAAATAATTGATGAACATGTTAAAAAGCACTCGTCTGAGTACTGAACCCTACTGAGACTGAGACTAGAAACTAGGTGGGAGCAGAAGTGATAAGGCTGTGAAATTATTACAACTGGAAACCAGGTGGGTGGAGAAAAAGAGACAGTAGGGGAGTAGAAATAGCTGACAAAAGAGCCAGGGTGTGGAGTTGAGGACTGGATAAATGGAGAAAGGAAGAATATGACAGGGATAGACTGGAAGAGGCAGAGCAGAGAGAGGTCAAGTTTTTTTCAGGAGGCTGGCAGAGGAGTCTATGATGCCTAGAGCATATTCCCCTACATAGCCTGGCATGGAATCCAAACATTTCTGTTTCTCTCAAGTCCTCTGCTGTCAGCAAATACCTGTGAAAAGCCATGATTTTTTTTGTTCTATGGTTGGTAGTGGATGACAAACCAATATTGCCACTGTACCTCCATTAACTTAAGTTACAAAGATTTGAATGTTTCCAACCCTGGTGGTGGATCATGTGGATGTCAATATGATGTTGCATGATGGACTTTTTTTGCTTTCTTTAAAAAAAAGCCAGGCCCACAAAAAACACCCACTCAAGCACTCAGAAGTAGGTTTACATGTGGGTATATGTATTAACATGAAGTTTTTAAATATATGATACCATATTATTTTTTCCGTCTTGGTTTAGCATGTTAATTTTCAGCTAGGGTCAAAAAGTTTTGATCTAGTTACACATTTCAGAAAATAGGAGGTAGGGTGTCATCTGATGAATTTTGGTAATGAGCTAATAGTTGCTCCTTAATTATCACTACAAACAGATTACAGGTACTATCATATCTCTGTGCTGATCCTGCAAGTCCACATGCCATTATCTAGCCACACTGAAGTTCTAGCTCTCATTCTTTAATACCAAAAAGCAAACCATGGTATCTGTGTTCTGAAAACTTGATTCTCCTCTGACTTATTGCAGGTTTACACAAGTTTAATTCCACTGACTTCAGATTAATTCTTGATTTATACATGTGTAAATCCCCTAACAAGAAGTTCCTCTGAGGCATCTGCATAGCCTCAGGGCTGTAGTGAACTACCTGTCTGCAACAGCTTCCCTCAGCCTGAGAATAGGCAGAACACAAGAACCTCTGGCAGACACCCTCTCTCCACACTCAACACACTTCTTACTCTGGGGGCAAAAGGCGGGTCAGCCTAGCACAGTTTTGACAGCTCTAGCCTGGCCAGTGTACTTCTTTATGCTGATGTTACTACTGGGAGCAATTTCTACTGCTCTTATAGCCCCTTGATGCACATGGAACACCATAAAGGGGCCAGGACAGAATGGAGAATTGCTCCCAAGGTATCTATGAGGTAGATATTCATTTAAGTGGTTTCTATTGAATTATTCATATTTTGACAGATGGCTGTCTTGTTGACTTTTTAATGTTACTTCCAAGGTTTTTGTTTTTCTTTACAAAAGAGGTCATCCAGTGGGATGGCCTGAGGAAGATCAGATTCAAGTCAGGCACTGAATCCTTGCCTAATGAATTAAGAATTTAGTGATGAGTAGTTACTGTTGGTTTTTAAAAGCTGCTCCAGAACAAATGCCACTGCAAATGATGTCTATGCAATGCTGGAGACATATCCTGGCCTAACAGTGTGATGCGGGCATGAAACGAAATATTTGCAGAATAAATTGCAGTAATTGGTAACGTTACCATTCCAGGACTCATCTCTGAGTTTCTGCAGCTTCTGTCACTGTGTGTGTGTGTGTGTGTGTGTGTGTGTGTGTGTGTGTGTGTGTGTGTGTGTGTGTGTGTGTGTGTGTGTGTGTGTGTGTGTGTGTGCGCGCGCGCCCCCCCCAATTTTTAGTTATTAATGGTCTCTCTTTGGAGAGAACTTCCATGCTTGGCTTAACCCAATACTACTTGTTGAAGGCTGGTAGCAGAAATATTTGTGCAGTCTAGGATGATGTTATGTGAAAAGTCTGATTATTCATTAGATTTGGAACCAGATGTGTTAAATTTCACAAATTCAGTTCCAGACAACATTCCTCTCCACACTTATTCCCATCTCCCACAATCACTAGGTGTGGCCAAACTGTGTTTGGGCTGTGCTCTGTTGTCCCAGAGAATCAATTCAGGACTATCAAACCATGGTGACCTTGTTTGGAACACAAAGCAAGTTCCACATCACTGGGCAAGTGATGGATAGATTGGCACTGTAGAAATATTTGCTACAGCTTTTGCTGTAAACACAGATAGGTAGATGCTGGTAGCTTTCAGCACACCTGTGTTTATAGATACATGGCTAGAATGAAGCTATGTTTGCTGGCTCTGTCACAGCCTAGGCTAGGCAAGGCCAGCTTATACAGTTGAAGACATGCTAGACTGCTTTTCAACCCTGCTAAGCTTTCCTGACTGAACCAATACAATTGAAAAACAATTTTTGCCCAGTAAGACATGCTCTGTGGAGTTTCTCTGACACAGGGTGTGAAAGGAGGCCTGGTATAAAGTATGGTAGATAGCACTGCCTCATGCATCGCAGCTGCTCCAATGCAGAGCTGTTTTTCTGTGCCTCTGATGGAATCCCTTGACTTTACCCGTGAATCTGATTTATTTGCTTGCCAACTGATGGGCAAAAATAAGAAAAAGACTCAACATGGTTTTCACAGACTAAATTGTAACCATCTCTCCTTTCACGTAACCAGATGCTACTGTGTCTACATTCATTGCTAGTAAAGGTGAGAGCACTAGACATATTCTTGGTAGCCTTGTTGTTAAAATAGTTAGAAGCTGAAATAAGTAGTTCTAGTATCCGATATGCTATTTTAAGAGTTCACCAATGATTCAACCAAAAAGTTGAAGCCAGGGAGCCAGTGAAGTGCTTACCTGACTGATGGGCAGAGGGTGGAATATGTCCCTGCCTTGTCTCTGGAGCTATTGAGAATTCATACAGTCATAGATTGTAATGCGCTGGAAGGGACCTTGGAAGATCGCCGGGTCCAGTCCCCTGCACCAAGCAGGAAAGACTACTGGGGTCAGGTGAGCCCAGCAAGGTGACTGTCCAGTCTCCTCTTGAAGATTTCCAGGGTAGGCATCACCTCTGGAGGGAGCTTATTCCACAGTCTGTGGAAGTTTTTCCTTATGTTGAGCCTGAAACAGTCTTCAAGGAGTCTGTGGTCATTACTCCTGGTTTTCCCCAAGGGTGCCCTGGTGAGCAGTTGTTCACCGAGCCCTTGATGTACACCCCCGATGTAGTGGTAAGCTGCTACCAAGTCCCCTCTCAGCCTTCTCTTTTTCAGGCTGAAGAGCCCCAGGTCCCTCTGCCTCAGAGTGAAGGTCTATGCTGCAGGGGGCCTCCTCTTTTCTCATTTTATACTAATAATTTCTGCCATTATTTAAACTGACAGTGGTAATGACCTGTGCCAGCATGAAATCCTCCCCCTGGTGCCTGCTTAGAATTAAAGTCATTGTAACTTTTTTATTTCAGACTGAAAGGGGAAAGGATTCTGTTCACTTGCCAGAAGTCTAACTTTAAAGAAACAGTACCAGGGCTGTCAAGAAGCAAAAATAAAATAATTTTCATATGATACATATGCAAAATGTTTTGTGAGTTGTTCTCTATGAATGGGCATTGCAATGAATTCTTTGGAAAGGGGCAGGCATATATACAAACTGCAAAAATATTGGGGGTAACTAGACTCCTGAGAAGGCAAACCATAGTGGTATTTTGAAATGTAGGACTGGAAAGCACCTTCCTGGTCATCAAGGGAAATTCCTTGCAGTGGCAGGGAAGCATGCAGCAAACAGCTGTCCAGAAAGGTTTACAAGAAAATCTACAAGGCGTCCAGTTTCGTATTGATAGGACAGAAGACAGAGTAGCAGAAAACCGGGCTGTCCTCTATAAAACCAGACGAATGGCCACCCTAGCACATACTGGTTCTCTGACTGCAAGCAGTGTAGCCAAACCTGTGCTATGCTGAGGTTGGCTAACTGGCACTGTTACTCAGCAGTACTTATTAGTCCATCCACACTGTGGCATGAACTTGACTACCCTGCTTAAGGGAGCTACCACACATAGAGCAGCACAATATGTCTAAAGGCACTGCTGCTGAGCGCACAAAGTTTCAAGTCTAGACATAGCTTTTTCTTGCGTACCTGAAGTGAGTGTACCTATGGAAGCAGTTTCCATACAAACCACTAAAATCCCTGCATGAACAGACAGGGATTTTTACACTCTCTGAAGTGTTGAGCTAGCTTGTGTTGCCTTATACCAGTGAGGGAAGTTAACGTCAGGGCCAAGTGTCACAATGAAAATACTCTACCTGTTACCCAGAGTCTGAAATTAAAGGCTTTGCATGGGAGTCTTTTGGCTGATCTTATGTGAAGTACATGCACCACAACTTTTCAGTGGCTCAGTACAGAAAATAAAAGCTTTACTGAATGGCTAATAGTAAAGAATAACTATGTTTCCCTCAGTTACCTGATCCCACTTCTTTGCCCACATGCTAAATTTTCAAATATGCATCTTTGTGCTTTCTTCTTTGCTGCCCTTCATGCTTAAAGGGGTTTCCTGTAAACATCCACAATGCTACTGGTTATCTTCCTTCAAACCCTCCTTCAAGCTCTCCAGTTCTGTGAAGTCTGCAGAATGTCTGAGAATGTTTAGGCTGCTGGGGGTGCTAAGACGATCTGTCAAGATGGCCAATATCTTCCCATTGTTCCCCGGCAATCTCTATCTGCTTGTCGGTATCTTCCTGTTTTGTACTTGGACTAAGATCTTAGGGGTAAGGATCATCTTTGTTCTGTATTAGCACAGTTCTGATCCTGACTGGAGCTCCAAGGCTTTGTAGTAATAAACATAAACACTAATAATGAATGGATAATTTGTTTCTTAAAACCCTGTTTCAAAGAAGGAAGTAGAAAAGAAAATTGATTGTACACAATGGTAAAAGCAAGTTGCAGAGCTTTGTGACTTGTGGCTTGCTTGTCCGTTTAGTGACAGGGACACTTGGCCATGGAATGCTACCTTGGGATGCGACAGAAGCCAACCTGTGACATCCCTTTCACTTAACTGGAATGCCATGAAATCCTAGCTTCGGCACAAACAAAACTTCCTCAAAATGAATTTGTACCGAAAATTTGCTGTAGGGGCAGCACAGTAGCAGTAAATATGTTTACTTGGTGACAAGCACAAAGTTCATGCCTGCAAATTATAAATAAAACAGAAAAGTTGATCAGAAGGAAACAGTTTCTACATTAGAATATCGAGGGAGACATATGGCAGGCTGAAATATTAATTTGAGTGACCTAGCAATGTTTCCCCAGTGGCAAAGAATTACTGCCAGGCTAGTGTATTGTGATTGTGGAGTAGCATCCTATATCATTGTTTATTATAAGGTAGAACTGATTAAAATTGAAAACTCAAAAATGATAGACTCACACTCTCCAGTACTGAGGAGAATCCTTTTATCCAAACCCATCCTTCTGATTCTTTAATCAGTCTGAAGCCCAAATCAGAAGTCTCCTATTTTCTGAATCTGTTCTGAATGGAGTTGAAGTGGGCAACATCTTGTGACAGTAGCTGATCTTGTAATCCATCAGGACAGAAATATGACCAAAGTAACTGATTTAGATGAGCCATTTTGAGCTACTGTCTTGGGACAGCAACTCACAAGATTTCAGACCTACAGATCCCAAATGCAAACCCTAGGTGAGGTTCATGCCCAATACCAAACTGCGAATCAGAGGCCATGTCCAGATGAGCACAGCCATGAGGCACGTGCAGTATGTGGCGAGGGAGCTTCCAGATGCTGAATGGCCAGAGCTGAGGGGGGATGGGGTGGGGAATGGGCCCCTTTGCCTCATGGCCCAATGCCAGCTACCCCAGTTGCAGTACTGGGGGGAGCTGGGTTGGGCTCCCAAGATGAGAGAGCTCTATTCCTCCCACCTCCCCCTGAGCTCTGGCCAGTCAGCAGCTGGGAGCAGCCACCACAAAGCTTCAGCAGCTTCAGCAGCAGCCAATCTGGGGGGGGGGGA
>NW_017729033.1:72007656-72012318 GCF_001723915.1 Gavialis gangeticus | reverse complement strand
TTCAGCAGCAGCCAATCTGGGGGGGGGGGGGCCTCCCTGTGCCTCCCTGTGCCCCTCCTACACATCACCTATGGTTAAGTCATGGCTGTAGAGTGCTTTCAAGGGACAGATTGCTTGAAAAGTGTCACTTCTGTCTGCGCCCTTTGTCTGCAGAGTGGAGAGTTTTCCCGTGACCGAGGGACTTAGAGTTTTGCCAACAAGCTAGAGTTTTGCCGATATAATATGATAGGGTAGATTAGGCATTATTAATTTATATGTTAGTTTCTTCCATTGGAGAATAGCAATTGTGTCCATCCTGAATTGTCAAATACAGATCTCTTGGCATCACTCTGTGTAAAAGGGCCATTAAATAGGTATAAACATAGTCTTCAACCATCTGAGGGTTCCTTTACATTACTAAGGGAGTATAAAGGAGGCTTAGCATATGTGAGAATCAGGCCCAGAAAATAGGGGTTGATTTGAGAGTTTGTTCCAAAGTATTTGTAAATCTAGAAGTATGAAATAATAGTTAAGCAACTGAAAATTAGAATAAGAACAGTTTATACCCACAGGGGGCAGTGAGTCAAGCCTTTAGTATGCAGAAAGTTTAACAAAGACAAACCCAACCAGAAATTCCTGAATGCCTGAAAACCCATCCAGAAAGGTTTTTGCAGAGAAAAACATTTTTGATGTTCCTGTACAATTGTGATTATGTAGGGGTATATAAATACCATCATAGATAGAGTTGTTAGACATTTTGCCTTTCAAGGATGCAAAAAATTAAAAAACTCCTCCCCCCTTCCCCCTCTCCCTCTGCCAAAAAACAAAAAAAAAACCCCAGCCTTTCTTCATCCCTTGACAGCTGAGACGTGCTTTCATGTTGTGGACTCTGACGTTAATAGCACAAGACTGGAGCAAGGGAACTTCATGAGGAGATAAGGTCTTCATTCAATTGCCCCTGCAGTTTTCTAAAGCACTTTTGTACATGCTCTTCTTTTATGTGCTGTTTACCTCAGGCACCAGAACAGTGCTTTGTACTGAATGGAAACAAACTAGACTTTTTGCTCATCACAAAACTTGCTCTTGTGCCACTTTCGGTTGCAGCTTCTTATATGTTACAATAATCATGTTTTCTGTATTTCTTTATTAAATAGAATTAACTCTGAAATCATACTAACAAAATATATTAGTTGAAACCTTACAGGAACCTCTTGAAAAACCAAACTAAGGATAAGACTAAAATGAACTGCTGCCTGCACAAAGCTATTAGTAATAGGTGTCAGCAGCCTGAGTCTCCGTTACCTGGTACACATACTTATGTGATTACAAATGACACAAAGCAGTGAAAGACAGGCTGTAAGTATATAGGGAATCCAACTGCCAGCATAGGTGTCTAAGGTATGGGCACAGAAACAAGTTACTGTGAGGTAAGTTATCGTGTCAATTTACAGAGTATCAGTTACTTTGCAGTAACTCCCGATGTTCATGTTCTTGCACAGTGGTAAATGCAAAGTAGTTCATTTTACCTCTACTGGGGGGTAACCTCTCACATTTGGCACAGGGTAAGAGCATTTACACAGGCAATTACCATGGAGGAGCAGATAGAGACTAAGTTTGCACCTTAGCTTGCCTTGTGGTAACTTGCTGGTATTCCCATACCCTAAGTACAACAACCCTCAAGACCAGTAAGCTGCTGCCTAATTCCATACGTAATACAGCTGGAGTGTTGTTGTAGCTGTAATGATCCAAGAAATGCATGAGAGGCAAAGGTTTTATTGTGATATCTTTTATTGGACCATCTGCATAGTTGGGAGGCAGTTTTGCCAAAATATTGGTAATACTTTGCCCTTCCTCAGATCTCAGCGAGAAGCAGGCACAGCTTGAGTTAAATGAAACAAAAAACATATATATTATTCAATATGTAAATTAAACCAGTCATTGGAACAAAGAAACATTATTAGGAATGTCTACAAGACAAAAGTGCAGCAGAATAGGTAAACTAATTAGTAGATTAAAAAGACCAAGCAGGAAGAAAATGGGTCATAAGAATTATAAGCAAGTAGAACTGGAAGGAACCTCATGAGATCATTTCATCCAGTCTGTGCTCAAAGCAGGATCACTCCTGATTAAAACATCCCAGTCTAGTGTCTGTCTAACCTTAACATTTTCCACTGATAGAGATTCCACAGCCTCTCTATGTAGCCTGTTCCAATGCTTAACCATCCTCACAGTGAGAAAGTTCTGCCTAAGGTCCAGGATCGTTATCATCTATGGAGTGCAGGGGCAGAAGTAGCTGGTAAATTGTAATGAACTATAAAAACCTACTGTGTTTAGTCCATATTGATTAGTGTCCAGTAAAGTTATGAATTTCTCTTCCCAGGCCCACCTTCAGTAGGTGTTTTGTATGATTGCTTTGACCACAAGGATTATGGGGTCTGAAAGGGGTGCTGCTGGTTCTGTGAAGAGTGTTTCCCTGCCTGTGTTAGTATGTCTCTGTCTTTGATATATTTTTGCTATGAGAGTTCATTCTGGCATATAGTTTTTATCTAGTTTCTACCACATATTTTCCATGCACTCATTTGGTGCATTGGCTGAGATATACCACATTCTGTGACAGATGTGTCTAGGATCCATGGGTAATGATGATTTCTTTTTGGGGGTGTTGATCATAATGGTGGTGGTGATATATGGACAGGTTTTACATTTACTGTTAAAGCAGGGTTGTGTCCCATTTAGTGTCTGTTGATCAGAGGGGAGTTTGCTTCTGACGAGGAATTGGGCCATATTTGGAGATTGTTTGAAGACCAAGAATGGGGGAGTTGGGAATATTTCTCTCAAGGTCTGATCTTTTTGAGCATAGGCTGTAACTGTTTGATCATTTTCCTATAGGTTCTAGTGTGGGATGGTAGGTGACAACCAGGCATTTGCAGTCAGTGGGGGAGTTTCTTTTTATATTGTAGTACATTATTATTGGGCATTTGGGGGGCTTGTTCAAAAGGTATGATCTAGTTCTGTATTGGAGTGTCCTTGCTGGGTGAGAGGCGAGGGTCACAAATATTTTCAGAGATGTTGTGGTATCTCAAGGCCTGGCTATAGTTTTCTTTGTGTGCCAAGGATTGTTGCTGTTCTGTGGTTGTAAGTATGATGGTCCATGTGTTTTTCTTTATAATGGTTTGTAGGGTGCTATTCCAGATGTGCAACATGGCATATAGGAAGTTGATGTTGCTACAGGAGTATTCCAGAGATAAATTGATAGAAAAGTAGTAGTTACTGAACCTGTGGTCAAAGTCAATAAGCAAGTCCAGGTTTTTAGCCCAGATAATAAAAATACAGTACCATCTATGTAATACAGTAAAGAGCACAGCTGATGATGCAGTTTTCGAAAAATTCTTCCAGGAGGTTTATGAATAGGTTGGTACATTGTGTCCATATCTGTGGCCCTATGGTTTGGAGAAAGTGACAGTTGTTGAAAGTCAGGTGATTGTGGGTAAGGGTGAAGTGGATGGTTTGTTCAATATATTGTAGTAGTTAATCTGAACATAGTCCATGTTTTTTAAGGCATTTCAGCCAGACAGCTGTGCCTTCATGGTGTGGGATATTAGTGAGATATATGCTGGTAACGTCCATGGTTGTGAGTATGGCTTTCTTGGAGAGGTGGTAGGTACACTGGATCTTGTTGAGAAAATCTGTTGTTTCCAGAAGAAAACTTGCTCTTTGAGTGTCAAGTGATTAAAAAATGTTTCTATGAATCCTGAAAGTTCTTCAGTGAGGGTACTGCAGTTAGATCTGATGGGCCTGATCCATCTGTTGTTCAGAACATACTGGCCTTATCAGGCCACATTAAAAAAGAAGCCTGGAAAATACTTTCCATGTCTCAACAAGGACACAGAGGTTAAATCTCTGTCTTAGAATGTGGAGAATGCAGGTCTGAAGCTCTGCTCTGTCTGGTTTAGAATAGGAATTTGAACCTGATTCTGCCATATTCAAGCTGACTACCTTAACCATCAGGCTGTACCTTTGTATTTTCTCTGTATCCCAGTAAATATTTACTTATTTATTAACACAAAGTGGAAGAATTAAGACAGGATATATTATGACCAGGGATCCAGGTTTTCCATTTCCCATGGACAAATGGAGAAAACCATGGATTTCCCCTTGTTGTCAGAGAAAACGTGAATTTCTCCTTTTAGCAGAGAAACCCACGGATTCCCTGCTTTTGCAAACAGCTCTGCAGGCTGCGCTGTTTGCAAACAGGGTGGGAAACCCCTGCCCTGCCTGGAAGGGGAGGGAGAGCGGAAGGTTGGAGCCTGAGACTCTCACTTGGCCACAGCTCCGCTCATCTCAGCTCAGCCTCACTCTTCTCCTGGAGCCTGTGAGGTAAGCGGGGCTTGCAGGGGGATGGGGGCCCCTCTGGCAGGGCTGAGGGGTTGTGGGTCATGGCTGGAGGTACTGGCAGGGCTTGGGGGAAGCCAGGAGCCCAGACCCTGCCCAAGCAGGCAGCAGCAATGGGGGAGCCAGCTCCATGCTGCTTCTGCTGCAGCTGCCTACTGTTGGGGGCAGAGAGCTGCAGCCTTGGGTCCTTGGCCCCATAGCCCTGGCAGCTAGGGGCTGCCTCTGGCAGGCCTGGGGGTCGCGGCTATGGTGGGGGGCAAGAGGCACAAATAGTGCAGGGGAGGCGGTTGT
>NW_017729033.1:72002409-72002656 GCF_001723915.1 Gavialis gangeticus | reverse complement strand
GTGGGGGCAGTGAGAGGCACCAGCAGGGCTGGGGGAGGCATTGGGGGGTGTGAGGGGCACCAGCAGGGTTGGGGGGTGCTGCAGCAGGGTTTTAATTTTAATAATGGATTTGGGGAGGTTTTTCAGAGAATTTGCAATTTTTTGTCTCAGAGAAAACCAGGATCCCTGATTATGACAGCCAGTGCCTTGTGGTTAGGGCACTGTCTTAAGATTTCATAGACATTAAGGCTGGAAGGGACCTCAGAAG
>NW_017729033.1:71998181-72002398 GCF_001723915.1 Gavialis gangeticus | reverse complement strand
TTAAGTGCCTTGGCCTGCTGGCTGTGCAAGGGTTGCTCAGCGGGCCAATAGTGGTGGTATTCCCCTGTCCCCCAGCGGGCTTTTTTTAAAGCCCGGTGGAGTAGGTCAGTCAGTCTGGCTGAGAAGAGCCTCTTCCTCAGCAGAGAGAGGTGGAGGCCATCTCTTCTCAGCAGTTCACTGCTTCTCTCGCCAAAGAGCAGGCTGTGGTCATGGAAGCCAAAGTCTTTGGTTGACTACGTGGATCCTCTTCTCCATTCCCTGAGACTGGAAGGATCGAAGAGAACACCACCTGTGCCCCCAGACGCTTTAGCCCCGCTCCCAAATCCCTGTAGTGCCTCATGATCTTAAGATATGGAAGATGCGAGTTCAAGGTCAAATTAGGCCAAGTGGGTATTTAGGCATATGTCACTCAGCTGAGCTGAGTGCCTTATCATTGGATATAATGGGGAGGAGTGTTGCTCAGGTTTCTTGTAAGGAAGTCCTGAGGTGGTGTAGGATCTTCTTTTCTCTAGAAATGATGCATGCAGATTAGGGGTGTGTGAAGCAGGCCCTGTTCGATTCAGCCCAAATCAGGGCCAGTGATTCGATTGATTGATTTGGATCACTGTCCCTTATTCGATTTGGCCAAATCTGAGTCTAAAGATCTGATGCTGATTCAGAGAATCAGTGATTTGGACATAGACACAGCTTTAAATGTTTTCTCTACATACCTCGAGGTACCAGTGCAGCTTGTGAATGCTGCAATACTGGGGCGGATGGAGTTTCCCACAGGAGCATTCTCAGCAGCAGCGCTTCTGGTCCACTTCCAGGTCTGCTGCCGAGCATGCTGGGGAGCCCCCCCCCCGCGCTTCTTTGGGACATTCTATGTGTTAGCATAATAGCACTCACAAACCCATGCTACCTAGAGGTATGTAGAAAAAATATTTAAAGCTGTGTCTATGTCTGAATCTCCAAATCTTTCCAAATCAGTTCAGAGGGTTCTGATTCAATTCAGAGAGATTAAAGAGTCCTTTGATTCGATTTGGATTTGGAGAGTCAGCCACTGAATCAGGCCAAATCTCCACCATATCAAAGCTTTGCACAGCCCTACTGCAGATAAGCCCAGACTCAGGTGCTTCATTGTCTTGAAGGTAGTGGTACTGCAGCCACTAGCACCTTAGACAGCTTAGGCACCTTCTTTGTCTTCTGGCTTCCAAGAATCCTATTTCAAGTGCTTAACTTCCCTCCTGCCTTGTACCAGGAATCAGAACACCTAATTCAGGGCTGAGATTTGTACTGGGCAAATATGAGAAATAGGCATTGCAATAACTATGTCCCTTTGTGGATTTAACTTGAGGTCCCAAATGAGGTCTAAATCCTCCATCATTTTTTTGTGTATCCCAAACTCCCATTAGCATCAATGTGAATTTCAGCTATGTAAAGAAAGAACTAGGCTCCTAATGAGGAGGGAATTCCAATTATGTGACAATTAGAAGAGTTCTTGATTTTGGTGCTGAGAACTTGTGCTGGAAGCTTTTCTAATTCTCAGCTCCAAAAAAATACTGTTTAACAGTACCTGATAGCAATTCAAAAAACTTTTTATTTTCTTTTTAATGCTATATGAAGCCAGGGCTGTAAGTTTACTTAAGTATCGAGCTTTTCATGTCTGCTTGATTTTTAATGATATCCTGAATAATTCATTTTTTAAAACCCTTTATTTTCTTTACCATCATTTAATTAGCCTCTTGGTACAGTTGGTGGAACCCAAGAGCCTGCCATAAAAATTTAATGTTTTTTGCATTAGCATGCAACATGCCTTAGAAAACGGTTTTGAGACTCTAAGGAGTTAATAGTAAGATTTGACTTAATGTCATGTTTGTAGGGAACAAATGAGAATTGAACATTCCCCTTTTAGAACAGAATACTACCTTGTAGAATCATAAAAAATAAGTCTCAGAGGGACCTCAAGAGCTCTTCTATTGCAATCTTGTGCTCTAGGCAACACCATCTCTAAGCCAGGGGTGGCCAACCTGCAGCATGAGTGCCACAAGTGGCACAGGTGGCCTGTGTGTGGCACACATCAGATCGTGGAGGGGACCTGCAGATAGGGCAGGATGCAGAAGGTAAAACAGCAGATAAAACATGGAGCACAGGGCTGGGAACAGAAAGCAGAGCAGCAGATCAGGCAGGGGAAGGCGATCAGAGTGGTTCTTGGCGAGGATGAGGATCTAATTTGTGGCATGCCTGTCAGAAAGATTGGCCCTCACTAGTCTAAGCCACCCTAGACAACTTTGTATCTAACAGGCACTAAATAACTCTCCATGGGGAAAGTTCACAATTTTCCAAGAGCATCTGTTCCACTGCTTTTTGCAGAGACTTAGAAACTTCTTCCTAACCTAAATCCCCCTTGCTGTAATTTAAGCCCGTTACTACTTGTCTTGTCCCCTGTAGACACAGAGAATGTTAAGCAGCCATACTTATCTGCTTAACTTACTAGCAGTTTGGAGACTGTTAGTAAACCACATTTCACTCTTTTCTTTTGTGGTCTAAATAATCCAGTTCTTTCAACCTTACCTCATGTGCCCTGATGTCTAGCCCTCTAATCATTTCTGTCCCCTGGATGCTTTTAAATTTTTCCGCATCTTTCTTGAAGTGCAATGCTGAAAACTGGACACAGTACTCTAGGTGAGACCTTATCAATATGAATTCAAGTTAAAGTCTTGCATTGGATGCTTCTTTTAATACAGTCCAGCATACTATTGTAGGCCTGTGCGAGTCGGCAGTGATCAGATCCAGCTTCAGATCCAGCCACTTCAGATGGCAGGGATCTGATCCAGAGCTCTGGACCAGGTTTCTGCTTCAATCTGGCCGAAGCGGCTCCGAAACTTCGGAGCCACCTTGGAGATCCGGCCATAGGGTATAAGGGGGAATCAATTAAATATCTATAACTTTGTTGTTTTTTTGCCCAATTTGGAAGAAACGTGCAGGAATGGTAGCCTCTGCTGAGAGCACAAAATCTGCTAAGTCTCAAAAAGATCAGTTTGGGGGAAATTGTACCCCAAATTCTTGAAAGCCAAACTCATGTTAAAGCTGTGTGTTACACCACAGGGGGGTAAAAACTGCAGGGGTGGTGGCCCCTGGTAAGGCCACAGAGCCTGCCAAGTTTCAAGAAGATCAGTGCAGGGGTTTTGGGGGAACTGTACCCCAAATTCTTGAAGGAAAAACTCCTTTCACGTCTATGTGTTACACCACGGGGGGGGGGGTCAAAACTTCAGGAGCAGTAGCTCTTACTGAGGCCACAAAGCCTGTCAAGTTTTAAGAAGATCAGTGCAGGGGTTTGGGAGGAACTGCACCTCAAGCTGCTGACAGGCAAAACTTGTCACATGGATGACACTGCATGTGTTAAGGCGCAGAGGCTGAAAGCTGCAGGGATGGTGGCCCCTGCTGTGACCACGATACCTGCCAGCTGTCGAGGAGATCGGTGCAGGGGGGTTCTGGGGCCCTGCACCCCTAGCTGCTGACAGACAAAACTTGTGACTTGGGTGCTTGTGGGACTGACTGTGTCTGTCTTAGGGCAGCTGATTGCCTGTACAGGCATACCTCATTTTATTGCGCTTTGCTTTATTGTGCTTCGCAGATATTACGTTTTTTACAAATTAAAGGTTCGTGGCAACCCTGCGTTGAGCAAGTCTATCGGCACCATTTTTCCATAGGGGCCATTTTTCCAACAGCATTTGCTCACTTCATGTCTCTGTGTCACATTTTGGTACCACCCAACCTTCAGCAACCACCACCCTGATCAGTCAGCAGCCATCAACATCGAGGCAAGACCCTCCACGAGCAAAAAGATTATGACTCGCTGAAGGCTCAGATGATGGTTAGCATTTTTTAGCAATAAAGTATTTTTTAATTAAGGTATGTACATTGTTTTTTTAGACATAATGCTATTGCACACTTAATAGACTACAGTATAGTGTAAACATAACTTTTATATGCACTGGGAAACCAAAAAATTCGTGTGACTCGCTTTATTGCGATATTCGCTTTATTGCGGTGGTGTGGAACCAAACCCACAATATCTCCGAGGTATGCCTGTATTGATTCTTTCCTCTCCTTAATTTGGTTTTGTAGGTGCTAATTGATGGCAATTAACTGGCTGTATTAGCTAGGTCCTGTGTATTCAGCTGGTCCCTGAGTGAATCATGATTGACTGGTAACTGGTAACACAGTAGCTTAGC
>NW_017729033.1:71996979-71998021 GCF_001723915.1 Gavialis gangeticus | reverse complement strand
CAGCAGGGGCCACCATCCCTGCAGCTGTCACCCCCCTGCACCTTAGCACATGCAGTGTCACCCATGGCACGAGTTTTGCTTTTCCACAGCTTCAAAGGCAGTTCCCCACAAACCCCTGCACTGATGTTCTTGAAACTTGGCAGGCTTTGTGGCCTCAGCATCAGCTACCATCCCTGCATTTTTTACCCCTCTATGGTCTAATGCCTAGACGTGACATGAGTTTTGCTTTCAAGAATTTGGGGTGCAGTTCCCCCCAAACCCCTGCATTGATTTTTCTTGAAACTTGGAAGACTTCATGCTCTCTACAGATTCTACCAGCCCTGAAAACTCCACCCAAATTTGACGAAAAACAACAAAGTTATAGGTATTTTATTGTTTCCCCATTCAACCCTATGGCTTCGGAAGCTCCAAACTGCTTCGGGAAGCCTAAGAAGGCCAGCACTTCAACCTGGGCATACTGCTTTGGACCCCAAAGCGTCCGAAGCTTCTCCAGATATGAAGCTCTGTCCGAAGCCTTGCACAGCCCTAACTATTATCTTCATCCATTCATTCATTTTATACTTCGTTGTAACAATATCACATTATTGGCTTATATGCAGTTTGTGATCCACTATAGCCCTCACTGTACTTTATAACAAATCCCCAAATTGTATTTGTGCATTTTATTGTTTCTTCCTCAGCGCACTGCTTTATGATGCTTCTTACTGAAATTCATTTTATTTATTTGGCTGGGATGATCTAGTTGTGGATGATCCTGCTTTGAGCAGGGGGCTAGACTAGATGACCTCCTGAGGTCCCTTCCAACCCTAATTTTCTATGATTCTATGCTTTCAGCTATTTTTCCAATTTGCCAAGGTCAGTTTGAATCCTAAATCTGTTCTTAAAAGTGTATGTGTTTGTGGCAGGACAGTAGGGGGTGCTCCTGCATTGAGCCACCCACCTCACTGTGCCTGACAACCTTCCAGGCTCCAAGTGCCTCCCTAGGGGTGCCTCGCGTCTGGCTGACCCCCTTCCTGGAGCACACTCGCTAGCCTGGGGGTAA
>NW_017729033.1:71995195-71996354 GCF_001723915.1 Gavialis gangeticus | reverse complement strand
CAGTCTTAACTTATATAGCCCCTGTGACCTCATTCACCTGGTCCAATGGATACCAGTCACATAGGCAGAGGGAGCAGGTTTCCCCCCTCCCTCAGGAATGTAGCCAGCTCAGGTTACCTAAAGAGATAGAGTAAAGGTGTGTCTCCTCTGCTGGGCCCATCCTAATCGAATTGTCACAGCAGAGATTTTGGGGAGAAACAAAGGTGGCTTCCTGCCACAGTGCTCCCAACCAGTTTGAGCACACACTCAAACCTAGGTCATTAATGAAGATAATGAACAACAGTGGATACAAGACAGACCTATGAGGAACCCTATTAATAACACCCCTCTCTTTCATCTTGACACTGAGTCATCAATGACTACTCTTCGAGCACCATTCTTCAAACAATTATGCATCCACCTTGTAGCATTATCATCTAGACCAGGAATTGGCAACCTTTTAGGAGCAGCAGGACAAATAAAAGGAGCCAGAGCTGAAGACAGGTTACTGCTTACAATTTGGCTGGCCCTGCCACCAAATTACTACTGATATCCCACCTTTTTGTGCCAGATTAAACTGCTCGGCAGGCAAGCTACAGTCCATGGGCCATAGATTGATCATTATACAGAAAGTCTTACTAAAGACAAGGTATATTACATCCACTGCTCCTTGCTGCATCCACAAAATCAGTCATCTTGTCAAATGGTTAGGAAATCAAATAGTTAACTTTAATTAGCTCCTGATAATTCCATGTCAGGTATTATTTATCACCTTGTTAACCCCTAGAACCTTACCTTCTTTGATTTATTGAATGAGGTGCCTTAGTATTATTGGAAATATTAGAGTTCAACTGAGGCTTTGCCAGTCTTCTAGGCCTGTGCCTCACTTCCATGAGTTCTCACACATCTTAGGGCTCTGTAATTTCTTCTGCCAATTATCTGAGCACTCTAGGATAAACTGCTAATCTGAATGTATCCCATCTAACAGAACAGAATCTATCCTTGGCAAGACCTTTAAGAAAATTGTTAAGGATCACATTTGTGGGGGACCAGCAGGTAAAATGATACTAAGGGGCAATCGGCATGGGTTCATAGCAGGCAGATCCTGCCTGGCTAACCTGGTTTCATTTTACAACCAGGTCTCAAAATGCTTGGATGAAGAAATAGAGGTAGATGTTAT
>NW_017729033.1:71975789-71994979 GCF_001723915.1 Gavialis gangeticus | reverse complement strand
AGTTGGAGAACTGCATCCAGTTTTGGGCGGTGCACTTCAGGAGGGATGTGGATGGCCCGGAGAGGGTTCAGAGGAGGGTCACTCATCTGGTTAAATGCCTACAGAAAAAACCCCATGTGGACCGATTGGGAGACCTGAACCTCTTCAGCCTCCACACGTGACTTCATGCCTGCCTACAAACTCATCAAGGGGGGGGGGGCAGCAAGAAACAGGGGATACAATGTTTACCAGGGTGCCTGTTGGGCTAACTAGAAATAATGGCCACAAACTGGAAGAAAGCAAATTCAGATTGGACATCAGGAAAAAAATTCTTTACAGTGAGGGTTGCCAAAATGTGGAATAAGCTTCCAAGGGAGATGGTGCTGTCCCCTTCCTTGGAGGTGTTTAAAAGGAGATTGGACAGATACCTGCCTGGGGTCATCTGACCCCAGCACTCATTCCTGCCCGGGGCAGGGGGTCCGACTCAATGATCTAATAGGTCCCTTCCAACCCTAACATCTATGAAACTATGAAACAGATCTCTTGTTCTTTCTTTACTCTAGGCTGAGCGCCTACTCCCATATCTTTGCAAGACACAATACATGAAGTACTTATTTGCCAGCTGAGAATAGCCAGATGGCAGCAAGTGCCTCTGCTTGTCATAATAAGGCAGTATGGCGCCAGCTATGTGTTTTCTGTGTGTTCTGCAGAGATCCCCAGCAGCTGTGATCCAATGGTTTTCTCAGACCTTGAAGTTCAAAGGGACAGCAGTAATATTACCTGATTCCAGAACAAGCATTAGAACAATATAATATAAGATACTCAATCTGAATTTTTGTGCAACCTGCAGAACAGTGACAATTTCAGCACTGCCAAGAACCTTGTGAGAAAACAAGGAACCAGCCATCTGGAGTATAAAACTTGCAAATTGATCATAGAAAGCACAAATATCTGAGAAAACTCCATAAAAAACTCCATTTTGGTTGGATTACATGTCCCTCTAGTCATGCATTACTGGGCATCTATTTTTTTAAACAACCTAGTTTATGACAAAGCCTGATAGATACCCATCTTGTACACTTGGCAGGTGAGTTCATCCTACAAAACTAAGAGTAATAAACAGTCCAAATTCAAAGGACCTACAAGGCAAAAATGCATCAAGAGCTTGTCATAGTTGTGTATAACCAGCTGCCCTTTTGGGATCTGTTATCCTGTCAGCCAGTGCTCTGCGAACTCGGACAGAGCACATGAGCAATGTTCTTCTGCGCTCTGTGTGTGGAATCCCTTAAGGATCTTTCAGGGTCTGGTGGTGGTGTGTTATACATGGTCCACACATCTAAGCCCCAATCCTGCAAATAGGTTTAAGTGATTTGACCCTTCCTATATGAATCTGACTTCATCCAAGTATCTATAATAATAATAGACTTCATCTTCCTTTCCAGAGCACTCTGATTGGTTGTCTTGGCAGCCAATCACAATGCTTACTGAAACAACCAATCAGAGTGCGTCATAAAGACAGAATAAGCATGTTATTATTTTAGATCCTGAGGCATTTTAAACAGATATGCAGGCAAATCAAAGCTAGAATGAAGCACTGGAGCCCCACACTGTGGAGCAGGCAGGCTCCACCAAAGGAAAAAAAACCCAACAAAGCAGTGACGGGCCTGAGCCTTTTTTCCTCCCCCCAGAGCCTGCCCACTTCTCCCGTGGCCAGGAGGCAAGCTGCCAGTGGGTTCCTGGCTGCAGGGGGCCCTGGTGCTTTCCTCTGCGGTGGCAGCACTCCCTGGGACCACCCTGGTGGGATGCCAACAGATGGGTGCTACCCAGGGGGTGCCACTGCCACAGAGGGAAGCACCTGGGGTCCCCTGCAGCTCAGGGGCTATGCGATCTGCGAGCAGGTCGCTCCCCAGCTGCAGGAAACACAGGCAGAAAAAGTTCAGGGCCCTCGCCCCTTTTTTTTTCCCCCTCGGCGGAGCCTGCCCAAGCGAGCTGATCCTGGGTCGCACAGCCCCTAAACCTTTGGGAGGGGGGGTGCTTTCTTCTGTGGCAGTGGTGCCCTCAGGGCCGCCCAGGCTGGGTGCTATCTGTGCGGGTTCAGCCCCAGCTCACAGGCACAGGCAGCACCTGCTAGATCCAGTGGTGCATGGGGCACTGGAAACCTGGGCACGCTCAGGGAAGCTCGGGCTTGGTGGGCTTCTAGTGCCCCATGCACCCTCTGCCTTCCTGCTGCCTGGGATCACCCGGGAATGGGCTGGCTGCCCTAGGAAGGTGGCAGGTGAGCGGCTGGGTGTGCTGGCAACCAGAGAAGGTGGCAGGGATGGTGCATGGGGTACTGCCAAGCCTGAGCTTCCCTGAGCACACCCAGGCTTCCAGAGCCCTGTGCACCATTGACTATAAACAAGTCACAGGGTCAGACTTTTGACAAAATATGAATTTATATTTCTAACCCTGTGTTTAAACATGGACAGCTTTATGTAGATTTTTCAAGGGTGAGGAGTTTTGATTCTGTTACAGTATTTGGTCAAAGGATAACTAAAAATCCTGCATTTAAAGAAATAATTTTGCAATAAAAATTTAATCGCAAATGTTTTGTGGGTTTCAGCTAGTTAGTATGTACAGTCTGTGATCTGTCTGTGACCCCACTAAACCCCACCTCACCTAGATTTCTATTATTAGCATTATTACACAGGTGGAAGGGAATACCCATAATATGATGTGTGATAGACACGGCATTTGCAGCCAGATTTCATCTGGTTGTACATGAGTGAGTACATAGGGCAAGGGGCTCAAGTTAGCTTTCCTTTTCCAGTTGTAAATAAGTTATAGGAATCACTAGCACAAGAAAGACAAAGGAAAAAAGCTGTAACCTGAAATCACCAGGATCTACTCTTTCCTCTTGGAACTATTTGCCATAACTGCAGTTGAACATGTGGCTCTCAGATTGGCTTCCTCAAACTTCTATGGATTCATCAATGACTTCCCTGTTTACTGGAAGATGGTCATCCTTATATCAAGAGACTGCTGACAACAATAGGCATGATCCTAGTCATTGCATTCCCTGAACACAAGGATCAGGGAGGTTCAAGTACTGCTAGTGCCAGTGGAACACCCACTGCAGCACCCAAGGGCACAGAGACTGCGTCTACATGAGACACTGGCTGCACAGTTGTTACTGCACACTCATTTAGTACTTGCATACCCAAGTACTAAATGACTGCGCAGTAACCAGCATTACTGTGCAGTAGCATCCCTGCACAGTTTTCTGGTGATGCTGACTGCGCAGTAGCTCGTTACTACTGTGCAGTAGCGTTGCATCATGGTTTGTGCTCCACAATGCTACTGTGCAGTAGTAACAAGCTATTGAGCAGTAAGCATCTTGTGTAGACATGGCCAGAGAAATCAAAACTGTGCTCCAAATGTCTGTGTGTCTGTTGCAATAATAATGCCTCCTAACGGGGAAGTGCATGCTGCATTGCATACTGCAGAAGGCTTTAAAAATGTAGTCCTTAATAAATAACAATTTGGGGAGGGAAAATATACAGTGATAAATCAGTTCTCATAGTTTTAAAATATTTAAAAATGTGGACCAGATCTATGAGAGTTTAAAATAGCTGAGGATCCGACCAAATGTTTCCATTGTTTTCCCATCCATTTGCCTCATTGGATCTGGAAAAATCAGCACACATTTTTATTGGGACTAATTCTGTACCACTGACTTGCCATTGTCCTTAAAAATGTAAGAAGGCTGATGCCCTAAATTTTATGATATTCAGAATTAAAGTAAATGCACACAAGCAGAGTCAGCTGGCATAAACTGATATACTGCCTTTGCTGTGATGACTATATGCCCTACAGTATTTACTAGTCTTTAAAATTCCCTCAGTTTAATTTTTTTAATCAATAACGGAAGTGATTTTTTTCATTAAATTGTATGGATTTGATAAGCCGTAACTAACTGTCCAGCATGTCACTGTTAGGAGAATGGCAGAGGAAAGGATATTTAGTACTCTTATATGTAGTGGTTTGCTTCATTGATAACTAGCTTGCTGAACAGTCTGTTATTACTGCCTTGTGATCATTTCTTTAAATAGAAAGCACCCTCCAGCCAATATTGAAAATGCAGGCTTTTAGTGTAGGCAACGTTAAACAACCAAAACTCCAGAAATTAGGCAGGAAATTTTCATGTACAAATCCAGGAAAATATTTGTTTGAGGCAATTCTAACTATTTTAATGCCTCTAATATTCACTTCTTGTGGAGTTGCAAAGAATAATTCCTTTATCGGATCCAGAATGGTACTGAAAACCAGTGGGGTTTGCTGAAAAAATGTTATTTGGAGTTTATTTTTATTCAATCATTGTAATACCTTTGCAGCCACTGAATTAAATGAGATTCCTTGGATTGTGATGGGATTAAAAGGGAGCTTCAGCCACTTGCCTACTCTTGTGAAGATGTTTCCAAGGAATTCATCAGCCAAGTATCAAGGATATTGAAGAGATTTCTATAGGCTTCATTAACTGGGTTTTTTTAAATTAGAATTCAAAGTTTTAATATCATGTACCTGAAAATACCCAGGTATTGGGTTGCTATTAAAAAGGAAGGAAGTTGATAATCAGAAACAAATGTGGAACACAAAAGTGCCAAAAATTCCTAGAATTCAAGATGTAAGGCGACTGGCTTAACATTATTCTCATTCAGCACTCACCTCTATGGACAATTCCTAAAATTTGCCTGGGTCCTCATCATTTCCCTTTTTAATTATTGCAACTGTCTCCCCTTTAGTCTTCCTGGGCTTTTATAGCTATGCAGCAAGGCTTCTCTCACATGCTATAAATCCAGTGCATCAGAGCAGACTCCATTAACCGAGCCTGCTGGAGCACGGGAATTAAAGCGTCATGTGGATCTCTGTCTTTGTACTGAAAAATGGCAGTGGGGCACTTTAAAGTAGAGCTTGTTTGATGAGTTTTAGTTCAAAATGCTCTGCTGCCATTTTTCAGTGCAGGGATACTGATGCATGTGATGCTTGGGTGCGTTTAATTAGCACAGCTCGCTAATTAAAGCCCCCCCCTTTATAGAGCATGTCTATAAACACCCTCCAAAAGCAACATTGCCCCTTCCAGTCTGTTTGAAACAGCCATGAGAATTCACTCTCTCTCCTGTCACTCAGACTGTATTGCATGGAATCTTTAAACTTCTTCTGCCTCAAATACCTTCTGTAGATATATTGCTGAAGTGCTGGTTATAAGAAATAATCCAATAAGAATGGATAGGTTGGGTAGTCAGCAGGGATCCTGGTTTTCTCTGTTTAAAAATAGCAAATTCTGTGATTCAAACCCCCAAAATCCATTACTAAAATGAAACACCAGTATATATATAGGTATCAATTGAACACAATGTTTTATTGATATACTTACCATTTTAAAGCAATTTGGAAGCCTACCAGTGCCTCAATTACTATACTAAAATAAATTCTAAATACCTATACATTTTGGCATTTGATTTGGGGGTTTTTATCATAGAAAATCAGAGCTCCCCCTGTCCCCTTTGCTCACCAAGATGCAGGTCAAGGCCCTTCATTCCCCACCCACAGCCCCACAGCCCTGCTGGTACCCCTTACTCCCCACCCACAGCCCCCTGGCCCCCACAGCCCTGCTGGAGGGATCCCCAGCTGCCAGGGCTATGGGGCCAGGGTCCTGGGTCTGCAGCTCCCTGCCTCCCACAGCAATGCCTGAGCCACGGCTGCTACCCATGGGAGGTGGTGGCTGCTGCGGCAGAGCAGAGTGTTGAGCCTGGCTCCCCTCCCCTGTGGGCAGCATGGCCAGAGCAGAGCCCACTGGGGGGCAGGTGTGAGCTGACCACTGTGGGCTCAGGCTCGCCATGCTGCTAACCTCCCCCTGGGGCCTCTGTGGCCCAGCAGGTGGGACCCAATGAAGCAGGGCAGAGCAGGCCTGCACAGGGAAGCCTGTTGCCATTGTGAGCCCCACACTACCATAGTGAGGTACCCCCTGCCTACCCAGCAGCAGTGAGGGGCACAACTCCACACTGCCATCCCCGCTGCTGCTGGGCATGCAGGGGGTGCCTTGCCATGGTGGTGCAGGGCTTGCAGTGGAAAGGAGCTTTCCTGCCCAGCCCCACTCTGCCCTGCCATGCTGGATCCCACCCTCTGGGCTGTGGATGGAGGCCCCAGGGGAGGGCAGTGGGGCAGGGAACTCGAGCCCACAGACACCAGTTGCCCCCACCCCACACACACATCTGGGGGGCACATTCCCCTCCTGTTCCCCCTTAGGAGTGTGTGCTGTGGCTGGGAGCCAACCCCCTCCCCTGTCCCCCGGGATAAGCTGCCCGTGGCTCCATCCTGCTTCCCACTGTGGCCCTGTGGCCATGCATCCCAGCCCTGGTCCCCAAGCCCCATTCACTGCCCCAGCAAGACAGCAGCCCAGCCCCAGCTCTGCCCAGCTCCCTCCCTCTCTCCCCGACTCACTATGGGGGCATTAATCCTCCCTCCTCCACACCCAATTTACCTGAGGGAGCTGTTTTCTAGCCTGCCTGATAGCCATATGTGAGCGCACACCTGCACATGGTGCCCACCTGCCTGACCACCCTTCTTTTGCTCCCCCAGTCCCCTTGCAGGCTGGGACTCTGCCAGCCTGCAGAGAGCTCTTTGCAAAAGTGCAAAATTCACATTTTTCTCTGTTAAAAGGGAAAATCTGTGGTTTTTCTCATTTCATAGAATCAATGAGTCAGAAGTGACCTGGACAGATCATCGAGTCTGACCCCCTGCCATGGGCAGGAAGGAGCACTGGGGGTGGGAGGGGTCATAAGACCCCAGCCAGGTGCCTATCCAGTCTCCTCTTGAAGATTTCCAGGGAACATGAGAGCACCACCTCTCTGGGAAGCCTATTCCAGGCTCTGGCCACCCTTACAGTGAAGTAGTTCTTCCTAATATCTAACCTAAACCTATCCTCCCTCAGCTTGTGGCCATTGTTCCTGGTGACTCCAAGGGGGGCCCTGGTGAACAGACTTTCCCCGAGTCCCTGCTGCTGGCCCCTGATAACGTTGTAGGCAGCCACAAGATCCCCCCTCAGCCTCCTCTTGCAGAGACTGAAGAGATTCAGGTTCCTCAGCCTCTTGTTATAGGCTGGCCACGGAGGCCCTCAACCATACGAGTGGCCGGGAAAACTGAAAACCTGAATCCCTGTTAGTCAGGCATGGATAAATATAATACAATTGTACATACATAGGTTGTGTCTCCCAACATATTTTACTTAGCAAGGCTTAGTGTGTATGTGGTAGAGGGACTGTGTTTTATGTGGGCCAAAATGAAAAGCCTATAGTGCATGCTCCTTCCACAGAAGGCATCCTTGCCATTCTCCCATGATCCTTCTCCTACATCTGATGAATCCCAGAGAATCACTTGGGCAACTGTGTCTCCTGAATCAATAGAGGAGTCACTGATCTGAGATGCTGCTGTCCACGTTTTTTTATGGCAGTCCTTCATTTACATTGCATATCTCATTTTTGGAAAAAATATGCTGAACTGGCCTCTTGTATCCATTATTTCATTTCATTCATAGCAGGAAAACTGAAATACATGGAATTTCAAAACCTTGCCCACTGTCATACGCAACATTTTTGAGAGAACCCAACATTTCTAAAAGACAGACAAAACTGCATAAACACTATAAAGTCCTTGCATGTCTAAGCTATTTTAAAAGTCAAGGATACAATGGTCCTCTTCCAAATGAAGGCTTAATTATCCTGTTGTCTTGTCTAACTTTGTTTTCACTCGGTTCCAGATCAGACTTAGTCACCTAAAACATGTGTTGACAGCTGGACTTGGGCAGCTTGTAATGGCAGTCTTTCACAATTAACTTGCTTAGGGTTGTTCCACTCTTAGTAGATATTTTATTCTGCAAAATCACATCAGGATACAGTGCATTAAGAATATTATACAAATTAAAATATGAAGGAAAATGCACATTTACAACATAAACATCTGTGCACTTTCTCAGCTCATAAAAGGTAATCTGTCATTAAATAAAGCATCAGTCTCTAGCAAGCACCACACTTTGTATGTATGTATATATGTATGCATGGCAGTCACTAATTAGGATGAACAACTCTTAAAATAGATAAATGACTAAACTCCGTCTATTTTGGTCCAGAATAATTAAGCCCTACTTTTTTGGTTGTGAAAATGTTACACAGAATTTAAATCAGTCACGCACCATTTAAGGAAACAAATTCCCTCTTGTTCTTTTCCTCTCATAACTGTTGACAATGATCAGACTTCTCAAAATGTGCCTTTCACTGGCTTGAGATGAAGCATATAGTGGCAGTTATTCACTGTTAATTATTTGATCCTTTCTTAAGATCCTCTTATGTAACTGCTTTGTTATGCAATTAAACAGAGCCAGGTTGCCACATATCACACAGGGTACAAGGAAGCCTGGTCATACCTTAGATAAGCTGTGGAATTCTTCTGGGTTACACTCGTGGTCAGTCATACCAGTAAATGGTTAGGACTGAACTGGGCCTCATACTCGAGATGTAAGTTTTAGTTCAGAAGTTCCTTATAAATAACCCGCATAAGTGCCCCCATTTCCTGAGCATCTGTAGTTCACAAGATCTGCAAACCTCTCAGCTTTCCCTGTAAAGGCCTCTTGCTTCCTTTCCGCAGAGTCAAAAATATAAGAAACTATTGACATTTTGCAATGTTCTAGCAGCACTAAACTGATCTTGCATGGGGGTTTTCTTTCTTTACTTCCCTGACACACAATAAAAAGATGCCATAGTAATGTTTACATACCTGAAACACCACGTTTTGTTTATGAAGCCATATTTCAGTTGTTCAATAATTGTATCTGGAATTCTTATTTCCTGCAAAAAATCAGAAAATTAATTGTGTGAATCCCAATACACTGGCTTTAGATGTTAACCCTCCTTGAAGTGCAAAGTCAGGTCAGCCTTAACTGTGGAGCTGCAACTGATGCCTCTATAATATAAACAGAGAATGTAGATTATAAATATAATTTAATCTAGATGACAGAACTCAAGCTCTGAATAGGTTTTGGCGGCTGCTATGTAACCTCAAAAGTGATGTTTGAATGACTGGTGTTTTGGCTGGTGTCTATGACACTATCAGGATCCATGGAGCTGTTTCTTTTTGAAAGGTCTCAGAGGGTGGCATTGGATAACTGATTAGCTGTCCAAGGGCATTCTTTTGTGGTTATTCCACAGCTTTATTTTGTTCTCCTTCTGTTCCCACGTGTATATAAGGTAAGGAAGAGAGATGCCATGATTTTACATTGGATGTGGTACTTCCAAATACAGGGATGACACCCCGGGCTTTCTGTATCACTGTAGTAGTTGTGGCAGATTCCTTCAACCTATCTGCCTTCTGTAACTCAAGTTGACAACATGGACATCTTGTAGGATCCTTTCCTTATGTATATTTTGGAAGAGCTAGTGGCCACTAGCATTATTTATTATGTGCATTAGTCAGATGAGTACACTGGTGATAGAGGATGCAGATATTTTGCAACTTGAGGCTGAGTTATAACAATAGTCACTATAAGGGAATATGCCATAATATATGGCATTCCATTGAGTTGTCTCTCCTACAAAAAGCACATTATACATATAGTGTGTAATTTGAACCAACTTTTAGTATATTTCATGTATCTCATATGTAGAGTCATAGAATCGTTGAAAAGTAGGGCTGGAAGGGACTTCAAAAAGTTATTTCATTATCTTGAGCACCCTGCTCAAGGTAAAGAAATTACAGGCTCTTACTTATTGCCCTGTGCTTTGTGACCACAGACAGTAGTTTGTCCTAATCCTCTTTACAGTAAGTCTTCAGATATTTGAAGATTATTATCAAAACCTTCCTTAATCTTTTTTTATCCAGACTAAATAATCCCAGTTCTTTCAGCCTTTCCTCATAAGTCACTTCTCTCAGACATCTAGGGTGCCTATACATGTGCAGCGAGGCTGCTCTGACATGCTGTAATTACAGTGCATTGGAGCAGATTCAATTAATCAATGTTGCTGAAGCACGATAATTACCACACTCCAGCAGACTCCAGCAGCTAGTGTATTAGGGTCCCCACACTGAAAAATGGTGATAGGGTGCTTTCACTAAAGCATGCTTGATGATCTTTTGTGGAAGCACCCCACCACCATTTTTCAGCATGGGGACACTGATGCATTAGATGCTCCTATTGCTCCAGGAGCATGTGTATAAATGCCCCTAGTCATTTCTGTTGTTCCCTGCTCTACTCTTTTTAATTTAGCCTCGTCTTTCCTGAAATGCAGTGCCCAAAACTGGGCACTATATTCCAAATGAGGCCCCACCAGTGCTGAATAGAAGAATCATTTTCTTGACTTGGACTCAGTGCTTCTGTTAATACAGCAGTTGGTTCCACCTGCCTTCCAACAAAAATACTTTGTTAGCTCATATCATAGCTAGCCTGTGGTCTACTGTAATCCCTGGTCCTTGGCAATACTGCAGTCTAGCCAGTCCCTGTATTTGCACATGTGATTATCCTCTCTTAAGTGCAGGACTTTGTATCAAATAATGTTCAGTAGATACATTTTAGATGATTTTTTCTAATTTATCTAAATCTGAGGTCCCTTCCAGCTTACATTTTCTTATTCTATAATTAATTCTATCCTCCAAAGTTTCTGTAATTCCACCTATCCTCCCAAATCATTAATGAGTGTATGAAATAGTACTGGACCAAGGATAGACCCCTAGGTCCTCTGGGACTCCAGGCTTAAATGGTTTGGTTCTCATACGTCTCAGATACTACTTATCTCAAGATATGATAGCATGGCTGTTAAGAAAAGCTAAGGCACACAGGTTCAAAATCCCTTTAAAGGGAATCATGGTAGGTGGCATTTTTAGTGAGGTTTGGAACATTCTTGTCACATTAATCCACTGAAGCCTTTATCTGTTGCCCTTCAGTTTGTTTTGTAAAGCATATCTGTTCTTCTTGGCTTTCCTGAGTGGGGAATACTCAGCTGCCAGGAGGATCCAGTGTAAGAACCTTAGAGATTTATCACATCAAGGAGGGATTTTAACTGTGAACATCTGTTCATCTGGATAGTGCATGGATTTTAATGATAGATTACATATGTGTACAAATGCATATTATAAATTTTAATACATTTATTTAAACAAGTTTTTGCACGAGATCATAGGGTTATAGCAAACTAGGGGTGGAAGGGACCTTGTGAAGTCATCTAGCCCAGCCTTCTTGTCCATCCCCGACTAAGCCATCCCAGCCAAGTGTCTGCCTAACCTTCTCTTGAAAATTTCCCCTGATAGAGATTCCACAATTTTGCTATGTAGCCTATTCCAATGACTAACCACTCTCACAGTCAGAAATGTTCTTCCTCATCTCCAACCTATATTGCTTCTGCTGCAGTTTGGGGCTATTTCTCCCCTACAGCCACAGCCTCAGATGTGTTAGGATTTATAATTTTCATGAGCCTGATTTACAGTTTTCCTGAGTTGTATTTTATTTGCAGGTAAATGGAGACTATCACAAGCTTTTAAGGGGAGAACATATATGCTTTTGAAGTCTTTGAAATGTTTTCAGCAACTGTGCTTAGCAAACAGGAGCTGGCAGTTTGTAAGATATACATATTAAGTCTGGTTATAGGCAGTTTAAGTCAGTCCATTAAAAACCAAGCTATGGCAAGATTTAAATAATTTTTACCTTTAAGAGAGTTTTCCCTGCACGTAGCATCAAAGTGTTAAAGCTGAAAATGTTGGTGTCACCTTACTATGGGGAAACATAAGATCACAAAGGATCCATCAGTTAAAAGATAAAACAATATATACACACTTGCATAATGGCCATCTTTTTTGGAAAATATAGTCAAATTATGATAATTTTTCTATTCTGTAGATTTCAAAACTATCTATAGAAGAATTTTATATAACACTAGATGCTTGCTTTTAGAATTTACCCCTGATCTTGCAGACACTTATGCATATGAGTCACTTTACACATATAACAGTAGGCTATTTCTCAATAACTGTAGATCTTAAGTAGGCCTTAAGTGTCCTCAAGTGTACTTATGTATAACCATAAAAAATTCTATCATCTACTCTCCTTCCTCAGACTTCTTCTCTAGGACTCTAAAGATAGCAGGAGGAATGGGATGTAGCTGCACAGCTCTTTCATTATTTCACTGCCAAACGTTCACAGCCATGGGAAGGTGCTCATGCATCCTCAGCAAGCACCATGGTCCGGAAGGTTCCAGAAGCCAAGCAGGACTATGTAAGAGCATGACTATGCAAAGGAAATACAAAAACAATTCCAGTTATTGACAAATAAGCTTCTTTACTGCCCATTTGTATTGCAGCATTTATTAATATATTTCGTATTGTATTTGAAGATTTTCTAAAAAATCTACAGAGCATGGCCTTGCCTTCTGAATTGTCAGGCTAGGCAATCAACTATCATTGTATAGTGAATCTCTTTTCAGATATTAGAGTAATGTGACATTATGTAACTTTTAACCTAAATAGCACAGTGAATCTCTAGATTATCAATTCTGTTATTTATAAATCAGCCTTCTTTAAAACTATGCTACCTGGGGCAAACTACAAATTTTCTTGATCTTTTTCCCTATTTATCAAATGGAGGTAACAATATTTACCTATTTCACAGGGGTGAATATGGGATTAATTATCTCTGCTTATGCCAAAGGTAAATTTGTCCCATAGCATTTGATATTACCACCCTGTAACAGGTCGCCTTCCCTAGCACCATCTTCCTGGTCAACTGCACCTTACGTGCGGCGCCCTTGGATCCTTCTTTGGAATTCTTCTGTCCTGCCCTAATCTCGTCTGCCACGTCTTGATAGAAATTATTATGCGAGCTGGAGACTGCCTATTATTTTGGGTACGTTGGGGTCTCTCCTAGGATGGCCTGACCCCTTTTTTCTCTAGCTAGGCCTCCAAGTCCAAACCCACTAAACAGGGTTTGACTCCGAGGCTCTAGCTTTTTCTTCCAGTGCCTGGAGGCTCATGGCCCCTTTTCTGCTCCTTTCTGGAGCCTGGCACTCCCTAACCCAGAGGCACAGGCACCAGCCCCACAGCCAGGGGGGTCACAAGTTCAAAACCAGGGTGTAACTCCAAACCTGCCCCCCGCCAGTCCAAACAAAAACAAAAATATGCTTGTACCCCAGGTGGACCAGGCCTCCCTGGCCTTTTTAAGATCGGCCTTCAAGTGCCGGGGTTTGTGTCAGCCCAAACTGCACCCTTGCTGGCACTTGGGCTCTCCACAGCCCTGTCTCACTCTGTGCCTCACTGGTGCCAGGGCTGTGCCCCCAAAAGTTGCACCCTCACTGGTGCCAGGGTCCCCACTCCATAGGGGGTCCCTGAAATGAGGCCTCCTCCATCCCCTAATAGCCTCACCCAAACCACCAGTGTCATTCAATAATCAAAAACAAACAAACAAAAATAATAATAACTGTACCTGATCAAGCAAAGCAGCAGGTCAGCTTACATGAACTTGTTTCAAACTTCAACTCTGCACCATCAGCTACAGTCCTGGCTGGGGTGCCGCTGCCATCTCTCAGGGGCTTCCGTAGCTTCCCCCTTCCTGCCATGGACCACTCCCCAAGTTTCTTCACAGAGCTCTCAGAGGCACTGTTTCCCCTTCAGCTACTGCTCCCCCCTTACTACCATTCCACCCAGGGTTTTTATAGTCCTGCCTCTTCCAGTCAGCTGACTGGCCATCCAGGTTCAGCAATTAACCCCTCCCTCACCAGCCCTCCGTGCCCAGAAACTTCTAGCCTTAAAGGGGCGGACCTGCTTCCTCGCAACAGGGTTAGGGTTCTCTGTTACACACCCATTAGTGGTAAGTTGTATAATTCATTATTATTATTATTCTTGCCTATTCATGTTTGGGCATACATGAAGAGGTTTCTGATCTGCTTTTTTGGCACTAGCAGGAGTTTTGGATGATACTTCCTCTAAGGTTAGTTTATAGAGAAATAAATTGTCTTAAAAGTCAAGTTTATTAATGAATCCTCAAGTACTCCAGGCTATTTGTTATTAAAGAAGGCATTTCTTGCCATGAACACTGCATGCCCCTGGCGGCTGTGGGGGCAGTGTGAGATTCTGCAGGTGGTGGTGACACTGTCAGCAGTGGGAGTGTGGCAGCGGCAAGCAGGGAGCTCCCACAGGCAGCCACAGCACTGTAGGTGGTGTGGGGAGAAGGGGGTGGCAAGCGCTGACCAGCAGTTGGTGACCACCTGCAGACACTACTGGCAGTGTTGGCAGTGGCCAGTGGCAACCGTGGACTGCCTGTAGACACTGCTGGCAGTGTCAGCAGTGAGGGGGGTGGGGTGGCAAGCGGCAACCACCTGCTGGCGACAGCACTTTTTGCAGGGGGTTCACCGCCATGTTCAGGGGCTGCATGAGCACCCCCTATGCATTGCCAATGTTTCCTGCTGATGTCATAGGATATTTCTGAAGCATCTTTAAGAAGAGAAAATATGAGTGGATCAGGAAAGATCTTTCTTTCTGTACCATACCAGACAACTTTAATCAGTAGAAGTTCTGCTTGTAGAACATGAAATGCAGATCAGAGGTGCATTTTACTTCTCGGCTAGCTTTTAGGTAACATTCTATTGGAATTAGAAATCTAAGTCCCATTTCTAAAATTAATTTAGGAGCCCAAGTCTCACTAATTCTTTTAAGTCACAGTGGCCCAGAGTTTCAAAGGAGGTATGTGACCACCTTATATTTAGGCCCTTAACTCCCACTGATTTACTTGTGTGCTCATACAATAGGGTGCATCAAGTCCTTTGCAATCTACACCTATGGGCATAATACCTGCAAGTATATGTGCACAGATGGCAGTTGACTGTGTACTGTTTGCACTGACCAGATCCTCTTCCCATTGAAACTTTACTCTCCAATTTGACACATTCTAATGTTGTATGTATTGCTTATAAATGGTCCTCCTTCTCCTTCCCATCTCTGTATCATGCCATAACTAATAGAATCTTTTTAAAATGGAATATGGCAGTTTGTATGTTTTTTTGATCAGCTATAATTACACTTGGGTCAGAGTATCATACATGCCAGAAAAGCTGCATTTACTAAAGCCTTTTTCACTGAAAATGTATTAATAATGTATGACCATGATTTGAAGATAATGTAATAATTGCCTGCTTGATTATGTAGCCAAAATAATCATTTCAGAGCTGTTTGATTTTTGCACGGTGACTGCATTTTGTATAATTTTCAGGGCAACAGAAGCTCATCTATTTGTTATGGTCCAGAAAACAAGACTAAAATAATTCTCTTTCAATTTAAACCTTCCACCGCACTTAATTTTACTTTAAAAATACACATAAACCTTGTTCTTATATTCCAGAAAGAAAAATCCACATACAGATTAAATTCCTGAAGCATACATTATACTCTACTTAAGATCACACAATGGCAAAACAGATAAAGAAAAAAAGAAGACAAACTGAGATGCACACGGTAGCTTATTTGTTAAAAAAAAGTTAACATTGTAGAAGCTTTAAATATAGGTTTTAAATATATGTGTAATAGGTTGTTAGTTTGCTCAAATGGAAATCTACTAGGAAACCAGGTCAGGTAGTGATTCACAAATGTTATATGCCATCAAAAAACTGTGGTTACAATTAAAAATCTCTCCAGGAGATGCAGTCCAAACACATTGCTAAGGAAAAAAAAAGTAATGCAACAATAATAACTACAACAACTGAACAGACAAAATCTAACCTCTTAAGTCCTGTATCCTAAATGTAGAGAGAAACAACATGTCCTAAGAGTGGCAGGACATATCCCTAGTATATTATTTTACCTATGCACCAGATGGCCAGTCACTTTTTGAGCTAGAGTGGGAGGTTCAAAAGCCCTCACCTTGGGCCTGACTCTTCTTTCATTGACTTCAGTGGTAAGAGAGGGCAACATTGAATATTCCACCTATATTTTCCTTCTTTTCAAATTTGTACACATTAATTGTATTTCATAGTTTCATAGTTTGTAGGGTCGGAAGGGACCTGAGCAGATCATCAAGTCCGACCCCCTGCCTTAGCAGGAAAAAGTACTGGGGTCAAATGACCCCAGCAAGGTGTTCATCTAGCCTTGTTTTAATGACCTCCAGGGTAGAAACCAGCACCACTTCGCTTGGAAGTTGGTTCCAGATCTTAGCCACCCTGACCGTGAAGTAACACCTCCTGATGTCTTTGAAGGGCCAAATTCTAGTCCGCATCTATGTATGTAAACACATCCATCCAATTATCATTTCCTCCAGAAGATCTGGAGAGGCTATTCCATGGGTCTTCCCTGGCACAAACTGTTGGCTATTGTGTGATTAAGATCCAAGATTTGGTGTTAGGAAATTTTCATATAATCTAGTGTAGTTTATCCATTCTCCCAGCAGAACTAATTTGTATCAGGGTGTGTTTGAATCTGCGGGGTGCATATGTATACGTAAGACAGAGATGAAAGGATAAGTGAGTAGTCAAAATATAACTGCAGAATTATGTTGCTTTTTCCAGTACTTTGAAGAGGTCATTTCTGTAAGTGACCAAAGAAAGCAGTTTAGAGAGGACCAAAACATTCTGGGCTGAAGTTTATTCCTATGTTGAGGGCCAATTGAAGGCTTATGCCTGGCCTAAATCTCACATAAGCCCTTATGCCCTCAGAGAGTATGTTGCAATGAGAGAGAGTATTAAAATGAGATTATGCCAATGGAAGAAGGATGGATAATTCTTTTTGGTGTCACAGTTAAAGGGGCACAGAATTGCAATGTGAAGGAAAATAGAAAGAAGTCATATAGTTTAATAAGGGGCTATTCAAAATCTGAGGATAAAAAAATTGTGCCAGAAATGGACATTGTGGAGAGACACACTGATTGCCTATACATATGCTCAGAGGTAGGGTGGACTTAGTGTTTTAATTAGAGTAGTTCCTGGACAGCTGCTCTAACAAAAATGGCTTACTGTCCTGTGTACTAAGCCCCTCAACATTTTAAAATGGCTGCAGGGGTGCTTTAACTAAAGCTCATTCAATGAGGTTTATTTAAAGTACCCTGATGGCCATTCAAAGTGTGGGGGGGCTTAATACATGTAACAGTGAGATGATGATGAAGCATCTTAATTAGAACATGGAGCAAACTCAATTAATTGAGTCTGCTTCAATATGTTCTAATTAGAATGTGAACGAGCACATTTATAGGTAGCCCATATGGTCAGACAGAGCTTGCAGGAGAGGGATACAAGCATAAAAAATGAGAATTAGTATCTCTCAACTAAACAGCTAAAAGGGGGCTTTTATAAATGGAATATAGAATGAAAAGAGGGAAATACCTCCCTTTCCAGTCAGTTATTAATCTACATCTCAGTTATTTCTACAGCAGTTTCATCTCCTGTTCCAGCCATCACTTCTGCCCTAACTGCTGTCACACCCACTAAGTTTCTCATTACATCCAATGCTCCCTCCTTCAGTTTCACCCAACATTTGGTACCAGAATGGTAGTTTATCAAGTATCCCAGCAGAGATGCTGATAACTTAGCAAAGAAATCAGTTGATACAGAGAATTACACAGTGAACTTATTGAAGAGCCATGAAGAAACAGTAAAAAGCCAAATGATCTAAAAAAACAAAAGTAAGAACAACTCCCCCCGAACAAATAAACAAAACAGTTGGGGCGGAGGCTCTTGTCAGCCAGACTGGCTGACCTGCTCCACTGGGCTTTAAACTAAGGCCTCCAGGGGATGGGGGGTCTACGGCCACTGCTGGCCCACTGAGCAACCCTTGCAAAGCCAGCAGACCAAGGCACTTAAGGGAGCCCATCCCTGCCCCAGCCCTGGAGCGAGTTGTAGGTAAGGCAAGAGCCCCCAAGAGGACACTTGTGTGCCTATACACAAATGCCGGGAGCTTGAGGAACAAACAGGAGGAACTTGTCCTCCTGCTAAATGCAAATAACCATGATGTCATAAGGATAATGGAGACCTGGTGGGACTCCACCCATGACTGGGCCATAGGTATAGACAGCTATACCCTGTACAGGAGGGATCGAGTAGGCAAAAGGGGCGGGGGCATAGCTGTCTATGTCAAGGAAAGCTACGCGTCCCTGCAAGCCGGCATTGGCGCCCATGGTGGACTTGAGACCCTTTGGGTTAAAATCCGTGGGGAACACAGCACAGGGGGATACTATGGTGGTTGTCTACTACAGACCCCCTATCCAGGGTCAAGATCTTGACCAGGAGTTTGCTAGGGTATTGGCTGAGGCCACGCGCTCCCAGTGTATGGTTGTCATGGGAGATTTTAACAATCCAGACAGCTCATGGGAGGAGTGCTCAGCCAAATCTGAGTGGGTGCAAAGCTTTCTCTCGTGCATGGATGACCTCTATCTGATGCAGGAAGTCTATGCGCCAACGAGAGGTAAAGCACTGCTCGACCTCGTACTAGCAATCAGGGACAACCTAATCAGCGAGCTGATCACCTTCACCATTTGCCGTAAAGCTGGCAAGTCAGTCAGCAATACAGAAGTCCTTGACTTCAGGAAAGCTGACTTTGACAAGCTCAGGAGGCTCATCAGTGAAGTCCTAAATGGCCACAACCCAAAGGGGAGGGGAGTTCAGGACGAGTTGTTGCTCCTCAAAGGAGCAATCCTGGATGCGCAAGCAAAGTCTATCCCTTCTCAGAGGAAAGGCAGCAAAAGGGCACAGCAGCCTCCTTGGCTCTCCATGGAACTAGTGGGCCTCCTGCATCTTAAAAAGAAGACTGACAAAGGATGGAGGACTGGAACCACCACCAAGGAGGAATACTCTGCTTTAGTCTGCAGAGAGCAAACCAGGAAAGCCAAGTCTGTGATGCAACTCTAGCTAGCTACAAATATCAAGAACAATAAAAAGTCCTTTTTTAGATATTTGGGGAGCCGGAGGAAAAGCAAGGACAACATTGGACCCCTGCTAAACCAGATGGAACAACTGACAACTGATGCCCAGGAAAAAGCAAACGTGCTAAATGGGTACTTTGTGTCAGTTTTTCACCAGTCCCATGGGATGCCACTGCTCACTGCGGGACAGGGAGGCCTGGGTTGATGGAGATTCCTTACCATCCATCAAAGCTGACCTCGTGAAGGAACATCTTGATAGGCTGGATACCTTCAAGTCAGCTGGCCCTGACAGTTTACATCC
>NW_017729033.1:71973649-71974468 GCF_001723915.1 Gavialis gangeticus | reverse complement strand
CTGGCTTGCATCCATAGATGCTTCTCAAGCAAATCCCGGGACGTCATTCGCCCCTTGTACTCAGCCTTGGTGAGGCTGCATCTGCATCTAGTGTTGGGCTTCACAATTCAAAAAGGATGTGGAGAAGCTTGAGAGAGTGCAGAGGAGAGCCATGCGCATGATCAGAGGTCAGGAAAACAGACCTTATGACGAGAGGCTGAGAGCCATGGGACTCCTCAGCCTGGAAAAGCGCAGGCTCAGGGGCGATCTGGTGACCACCTATAAGTTTATTAGGGGTGTTCACCAGGATCTGGGGGAACATCTGTTCAACAGAGCACCCCAAGGGATGACAAGATCGAATGGTCACAAACTCTTCTGAGACTGTTTCAGGCTGGACATAAGGAAGAACTTCTTTACTGTCTGAGCCCCCAAGGTTTGGAATAGACTGCTGCTGGAGGTGGTTCAAGCATCCATTTTCAACTCCTTCAAGGCACTTTTGGATGTTTATCTTGCTCGGATCCTATGTTGGGCAGGGGGCTGGACTCGATGATCCTCCTGGGTCCCTTCCAGCCCGAATGTCTATAAAATCTATGAAACACTCTGAAGGCAAGTCAGAAAGAAAGAGAAATATGAAAAAAAAAGGTTGATGTGAAATTATTGTTCATACTCCCATTAGAGCTGGCTGCAATTACTTGTAAAATAACAAATATTAAAAGGGGGGGGAAATATGGAGAGTGGAACACAGTTGGACCTAGATAGGTTACAAGGATGGGCAGAGGAGAATAGGATGGGGTTTAACACAGACAAGTGCAAGGTGATGCACCTGGGGAGGAACAATCG
>NW_017729033.1:71967785-71968649 GCF_001723915.1 Gavialis gangeticus | reverse complement strand
TGGACAAGGGGGAAGAGATTGATGTCATATATCTTGACTTAAAAAAAGCCTTCAATCTGGTATCCCATGACCACCTCTTGGCAAAACTGGCTAACTGTGGCCTTGACCTCACCATGATCTGCTGGCTGGGGAATTGGCTCTGTGGCAGGACTCAGAGGGTGGTGGTTGACAGAAGTCAATCATTGTGGTGCGCAGTGACCAGTGGGGTCCCTCAGGGCTCTGTCCTAGGGCCCTTACTTTTTAACATCTTCATCAATGATGTAGACCATGGTGTCAGAAGCAGGGTGGCCAAGTTTGCTGACGACACCAAACTCTGGGGTAAATCATCCACACCTGAGGACAGGAGGGTGATCCAGGCAGATCTTGAAAGGCTCATGAAATGTGCAGACGAGAACCTGATGGTGTTTAACACCAAAAAATGCAAGGTTCTCCACATTGGGAGGAAAAACCTGCACCATACTTATAGGCTTGGCAGTGCTACGCTGGTTAGCACTACAGATGAAAGGGACTTGGGGGTCATGATTGACCACAAGATGAATATGAACCTTCAATGTGATGCTGTAGCTAGTAAACATGCTGTCTTGCATCCATAGATGCTTCTCAAGCAAATCCCAGGACTTCTTTCTCCCATTGTATTCGACCTTAGTGAGGTCGCAGCTGGAGTACTGCGTCCAGTTTTGGGCTTCACAATTCAAAAAGGATGTGGAGAAGCTTGAGAGAGTGCAGAGGAGAGCCATGCGCATGATCAGAGGTCAGGAAAACAGACCTTATGACGAGAGGCTGAGAGCCATGGGACTCCTCAGCCTGGAAAAGCGCAGGCTCAGGGGCGATCTGGTGACCACCTATAAGTTTATTAGGGGTGTT
>NW_017729033.1:71961592-71967094 GCF_001723915.1 Gavialis gangeticus | reverse complement strand
CCCTTCCGACCCTAGAAACTATGAAACTATGAAACTGAGCTTGAGAAATGGGAAGCATAAATTTAAAAAAAGGGAATGCAGAAACTTCAATATAGCTATACTTCAGTAGAGATTTCATGAATTAGTGCACATATTAAATTAACTGCAGTGGTATTGCCTCTGATTTGACCACTGCCATGTGGACCAAAAACTATCTATAAAAAGGTGTGAAGATAGATATTGAGTTACAAGAAGGGCCCTAGTGGGACCTTGTAGGCATCAATATTAGGCATGGCTTTAAAACATTTCATTATTAATGATCTGGAAGTTTATAAACAGCAAATTAATTACACTAAAATTAGGAGGCATGGCAATATGCTGCCAAAATTTTGCTCAACTATTTTCCATGTCAGCTGGCAATATTTTGACAGGAGTGCCAGGGGGGAAATTCTGCCCTACCAAACAAATATGTTTGTCACTTCTACCTCCCCACTCTGCCCAAAAGTCCATTGTTTCCATTGTGGTCTCTCTCCCAGTCTGCAGGTGTTCCCATCTTCACCCACTGGCCATTGCCTTTTAACCCACTGTGTTTTCCCTTCCTTTTGTTCTCTCTGAGGCTCTCTCCCAGGTAACTTCCTGGCAGTGCTAGCAGGCAGGAGTGTAATAGTCTTGGCTGGTGACTGTGGAACCCAGCAAGCCATTTAGTAGTCTCCCATTTAGGGTGCCTTATTTGGGGAATGAGTCTCTTGATTCCTGGAGTGGGTCCCCCAACTGCTGAAGGTCTTCCAAGCAGGTGGTGGGATTGGGTGTCTGATAACGTGTGTGGAATTCACGGATGAGTCTGATGAGTGAGGGAACAAGGCTCCAGGATCACTGCCTATGCTAACTTAGTAGGCAGGAACAGCGGTGCTCATCAGTAGCTACAGGATTTTCATTCAGGGCCTCTGCAGATTTGGCTTCATCTCCTCTCATTCTTCCCATGTGCCACTTGGTGAACCAGTGATGGTGTACCTTTATGTGTACCTAGAGAAAGATGTGAAGCTATTGTAGCGGAGCTGTTTTAGCAGCAATTACTCAGGTGATGGCCATAATGGGCACAGTCAGAGACAGCTGAAAATTTTAACAAATTAAGGTCATCCCACCCCCAGCATTTGTGGGCAGTCTGCATAACAAAATTTTGGTCACCTTTTCCCTACATGTAACCTAATTTTATGATACTGTTATGGGCAGTATTCAGACACCATGATGATAGTGCCACATAGAACCGACATAGAAAATGGTAACTTCAAATATCCCTTCATTCTTAAATATGTTCATTTTTCTTCTGGTGGCTATTGTAAACCCAACAAGAATTGGGGTGTGTGCTTGTACACAGATGTGTTTTGGAATATGAGCCCCCACAAAGGTTGGTTTTCAGTATCTAGACTTACTAGATGTAAGTAAGTCTACAGTGTAATACCCTCTTTTAAAATTAGGAGTCAGATGGTAAAGTATAATGCAGGAAAAGTTGGGCCTTATTAGGATGGATATATGAGAACTTTTGAGCATACTAAAGCTCCTGAGCACAGTTTTCAGAAGTACTGTACTGGGTGATGTGTACAGTATCGTGCACATTATTAATTATTGTTGCTTAAATAGTACTTATTAGGTTGTTTATTAATTACCTATCACCATACTACATGGGTACATAAATTAAGTAATGATCTTAAATTTAACTAGCAAATTGAAACAAAATGAAACAGACATCTTTGTGCTGAAGTTAAGCTTTTTACCATACACCTTTTTTTGCTTGAAGAATCTTTGCACTTCTTAGTTTCACACTGGACTGGAAAATGAGATGTCAAAATACAATGGATCATGCTGCTTTTTTGATACTTATAGTTGGAGTAGAAAGTACAGGACATACCATGAAAGAACCTGTCCTTGGAATATTTCTGTTACAAATATCCCTGGTGACTTATGAAAGGATAAAAAAAGTTAGTAGACATATCCAACTTCATGCTGCAGGGCATAAGCCAATCACTAACTGCCTTGGGTTGGAAAAAAATTCTAGTTTGGGCCGATCACTCAATAACTGTCTGTTATGAATGTACCTTTCTCTGAAACATGTTTACTGGCCTGCACCTGAGAGAATGTGTAACTAGATAGTAGGCAGTCAGACATTGTCCAGATGGAGTATACAGTAGCTGGATGGATGAAATGATAGATAGCTACCATTGGTCTTATACATACCATTCCTTTGTTCCAGTATTGTGGACTCAAAGGATTCAGATAATGGTAATTATCTGCACCTCTAGAGCTCTAGAGATTTGCCCATTTCTAGTACTTTCACATTTGGCTTCTCAGAGTTGCTTTCTCAAATTAGCAGCCAAGTATGCAATCTCCTGCTTCCATTTGTTTCTGCTGTTGCCATGATTTAATAGGGACAGGGGTGGGAGAGGTGCAGCACTAAGCATAAAAATGGCGAGATGCCAAAAATTGAGTGTTAACTCAGAGCTACAGTAAACAGGCAGACCGTTAGCCTGAGGCTGCACAGTAGCCCCAAATTCTGCCATTTTGATTGTCAAATATTGGTGGATTTGCCCTTCCTCCATTATATCCAAGAATACACATTAATATCCTCCTGTCTTTTCAAGGGTGATGCTTACCCCAGGGGCATAAGTTGATCAGATGGCACTGACTGCTCTAGAAAGGCAGCATAGCCCACTATAGTCTGGTTCTACTTTAGGTTTGCTGAGAAAGTCACATTACTTCTCTGGATTTCTCTGACACAGTGTGCCTTATATATTTAGATTATAAGATCTCTAGGGGGCAGGGATGTTCCCTTGGCATCTTTGTACAGTACCTAATGGCCTCATCTGGCACCTTCTTTACTCCAGCAAACTGCTCTGTTCAACCTGCTCTGCTATGTGACTGTCTGTCAGGGGTACAGTCATGACAGGGATATGTAGTTGTGGCTGGACCCTAGAGGGTCATAACCCAGGGAAAAAGGATCAGATGGTGTCAGGAATAGATAAGGTTGAGATTAGAGTCAAGAATCAAAGGGATCAGAGAGTAGGTGGTTCAGGAGACTGAGGTCTGCAAGGGGCAGAGGCATAGCTGGTCACCCTGAGTACAGCTACAAGCCCACATGGACAGGAAAAGAAAGCAGGGATCCAGACCAGAATCGCTAGCCAGGGAGCAGGTGGCTGCAGCTGTAAGGAATCTGGGTGCAGGTGATCACCCAAGTAAAGCCACAAAGCAGGAACTGGCTGTTGGAAGATAACTGGACTGGAGTTAGGAACAAGGAGAAGAGGTGAAGGGGCAGCAAGTCCAGAGCAGTGGGGCCTAGGCTGGAGTCTGGAACAAGGAGTCAGCAGGCAGGAATAAGAAACTGGAGATCAACTAGGGATCAACAGGCAGGAAAAGTAAGAAAAAGCAGTCAAAAGCCTAAGGCTAGACAAAGACATCTGTCCTGTTGTGTAGCTTTCTGGGTACTGAAAGAGCTGCTGCGTATAAACAGGAAGTCTTGCCCATGCAGGGAACTGGGGCCAGCTGGAAACAGGCCACTGGCAGCCAATCTCTCTCAAGTAGCCAGCTGGGGCAATTTAGCCTGCTTGCTGCTCTGACATCTGATACTGTCCTCTCCATAGTGCCTCACTACCCAGCTGTCTTCATGCCCCTACTACATGAGATATGGTTCATGTTAGACCCCGATTCCATGAGGTGCCTAACGACTAGGGAGTCGAGGGTCCAATTGCTCGTGGATCCTGGTACGCATTAGCCAGAGCAAGCAGGAAGCAAGCACCAACACACACTGCTTGCAACAGCTTTATTCAGAATGGAGACAGCTTCGGGCGAGCTCCCTCACAGACACACAGCCCCTGAAACCAGGGGAGCAGCAACAAACAATAGCTTTTTTTCATATTTATACACTTTAGTTAAAATTCATTAACATTCACTCCGCCTATGTCCCTCCTTCGGTTCCACCCATTTCTCCTCCCATCTCAAGCTCCACCTCTGTTTACTGTTTGCTTCCTTAGCATGGTATTGCCTATGCATTTCATTCATTTACATGCCTCTCTGCTAAGAGCGCATGTGTAAGACTCTGACCTCCACTTCTTTCGGTCACTTGCAGTTTCTTGCTGGCTCTTTCTGGTTTTGTTACTGACTTCAGCACCATCTCCAAGGCCGTACTTCTGCTTTGTCCCCTAATAATAGCTATTGGTCTGTATCCTATTTTTACGCAACACATCATGCACTTTGCACCCTATCTTTTTGTTAGGAATCCGCTTGCTTAAGCATTAGCGAAGTTAGTTGCTTTTAATATATCATCCAGCCTTGTGACCAGCAGCTTTTGCTGAGACACGGGAAAAAGCCTTCATTCAGCTGCACACTCAGTACTTCCCAAAATTCATATCGTTACCCTAACAGTTACCATATTTTCAGTTCCAATAAAAGGACACCTGTTGGGGGACATGTCACTCCCCACGCACAGCCCCCTGGCCCTGTCAGTGCCCCTCACTCCCAACCTGCAGCCCCCTGTCCCTGCTGCTGCCCCTCACTCCTGACCCACAGTCCCTCAACTGCCCCCCCAGGCTATGCTGGTGCCCCTCAGTCCCAACCTGCAGCCCCCAATCCCTGCTGCTGCCCCTTACTCCTGACCTGCAGACTCCTTGCCCTGCCAATGCCCCTCATGTCCCACCTGCAGCCCCCTAGCCCTGCTGGTGCCCCTCACTCCTGACCTGCAGCTCCTTGCTCCCCCCAGCCCTACCAGAGGGGGCCCCCAGCCATCCCCATCCCGACAAGGCTTGGGCACGATAGCTCTGATTCCAGCTGGTGGCAGTGAAGTGAGTCCGGCCCCAGCATGGGAGGGAGAGAAGAGGGGATGCCTGTGGCACCCTCCACTCTGGGCTGGGGCTCCAGCACCATGCTAGGTGGCCTGGCCATGCACCTCCGGGCAGTGTCTTCTGGCTGGCCTGGCCCCACGAGCACAGGCACTGGTTCTGGTGCTGCCAGCCTGGCTACAGAGCTCCCCACTGCCCCCTTCCCTCACTGGAAGAGAAGGTGCCTTCCCCTCCCCCACCCCCTATGCCCCTGCCCTGCTGCAGCCCTAGTGCCTGGAAAGCTTCCCCCAGTACTGGCAGGCACCCCCCACACACATGCCCCGCCACACACCCTGCCACACACACACACGCGCGACCCCAGACAGTCATAGAATCATAGAAGTAGGGTCAGAAGGGACCTTGTAGATCTTCAAGTCCGACCCCCCGCCTGGGCGGCAGAAAAACTGGGGTCAAATGACTCCAGCCAGGTAGGCATCAAGCCTCCTCTTAAAGACCCCCAGGGTAGGAGCCAGCACCACTTCCCTTGAAAGTTGGTTCCAGATCCTAGCCGCCCTAACTGTGAAGTAGTTCTTATGGATGTCTAATCTAAACCTCCTCTCCAACAACTTGTGGCCGTTATTCCTTGTTATGCCAAGGGGCACTAGGGGAAACAAGGTCTCTCCCAAACCCTTCTGGTCCCCCCTAGTGAGTTTATAGA
>NW_017729033.1:71950344-71961022 GCF_001723915.1 Gavialis gangeticus | reverse complement strand
GTCCACCACCACCCTCCGAGTACAACACTTCAGCCAATCTGCAATCCATCTGACTGTGTAGGCATCAATGCCACGGTTGCCTAGTTTTTTAATGAGGAGGGGGTGGGAGATCTATATTTGCAAATGGCTACTTACAGACCTGTTCAGTCACTTTATGTAGGGAGATGCTTATTTAATGTGTATGCTGAACACAGTATGCAAGGTAAGCCTGCAGTTTCATATACATGTTTTCCATCTGCATTTGCACCTCTAGCTTTTGAAAAGTATTTATAGCCAGAGAAAGAGCCAGCCCAGGCAGAAATATTATATTTAACTGAAGAAAAGTTGTTTTAGACCATTTCATAAGGTTTCACATGTGAGACATGAGGTTGTTTTTTTGCTAAAAGTGAAACTTTTGGCATAGGGAAAAGATAAAGCATTATTCATAGTCTCACTTGAAGAGGCTTGAAGAGGCAGAAGCATCTCTTCCTCCATCCAGGATGTTTTGCTCAGCTTTAGGCACATTTCAGGGTGTGATTGGCCTAGTCTCTAACCAAATGTTATAATTTGGAGTGCCCCGTAAAAAAGAGTTTGTCATGTGACCATAACAATCACACTGGATCAATACAAAAGGTGATTATAATCATCTGTAGCTTCTTCATTCTTATACTAAGAAAACTGAAATGTGCAGTATAGTTTTAAGGTTTTTTTTACATGCAAGGCAAAATTCATGGATCATCATGGCTACAATATCATTCAAATACTACCAAAGTAGTATTTGACAGTATTCAAAGTAGTATTCACTGACAGACAGCCTGTAAAAGAGCAGGAAAGGAGAGCAAGAAGAAATATTTTGTTTCTTACTATGTATTATTGAACTGGCCGATGTTGGTGGAGTCATCAGAAAACAGGGCTCTACCTTAATCAGAGTTTGGATGCAAAACATATTTTGTTGCTGAAAAAACAAAGATTAACCATTCTGTATGCTCTTTCTGTATAAAATATATGAGCACTAGTCTGACTTACACTATTACATGCATCAGGCTGGCTAAGCTCACCTACTTATGGTGTGAAATGTTTACTATGTTTCCTAAATGTTTTATTTAGTGTAATTAGCTCTTTGAACTACTCACATCTATGATATTCAATAAGGATTTAAAAATTCAGTTGTTTCTTCCAAGATAGCATGTGACCTTTTCTTCAGAGTTATGATTACAATATTAAGGGTCCAATACAGACTGCTGTGGAGTACCTTGAATTCCTGAGACCCTCTCTTTCTTTTTAAATTCCCCAATAAAACAATATGTGATAAAGCAGGTGGACTGTATTTTGTCTCAAGTCACTTCTTCAGTGAAAGCTTGATAAACACAGCTCTCTCTCTTCCCCCGGCTCCCTGCGCTCCCCCTCCTTTGTATCCCTTCAGGAAGTGAAATTTTAAAACACTCGCTGCTTTCAATGGATGATAAGAACAGGTCCAAACCACTATCATATGGCCATGCACACACATATGGCTTAGGGCAAAACTGACGCCAGTGGTCTGATTTGAAAGAGGTAAATCAGTCCCGTTATTTTTAAATAGAAAAGTGGCATGGTTGTGATCAGCACACATGACTATCATATGCATGTGAGGCATACGTAATGGCTGCACTAGTTTCTAAAATGATTAAAAGGGGATTTGTTTCAAAGGCAATTTAGGAAAATGCCAAGGGACTTCTGTGAAAATATGCCTATATCATCAGTGTATTTGCCCTGCAGAAACATGCTTACTAAATCTGTAATACGGCTTACTAAGGCTTCCCTGCTGCTGCTCCTACAAAAATACAAAACAAAACAAAACAAAACAAAACAAACCCCCACTTTCATATCTTTCCCCTTTACTGGGCTACTAGATTACTTTGACCTCTGATAGCAAAATAAAAATATAAATTATAAATCTGAGGCTTGTGAATAACTATATTGAGCAGCGACTAATAAAAGGAAAAGGGTGTAAGAACCCTAACATTATTTCCATCGCAGGTATTTGGGATAGATTTCTTGGTCACTTCACTGGCCAATCTTAAGGAAGAAACAGATTATATATTTCCTGCTGAATTACCTGGAAATGTAATGAGGGCCACTTGTCAAGCAAGCTGATTGGTTTAGCTCCTATTGGTCCTAGGGCAGCCCATGCAGAAGTTAAAAGCTTAGTGGCTTTCTTTTTTTGGGACCAGTTTGCTTTGAAGTACTATTCACACAGAAGGTTTCTTCCCTGAACTCCAATGGCCAGTGCTCTCCATCAAGGGCAGTTCTATTTGCCAAACTGGGGTTTAGGTACCCTTCTCAGGGGCTTTTCCTATGTGCATATACACAGCATGCAGCACAACTTTCCTTAGCTACTCACTTCGCTTTAATAAAAGTTCTGCACAAAATGTACTGCACACATCTGTATCATATGGCACTAGATTCTGTGCTTAGCCCAGGAGAGAAAGGATCAGATGTTAAAGAATTCACTATGGCTCCCCTTATCACAGCTGGTTTTAGCCCAACATGACTTAGAGCTGTTACTTTAGGTTGGTCCAGTGTCCTTAACTGCGTGGATGCTAGAAGATGATGGGTGTTGCAGAGCCCTGTTCCACTTTCCGCTGTCCCAATCTCAGCGCACCGCTGCTTTCCAACATGATGCTCTGCAGAAGAGATGGGCCAGAGGAGCCCGGCCTATGGGACAGAAGGTTTCTCTCCAAAATCAGCACTCTTTGCAATTCCGTTCAGTCAGGGTCAAGTTACAGCACCAATGCATTAATGAGTCTGGCCCATTCAAGTCAAAGCATCACATATTGGTCACATTTGTCAGTTTTCACTAGAACACTCCTAGTTTCTTCTTTTGGAGAGTTATTTTGCTTGCTGAGCTATTTGAAAGCCCTCTGTTACTAGCCCACCCCACCTTCTGGGACACCAGACAACCCTTTTCACTGTCATATGTCTTCTGAAGTCACACTTTGCCTGTGACACCTCTTCCCACACCTCCATCTTGAGCAAAAGGGTGGAGTGGGGAGACTTAAGGATTGGTGACACATTTGTTTTCAGAGCACCTGTAGCCTACAATGGCATGGCTCCAGACAAGCCAGAGTTCATGATGCGTTTGACATTAAATAGTTGGTTCCCTCTGGCTTGCTCACCTCCTAGCACTATGACTAGCTTCAAAAGCAGGGTGTTGAAGGTGTTCACATCCCTATATGCCCCATAGTTTTCCAAGGACATAGGAGATAGGAGTCTACTGAAGTTGAGGGCCCAGGTCCTCCCATGTCCTGGCCAAATGCTCTAACCATTGTACTATTTAAGGGAGACTCCCCATGTAGAGGTCTCCCCTATTTCCCCATCTTTGTTCCTGTCAAAGGACACCCATCAGCCTTCCTCCAGGATAGCCTACAATCCTTTTAACATCCTCAGGCTGGCTGGTCCCAACCCTTTCTGAAAACAGGTGGACATGAGATGTGCTTGCCACTCCCTGCCTCCACCCCCACTCCAGGCTCAGTCCCTAGAGTGAAGGTGGGGGCAGCAAGTTCAGTATCTGTCAAGCAGGAGGCTGCTCCAGGGATTCAGCCCTTAGGCTCTTTACCCCCCACCCAAAAAAAAAAAAAAGGAAAAATTAAGGATTTGATTCATGCTGATAGCTGATTTGAAGAAACTATTTACCAGCAGGCAGTAGAGGGACCAGAGGTCACTTCAACAACCCCAATGAGCTTCTGTTCTGGAGATGTGTGCAGGATATAAGGTAGGAGGGGGCTATGCTGATGCTATGCCCTCTGAGGACTCCGCTAAGACAGAAGCCCTGTTTGGGGAAGAGTCCTCTGGAATCCAGACACTTTGTATTGCTTTGATTTGAGGAGTTTGACTTGAGGACCTGTCCTTTATCATTGATATAGATACAAGACCCATATTGAATGCAATGGATCAAACTGAATGCTGCAGATCAAATCCAGGGTATGTAGCTCCAAAGTCTTTTTGACTTGCGTGAAGGTGTTCTCTACAAAAAACCTTGGTACGCTTTTACATTTACTAAGGGATACCTAAAAATAAGGCGAATGACCATCAAATGTCCAGATAAGACAATGGCTAAAGATGAGTATTATATGCAGTTAAGTCTGCATAAAATGACAAGCTGGTTAGTCAACTTCCCTTTTTTAAAGCACTACTCGAAAATACAAAATACAATTTTTTCTTTACCTTCAGTGGGGCACCACCTCTAGTTAGCAACACTTGAGAAGTTACTTAATGTTCCTTTCAGTGAAATGAATGAGAATCATGCATAGCTTGTTCCTTTCCCATGCTGTTACATATATAGAGTACATATTCTAGAATAGATTGTTTTCTTTTTCTGCAGCAGTTGAGGCAATTTTCATGCCCCACAGTTTTATTTAAACACACACACACACACACTTTCTTGCATACAACATGCCCCAGAATAAGATATGCACCTTGTTTTTGAAAGGCAGAATGAAGAAAACAAGATCTTCCCTTATAATAAGTAATTGAGTAGCAGTACCTGAGGAGCTGAACCTATTCATTGTTTTGCTCCCTTTGGATCACATGCAGACTTGCTTTTACCCCTTCTTACCATATTACCTCACACATAATAAACATTCGAATGTTCAGCAGCTGACTTTTCGAAGGCATGTGAGAAAATAGTGTGCGTGTGTTACATGTTTTGGCTGCTTTTCAGTTACCTACCCAACGATAGATTTAGCCAATTAACAGAATCCCTTATGCATGCTATACAGGGCTACATCAATTATTATTGTTTCAAAAGTTATGTTCATTCAGCAACCAGAAAACCTTCTGTGGGTCATCTTACTGTCTCTACAGAGTCCTAGTTCATGATCCAAACAAGACAACCTTCGAAACAGAGGCCAAAAACTCCAATCAGTGGGTGAACCTATGTTCATAGTTTAAATCAATTCAAACATCTGGCCAGCAGCTGGCAGATAACAAGTACCACCAAGAATTACAATCTATTAATAATCATTTTCAGAAGTATGGGCATTATCTTAATAAAATTGGCCTTGAAGCCATTTTTGGTATTGAACTTCATAAAAAATAACCTGTTAAAATGTATGACAGAATAGAGCAACAAGAGCTATTTGAAACCATTTGGTTGTTACAGGAGTTTCTGGGAACTGAAGTAGAACTGTAGAGTATAGTTCCATAACTATAATATTGGTACTCTTTCCAGATTTTAAAAATTGGTGCTTTAAAATCTGTGTAATTTCTTTCATAGCCCATCACAAAAAAACAACCCCCCCAAACCACGCTTGTTCTATATAATTTCATTATGGACCATTAATCAGAAACTTTCATTAGATTATATCCTATAAAGCATTATTAGGGAACATTCCTTTCCCCACTGTTTTTGTATGTATGTTTCATGGTAATTTTACCAGGAGCATTTCATCCCTGCTATTTGCAAATTTAGATTTACTAAGGGCTTATATTTAAGACTTAGGCAGAAAATAAGACTATAAGCAGAAATTTTGAGAAAATGTAGGTATCATGAAGTATATGGACAAGTGCTGTGACTACTTGGCCTTCCCCATATTTAGCTTGCTCTACAATCCCTTGATTTCTGCTTTCATGCCTCTGTCTTCATAACAACAAGGGGTCTTTAAGAAGAGGCTGGATGCCTACCTGGCTGGACTCGTTTGAGTCCCGTTTCTCTTTTTGGGGTTTTTTGTTGTTCTCCAGCCCTGGCGGGGGGTCGGGCTAGAAGATCTACTAGGTCCCTTCCGACCCTTAATCTATGAATCTATGAAAAAACAACCACTACTTCCCTCACCAATTTGTCTTGAGACCTGCACTATTTGCTGATTTCCCTCATCAACTGAAGTCTACACTTTGCTGACAGACTCTGAAAGCAGACTGGCTTAGTTTTGTTTGATTAACGTACAGTAATTCTCAAATTATAGTGATACTGGTAGTGGTGCCAGGGATAAGCACTCAGAGAAACTGATGCTGACTGATTTTTAGTGTTTGGGACATGTGCATTAAATTGCTTTTTATCTCTAGGCATGAACACACAAATATGTTGCTGCACAGCATCTATGTAGTGTGCTATTATCTCACAGCACATATGAGATAGCTTAGTACTCAAAAGAAAGTGTGTAAATTTACCTTGCATTTGCTGTGTGTTGAGTGCTCATAAGCATTTGTCTAAATCCATGAGTCATCTAAATGCTCAAGCACCTGGGGTGCAGATAGGAGTGCAGCTCTCAGCTGTAACTCAGACGATTTCTGCAAAGTGTTCTGAGTTACGTTACCCCAGACCAAACAGAAGTTCACTGTTCCAGGGGAGAGGGGAATCTAGCTGTGGGCTGGGAGCCTGCAGCCATGTTCCCACTGCAATGGCCAGGGCTCTTTTCCAGTGATCGCTTTCAGAATGGGAGGAGGGAATGACAGTGGAGGGAACTTGTTCTTAGGGGGTGGGGGGGGGGGGAATTGGAGCCCCCCCACTTTGGGGGGGGCTCCAACACACCCACCCTACCCTCTGGGGCGGGTGGAAACTGAACCCCCCCCCGAACTCTCTCCGCTCCCTTTTCCCCCTCCCATTCTGAAAATGGTGACAGGCTGGAAGCTCAGCAGACACAAGTTAAAAAAGACCCTACAGTTTGTAACATCTTTATGTTTTGATACTTCATGCAATAAGAATTCAGATTTTCTTCCAACTGGCCATTTTTGAAACTTTACAACCATGCACTTTTGTTTTGTCACAGCTAGCGGTTTCCCCTTGCTTTATACTGTACATGCATTCCTGGAAAACAGTGCATAACTTGAATTCGCATAAAGGGAACCCACTTTACAATGTAATGAATAGGGATATGTTCCAAGGCCTCGACTGTACTGACTCCCAGACCCATTTTTACCACTTTTTACAAGACAATGTTGGTACTCACCAACAGCAAACAGTACACACAAGCATTGGGAAGTGGTGAATGTTACCATAATGGGGATAGAAAATACAGAAACACGTATCACAGAAAATGAGCAAGAAGCACAGATCCACACAGGAGACTATATTTTGGTGCGCGTCACTTCCACAATGCACTGCACAAAGCAGCTGACTGAGGGCTTCCACCACACCGATTGCATAAGAGTGAATTTACCTTGCATATAATGAATTTTTGTTATAAAAAGGTCATCGCATAAGAGTGAATTCGCATATACAGAACCTGCATAAAGCAAGGGAAACCTGTATAAACTGCTTTCTGTAGCCAGATCAGGTGAAAATTGTTGCTTCTGTCTACACCACTAAATTCACACACTGCCTTACCACACAGTAAGTTGTTAGTGTGCTCTCTACTTTTGGAAAATCGGAATGTCCTCCCCTCTCCCATCTCTTTCAAGGACTTCAAATTTGAGACAGTGTGTCCACAATTCTTCTTTTCTCTAGCCAATGGATTGATTGCTCCTGTACAGATAGATTGCTCAGGACTTTTTCATCACCTGTCTCAGTTTTTAATGGTCTCTTCTTTCCAGTACGTAGGTTGAAGATGTGTGGCTGGTACTGCTGATATTTATGTAGGATACTGCTCAGTACTGATGTATATGTACCCATAACAGTTGTAGGATCCTTTCATTCCTGTCATCTGCCACACAAGCAATAGACATTATGTTCTCTAACAGACCTTGTGTTCTCTTAAGTAGGGAGGCAGGAGAAAGAATCAATCCCTAGTGTTCAGCAGAACATTGGTATTCTCTATGTTTCCTGTCCATTAATGTTACAACTGAAATTCCTGAAGGGCAATGCATGGATCACTTACAGATCGTCACATAGTATTGGATGCTGGAACTCTTGAATTAAATGACAGATAAAGATATTTAAACATTTTCCCAATACTATTATCCATGTAAGCAGATGCTGTTGCAGGCAAGAAAGTTATTGAGTCATCAATAGGAAGGAAAGAAGGATATGGTAATCCCTCCAGTCCCCTAAATAGAAAAGTAACATGGGCAATTTTTCTAGGTTTGACAAAGGGCAGAGACCTTATTTTAGGTTGTTTCTGAAAGAAAAAAACTTTCAGAAAATGCAAACGAGCTAAGCCCAGAAAATTGTGAAATTGCCCCAGAATGGAATCAGAGCTGCTTTACAATGATTTGTGGATTCTATGTTTTGACCTGGTTATTTGGATGTTTACTGAATGAAAACGCTGCTTTAGTTTCATAGGGTTTTATGTGAGATTAGATGTCTACAAACCGAAGATTTAAAATTCTTTATGTCTAAAGCAGTGATTCCTACCCAGGGTGCTGCAAGACCCTTTCAAGGATGCTGATATGCCCAGCACCTGTGACAGGCAGTAAATGTTTGTTTCTCCTCTTTCCTGTTCTGGGCACCCCAATGCCCCACAGACAAGCAGTATCTTTGGTTACTCCTTGTCCCCAGGCAGCTCCTGTGTTAGCATGCTCCCAGGAGTATACTGCACTGGGCACAAGCTGGAGGATGGGCAGTAGGCCTGTGCAAAGTGGCTAGTATTCACTTTGGATTCCTCCAATTCGGGGGACAGTGATTCGATTAGGTGATTCGAATTACTGTCGCAAATTGATTCAGCTGCTGCCACTGAATCTCTGAATCTTCGAATCCCCAGGCCCATCCCCCACCTGCTCTCCCAGCCTGGCAATGGCCGCCCTGCTCACACCAGCTCCTAGCACTCAGAAAAAAAAAAGCCCCAACTCACTGGGTGCTGCTTGGCAGGGGGTAATCCCCACTGCCCTCCACTGCCTCATGCTGCATGAGGAGTTCTGCACAAGCTCCCCAACACACCTGCCCGCCTGCTGTCTCAGCGCCCCCCATGGCTGCCCAGCCCACCGTGGCTCTGGCCCTTTAAGAAAAAACAAAACCACCCTGAGAAAAACCATGCACTCGCTTTTCCTGCCTGGCGGGGGGGGAGGGGGAGCTGCGATCCCCACTGCCCTGTGCCATGTGGGGGGCTCTGCACCAGCTCCCCAAAGCCCCAAGGCCACTGCAGGAGCGGTGAGTCCTGGGGCTTTTCTCATTTTGGTTTTTTTTTCCTTAAAGGGCCAGAGCTGGTCCGGGTGGGGCAGCCATGGAGGCGGGGCTGGGGGAGTCAGCAGACTTGTGGCAGAGCCCTGCATATAGCATGGGTGCCGCAGCCAGCGGGGACTGTCCAAACAATCGAAGCTCTCTGAATCTTTTCTGAAGATTTGGAGAGCTTTGAATTGATTCAAACCTTTTAATTAGCCCCCTGATTCAATTCGGATTCAGAGATTTGGCCAACAAATCGGGCTGAATCTCCTCCAAATCGAATCACCACCCAAAGCTTTGCACAGCCCTAATGGGCAGCTGTAGAGCTGCACTTTTCAGCCTTGCTCTTCCTCTGGCCTTCATACTCATGGGGCACGTGGGAAGGGCCATGGGTACATATGGCTCCAGTTGCCAGGTTTCGAGTCCCTAGAATCAAAACATTTGTCCCTCCAGATACAGACCAGGAGCTGCGAGAGATAGTAGAAAAAGCAGGTCACAGTGGAGCAAGGGCACCTCCTCCCTTGCTCTGCCCCATACACTAGATTCTAGCTAAATTTTTAGCCTCAAGTCACCCCAGCCGAGAACCACTGATCTAAATGCTTTGTTACCACTATTAAAGTAAAGATTTTAGGTATGTTGTCTGGTTGCAATATACCATTTTCCATATTCCTGAAAGGAAGAGCTATAGGTGTCTATACTCAGTCAGACCTACTGCATCAGTACACCTTAGAAGTAAAAGGCACAAAGTCCAACACCTGACAGGCTATATCAGAGACACCAGAAAGGGCATATATGTACAGTTAACCCTGCAACTATAATGACCCCCATAAACCAGACAGTGTTTGGCATTATTCATGGTTGCAACTTCGTTTTTCTTCTCAAAACCAGTAAAGTAATTTTCTACCAGTACCTGCTTTGTTATAGAAGACACTTTACCACACATTATTCTGTGATATTAATAACCCCACTGATTAGCAATGTATCAAAGTGATATACCTTAATTGAAGCACTTACTGAAGCAAGAAAGGGAAGTTAATGTAATTATCATGAAAGATAAAATGTACACCTGCATTAAGAACCCTCTTATCTGGTTGAAGGCATCCTTCAACTGATGAGGACACTGCTGAACTGGGGCTTAACCATACTTCTAAACTGGACTGTTTTTGACATCATCCTTTATGCTTATGACAACATTTTGATATTTTAGCTCAAGTTTTTATCTAGGTCAGTGAAATGCAAACTGTGGATAAATATTTTAGTAGCAAAATATACTCTCTCATGGATATCAAAAATAACCTGTATGCACAGATTCCTAAAGTTTTCCAAATACTGTTTTTGTCTATTCATATATAAAGAAGAGTCCAGAACAGAATCAACAAATGATCAGTTTCAGGATACAAATTTTCAAAAATATTCCAGAATTTCAATCTTCATCTCTGTCCATGGACAAACTGTGGCTTTTTTCCAACCCAAAATTTATTAAGATTTATAAGTAAAGAAAATATTACATCTTAAGTTATTACTCATCAGTAGCACTGGAATACATATTTACATTTTTTATTTTCAAGTCTTCAGAACTTCAGTTCTACAACTGGGCAACATATCCATAAGTGTTTCATAAACTTTCAAACACGTATTTATACAGATATTTTTGCATATATATATATATATATATATATATATATATAT
>NW_017729033.1:71943864-71945344 GCF_001723915.1 Gavialis gangeticus | reverse complement strand
TATAAAAATATAAATTTCAAGTACACAACAAAAAGAAATCTCTTTCAGCGGAGTGCCCATGAAGTACCAAGACATCTACAATTATAACACCTAGTAGCTTTCAAAGTCAGCACACTAACAAAATAACTTTCATAGCATTAAAATGAGAATGCTTAACAACAAACATATATAAGAACTCCTCCAAACAACTGGCTAACTTTGGAAAGGTGCAATAGCTTAAGTCCAGTGCAAATGAGTATTTTAAGATTGACAAATTTAAGTATAATCTAAACATGTGCTTATATAAAGAGTGAAGATGAGTGTCATTCAATATAACCTATAGGCTGTACTACCAGTGTCAATATTTACAAGTATCTTCTACTTGGGCAGTTAGTTACACAACAAAAATAAATGTAAATACCATTAAGAACCTGGTAGTTTAAGTTTAAATAAGAGAGTGCCTAAGTGCATTGTAAATAAATAGATACTTAACCAGTACTTTGTCTCCTAAATGCTTCTTTACTGATTTGTCCATGAGGAAAACACAGAAAGAGAAGAACTAGCAATATTTCTGCTGGGAAAATGAGGGGTCCTTTGGATACTGAAGCACAGACTTAGGCTCAGAGCTAGTATTTTTTTTTAGGTGCAATATACATTGACCCCATATCCACATGCCTGCAGAACAAAGCTGAAGCAGCTACACAAAGATCCAGTGTTTGCCAGTTAACAAACTTCTCTTCTTTCAAGTGTTCCCCTCACATAAGACAGACGGAAAGATAAAGGGCATTTAAACACATGCTCTGGGACTGTGGTGGGGGGCTCTCAGAGCCAATCTAATTAAAGAACCCGGAACATCTTGTGTATCAGCATCCCTGCACTGAAAAATAGCAGCAGGGGGCTTTAACTAAAGCTTAAATGAGCTTTACTTAAAACGCCCCTGCTGCCATTTTCAAGCTCAGGGATGCAGACATGTGAGACGCTGGAGTCTGCTGGAGTACGGTAATTACCACACTCCAGCAGACTCTATTAATATATGTCATTTCAGCATGTTGGAGGCTGCTTGTGTATAAGTGCTCAAAGTGGCTGAGAAGAAAGCCCTTCCCAGGTTATGGTACGTATGTAGATCCATCTGTGGGAAAGCTGCACCCATGTAGGAAAGGCTAAACAAGGAGAGCTGTTTTTCAAATAAGGCAAAACAATGACTGCCTCTCCTTATGATATGTAATCTACTTGAAAAGCCTTCTCTGAGTCCTGATCAAATTGCTAGGATTAGGCAGAGAGAGGACCTTATTTATATTTGTGTACCTACTTTTAGATACAAACATTAGCTCTACACTCACTTGCTTGCACCCCTTAATATTATGCTTCTTGCCTGAAATGAAAAAAAAAACCTGTGTGAAACAAGAACTTGGGAAGGAAAAAGTGCATGTACAAATACAGACTGGGGAATGACTAGCTATGCTGCAGTACTGCAGACAAGGACCTGGGGTTTACAGTGGAC
>NW_017729033.1:71931180-71938864 GCF_001723915.1 Gavialis gangeticus | reverse complement strand
AGAACTGGGAGGATCCCCAAGGAGGAGGTGGAAGGATCTGCAATAATCACCTTCCTCCAGGTGTTCAGAAATGCAAAGTCCTTTAGTGGTACCGTAGCTACACAAACTCTGTGTTCATTTTAACCCTGTCCTATGAACAGAAGGTACCCTCTTCTCATTTGACTTCTAATCAAGAATATCTGCCAGTGACATTTTGAGGTCTGGGAGTTGCAGAAAGGGGCTTAACAAGCAACTATTTGCATTGATTTCTAAAATTTGGCCAAAAAAAAATACTAATTGGACAATGTATATTAGCTTTCCTAACAGAACAGATCTAGAGGACTGTTTAATAGTTGAGCTAGCTTCTAACTGACTAGTTCCAAACCTAGGTTGAGGATTCAGACTTCTTTTTGAATTTGGTTCCCTGCTGCAAAATACACACAGAATAGCAAAATATATACAGCTCCATTCAATGCTACAACAATAGCTGTAACCATGCTGGGTGAACTAAGTTTATGTACAATGGTGTGTGGTAAAGTACAGTATTACAGCAACATTTCCACTATCCAGTGGTAAGGAGAGAAGAGAAATGATTAAAGTAACCTTGTCTTCCTCCACTTCAAAATAAGAGCAGCTGTGCCATTTGGGACACTTCCTTTCCAGATGCCCCATTTCATCTCAAGCATCTTCACGTACCAGGAGGGGCTGAGTTGATGAAGAACTGCTGCCCACAGAATTAATCCTCACAGAGTGATCTGCAAGATGTCCTTGACTGGCAAATTTTGCTGGAAGGTTTGAGTAAGCCTGTAGAACACAAGTGGTATTATCATAATTTCACTGCCACCTGCCAGTATTTCACTTGCTTCCTTCAAAGAATCAGAGTACATGCTTGTTGTTAGTATTCCTGTTTTACCACATGCCATGGTGACAGGTATCCAGCAGAAATATTTTCTTGTAAAATTTAAGAACATACTGAAGCAGAATTTGAAAGTGCTTGTGTTTAAAATGATTCAGAAGCTCAAAACTCACTTATTAAAATGACAGGAGGTTTTTAAACAAAGAACAAAGGCATGAAATGGAGGTTATCTTTGAAAATCCCTGCCATTAAATACTCAGATTTCTCTTCACATTTTTGCCTTTGTTTCAGTAATCCTTGAAGCTTGCCTAAATGTTAAAGGAAGCAACTGGACACTGGAAGAAGCAGTTTCATCTTTTCTTAAATGACTAGGGCATCACTTACATTGGACCAGAACAAAGCACCTAAAATTTTCAGGAATGCATTTTGGCTTTGTACTCCAGCTTCAGGGCCGTCTGGTCACTTGCTCCTTAAGTGCAGCTTAATAAGATATTCCCCACAGAGCAAGAGCCACATTTCTAAAATGCCCTATTTTCTATGTTACTACTTTTGTCCAATTATCCACCTAAAACAGTATTCCAGGCACAGGCCTAGGAGATGTAAGCAGAGCAAGGTGCCAGTTTGGCAACACTTGATTTCCAAGATGACAGACACTATACAAGTAAAACACAGAGAAAAGAACAAATCAGAGAGTCTGAAAAGTTAAGAAAGCAAGAAACCTTTGTCTTAAAAATGCTTCACTGAGTAAAGATTAAGCTCCATTTTCATGGTTGCTGCACTCTTTTTCTGTATTTTATGATATGAATACATCCTATTTTATGACATCTACAAAGCCACCATATTTTCAAAACATTAAAACTATACTCTTTTAACTTTTATTTATGTTATGTTATGCCTCTACATAATGCTTAGAAAGTGATATGACCGTGCCATTTGGAAATGAATGACAGAAAAATGAGAAAGTCATGTGGTCATCCAAGCAAACAAAATTTACAGTCAAAAGTATATAAATTAAATGTTGTGTAAGAGTGATACTGTAGTCCAGAAATCATGTAAGGTGGTCCAGAAATCATGTAAAAGGCAAGGATTTCTTAGGATGATTTCTTTTATTGGACCAACTATGTAGTTAGGATAAAGTTCAAATGTAAGATTCTTCCTTACGTTTGACAGATATATGGTGCCTGGCTTCCTGCGATCAGAGGCCTGAGGAAGAATGTCTTGCATTCGAAAGCTTGTCTAACTTTATCCCAACTACATAGCTGGTTCAATAAAAGATATCACCCTAAGAAACCAGTGCCTCTTGCATAAATTGAAAGGACACTAAAGATAGAATCAGGTTCCCCTTAGTGTATCTAAGTGGCAGTTTTCTACCTGTTTTTGGTTTAGCTTTATGTTCTGGATGTAAGTGTGCAGGTGTGGACTGAGCACATGCAGTAAGGATACACACTGGCTATCTATATGTGTGCATAACTGAGCATGAGTACCCCCCCAAAAAACACAGAGAGATAAGGGGGTCCTCCACCTTCACACCTAGTAGCTGAGTGGTTTAAGGCTGAGCCACTGCTCCTGCATTTCAGTCATTGGATAAAATGAATGGAGAGCAGCACAGTGTCCATTCCATTAGGGGCAATGGCCTACTCCCTTCTAAGGCAACAGCCTTATATCACCATGGGCTGCACCCTCCCAGTGCAAAAAGAGCACTGGAGAAGGGTCCTGATGATGCCTAACCTTAGGTGTCATGGTTACAGCACTGTGTTGGGCAGTCAGAGAGATGCAGGTTCAAACTCCTCTGGGCAAGAGGGCCAAGAAACAAGGTCTCCAGCTTCTTGGGCAAATGCCCCAAGAACTCAATTACTGTAGCTAAATCATGGGAGTATCCTCCTCTGCACAAAATCCTCATTTTCTGGCTAGCTATATTTTCATAAATTAGAGATAAATGTGTGTACAGAATGCACTTATGTACATATATGCACATAACTGTCAGGCCAGTACGTGGGCTGATGTGAATACTTAGTTTTTGTATTCTCCACACTACTTGTGCATAAGTGCCAAAAATGCCAGTTATGCAGGTAGAAAGCTTTGTACCACTATGATGCAGAAAGGCAAACAGAATATTACCCTCCCTCTCCCCACCCCCCCGATCTTTTCAGAATCTTGACTAAATCATACTGGATTTTGAGGAACTTATTATTATGGACTGAGCGCCAATCTGGAGGCTCATACTTACACAATGAGTATTATCTGATAGCTGCTGCTCAATTAGCTGCACAATTTGCTTAAATGTTGGTCGCTGTAAAGGATCAGCATCCCAGCAACTCTTCATTATCTCATACCTGTAAGTATATTAAATGAAATATTATTGACTGGGCAATTCCATGAGAAATACCTTTTTATTTAAACTATTATTATTTGTGGATAATAAAACTGAGGTCAGATACAAGCAATTTCAGCTTAACTATGTTTCTAATTTGGTTTATATAAAGCTATTCATAAAAAATTAGTCACAGTACAAATGGTGGCACCAGCACATTCAGTTGTGAATGAAAAGCACTCAATACTTCAGTAGTCCTTAGGCAAAAATCTCTTTCACAGCAATGGACATTCTACATATAGAGTAGTTACATCACAACATCCTTCTTATTTAAAAATAATCTCCAGTATCAAATCATTTGAAAACTTTTAACTACCAATTTAATCTTTAAAGATGCCACCCCGCCCTGCCTTCTGTCTGACTGCAGACTAACACAGCTATCTCTTTCTGCTGTATATGTTATATAATTAAGATTCATTTAAGTTGCTGAAAAAATTAAAACAACTAAAAAAAATAAAAACACCGCAAAACACAACATAAGATGCATTAGCTTGAATCAGGAAGCTTTGCTCCCTGCATTGCAAGACTGGTTTATGGATTAACAGTGGTAGTTGTTCTCTCACATTTCAACTGGTGCGCATTCTGGACTAAACATTCTGTATCCTTCCTTGATCATCTTATAAAACTTGGAGTCCACAGGCATTCCAGGGTAGGGGCTGCTTCCTGTCAATACAACATGTGACTGATCAATACCAATTGATTAATATTCTTGATTATTAAATGAAGAATAAAAACTAGTTGAAAAAAGCTTAGTACCCATGAAATCAATAAGTACTTTACCTAAAGAAAACAGTTCCCAAAGTAAGATTCCATACGACCAGACATCGCTCTCAAAGGTGTAAACACAGTTGAAAATACTTTCAGGTGCCATCCACTTTACTGGTAGTCGAGCCTTTATAGGGGATGAGGGCAAAAAAAAAAATTAGACAAACAGGTAAGAAAACTTAAAAATATAAATTACTTAAAGGTAGATGATGCTTTTTAGGTGTTACTGAAAAAAAATCCCTCTGCAAGTCACGAGAACAGGAATGCTGTGTAGGAATGGATTCATCTCTGTACAAGTTTGTTTACACTTAACATGGTTCCTTACACTCTGTTTTGTGTGTCCTAGCTGCACAATTGTTATATAGTTGTTTTTCTGTATACTGTGTGATTTCCAGAATATGTTTTTAAATGGAAGACAGCAAATCAGTAAAAGATTTGAACAAATACGGTATGGTGATTTCAAATAGTCATTCTCTGAATATGCAAATCTCAGTTTGGTTTGCCCATTACATGCATGCTGATTATGTCACCTCCTCAGATGTTTCAGTATGTTAGCAAACACCCAAGGTAGCTTCTTTAGCTCCTCATTGGAGCAGGAAAACCTGAACATTCACATTAAAATATATATATGCATTTGTATTTTGTCTACTCATATTAATGCAAACACACGCATACTCTCTCCCCTAGAATACTAAATGCTGGAAAGGAGGAAGTTAAACGAAAAGCTGAAAACCCTTTCCCCCATTCCTTTGACTGACTTCCTTCTCTCTCTGTGTACCAGCTTTGCTCTGGTTCCCAGAGTTTGTATCTGTAGGGGGAGAATCCCAGTCCCTTCCTTCTAGGTCAGCTCTGAAACAGTGTATACAAAATATATTACAATTATACTGTAAGGAAAACCCTTTATTTCATGTACAGAAAGGAAGCAGGAGGAGGAGGGAAAAAAGAGGTAAATGCAAAAGGCAGGAAAAATAAAAAGGAAAATGAAGGCTAATACTCTTTGCCAATTGTTTAACACTACAAGTGATTTGAAGAATATCTGGTGTGAGAAGAGAGAGGCAATTTGAGTTTACCAAGTAACATTTATATTGAAAGTATTTAGACTTTGCGGGGGGGAAAAGGAAGGAAACCTATGATGCAGGGGCTGGATCTGGCTCATCAAGCGATTTCATGCAACTCATGGAGCTCAGACATTGGCAGTGGTGAAGTCAGGCACTGGAAAAAGCAGCACCAGTAGCTGGGTTGCGAACAGTAAACTACCTTGAACAGAGCTGCATAATGCTGGCCTGTTGTGCCTAAAAGGTTTTGGACTGCTGTGTAGCTAGTTGGAAAAAAAGTGGCTTTCAGCACTGTCTGTATTCCCAACATGGTTTAAGATCAGGCCAGACACAGGCAGCCCACAGCCCTGGCTTCCCCAGGCAGCTGCATCCTATCCTCCTCCTCCTCTGATCCACTTAGTCTAAGAAAAATCCTATTGTCAGGCAACCTAAACCATAGTCTAGACAATCAATATTTAATTACTGACCATCTCACAAGCTGTTGGCCTGTACTTAAAAATCCTAGCTGCACTGAGTGACCAAGGAGAGCCTGAGCTGATGCTGAAAAGTAAAGCTACCTTTTCAGTTTAGTTTCTGTGTAAATGCCACAGAGCAGCTCTCATTCAATCTGCCATTTTCCAGCACTGCTCCATGGACTCCAATTGCATCCAGTGCTGAACTCTGGTAACAGCACATATGGGTAGGACAGAGATGGTGGTGGGAACAACAAATACAGAGTAATATCTATTGGTATGGCTAGTCAACTTTAAAGACACCATGGATAACAAATCCACAGCATCTGAGCAAATCACAAGGAAGACAATTCCTAGTAGGATGTTTTAGTTTAATCTTACATGAACTCAATTCTCTCTCATTTCTACTTAGGTCCCTTTACTGCTTTGGCAATAATTTGTGTCCCCATGTTAATGTCTCTTTATACTGCCATGAAAGTATCTTAGCATAACTAAGAATTGCCCAAAGTGAGTTTTCAAACTTTTCTTTATTGGTCTAGATATAACATTTCTTTCTACCCCATATCTGTGATACAGATTATATATTGTGTGTGTTACCATTTATACGTTAAAATATGTTTTTTGCTAACCTCAGAATGTGTAACCAATGAAAATCAAACTTGTTTCCACTTCCCACTTTGTGTCCTACCACACTTGAATAAAGTTTCAGTTGTCTGAGTGATGTTTAAAACAAAGCAAACATCAGGCAACTCAAATTTTAGAATATTTTTCTAACAATAAATTATTTTAGAAATGAACAAAAGAAATGCAATACCACTAAGTTTAGAAGATTTTCAAATAAATGTCTTTGGACACCTCTACTCTAGGAGTACTTTATTGGTATAGGAATATGTGAAATTAAACTGGTGAAGCTGCAGCTACACCAAAAAAAGCTGTGTTTTTTACCATTATAGAAAAAAACAACCCTTTGAATGAAACACTATATGAATAAAAGCACACTTTGCCAATATAGCTGCACATACACTAGGAGCTTCTGTTGGCTCTGCTATCTGGACACTGATACACCTCCTCAACCATGACAAGCCAAAACATGTTGAAAAAAAATGAGAACGGTAAATACATACTGAAACTGAGATTTTCTGGAAATTAGAATAAGTTTGAACACTTCCTCATTTAGAATAGCTGGAATAAATATTATGTACTTACATTTCCTTTGACCACATAATTTGAGTCATTCCTGATATCTCTAGCAAGGCCAAAGTCACAAATTTTTGTGATGCGACCATGAGTGAGAAGAATGTTTCTTGCTGCCAAGTCCCTGTGTATGCACTAAGGTAGAAGAAATAAATAAAACCTCTGATTATTTTGTCACATGTTCAGTAGCTTTTTTTCAGAACTGCTACTTGAGCATGCATTTTCCTGGATACACATTTATTTAGTTATACATAATAATACAAACTGAAAGTTATTTTAGTCTTAGGTACAAACTCAGATAGCTAGGAATTAGTGCCTAATACCCTTTATTATATTGGAAGGAGCATATGCAGTACTCTTCATAGTGAAACTTGCCTATGTATTCCCATAGAAATAGTTGTTTTCTGTTCCTTAAAGCTTTCTTAAAAGTTCTATATTTTCAGCTAGAATTTAGTGTTTGCTCCAAGCCAATATTCCAACTACATTTTCTAACCTATGACAAGTGGGAAAAAAAGCAGTTTACCTTCCAAGAAAAAAAACGTTACTTTATATATGTATAAAATACCCCATGCATGTGCGAAGCCGTAGCGCATCACATAGGCAGTGAGGATTACAGCCCAGCAACATAGAGAGCTGTGTGCAGCTGGTTAGTCTGCTGTGGTGGTAGGGGAGGGGAGAGGGAAGGGTTGTGAGGATGCAGATCAAAGCCCCAGCGGTGAGGGAGGGAGTGGGGTTGGGGCGCGGGACAGAGCTGCGGCTCATCCGGAGGGTGTGGGGAGGAGGGGCAGCTCCCTCTGCTGTGTGCGCTCTGGGATGGCATGGGGGGGGGAGGGTGTTCCCCTCAGATCTGCATGGGGCAGGGCAGATGGCTGCTGTGGGCTAGGGCCTAGGCTGCACTAGGTTCTTCCCAGCGGAGGCTGGGCTGGGCTGTGTTTGGGACAGGGCAGGCAGCAGCACTGGGAGGGAGGGTTGGGGGGGCTACAGTGAATTTTGGGGTGGCTGCAGCGCCCCC
>NW_017729033.1:71923259-71926180 GCF_001723915.1 Gavialis gangeticus | reverse complement strand
GCCCCCCCCCATAACCCTCTCCCAGCGCTGCCACCACCCGCCCCAAACGCAGCCTGGCCCAGTCCCCACCAGGAAGAGCCCAGAGCAGCCTTGGCCCCAGCCTGCAGTGGCAGCCCACCTCGTCCCATGCAGATCCAGGGGGCACATGTCCCCATGCCCTCCTGGGGTGTGTGCACCAGCAGTTGCCCCCCCACCTTCCCTCTGGATGAGCTGTGGCTCTGTCCCGTGCCCCACCCCCCCCTGGCTGGGCAGTGACTGCCGCAGCCCCAGCCCCACTCTCCCCACCCCCGACCTTTCCTTCCCCCTCCTCCTCCCCCTCCACTATAACAGATGTACCAGCTGGACACTGCTCTTCAAGCTGCCTGGCTGCATATTGGAAATCTGATCGGTATCGGCCCCAAAAATTCTATTGGTGCACCCCTATATATTTATATATATTTTAAAATAGCTTCCATGACTCAGGAGAACGTGATGAAGACTTGAAATATGGCAGAAACAGGGGTTAAAAATTTCAAAAGCACTTAAATAGCTCAGGCATTGGGATTCCATTTTTAAAAAATTAGTTGGGACCAGATAATCCTGTAGGTGGCTAAACAGATGCTAGATGAAGTTGAGGCATCTAAGACATGAAGACTGATCCAGACTGACCCCACTCAGTAATCACAAAACCATTTAGGTGCCTATATTATTAAGTGCCTATATCTTGAACTGAAAAGACCTGTACAACTGTGTTTTCTCAGAAGCAACCCAGATGGGCCATGTAAGCACCTCTTATGTGCAGCTGGTAAGGGAGAGCATGGAGGGATACAAGGCTTTAAAAAAGTTCTCTTCTCATATAATAGAACGTGTGCCTGGAATGATTTAAAGTGCATACTATGGAGGACACAGCTATCTAGCCACATGGTGAAACTTCTTAATTTCTTCATTTTTCTTTTAAAACTACAGTACAAGAAATGCCATTATAAAAATTACTTAAGAATAACATTAAGGTTGACATATGAAGCAGCCCAAAGTTTAAAAATGACAATTTAAGGTTGACTTTTGGATGTTCATCATGGAAACTATCTTTAATTATGTGGGGATCTATTATTTTTCCCACAGGACCACTGCCTCATTCACACCACAATCTAACAAAGTATTTCACTCCGTATGTGCTGCATTAAGAACGTAAGTAGTCCCAGTGAAGCAGGAATGTGAAGAAACGGCTTGGGGTTAAAAGTACTCCTGCCAAAGAGAATGGAAGACGGTCCACTGGATGAGGAGAAATGGTCTTGTAGTTAAGACAATATGCTCCAATTAGGAATTCTATCCCTGTCTCTGCCATAGACACATTCTTTCATCTCAGCTTTGTACTGTATAATGGATATTATACTACTCTGTGAATTCACACTAATGCTGCGAGATCAGATTCATTAATGTCTCTCATACATGCAGATCCTGTAGTGATGAATGTCAACAAGAAGGCTATATATGGAAAGAAAACATTTCATATTCACTGCAGGTTATGGGCTGATTTTCTTCAAATGGTGTCTGTGGGGCCACTCAATGAGGAGAATAAATAGAAATAATAAGCAGACACTGTGCACAGAGCCATGTCTATCCTGTGCACTGGGTAAGATGGGGTCCTGAATATACACATTAAACCCTGCATTGTAACGTGTATACATAAGGATCTATGAAAAAGACGATTAAGGTTGGAAAGTGGACCAGTGTGCTTTTAAAGTTGGGTTACTCAAAAGCAGCACCCAAGAGTCTTTAATGCTGCACCCATTGATGTCAATGAAAGTTTTACCACTGATTTCAATGAAGGCAGAACTGGCCCAATATTTGGTGTTTCTGAAAGTTCCATTCTCAATATGGGCTTCTTGGTTTGCTTTATGGGTTTTTTTAATTACACAGATTTTTTAAAAACATCGTATTAATATTTACTTGAATCTTTCTAGATTTTACCTTTCCAAAATGATTAGAGGCTTGGGAAGCAAGACTTATGAAAAGAGACCAAAAGAACTAGGATTATTTAGTCTGGAGAAGAAAAGACTGAAGCGGGATTTGATAACAGCTTTCAAAAACTGGAAGGGCAATGATAGCCCTTTTGTTGTGCCTGGAGCAGACTGGAGCAATGGTCCCAAACTGCAGCAAGGGAAATTGAGGCAGGAGATTACAAAGAACTTTCTGACTAAGGGTGGTCAAGCATCGAAAGAGACTACCTAAAGAAGTTGGGAATTTCAACCTCTGGAAATTTTCAAGAGGAGGTCAGATAGACACTGGGCTGGGATGGTTTGGTCAGGGATGATCCTACTTTGACCAGTGGTAGATTAGAAGACATCATGAGGTCCCTTCCACTTTCCTATAATCCTGCACAGCAATATAAGACTGGCAGTGTTCTCCTGGGCCATTGAGCAGGCAGACCTCTGCTCATCTCTCCTCCAACCGGTCTTTAATTTGTAATTGTTTAGGGATGCCATGGTTTAGAGTAAGTGTTCTAAAGCATTCAGCATTTTACTCCATTTTGGAGGGATAGTCACCTTTCAGGATTAGATTAATTCATAAAATCCATTCATTCAAAAATGCTGATTCTAAGCTAAAGAGGCCCCACAAAACTTCTGTATGGTTTGTGCAGCATCCAATGGCAAAGAAACCAGGTGGAGCTTTAATTAGACCAGCTAAGCGCTCCAGAGAAGAAAGCAAAGGCTGAAGACCAGAATCCTGAGCCCAAACTTGAAGTAGCTACTAGGGCTGTACAGAGCAGGTAATATTTGATTCGACAGCCATGTCAAATATTAAACCAGGTTCCGCTTCAATTCAATTCAACTGAGCTTCAGCCTCGAGTCAAAGTGGACTTCCGAAGCAAGTCCACTTTGACTCGAGGCTGAAGCTCAGTTGAATATTCAAGCTGCTTCAACTTCCCCATAGGCTATAAT
>NW_017729033.1:71913935-71920158 GCF_001723915.1 Gavialis gangeticus | reverse complement strand
TTGCAAGCAGGGAATCTGTTGAAGATCAGGGCTTCCAGCTGTTGTGGTCTGACGCAGGGGTGCTGGAGAACACCAGCAGCTCAGAAACTGACCCCAAGGCAGAAAGCAGGGAGCTGAAAAACTGCTGCCTTTTATGCATTTTCTCTGGCCCACCCCCAGAGCAATCGGATTGGAGGGGACCTCAGAGAATGCTGACAGGTCACTGGCCAGCCAGACATGTCAGTCATGAAAGCACTCCTTCCCCCTCTCCCCCTCCCTCCCCTTACTTTCCTTCCCCCCCACCACAGGGAATCCAGTATAGGCAGGTCAAATATTCGACCCGCGCTGTTAATATTTGACTTCCAGTATTCGATTCGACAGCTATTTGACCAGCTGCTATTCGACTCGACTTTCACTTTTCAGGGTCGAATATGTTGAATATTTGTTGAATCGAATATTAAGTCGAAGCTTTGCACGCCCTAGTAGCTACCCCATAATTATTACTGTAGAGCAAGTGCTATAGAAATAGAAACATATCAGCCACTCTAAAGACACAGAGCTGGTGAGTGTGGATAAACTGAACAGGTTTTCAACTCCTTCAGTCAATCCCTCCCATGTCAGATAGCTCTGTTCTATGGTACACAAAAGAGGGGCTGCAATTCCCATTATCTTGAGTAGTAGATAGGCAACTATGCTCTTGCATTACACACCAGCAAAGTAAACCTGAGGGACAAGTCATTCTAACCAGAACAGCACTTTTCAGTGCAAAATTATGGATTAGCACTGTCATTATGTGAAGAAAAGTGCAGATGCTTACCATCACTCACATTCACAACTTACATTTTTTGAGGCCAGGAAGCTCATGCCCTTTGCTACCTGGTAAGAAAAACTTAACAGATCTTCAACATCAAGTGCCAGTTCATCATCTTCCAGCATAGCAAGGGTAACATCACGATCAATATATGCTCCTAAATGATAGAGATGCAAACAACTTACATGTAGGCTATTTATAATTGCCTAGAAATACATTTGGTTTGCCTTTAGCAAAATTGTGGTACTAGATGACTACATAATCTCAAGCCATACAAACACCAACTGCCAGAGGGAAAAAAATAAAATGCGACCCATTCTAAAATGGAGAAAAATATAAATCTGCTTTATTGTTTTATTATCATTATTTTTAACCCTGGTTACATTGAACTAGGGCTTTAACTAAGCACATTAAGTGGAAAAAAAAATTTAAATTGAAAAAAAGAAAAAAAAATCTGTACTCTTAATTTTTGGAAAAATGTCCTGGCTACATACTTACCTGACTTCCTTGATCTTTTTTTCTCAGCATTTGGTGGAACTGCATAAGAGACTCCTGGTTTCATGTCCATGTATTCATTGATGATATCACTGTAGGGACAAAAGTGATTTTAACACAAAAACTTTTAAGAACAAATCTGAATATAACATTTGACAATGATTTAACACTGAATTAATAGTTTTTTATGGAAGAAAAACAATCATATATAGAAATTGATGAGATTTGACATAGATTGCAAGGGTATGCCTAAAGAAATTAAACAGATCTCAAAATTAGGAGTTTGATTCAGATTATAACCCAAATGTTTGGCATCTATCTTTTTCATAGCTAATGCAGAGTCCGAAATAAAAATGGCTAGGTGTTTCAGATGACACTCTAATGATTCCTTTTTGAACTCAGAATAGCTTCTCTCACTGTCTTTTGATAGTTCTAGTGACAAAAGCTAACTGAATACTGAAGAAGTCCCAAATGTTAGTTGGGTTACAAGCCCACTTAGATCTTTGCCAGTTTCTGTACGTTTTTAAAATGAGTTTTTCTTCCTTGCATGTAATTCAAAGATACGGATTCTAGTACCATATGTTTGTAATATGGATCTAAGAACATTTTTTGGAAAGCTGAGTATAATTTCATTTAATATATTTTAAAATTGTACAAACACAAGTAAAAATCAATTTGAACTGCACAAATACCTTTTATCCAAAATTATCTAGTTACTTTATAAAGAATCTAAGTTTAACCTCATGCCAAACCTGGGGGGTAGTTAAGAGACATATACCAAAAATCTTATCCACCAGTGAAGTGCTGCCTTCTGGGGTGTTAAAGAGTTGCAAGGTGACAGCACACAGCAATGCTAGAATCTGGCAGAATTCAAGGTTAAACCTCAATCTTTTTACAAATATACACTCAAGTAGCGCAATTCTGTTTTCTGAGAGCCTTGCTACATATTGTATTCTGAGCTGCTCAAAAGTTGATTTGTGTTAATGCTTGCTCCAGTTTGGAGCAAACCTTCTGATTGTCCCCCACCTGCATAGCTGTGACTTGCCACTAGAGGGTTGGAGAGCCAAAACAGACTCCTATCTCTGCTCTGTGAGCGTGAGAGAGAGACAGAGAGAGAGAGATGGGTTGGGTCTGGTGTGGGGAAAAGGAGGAGGCAGCAGGAACATGAAGCTGAGAGGTGAAGAGTTAGTGGGATGGTGGTGGGTAATGAAATGGGAGGTGAAAGGAAATGGGGGTAGGGAAAGGGTGATGAAATGAAGGAAGTCAGCCATTTAAGGGATAAAAAGTAAAAAAAAAGAATTTAAAAAGAAATAAAGAGGAAGTAAATTAAAGTAGGCCTCGTGTTTTAATAAATTGGGATTTAGGACTGGGGTGTGTGCGGTGTTGGTTGTGATTCCTACAGTGGCTGGGAGGTAGGAGGGGTAAGGGAAGGTACTTTTGGGGAGCAACTGCCCCTGCCCTAGGAAGAAAGTGTCAGCTCATGGGGACCTGATCTGGCCCCCAGCCTTGTTGCCCCCTCACCCTTTGGAAGTAGGAAAGTCACACCCCCAGGGATGGGAGGGGAAGCTGGCTTGGTGCCAGAACTACCCCCTGGCCAACAGAGTTTAGGGGGTATAAAGTTTGTCCACACAGAACAGGAGGGTGGGGGACAGGACACTGCATCCTGGGATGTTGTGGAGCAGTGTTTCTCAACCTTTTAAGTAGCAAGTACCCCCTAACTTCTGAAAATGTTAATAAGTACCCCAACACTCAATATTCCAGGGGATTTCATATTTACAGACTAATGTGTGCCATATGTTGGAAGAAAGGTTGTGTATATATAAGGCCGTGATATGACAGATGTCTGATCTGGTGTGGGTAGTGTTGATTATTTTACACCGGGGTGCACAACTCAAGTATGTACCTGGGCTAGAGGTGATGTTGGTCAAAGCTAGGAGGGCTGAACCTAGTGCCACGCAAAGCATGGCACACCAAATTATTACTGGGGAATGTAAAGTGCCGTGCAATGCAGAGCGCACCAAATTTTTTGCCATAGTTTTGAGAGGAAAAGACGAAAAGAGGGGGAGAGAGAGTGTTGGGGTACCTGCGTACCCCCCACCTGTGTCCAGCATAGCAAGGGTAACATCACGATCAATATATGCTCCTAAATGATACAGATGCAAACAACTTACATGTAGGCTAGTTATAATTGCCTAGAAATACATTTGGTTTGCCTTTAGCAAAATTGTGGTACTAGATGAATACATGGGGTACATGTACCACAGGCTGAGAAACTATGTTGTAGAGGACTGCAACCTGGGTGGCTCATTTGTGGGGAGTGGCCACACATTAATGGGACATAAACTGGGTAATATGGAGCAGAGCTAAACTTGCCCCAAAGTCATGTAATTTTAAGCTGTCTAAAGTAAGTTTAATACTAGTTCTTGGTGTTAACGTGGACAATCCAGGGGTTAAGAGCTTCAGGAGCTGCCTAAAATTAGTGTGTAATAAGGCCCTATGTGAGTCTACAGATGGCACCTCCAGGAGCACATATCACCATCCCCATGCTTAAAAATGGTGGCAGGGCCACTTTAACTAAAGCTTGTTCAATGCAGTAGTTACCATGCTGCAGCAAACTCGAGTAATCAAGCTTACTCTGACATGCTGCAATTGCAACATGTCAGAGCAACCTTGCTGCTCGTGTATAGGTGCCCAAAGAGTTTACCAGCAAACAGACAGAAAGCAGCCACAAAATAATGGGGAGAGAGAGGTGATAGTTGGGGAAGCCCTAATGTCAAAATGGTGATACATGTTGTCCTGTCACAACATTTGATGAGATTTAACACAACAAGTTTTCCCAAATACATAAAGGAATCATTTTTTGATGTGAAAAGCCATTGTGACTGCAGGAACTCATGATAATGCAGAATATAATACTATAGCATGATGCAAACTGTCATTCAAGTTGTAAAATAATCATTTGCAATGATAAATTGTAACTATAAAAAAGGTGGATGGTTAGAGCCAAGGAACAGAATTAAATATTCAAAGGAAATTTGATGAAGTAAAAATGAAAGTGTGTATAGTAACTTAGATTATAACCCTAAAAACCTTTATAGCCTTATTACATTGTATAAATGTAATTATTTTTAATGGTAGTTAAAGAATGATGTACCTGTAATGGTCCAGAAATTATTCAAGAAGCAAGGACTTCTTAGAGTCCTATCTGTTTGACCAACAGTATAGCTGGGACAAAGTTAGACAAGTTTTTGAATGCAAGACATTGTTTTTCAGGTGATTTTTAATGGGATTATTCTTTCAAATGCACCCAACCTCAAAAAAATACCACAGAACAAGCCTGTTGTGATTCTCTTTGTGAAGTCATCTTTGATTTCCCCCATCTCTGAACTTTCTGACAATACATTTACATGATGGCAGATCATCCTTACCAGGAAGGCTCTTTTTTATTCAGAAGGTTCTCATAAACTGCTGTTTCTGCATGTTCATCATGCTTTAGGCAAATAAATGAATCCCGTTTTCTTCTCAGAAAATTCAGAAGATCACCATAGCAGCAATATTCTGTAATGACCAGAGTGGGACCTACAGATGCAGGAGTTTAAAAAGCAGGTGAGTTTTGCTGTAACAGTTAAAAACGTTAGGCAAAAATATTATTCAGCTAAGCATATAAGTTGTCCTTTTTAAGTTATGCCATTGCAGTACTGCCTAGACATGAAACTCAAAGAAAAGCCACACCAACAGTTTCTCCATTCACAGACTAGTAACTATTGTCCAATTAAAACTATGTCATTCCCAATTAATTTTTCCCCATCAATAGCATTGCATTGTATAAAAATTAAACAAATAAGTCTTTTTTTCCCTTCCTCACGTGATAATGTTTCTGGCCAGACACATCTGTTTGATTTTGTTCACTTCCTGAAGGAAGTTATTTGTTCCAAACGTTAGAGTAATTCAAGCTTTAGACATTAATCCTTTTGATTCACTTCTGTTTACAGTAGAGCTTCACACTCCTTCAGTAGTGTTTTGGAAATGATGTAGAGTGTTATATTCAGCAGTATAATAGGAAAAATCATTCAAATAGAACAGCCTGCTGAGACAGAAAACTACATTGCACTAGATCTTAGAATATTAAAATTAAATGTGAAAGGGGAATCAAGTCATCTACAGAATGGATGTTTATAGATCAAATATATATTTTCTGAATGAATAACTGCAGCTATGACACTTGAATATGTAAACACACTGCCCATTATTTCATTTGTAGGATTATTCTGTACCAATACATTCAAATCTGAATGGTTTCACATAAGATTAATCATTATGGAGTTCGTATTAGCAAAGGCTACGGTTAAAATTACATTAGGATTTTCATTATAGTCATGCTATTTTCAAATGTTTATAACTTATAAAATCCTCATGTACCAACTCAACCTAGAAATTTTGCTTTATGGTACACCTGAGTAACATCCCTTCACCATTCAGTTCATGAACATACTCAATGTTTTGCATATACATTGAGCTCTAGATTTTCCAAGGTTCTGTTCTTGGGGGAAAAATAAAATTAATAATAAAACCCAGAAAGTCTCCAAACCTTAAGGTATGAATTCAGATGCACTGAAGTAAAGAGATGGTAGATCATATATATTTAGCTATATTGTACACAAGCTTTAGTTCTTTTGTTGATTTTTATGTGCATATGTTAATGTTCTTATATTCTTAAACATATACTGTTTTTGCCTGAATCCAAGATGACTTTGAATTTAAGATGACTTCCCCCCCTCAATAATTACGTTCTATATGTGGAACATTTATAAATTTATTATAATTTTTGATGTATAGAATCTAATTATCACAGAATCATCTTAAATTTGTCACTCACTGCTGCAGTGGGGAAAGCAGTGGTAGGAGGCATGCAGTACGGGGGGGTGGGGAGGGGGAGAA
>NW_017729033.1:71902054-71913831 GCF_001723915.1 Gavialis gangeticus | reverse complement strand
GGGCAGGCAGCCTACTTGACCCTTTTCCTTCCTTGCAGTGTCCCCCTTCCCACGATGCCTGTGCCCCTGCCACTTGCCCCTTGTAGTCTCTTCCCCCCACCTGCTCCCCACAACCTCTGCCAACCGCAGCTCCTGCTGCCCCACACAGCCTCTTCCACAACCTGTTCCATGTACTTGATGCATTTCCAGGAGGGAATGGAGCCAGGGCTGGCCCAACACTAAGCAGCAGGGAAGGGGGGAGGAGAGAGGGGAGAGAAGCTATGGGGAGCAGATGGAGGGCAGGTGGCTGCTGCAGCACTGACTATGGCCCTGATATGGGGTTAAGGCCAGAGCCAGAATCACAGCAGCCTCCTGCTCCTGCTACCCTGAATTCAAGACAAGGGGCTCTGCTGCCACTCCATGTTGAAAGGGGGAAAAGAAACTTGTCTTGGATTCAAGTAAATATGGTGAAAATGTTCAGGGTGTGCAATGTAGACAATTTGCTTGCTTAAGGATTTTTCCTTTTCCACAACTTTGTCTGATATGTGTTTAGGGCTTGTAACTTCAGCATTTCATTGACAATTTTTTTTGAAGTTTCAATAGATTATTTCAGAAATGTAGTAGCTACCTGTCCCAATTCTATCATAGGTACTAATGAATAACCAATTTTAACGTCTGTCTTATTTTTTTGTGAGGAAAAGGTTTGTTATGAAGAAAATATTATATGTACTAATTCAATGATGTTCATGAAAGCAGCAGGCCATGTCAACAAAAAAACAACCTTTATTTCTATGAACAGTTACCATTTTTTAAACATGGACTAAAATCAGGAATAGAAATCTCAGAAGAGACATTTAAAAGTTACTGCTGAGCAGGAATCTGATTTCAGCGTCCTAGTCCTGGTACTTAACACCACTAAGGAGTCACCAGGTCTCTTCTTCTGACAATACGGAAGTTTTAAAACATCAATAATTTGGTTGCTAACTCTACCTCCAATAGTGCAAGCTCCAAGAAGATTCACGATATTAATGTGGTTACCAAGGTAACTCAGAACTTTCAATTCAGACATTAAGGCTTCTCTTTCCGTTAAATGGGCACTTGCTGAAATGAGAAACATGTTGTTCAGCAAATTAAGCATCTAAACATCTAAGAGAAGTTAGAAAAAAAACACTAAGTACATAGCAAAAACTTACGCTTGAGCATTTTTACTGCTACTGTCATTGCAGCATCAGATTTAAACAGGCCATATGCAGTAGCCTCAACAACTTTTCCAAAAGCTCCAGCACCAAGAGTTTTACCTAATTAATGCCAGACAAAACAGTTTATTACAATCTTGAAAAGTTTTTCATGGTTCTCTTTATGTTTTAAAACCCCCACAGTGCTAGATAATTGAATCCACTTAAGACTACTTTGTTAACAAGAACTACTTGAAGGCAAGAAATAATTTCTTCAAATTGCACGTGAAGTTAGCAATCATTGGTCATGCCAGCACAACAAACTTGCTGAGCCTGGTAGGGATGCCCTCAAATCGGATGTACTGCTCCTGGTGGGTTGCCTCCTAAGCCAGAAAAAATATAGCCAAGTCCAGGCACCAGCTCTGTAGGCAGGATGCAGACAAACAGCTACACTACTTCTGGTGTAAAAAGCAACCTGCCAGAACAACACAAGATGACTGAGCGGGGCTGCTGTTGGGTACAGCAATTTTACTGCGTAGACATGGCTATTCTTCTACAGTTAACTATTTACGTTTTATTGACGGCAGTCGCCATGCTTGACATGTTCTCATTTTACAGTGTTTGAAAAATTCATATTAAACACTCACTCAGGAAAATAAATTTGAACTAACCAAAACTCAGTCGATTTCTAGGAAATTCCCACTTGTGGTCATAAGGAAGCTGTGTTGGGTCTATATAAACATAGTTGTTTCCATTTATTTCTTCCACAACTTTCCACTGAACTTCATATTTGGGTTTCTGGGGGAAGGGGAAGAAGGAAGAAAAAGAATTGCCATCTCATCACAAAACCTCTCACAAAATGATCCGGTAAAATGAGTGTACACATCTGATTTTACCTGGAGATACTTGTACACGAGAATCACTACTATGATGCACATCAGTCCTGCTGCTACTCCAAACCCTATCAGTAAAGGAGTAAAAAGGGTATGTGTATTGGTTTGTTCTAGAAAAAGACAAAGGACATTCAGTTTAAACACTGAGCAAGAAATCCAACATTTAAAGGTTAATCAAATGTCAAATTTTATTCCCTTGGGAATATTCATTGTACTCAAGCCCACAGGATTTATGCATCCCCTTTCTTCTGGAGGTAGAGTATCAAAACCACCACCACTCTGAATGGCCAGAGGTCTGAAAAACCACTGGTTGTTGCTGGTGGCATGAGGTGCTACTGTAGAGCAACCTTGAGGTATTTTTTTTCCTTGAATATGAGTCATTTGTTTCTTTACCATTTTTAGTCCTTTTCATTTAGGAAAGATTAAATCAGAATCAATTAAACTCAGGGTTCCTACATAGCAGCAAAAAGTTCTACTGTAGGCCACTGAGGTTCTTCCTGTTATGTGTAGTTTTAAAAATAGGATCTGAATCAAATTTGTTTCAAGGCAAAGCTTGTAATGCAACGTTTTCATAAGAATATTGGTTTCTTAATTTATCCAGTGGCCGATATGCTCTCTACAACACGTGTGCTGCAAGCAAAGTAACAGCAAAGCATTTGTTTTTTGCAAAAAATAAATCAATCAAGAATATATGTATGCTGTAAATGTTACATCTTTTGCTATTTCTGCTTTTACAAAACCACAGTTTCTCCTGTGCTACTATGGAAGCCCAGGGTCAGTGGCACTTTCTAACCAGTGTATTTACGGAATATTATTTTTCTTCAATATTTTTATTATAGTAGCACCTAAAGGTTCCAAGTCAGGGCCCCAGTATGCTAGGCACCATCCAAATATATAATAGATGTCAGCCCCTCCCAGACAGAGCTTGTGTCCTGAACAGACTGGAAAGGCCGCAAATGGACAAGCAAGGTGAAGTAGTCTGTACAACATTATGCAGCAAGTCAGTGACAGATCCAGAAACAGAAGCCAAGTTTTCAAGCTGGGATGCTATTCATTAGACAACACTGTCTCTATATTAGAATAAATGTTGTTAGCTAACAGACCCCAGTTTTAAACTTCTGAAAGGTTATAATAAAGAGTCAAGCATTTAAGAATTACTATTAATCTTTTTATAGGCAGAAAATGTAGTTTACTATCTAATATAATAAAGGGCTTAATCTGTCTGTCTGTCCGTAATGCTTTTGCTCAAGTGTACATGCACCACCAAGATAGGGTAACTATATGTCTGGGTTTCCCCGGACGTGTCCCAACTCTTTTTAAGCCCTCTGATCACTGTCTGGGCAGGTTCTCCAGGATATCCCTTTGCTCCAGGGGTGGGAGTAGGGAGAGAGTGATTGCAGGCAGCGGGGAGCACATATGGACCTGCCTGCAACTGCAGAGGCACGCAGACCCATACGGTGCTCCCTGCTGACTCCAATCGTCTCTCCCCTCCCACCCCCGAAGCACAGGAAAAAACCCCCCAGACATTTGGCCAGCACAGGGGGAATGGGGGCTGCAGTTGAGACAAGCAGGAGGGATGGGAGGGTTGCCTGTTCTCCAGTGGGGGAAAGGGGCAGGGGACAGCAAGGAGCTCTGTGGCCAAGCGGCAGCACAGGCGCTGGTGCTGGTGCTTGTGCTTGGAGGGGCCGAGCGGCCAGGACCTGCTGCCCGGGGAGGGCAGAAAGGAGGGGGAAGGGGCTGTGGTCCACAAACCTCCCCTCCTCTTCCCTCTAGTCCATGCTGGGGCCGGACACGCTCCGCTGTTGCCTGTGTGATTTGGAGCTGCTGCACTCCTGCCTGGGCAGGATGGGGACAGCTGGGGTCCCTCTGGTAGGGCTGGGGGGCTGCAGGTCAGCAGTGAGAGGAATGGGAGCTGGGGCTTGTGGGCTGGCAATGTGGGTCACTGGCAGCGCCAAGGGGCTGTGGGTCAGGAGTGAGGGGCACCATCAAGGCCCAGGGGGGCAGGGTATTGCAGTTTGATGAGTGAGGGGCACTGGCAGAGCTGGGGTCAGTGGGTTGGGAATGAGGTGCAGCTGCGGGGATGGGGGGCTGTGAGTTGGGGGTGCTCACAAGTCAGGGGCACAAGTCAGGGGCACCAGCAGGGATAAGGGGTGGGGGACTGTGGTTCGGGAGTGAGGGTGCCATCAGGGCCCCAGATGGCAGGGTACTGAAGTTTGGTAAGTGAGGGGGGCACTGGCAGGGCTGGGATCAGTGGGTTGGGAGTGAGAGGCAGCAGCACAGCTGGGGGGGCTGTGGCTCGGCAGTGAACGGGCAGGGGCAGGGCCACCCTTTGGGGCCGGCCATGTAAATGCTTCTTTGAAATCTGTCATTCATGGCAGGCAATTGGCCTGTATTATCATATACTCAGCCTCTATACCAGAAAAATTATTATGGTAGAAAAGCTTGAAATACACAGGCAATGCATTTCATATATGGGTCCTATAATAACTGTTGTGATGAAAAGAGCTGAACCATCCCATCATCTTAATAGCATTTTATGCAATTTTAAAATTCACTTCAGTCATTACCTTTGATTGCAAAGTTGAAATAGTTTGCAGAACTCCTTGCAACATCATTGGAAGCCTTGCATGATACAGTGCCATTGTTTTTGAATGAGCTGACATCTATGGTACTTTCAACTACTACCCAACCAAATGATGGGCTCGATGAGTTTTTAGAACTGATCTTCACATCAAATGAAGTTATAGCTGGTGAATCAAAACACCTGCTAGGAACAATGTTGGCAATTACTTTCTTATGGATATTTGGAGTGAAGTCCTCATTATCTAAACTTCCTTCTATGGTACAGTTAAATATTTACAACCAGATCTTCAGGTAACATAAGCTGATACAACTCCACAGAAGAATTGAGCTGAGGATTTTGCTCTTTATACTTCTCCTACTGTATGAAGCAAGTAAGCTTATTTTAGGAGTAACAGTGGTACCACAGAGAAGGAAAAAACATGACCTAGATCCTATTCCACCTCTAGGTGTCTAAGAACAAAGGGTGTGTCTATTCGTGCAAATTTAAAGGCACATTAGCCATTTTTAAGGCGCATTAAAGGTATGGGTCTACACATGCGTGCCTTTAATGAGCCTTAAAAATGGCAATTTTAGGCTACTGGCACCTAAATTTGATACCTGCAAAAGCAGGTATCAAATTTAGGCATGAACAACTAAAGTGCCTGAACATACCTGTAGACACGCTAAGGCACATTAATGCTGTGTAAGTTGACTGATTTGGGACTAACTTTAGTCCCAAGTCGATCCACACACCATGTTAATGCTCCTTAGCATGTGCACATGTAGACATGTGCCTAAATTATATTAATGTACATTAGGCAAATGAGCATTAAAGTTTAGGCGCGTGTAAAAGCATGTGTCGATGCATCCAAATTCTATTTTACTACTATGTCTGATTGGCACTTACGCAGTTTTCAGGCATCTGAGTCACCAAAAGAAATTCTACTTCATCCTGTACAACAGCCTGAATCCTGCTAAGATCTTTAAATTCCTTGTGGATTTCCATTTTTACCATATGTGGCTAAGCCTGTCCTATGGTACATGCTTGGATGCAATCCAGGATGACCACAGAGGCCTCTAACTCAATTTAAACTCCACTGTAATTCTATTTTGCTATGGAGATGCATAATCGTTGTGATCAGCTCCTGAAACAGTGGTTGGTAAATTAAATGCAACCCACAACTGTTTGAAACATGGTGGTATCCATCATTAGTGCAATAGCCCATGATGTGGGAGACCTACCTTCTATTAAGGGGGCTTCAGACCCAGATATCACACATTCCGATAGTGCCTTCAGCACTTCTTCACTGACAAGGCAGTGCTGAAATGGGGACACTGAACATCAAAGAGGGTAAGAGCTAAGAGGCCAGAAGGAGAACAAGCAGGAAGGAGCCAGTCTGTGGTACAGGAAGAGCAATACTGCCCTGGGAGGGAGAACTGTCCCTGGATCCAATACTGCATGTGCATTAGCCACTAGGAAAAATGCACAAACAGCACTAGGACCAGAGAATAGGATTCTTTCCATCGTGCTCTATGTGCTTGAAACTCTCTTCTAGTGGGGCTATAATAGATGCCTGTTACTATACTATTTGGAAAGCCTTCAAATAATAAGTCTCAACTACAGTACTTCATGTAGAAAAGGCCTGTTAGAATACTTTACAGAGACTCCTTAACCAGAAGGAATGTACACCAGTGTTTGGAGAGAGGAAAAGAAAACCTTGGGGACTGGCAGATGCAAACCTCAAGGTCCTTGACCTTTCAGACAGAAAAAATAAACCTCGTATTTTTGTTAAATATTCAGCATTCTCCAGCCCTGTCTTATAGGACACAAGCTTACTCTCTCCACTGTCAAATCTGTCTTGATACCACACTTCACTTCAAACCCCACTCACCATACAGCCACCTATACAGCTGGATAGAGTGGGAAAGCTAGAATTTGCTGTTACTTTTTTCAGATCACCCTGTATACTACAGGCCACTGATGCAACTCCACTAGGCCAGAATCAGTTTTCTTTACAAAAGCATAATTGAGAAAAATGTCATTACCTGCTATTACACTACTCCAGATTGACACCACTTGTAAGCAGTGCAAATTCCCTCAGAGGAAGTTGATCTAGACCTGTCTCTCCCGCTTCCTGGGCAAGTACTCTAACCACTAAGTTAATAGGGAAAAATGGCCAGAGCTTTACAACTATACTGCAAACATAATCAGAGTTTCAGTTGTTCTGCATGTTTTTCTCTCTGAGGAATCAGGAACAGATGCAGCTCCAAGATAGAAATGGATCACAACCAAGGTGAGATGGGAATAGACATCTACATGGTCACTCTAGATCTCAGCAATCCATTCAAGCATGCTCAGTAATCCAAATCTATAGTTATTTAGGGATCTTTCCAGGAAAAAATGGAAGTAGCATAAGAAACCTAGGCACCTTAACACCTTTGTGGCTCCTGTGCTGTGTGAAAGAAGATCACAACCAAGAGAAAGATTCCACTCAGAGGTGGAACAGGATCTGCGCCAAAGACTTCTGAGGCTTAAGAAAAATAATTTGTTTAGGAAATACGTGCCTTGCTAGTATTACATCTGTGGCAGAGGAAGAAGTGAGGGACATGTTAAAAAGTGCTTCACAGCTACTGTAGCTAAATTGTAACTTCATAGTCACCTTAGAAAAAACATGGTAATTACTTTAGAAGTCAATTTTTTTTCATAATGACTTCAGCCACATTTACCATGTAACATGCTGTGTATACATGGAAATCCAATTATCCTGTGTCCTGGACAATTGTGTTATTATATAATAAATACAACATTTAATAGCCATATCCAGCAGCTATTCTGAGGTTGCCATTCTGCGAAGTTTCACAGCGAAGGACAAATTCTGTTTGGTGTAAATAGCTACAGTGCCTTCAAAGCTCGTGAGCTAACAGCAGAGTTATACTGGCCCTTGCTGTGTACTCCAGGGATTGGCAATGTACAGTCCATGGGGCTTTGGGGGTATTCAGAGTCAGGGTGTTCAAGTGCGGGCACTTTCCTTGTGCCACTGCAGAGAGATGCATCAGAGGCAGGCAGCTCTTAGCACCTGCCTCTGACCCAAAATGCATCATTCTGGCCCACAGCCAGAAAGGGTCCTTAGCACTGGTCTACTCTGTAATATACACTGAATATCCTCCAATGAGTAAGCACCGCAACCAAACCAATGATATCTACCTGAAAAACCAAGGAAGCTGCAGCAAGAAGTGACGGTAACTAATTATCTCTATTTACATTCATTTCTATGGGGAAATGGGTTTCACTTAGCATGGTTCCACTTAACGCTTAGTTTTTCCGGAACCAATTAACAGTGTTAAGCGGGGGTTGCCTGTATTTGACTACATTTTCAACCAACTTATTTCAGCTTCCTATCGTCTGACTATTAAGTGAGGGGTCCCAGGTAAGATTTATGTTATTTTCTTCTCACTTACCTCTGCTCAATTTCTGGACAAAAATACCACTCTACTGTAGGGGCTGGAAAGCCAGCTGCTACACACTGGAGCATACCATTACTGAGTCTGTCCGAAGTAAGAATCTCTGGTTTTGCTGTAAGAAATCAAAGCGAACTGTTATGCTCCAGGTCAATATATAACCTGCATTCCCATTACATTTTAATTCCTAATCTTACCTAAACTCTACATTTAATTACCATGGGACTAATGTATATAAAGTTATGCACATGAATGTTTGCAGGATCAGGGTCTGAATGACCATATTTCACTGATTATATCACTCTAGCATTGACAACCTATGAAAATATACTCAACTTAAAAGTTTATATTGGCTTTCTGGGTTAGATCGTCAGTATTTTTACCTTTGTCACGTTCTTGGTTTCTGCACGAATTTAAAATCACAGCAAAAGCAGAAAAATTCGCATACAAATGCTTTCCGTGTTTTGAACGCTAATGAAATTTCAGTTTTTCTGCTGATCACCTAACTGGCATGCAGGGAGAACACTACTTTTTCATGATTTTCTGAGTGCAATTGTCAAACCATGCTTGTACTATATCTGTCTGTATAAAATATCACAGCCAGGAAAGGAACTTTAGCAAAATATACCAGTATTTATTTGTATGACCAAAAAGTAGGGATTTACTGTACACTGAACCTCCATGCAAGTTCTCAAGATCACAGCAAATACAGTGGAAGAAGCTTGTAATGCGTTACTCAGAAAATTAAATGCAAATATTGAAGGCAACTGGCTAAATGGATAAATGGCATACAACAGTTAAACAGCGATATACAAATACTTTATTATTGGGATTTTTAGGTGTACAAAGCTTGTTTTTAAAATCTTCTGAATTTACGAGACAAACTTAATTTTTAAAGGAATACAGAAAAACTCTAAAATGCAAGCCACAGTTGACTTGTTACATCAACAAACATTTTAGTTAGTTTTTTCTATTTCCTATGATGCTATAGTCTGTTTTAGTAAATCAAGAAACAACAACATTATTGTTGTTTGTTTAAAGATTATGCAAGCACTAAAGGACAGCATAGCAATAAAACTGAATTTAGATTGATCTTAGCGTCGTTTAGGAAGGGGGACTGCCTATAAAAGAGTTTTGAGAAACTTTTCTGGAACACTTCATAAAGATTCATTTGATGGAGAACCTGGATTAAAAGGCTTATTTATCACCATTCCTCTCCAATATCTGAAATAGAGATTGATGAAAGATTCAATCTAATCTTTAAAGGCACTGATCAATTTACAGATAAAAAATGGAAAGATCTTTACTAATGTGTTACTTTTTACAGATAGGATCAGATTCTAGTGTGTTGTAAATTTATCAAGCTCTGCTGACTCTAATGAAGATACTGATCTACACAAGTTAAGATTTGCATACTATAACTTGTTTGTACCAATATTTTCCACTGTATAATGTACTTGTTGACTGAACTGGAGACAATCACACATATGCATGTCTTCAATCATGCACCACCAACTAACGAGTCATATAACAGAAACTTAATTTCTTTCATCTAAATTTGCTTGTAGTGTTTTACACAAAGCATCAAACAAAGTGCTAAGATAGATTGGCAACACTGCTCATTCAATGTAGACATTCTGGTTGTGCACATCTTGGACAACAGGGAAGTTCATGGAAGAGATGCAAGTATTCTTTTTAAAATTCAATTGCAAAAAAGCCATATTCAGAATGTTTGAAAAAGTAGCTAGCCTGGGGCCCAGATGTACACATTTCTTTTGAAATACGAAGTGCGAAGTAGGCAGCATAACCATCCAACATTAATTATTGCTAAAAAGAACTGGAGAAATTAAAAGCATCAGGTTAAATTTATGAGTAAAGTAAACATGAGATACTGGAAAGTACCACACTGGGAGAGGCCTGAACCTAGATCTTTCTGGCTCTGGATGGAGGAAATCAAATCAACATGCAGGTTTACTGTTCAGAAAAATCTCTAACAGTACTCTAACATGAAAGGGAGAAAAATGAGACAGTGAGCTGGAATGTGATCTGGATTACACTACTATAGGGAGTCAAAAAAAGTGAAAGGTCCACATAAGCCATCCAGGACACTAATCAAGATATGGCAATTCTTACAGCCCAGCACACAGAGCAAGCATCATATCCAACTTCTTTGGACTCCCCAACCTAATTAACCAGGTAACTATTTGCAACAGGAGCAACTAGAGACAGCCTGTGGCAGAAGTCCAGGCCATGGCTCAGACTGTGGAGTCACAGCAAGGTATCTTGACAAATGCCACCACACCTTGACAGCAATGAAGTGGCACAAGTGAAATCAAAATAAAGGTCTCCATTTAAAATCATCATTTAGCTACACAACTTAAAATCTGCTGATGTTACAGCAGTTTCTCCTTTACAGAATCCTTGTGAGGGCAGGTTAAAGGACCCAAAGACAAGGGGCCATTTTAATTTTCTGTAAGCAATTTCATTCTTCTGGGGTAGCCTCTCTCCCCACTACGGAGTTCGTTCTAGGGTCATCTATCTAATGGGAATGAAGGGGTATCATTTTAAGGTAGTGGAGAGCTGCATCTATTCTGCCATGTGGAATAGTGAAGCTACCACACAGACACTCCCATTTGTGCTCCAGCTCATTTTATACTGAGTGGGGGCATGGTCTGTAGCAGAGGGTTGCTTCTCTCATCATTTGTATCTTGTTTCAAATGAATGTGGAGTAAATAGGATGAAACGTGGGCCAGCTCTGACAAGTATAGACCCAGATTCTCTTTAAGTGGTCTGAGAGATAACGTACTATGGTTGGTTTTATGACTTCCAATGTCTAATTATCCTCAGTATCTGGCAGGCTCTTAATGACTATATGTTGCTTACTTCTTTGGCTATAACATGTTAATTATTTAACGTTTCATTAAATTGTTCTGTATACATATTATTATTTCCAATAATAATCAGTCATTAAATGCTTTAAATCTCTAATTTCATTAAGTTTATTAACTGTTATTCGGCCCTTATTGTTCTGGATTCCAAGCATAAAAAAAAAGACTTAAAGAAATTGTTCTATTTTAACTTGATGGTCTATACATTAACATGGTTGATTTAATTAATTTTTATTACAAATCTCATTTTCCTCATTAACATAGGAAAATAAATACCTAAAGGTAATATTTTACTGTCACTGTTTATAATTATTAGCAGAAAGGGGACTTCCTTTCAGTTTCATAGTTTGTAGGTTCGGAAGGGACCTGAGCAGATCATTGAGTCCGACCCCCTCCCATGGCAGGAAAGAGTACTGGGGTTAAACAACCCCAGCAAGGTGTTCGTCTAGCCTCCTCTTAAAGACCCCCAGGGTAGGAGCCAGCACCACTTCTCTTGGAAGTTGGTTCCAGATCCTAGCCGCCCTGACCGTGAAGTAGCACCTCCTGATGTCTAGTCTGAATCTACCCTCTGCCAGCTTGTGACCATTATTTCTAGTCACTCCTGGCAGTGCTCGGGGGAACAGGGATTCCCGCAATGTCTGCTGGTCCCCTCTGACTAGTTTGTAACAAGCCACTAGATCCCCCCTCAGCCTTCTCTTGTGGAGGCTGAACAGGTTCAGGTCCCGTAGCCTCTCCTCGTAGGGCCTGCCCTGCTGCCCCCGATCATGCGAGTGGCCCTCCTCTGGACCCTCTCCATGTTGTCCACATCCCTCCTGAAGTGT
>NW_017729033.1:71899900-71901487 GCF_001723915.1 Gavialis gangeticus | reverse complement strand
TTCAGAGTGCCCCTCCTCTGATTCTTTGCTAATTGAGGAGGATGTGTATTCCTCCTTAATGTAGAGCGCCACACCCCCACCTTTCCTCCCTGTCCTATCCGTCCTGTACAGCCTATAGCCCTTGATATTCACCGCCCAGTCGTGCGTTGGGTAGCACCACGTTTCAGTGAGCCCCAATATGTCCAGGTTGGTGTCAGCTAGCAGGAGGGTAAGTTCCTCTTGCTTGTTTCCCATACTAGGAGCATTTGTATAGAGGCGTTTGAGGCCTCCTGAGGATGTGTGCACTGGCCCCCTACTTTCAGCAATTCCCTGGCCCCTGTTGCTTACCTGCGTATATGTTCTGCTCGTCGGAACATATACACAGGTCAGCAATTGTAACTACATTTTCTAAATTGGAATTAGTCTCTTTAAGACACTACAGTGACCTCTTGTGTGCACTCTGCATTTTCAATAGGGTTTTCTGATAGTAAGGTGAAAGCTGAACTTGGCATTATGTGATCTATAATGTTGTGCTTATGCTGTGCCTATTTGTCCCTCTGTAGCATTTTTCAGAACTGATAACACTTTGTTGTTGATTTTCATTAAATTTGAAAATAAGTTTAAAAACAAGTTAATTGCTAGATACACTGTATCTGCTGCTCTGGAATAATTGTTTTTTTTTTTTACTTGTTAGTCCCTTCACATACCAATCTTCAACTTATAATTTTATTTTTGGCTTTCATAGCTCCTTCCTTTATTAGGTAATTTATATTATATTTACTGCAAAGAAAGCCTTCATTTAACAATTCTACATCATTTTGGATTAACGTATGCTTCTGCTGCATTAATTTTAATCCAAACCAAATATTCTTTGGACTTTCAGATCTTCTTGCAGCTGGTTTCAAATGGGTATTTAGGGTTTGTTGTAAAAGTGGAATGATCCTCCATCCGCTTATAAATAGTGTTTTACCAGGTTAACTATTAAATAGCGTTTAACTATCACCCCTGTCCGAGTCAGATTCATATGCACTAGAGAATGGGCGGGCAATTATTTCTGCTGGAGGGCCACTTAACGAGTTTTGGTGAGCTGCCGAGGGCCATAAGAGTAGCCCCACACTTTGACAGGTGCTCTGCCCCCTGGTTGCCATCTTGGGACTGGAAGTCAAACCCCCTCATCCCTGACCTTTGCCACTGGAAGTCCCTCCCCTTGCCCCCAGAAGTACTCCTTTTGGGAAGCAGGTTTGCCATCTTGGAACCAGAAAAGAAACCAAATTATATACTAACAATCAACATTGACGATAGCATATTTTAATTTTATTAAAAAATATTGCCCTGATTTGTGCGTTTGTGTTGCATATATAGAAGTGATTGCATAATACTTCAAAATGAAGCCTTACTCTTGTATACTGTGGGGGGCATGGGATTTATGAGGGGCTGTGGGTGTGTGTATGTGGGGTGGGTGCGAAGGAGTAGGGGCATGTGTGGATATGGGAGGGTGGGTATGGGGGTTTTGTGGGGGGGGGTGTTTGTGGGTATGTGTGGGTGTGTGTGAGGATGGGTATAGGGTCTGTGGGGTGTATGGAGGGGGGTTCGCTGGGGGGGTGTGTG
>NW_017729033.1:71889614-71899585 GCF_001723915.1 Gavialis gangeticus | reverse complement strand
GTGTGTGTGTGTAGCAGTGAGCTGGGTCCCCCCAGATGCACACGGGTGTGTGTGCATGTGGCGTTTATGCAGGGGTGGGAGAGGGGGCAGGGGGTGTGTGTGATTGTGTATGAGCTAGAGGGAAAGGCTACTTTTCCCCCTGCGCCAAGCAACAGTTTCTGCCTAGCCACCATTGCTGCTCAGCCAGGGCAGACAAATCCGGAGGAAGCGCAGGGAGGGCTGGAGTGGGGCTGTGCATGTGGGTCCCCACTGGTACTGTGGGGCTGGAACAGCAGCAGTGGCAGCCAGGAGCTACCACTGCCTGTGCTGCCTAGAAAGGTAGTCCAGCCATGGGGCTGCCCAGCAATGCTATGTGCCCAGGGGATGGCAGGACATGTCACGGCCAGACAGTGCCTGGGCCAAGTGGGACTGAGGGACTCACCATGGCCAAAGACCCTCCTCAGGCCATATTCTGCCCACCCCTGCATTAAAGACTGTACCCCAGCAATCCATGCAGAATTGCAACTGATTTCAGTGGCCATTCCTCATTCAGAATTAGATGAGAATCCTGACCTCAGCCACTGGGATGACAAGTTATGCAGCTACTTTATTGATCAAATCATATAAACAAAAGGTATTATTATTATTCTTTGTCTTTCATTATTAAACAATAAACACTTTATATAAAACTATGCAACTAAAATCAGCATTTTAAAGAAAATTGTCTACAATGCTCAAATATATGTCACCCTTGCAAAACAGAAAAGACTGCCAAAAAAGATTTATCTAACAGCTTTTACAGAAACTTGAGACTACTTGGAATTGTTTTATTATGCTGTGTTTAGTTATTTCAAACTTCAGTACAAATCTGTGAGATAGTGCTTATGCTAAGCAAGGCCTAGCATAATGAACAACGCACTAAAACTCCCAGAATGCTTCAAGGAGGTTGAGAAGTCAGCGATTGACATTCTGGTGACTGCTATCTGACCCTAAGGTGAAAATGTTACTATGACAACTTGTTAACTGCAACGATAAAAATTGCAGGTAGCAACCTGCAAGCCTTGACCTTTTAACCCGCTAAGGACAGCAACATATATAGATGAATAATGTATTTAGGTCACTAAGGATTAACATAAGTGTAAAAAATTATAATAAAGAGCGTATCACCTGGTGTTATGATGTAGATGAGTTAAGTAGTAACCAATAGAAGTAAGAATTGGAAATACATATGTATATTTGTTATCATAAATAAGTGATAGTAAAGTTATGTTAGATGCCTCACTCAGAGATAGAGTGTGGACAGTTTTGTATCTTTGCCTAAAAAAAGATAAGGGACTCCTTTTTAAATGAGCTGTTGACCAGTTCTGAGACTACTAAAATCGGGCAGCCGCACCTAGCCTTCGGGTTAGAAAGCAAGGGCCTGATTTGGGAACAACAGACCCCCTTAGTTTATGACTTTGTGAAACAATAAAAGTTTTAAATTGAACCTCCAGGTCTGAATCTGTGCTTAATTCAGTCCTTATATAATTCAGCATGAACTCACACAAAATCATCTCTGAGGAAACTAACAGTTTCTACAAAGTTTGCAGTCCCAATCCATGCATTGATGCTATGCCACTTAGGAGATATTGCATGCCTCCTTTGAGGTATGCTCTAAACTCACATTATTTTACAGGATTGGGCCCTACTTAGAAAATAAACTGTTGCTTTAATAGTCCAGAAACTGGATATAAACACCTGAACCAGGAAGGAAGGAAACTGCTTTACTATAGATCATAAGCCTGGGCACCCCCAGATAAATTAAGTTGTTTACTTTTACGCGGGCTGCAGCTGGGAGATTCTCATCCTTATCATTCCTGCAGCCACATAGTAATCTCTAGCTTGAAAATTACTACTCACCTGTTAAAAAAACCAAAACCTGGAGCACCTACTTTCAATTGCAGAACCCAGCAGCACATGCTGTAAGGAAGTGACAAGCTACTTATGGACAATATATATAATGTCCCAGATCTAAGAGCATCAGTTTCACAGAAACGGCAGTAACAATATATTCTTTGCAATTCCTTTGGCTCCCTTTCAGAAGTAGGCCACTTGTGCAAGAATAAGTTCTAGTAGTTCTGTAAGACAACGCCATCTCACATGACTGTTTCCCATGCCCTCCTGACCGGTGACGGACATCCGAGACTGCCCAGCCTTTCTGAACTACCATTTCTGCAGTTACAAGACAAACAAAACAGATCAACACACTGGTAGATCAATGGAAAAACCAGATGTTTCAAACTGCCTCTTGTCTGCTGATATTGCAACAGAATGCCTAGTGGTAAAAATTGTTAGTGTACAGACCTTCATTTAGTTGCTTTCAAACAAAAACACCTTCATCATCACAGAGGATTTGAACCACTGCCTAAGGGGACCCATCTGCCAAAGACACAGGGAACACTACCCCATAACTGTCTTGTGTATCAGGAAAAGGTTGGGGATGGGACAGTTGGGGGGCAGGGAGGAAAAGAGGAGAGGAGTAACCACTGACCAGCACATCCCCCAGACTGTGGAGAGGCTGGTCCAGGGAATGCGCTGGGAGCATTACCATTGAAATTAAAGGCAGTCCTTGACTTACGACTTGGAGTTACAATGAACGACACTTACAACATTCAGCGGCTATGTGTACCAGGTGCATGCGCACTCTGAGACCACCAGTACTCCCCCTGACTGGCCGCACTTGCTGCTTAGGCAATGGGCTTGGGGGGCAGGCAGAAGCGCCAGTGGCCCCCCTGCAAGAGCCAGCCAATCACTGCACCCACTCCCAGAAGCAGCCGCAGCCACCCCCGGAAGTGGCTGCAGTGATCGGCTGTTGCGGGATTGGCCATGGGGGTCCCCCCAGGCAGTGAGATCAGGTGCAGGGGGACACTCCCCGGACAGTGCAATTGGCCATGGGGGGACACCCCCCAGTTGGCAGGGTCGGCCGAGGCACGCCCCCCCCTCCCCAGTTGGCAGGACTGGTTGCAGGGGAGGCACTGACTAAGGTGGCACCAGTTGCCCCATCATGGCTTTTATAAATTGACACCGTCTTGAAGTTCCAATGTATGTTTCAACTTTACAGCACTCAATACAGCTGCATCCAGCTGGTAAGTCTGTTGTGGTAGAAGGGGAGGGGGAAGGGAAGGTGCATGGGGGGACACATCGAGGTGCCCCACAGTGAGAGAAGGAGTGGGGCGGGGGCTGGGGCAAGTGCCGCTCAGCTGGGGTGAGGTGGGCACAGGATGGAGCCACAGTTCTTCTGGAGGGTGTGTGGGGGGCTGGCCTCCACCACTGCTCCCACCGCTTGTCCGGGAGGGCATGGGGGAGGTATGCCCTCAGATCTGTGTGGAGCAGGGTGGGTCCAGGATTGCACCAGGCTGCGATCCAGGCAGGTGGTGGCAGTGCTGGAATGGGAGCTATGGTGGGGGCTACAGTGAATTTTCAGATGGTTGCAGCTCCCCATAGCCCCCGCTCTACTGCCCGCCCCAAGTGTAGCCTGGCATGCCTTATGCCATGCAGATCGAGGGGCAGAAGCCCCCTCTCCCCCCCCATGCCTTTCCAGACAAGCAGTGGGTATAGCAGCAGGAGAAACTGGCCGAGCCGCCAGACGAACAGTGCTCAGTGGTAGGAACCATCCCTCCCCTCCCTGCACCCCTCAGCCAAGCCGCAGCTCCATCCTGTGCCTGCCCTGCCCTGGCTTGGCAGTAGGCCTGTGCAAAGAGGGAATATTTGATTTGGATTCAGATTTGTCCAATTCAGAGGACAGTGATTCTAGTCGGAGATTTGGATCACTGTCCTGAATTGATTTTGGCCGAATCAGCTTTGGAAGATTCAGCACTGATTCAGATAGGATGGGGAGAGGCGGGCACAGCCGGGTGGCTCCTCTGACTGTGCCTGCCTATACCTGGACAGGGGGAGCCAGAGGAGAAGCCCCTGTGGCTGCCCTGCCCGGCCCCATCCCCTGCCTGGCACCAGCCTAGTCCCGGCACTTCAAAAAAAGAGCCCCATACTCATTGGCTGCAGAAGAAGGGATTGGAGCCTCTGGGCACTCATAGCAGAGCCCCCCACCCCCCCACACAGCATGGGGTAGTGGGGGGCTTGGGGATAGCCCCCTGTACCTGGCACCAGTGTGACAGCTGCCCCATAGCGCTACTCGGCAGGGTGCCATGTGCTGCCTGGAAGCTGGGGCCACCAGGGATGAGCGCTCCTGGACTCTGGGTGACAGGTGGAAACGCCCCAGCTCCCAGACATTGCACAGTGCTCTGCCAAGCTGCACTGGACTTCCTCAACAAACAGCACTGGGTTAGAGGAGGGGCAGACTGAAGTGCTCTGGGTAAGAATACAAGGGGGCCGTGGGGAAAGGGACTTAATGGTGGATGTCTATTACAGACCACCCAACCAGGGTGAAGAGCTGGACCGGGAGTTCTCTGGCCAGCTTGCGGAGGCAGTTAAGTCAAGGGATGTGGTCATCATGGGTGACCTAAACTACTTGGACATCTGCTGGGAGGAGCAGTCAGCTCACATAGGTTCCTAGCCAAGACACAGGACTTCCACCTAACCGAGGAGGTGCACAGTCCCACCAGAGGAAATGCCTTGCTGGACCTGATCCTGGCCACAGGCAATGACCTGGTGAGGGGACTGTGGGTTCTCCACCACCTGGGTGACAGCGATCATTGTCTACTGGAATTCACTATCCAGTGCAGGGTGTCAAAGGCCTGCAGCAGGGCAGCAGCCCTTGACTTCAGGAGGGCCGATTTCAATGAGGTAAGTAGACTTGTAGGAGAGGCACCGAGGTCCCGGAGGGTAGGGGAGTTGGGAGTCCAAGATATAAGTGGTCGTTCCTTAAGGAGATGATCCTCCGTGCCCAACGAGTGACAGTTCCAATGCGAATCAAAGTGGGCAAGAGTGCTCAAAAGCCCCCATGGCTCACCAAAGGCATTCAGGAACATCTGAAAGCTAAAAAGGAGGAGTACCCCTGGTGGAAGGGAGAGGCCATCACTAAGAAGGATTATACCTCCATTGCTCGGGATTGTAGGGGGGCTGTTAGGAAGGCTAAAGCAGAGACAGAACTAGGACTAGCAACCATGATCAAAGATAACAAGAAGTCCTTTTTTAAAAACTTAGGGAGTAAAAAGGAGGCACTGCATAATGTGGAGCCCCTGCAGGACACACTTGGCAATCTGGTGGTTGCCCCAGACAAGAAAGCTGACCTCTTTAACAAATTGTTTGCCTCCATTTTTCTGAGCAGGGACCAGGACATCTCCCCCACTGGGGTCTGGACAGACTCATGAGAGGCACCTCCAGGCCTAGGGTCAGAGAGGACCTAGTTAGAGAAGGCTGAGAGGGGATCTGTTGGCCGTCTATAAACTTACCAGGGTGGACCAGCGGGGAATGGGAGAGGGCCTATTCCCCCAAGTACTACCCGGAGTAACTAGGAATAACAGCCACAAGTTGATCAAGAGTAGGTTCAGGCTAGACATCAGGAAGCACTACTTCATGGTCAGGGCAGCTAGGATCTGGAATCAACTTCCAACGGAAGTGGTGCTCGCTCCCATCTTGGGAGTCCTCAGAAGGAGGCTAGACAATCACCTTGCCGGGGTCATTTGATTCCAGCATTCTTTTCTGCCCATGGCAGGGGGTCAAACTGGATAATCTGCTCAGGTCCCTTCCAACCCTATCAAATATGAAACTATGAAACTGCACCTGCACAATGGGGCAGCTGCCACATGGGTGCCAGGCAGGATGGGGGGTGATCCCCTTGCCCCACACTGTGCAGGAGGGCTCTGCCATGAGCGCCCAGAGGCCCCAATTGCTGCTGCTGCTCCAGCTGGTGAGTGCGGAGCTTTTTTAAGCGCCAGAGGCTGGCTGGGGATGAGGCTGGGCAGGAGAGCCATGGAGGCTTCTCCCGTGATTCCCCTGGCTGTGCCTCCCTCTGCCCCGATGTGGGGAGCTGTGAGGGCTATGCCCTGCTGCCACTTGCCCAGCCAGCATGGGGGGGTGGGGTGAGGAATGGACAATGCAGACATGGCTCGCTCCAGGCGGCAGCAGGGCATAGCCCCACTCCCAGGGCTACTGCACCTGCAGCAGCCATGGGAGCAGGGGCTCTGCTCTGCCACCACTTGCTAGCCAGTGCGGAAGGTGCAGGGGATGTGGGATGTGGGTGCAGTAGCGCTGGAACCAGGGGCTATGCCATGCAGCCGCTTGCCTCCTTCCACCTAGAGCAAGCCGTGCCCGCACCCTGCACCCCCTCCGCCCCCTGGCTGGGCAGCTTGTCCCAGCCTAAGCCCCAGCCCCAATCCCTCCCTCCCCCAACACCAGCAGATTTACCAACTGGAGGCAGCTGTCAGTTGCCTTTTTAGTCTATGGCCGAATCTCCGAATCAGCCAAATCTTTTCTGAATCAATTTGGATGCTTCGAATTGATTCGGAGCTTTTACTTGATCTCCCAATTCAAATTGGATTCAGAGATTTGGTCCCTGAATTGGGCCAAATCTCCTCCAAATGGAATCAGCTACTGAAGCTTCTCCCTGCCCTACTGGGCTGTGCTTGCCCCAGTCCCACTCTGTCCCTCATTGCGAGCAGGCCTTGATGTGTGCCCCCACACCTTATCCCTCCTCCCATCCCCTTCTATCACAAGAGACTTACCAGTTGGCCACAGCTGTATCGAGCATCTTAAAGGAACCAATCCCCCATTTATAATATTGCTCCTATGGGAAAATTGGTTCCGAGTTATGATGTCTTGACTTAAGACAGTTTTCAGGAACCAATCATGTTGTAAGTCTGAGAGCTGCCTGTAAAGTATGGCAAAAAGCATAGAAGCCATAGAAGTGTTCCATTTGGTGCCTGATAAGTTTACTTCTGATGATGGAACTGGGAAAGGCTAGGGAGTTTTTTGAAAGTTGGGAGTGGAACAGAGGGGTTGGGAATGTTTCTCTCAAGGTTTGATCCTGTTAAAGTATAGGCTGTAATTGTTGGATGTTCCTTCTTATCAGTCAAGTGTGGGATAGTAGATGACTACCAGGGATGTATGGTCAGTAGGGTTTTCCTTCCGTCTGGTACAGGTTAATATGAGGGATTTGGATGGTTCTTTCAAATATATGGTCTAGTTCTCTGCTGCAGTATCCCTTCTGAGTAAACTTTCTAGATACCAAGGTCCACACCAGGGATGGCAACATACAAACCAAACACAGACCACCGTTCACACCCACAAAACCAGAAGTCATTCCATACACATGAAAAAAGCAGTCTGGCCCTTGCATACCACCTCTTCTGCTCTGCAGAGAATACTTGCAACACTTGTCACCAACCCAAAAAGAGCTTTTACCATCAAAGGGTGTGTGTAGATGACACGGGGGCCCTAAATTGAAGTGGTGGGTTTTTAAAAATACTGCTTCAATTTAGGGTCAATTAAACCCCCGTGTCATGCACACACCTGACTTACCTGCCTCTCCAGCTGCAGGGAGGGGAGGGCGAGCTGCCAGCAGGTGAAGCAGTCCCTGGGCTTCGGTGGGGCTGCTGCTTCCCTCTGCGGCAGTGGTGTGTCCCCACCCCTCCCTCCCAAGCAGCACCTACCCACAGGCACCCAGGTCAGGTGGTCTTGGAGGGCACCACAGCTGTGGAGGGAAGCACCAGGTACCTGCGCAGCTCAGGCAGGTAGGCAGGCTCCAGGAGGGAGAGGGGAAAAATCAGGTTTGCTGCTTTTTTTTTTCCTCTCTTGGGCAAGAGCCTGCCTTTCTGAGTTGCTGCCAGGCTGCCTGCAGGGTTTCCTGCAGAGCCCCTGAGCTGCATGGAGCATGGTGCTTCGCTCCAAGTCATTTAAGGTGCGTTACACCACGGAATTTGCTACAGCAGCTGTAATTAATGCGCAATATGCTGCCAAGGCGTGCAAACACCGACACCATTAAAGCGGTGCAAAAGCATTTAGCCCACTTTAAAGTGTCGTGCACACATGCCCCTCATTTCATCTACACACAGCCATTGACACTCCATCCTATTTAACACTTCAATGAATAAGATTAGCAAGCACAAAGTGGGACACAACCCTGCCTTAAACATATATGCAAACCTCCCAATTCATTTCCATTACCACCAAAATCAACACCTCAGATAAAAACATCAGAATCCACAATGTCTCTCCCAAACTGTAGCTTCCTCTTCCAGCACACCAAATGCCCTCAGTGAAATTATGTGGTTGAAGCTAGAGAAAAACAATGAATGATCATAAGAGAAAGATTGAATGCAAAAATTCAAACACAGAGGTAGAAGAACACTTTTTGCAGAACAGCCACTTCCTTTCTGACTTCAGAGTCCTCACATTCAAGGGATATTTACAAAACACCACAGGTAGCAGGTCTGGGAACTAAAACTGATAAGCTTACTGAACACTGAAAAACAAGGACTAAACACCAACACTGATTTTATGATTCATTATAATCCACCTTATACCCCTACTAATCTCTCTGTATGCCTCATATAATAACAACAACCCTCTTCCTTCTTGAGTGGTCTTGCTCTTCCACTAATCAGGTTATCCTTTATGCTCAATTCCTCTCATTTGTTAGCTACCTGATAATGTTTCTTTTCTCTTAGTCAACAAACCCCGCACCATTCCTCTAAGCTAGGGGTGTCCAACCTTTTTGAACGTGAGGCCGGATCATGAACTTTTTATCACCCAGTGGGCTGGTGAGCCATATTCAAAGACCTCACAGGAAGCGGTATCACATCACCTCCCTGAAACGAAAGTACAGTGTTTACTTTCGTTTCCTGTCGCAGCACCTCGAGCCCCAGAAAACAGCTTGGAGGGCTGCATGGTGGCCCGCAGGCCGTATGTTGGACAAGCCTGCTCTAAGCAGACTGGACTTTTTTACAAGTGTAAGTGCCACAGCACCGGGCACTTTGAAAAGAGCCTGGCACTACAACGCTTGCAGTTGTATAAGCAGCAAAATGTGTCAGCGCAAAGAAAATGGCAGCGGTGCACTTTTGAACTAAAACATGTTGGAGCTGCTTTAGTTCAAAAATGCACCACCGCCATTTTCTGTGTGATGATACACATTTCACTGTTTATACAACTGTACACAGCACAGCGCAGTGCATGTCAGCTTGCATGAGGAACAGACTCGATTAGTCAAGTCTGCTCCAAAGCAGCAGATCTCTGGCGTGTCATGGGACAGAAAGGTATGTGTATAAATGCCCACTGTTTTTATTTACACCTGGAGTTTTACTGGGTCATTGTGCTACTTGTTACTTACCTGAGCCTTGTCTGCTTCTTTCTTTGACCTGAGGAATAGCACTTTATGCCTGAAAGCGTGCCTCAATTTTTCTCCCAACATGCAGTCAGTCCAATAAAAGATACCGCTTACAAAAATCTGTGCCTCCTACACATTTCCTGGACTATCAAGATTATACCGTCACTCCAATGCTACCTTAAAATGAACAAGTCATTTCCTTTGCAATTCAGTTTGTACGAAAATGAGAACAAGAACTCTCCTTTCTCCTTAGTTCCCTCCAATCCTCTGTTGCTTTTAGTTTAATAAAACTGGATCTTCATTACAATATATGTCTGCTGAGCATGAAGTTCTCTTACAAAACGGTTTCACTGGGAAGAGAAGAGTTCCCTAAAGATTTCTCTTCATACATTTTGAAGTTTAGCATTTGTCCTGAAGAATGTGGTTTTGAAACTAAACTTTTTTGTAAGATCTTTCTGGGAATAACTTAATTATGCAGACCTTTGTTGAAAACACCCAGGTGCTTATTATTGTGCAGATGTAGTTGTGGATGAGTGAAGGCCACTATGGGCCAGATTCTATTCCACCTACTGGGCATCTAAGTAGATTTAAGAGCCAATGTGCAATTCTATTTCACCTTGTTCAAATCCCTAAAAATTCATCAATGCATCTACTTTGTGATACACCTTTATTTAACCCTCCAGATTAACTCATGAGAAAGCAGCAAGGAATAGGAAGACCCACCCACCTT